>NC_133975.1:9996980-10721980 GCF_047716275.1 Strix uralensis
AATACCTCCAGGGATGGTGACTCAACCACTTCCCTGAGCAGCCTGTTCCAGTGCTTGATAACCCTTTCAGTGAAGAAATTTTTCCTAATATCCAATCTAAACCTCCCCTGGCACAACTTGAGGCTGTTTTCTCTTGCCCTATCACTCATTACTTAGGAGAAGAGACTGACACTCACCTCACTACAACCTCCTTTCAGGTAACTGTAGAGAGCAATAAGGTCTCCCCTCAGCCTCTTTTTCTCCAGACTAAACAACCCCAGTTCCCTCAGCTGCTCCTCACAGGACTTGTGCTCTAGACCCTTCACCAGTTTCATTGCTCTTCTTTGGACACGCTCCAGCACCTCAATGTCTTTCTTGTAGTGAGGGGCCCAAAACAACACAGTATTCAAGATGCGGCCTCACCAGTGCCAAGTACAGGGGTAAGATCACTTCCCTAGTCCTGCTGGCCACACTATTTCTCATACAAGCCAGGACGCCACTGGCCTTCTTGGCCACCTGGACACACTGCTGGATCATACTCCCCATGTTCCTTTTCTGTCAGGCAGCTTTCCAGCCACTCTTCCCAAAGTCTGTAGCATTGCATGGGGTTGTTGTGACCCAAATGCAGGACCTGGCTCTTGCCCTTGCTCAATCTCAGGTCATGACTGGTAAAAAGCTGAAAAAACCCACACCCTTACAATGATACCATTTTCTTTTTCACATTTTTGCTGTCAGTGAAACCCTTCCCCCCCACCCAAGGCATTAAATCATTAAAGATTAAATTTAGCAATATAGTTACCAAATTTAAAAGAAAAAAGCACTGAATCTGATCTGCACTAAAGTCACTTTGGGTATTATAAACGCAGACTGGCTGTCTTTTTCCTGGGTGTCCAAAGATGACACCTTTTTTGGCACTGGACCTGCCACACAGGGACCTAGCACTCCAACAATTCACCACCTCTTTTACAATTTCAGTTATTTGACACATTTTCCCAGCACCTAGATGGTTGTTGGATCACTGTTTTTTAGTTAAACTCTTCAGAAAACATCATGTTGGAAAAGCAGGGAGCACAGGCATGGCACAAAAAAAACACCTCACTAGAAACACTAGATTAAAACTGTACATGATGAAAAACAGACTTCTGATTTCTTTCCTCCTACCTCCATAATCTGATTTTTCTGCCACTATAATCCGTCCTGACTGATGATCCTGATGCATTCCTTACTCTGGTGTTTTAGCACAGGTTAGAAATCTGTTCTCTTGGTTTTGAAAATACATCTATTAAAAGTTGTTCTACTTTTGTCTGTTGTTTCAGGTGAAGACAGTGTAGATTCTTGTCTATGCTGTTACCTTCTGTATACAGAGCCATCCAGAAACAATGACAGACTTCACGCTGGCAAGAAGACTCAGAATTTATAGACCCTTGATATGTCTGTTAAGAGTCTCACAAACACAGATTTCTCATAAAGCATTCAAGACTTGCAAAAAGGATGCTCTTATCCATAAGGAAAGTCATTGTATCAAAGAAGAGTAGAATTATCAATGAAAACAAAACCTACTCAAAATCCAGCAAATTATATACAGTTCCCAGTTTGTTGAGTTTAGTCCCAATTAGTTACACTTTCTGTTGAGCTTTCCATTTCTGGAATCCAAAATTCTACATCTACATCTGCAATTGATCTTTGATTCTTTCCTAGGTTAAAAACCAGTAAGTTATTTTGCTTCTTTCAAAGGATTACAGTATACAGATATATATTGGATAAATTACCTTTGAAGCTGGTATAGCTAGATGTCACCTAATCACAGCGGCTGGTGGTGCATTTTAATTATTTCTTACTCTATGTCAAGTAGGTTTGTGGATCATATTTCCTATGTTAAATCCCCTTTCGGTTATTTATATTGATTCAGCTAACCCATATGTCTGTCTTCATATACATTTTCAGTAGCATAAATTGCTTTTTTTTTATCAAATAACCTCAGTCAACCCTGGCAATTCCCTAGAAAGAGATGTCTATAATGTATACAAAGGCATCTATAGCAATACGTATATTATTTTTTAATAAAAAATGGCTCAATCTACTAACTGCTCAGATCTGCATTTCTAAAGATCTGGGGAAGATGTCTGAAGACCTACAAACTGCAGGGAGGGGAACAGAAAAAAAACCAACAGTAAGCTACTGAAATAAATGGAAATGCACAGAGGTGACTGCAGGCTATTCTACGGACATTTGATTCTGATTAATTCCTGCACTGATCTAAGAACTTATTTAAAAATAAGAACAGAGACAAAACTTACTACCAAGATAAGAGTATCCATTCATAAATGTATACAGTATGGAAGTGTCATGAGGGAAGGTCAAAAACAGTCAAGGAGTTAGACTGAACAGATATAAGGAAGCAGTTAGACCAGGTAAAGTTATAATGTATACATCCTTTGATGTGGTGACTAAACCACCTGCTGTTACACTGAGGCATAGTGCCAAATGCTAGAGCAAAATAAAGACAATAGAGGAATTAAATATTGTTTTATTGTGGCTACCAATGCTAGCAAATAGGAAAAACTAGTTGTATTTCTTACAAGCAAGAATATTTACTGGGACTGTGGTCTTGTCAGATTTAATTACTGTAATAACTGTTGCTTCAGAAAATCAATTATTTCCTAATACTTGAGAAAAAACACAGATTTTCTCTTCTGTTTGAAAAAAGTTCAGAGCAGCAAAATTCTAGTTTATCTCATGAAATGTAGCACTCCAGCAAAAACTGAAGTATTATAAGTCTAAAAGGTTCTGGAGTTCCTCTTAGTATCTTTTTCTCCAGAAAGTTTATGAAAATAATTAGGCCATAACGGCTCTCTTTGAACAAGAACTCAGCTCTACACAACAAAACACAAAGTAAGTTTTCAAATTCATGGCACCTGTTTGATGACTAGCATTGTATTACTTTTGGAGCAGAAGTAATACCTTGGTCTGCAAGATGAGACTTCATTACAATGATAATAGATAGGTAGATGACAACTCCTTTGAGCTTTATATTTTATATCTCTAACTATGTTTTTCTTTTTATTCTTGTAGTGGATTTTTTTCCCCTGTTTATTTGCTTCTTAAAAATTTTCTCACTCCTTTTCCTTTTTTTTTTCCAGTTGTTTTTCTTGCTTTACATAGGACTGTACCTATTGATAAATTGTGCTCTCATAGGTCAGTTAATCAATTTGAGAAGAAACTCACAGGTTCAGTGAGCTACTTCCTTAACTGTCAACACTCTGCTCGCTCCTTTGTTAAAGGCCAAAGCTGCTGGAGAAATAGCGAGGAAAACTGCACACTGCCCAAAGTAGTATTCTTGCAATGCAGAACAAGACTTCGAGTCCTGAGGGCGCTCACAACATCAAATTCACTCAATTTGTCTGGCACCTCCAAAGTTGGTGGCAACTCACTCATGAAAAATTACACAGCAGAAATAAAAATCTTCATGATTTATCTTCTGGAAAACTGTCATATTTAATTATTGTCCACAGCAGCATTTATTTATTATTGCAAAGGAATAAACAGTTATTTTCTGGGACTTCTATATGAGACACAATTTCAAGACAGTCTGAAGATCTAATTTTTAAAATACAGCATGTAGCTCAGTATTTTAAATAGAGAAAATATGAAAATTAACAAGGTCACCAATACCAGCCTGGTATGTATGTGTACATGCATTCCTAAGCAAATCTTGACTTGTCTGCAATTGCCACCTAGTGGCTAGTAAAAATTAAACCCACCTTCCTTGTCAAAAAACACAGAATCATACAGACTTCTGGTAAAGGATTTCTTCATTTTTGGTACTAGTTACTGTTTTTCAGCCATGAACAGTTATTCAAAGGTAATGCACTCCCCTCTTGCCTTACCTAGCAGCACAGAATTATCAAGGCTTTAGATGTCAGTCAGGTGGGATACTTAGAAGTAATACATCACCTTCCTACAAGCTTAAGCAGCTTTCAAAGTGAATACAAGGGAAGAGGAAAAGGGCAACCAAAAATACTGACTCCTTACTTTAGAAAGTTGGCCATAAGAATAGTGTATTTGATTTCCTAAGACTAATTCTCCTTCTGTCGTATTTTTTGAAATTTAGACCTCAGGTAATAATGCTGTAGCAGCACATGAGAAAGGACTCAATGAGTGATTTTTAAAATAACAAAAAATATTTTATTTTACTAACTTATTGATTTGACATGTTCTGTGACAAATTATTTTGCCAAATCATGGGGTCAGCCCAGATGCTTGGCTGACAGATTACTAATACTGACAGATTACTAACCTTTGTACAGCAAGCAAAGGAATTTGCATATATATAGCTCTATGCATGTTTCAAAGAGACAAAGACTGCTTTTGGTTTCTATATATAAATTGACTAAATTTTATTACTTATTTCATTTTTCTGAAAGAAAATTATACTGAGAACATAAGCTCTGTTAAACTAATGTTCATTAATATGGGAGGCTGTTAAGCTCTGGGATGAAATCCAGGAAGATACAATTTGGTTTTGGTGAAAAAACAGTGCTAAGGCATAGAGATAACAACCCTTTGAGTGGCAGTTGGAACTATTAAATATTGTACTAGTTGTATATTAGCTGTATATTATAGCTTTAAAGTAAAGAGCGTCAAGGGAATATTGCTCAAAGGTACAAATACTAGACCTTTAAACACATGAAAAATTACAAGCTTTCCAGACTGGAGGAATTTACTTTCTAAAGAAAGATGTAACAGTTGTTTTATGAAAGGGTAAAATTTAGTATCTCAAACAAGATTGTTCCACATACTGAGGAATTTACTGAGCATATGTTAGCAGGGAATTCCTCTTAAAAGGCTCCAAAAGGAGCCTGAACAGGAGGCTAATTGAAGGAGTTAAAGGAAACCTAAATAACCAATGTGTCTTTCTTTGCTCACAGTGAGGAAATGACAATTCCTGATTTGATAGAAGTGGTCCTTAACTACAAGTTCCTGAGCCACAGCCAGCAGAGGATCATGTTAGTACAGAAGAACTAGGGACAAGGCCACGTGGGAGTCAGAAGATGACCTCTGTCCTGTTCTGTCTATCTTCAGTGATCCTTACACAAACCATTTTTTTGTTGTTGTTCTGAACCTGAAAGAGTGCAGCCATCTTCAAAACTCGGGGTGAAATTTCCTGAGGTTTTATGAAAGGATGCTGAGAGAATAAAGAATTGGCAAATTTTCCACTCATTGACAGAAAAAAAGAACTGTCAGCAGAGAAAACAATGTAATAGGGATGTAGAGCTACAGAGATAATTTTCCTGAAATTCTTTGGGATGCCAACGACAAAAATTTTGAAACTGAAATATTTTGAAAATGTCTGAAAACTGGACCATCCAAGAGAAGAAATCTCTTTTGCTGTACGTAACTTTTGATCCTCCCCTATAATCCATTCTCTTTTTATCATTCTTCATTTCTGTCTCCTCCATTTTTTGTCTTGTCAGAATTCTCAAATTTTTTGAAGTAATTTTTGCTGACAGAGATACAGAATGGGAAAAGAACGATGTACAGCAGAAGAATACTGTATAACAAAAGAAACTATTTAAATACTTTTGTTATGTTAAAACATAATGAAACCTACACTATCAGAATTAGACTATATTTTGTCCTTGAAAAAAGGAATTCAGCCATTAAGGAATATGCTAACACCTCTCACTTTTGAGAGGTTGTAAGACAAGACAAAATTTGTGCGCCTGAAATTTTTCTTTTTAAATTGCCCTCTCAGAGCATAAGTTTCCAAGCTTTGAGTATTTCTTAAAAGCGTATATCTAAAAATCCCACTAATGGAATACTTCATATGAAGAATAAAAAAAAAATCTTCAAGCAGAGTTTCTAAAATCTTAATCAACTCACAAGAGGTACCAACAGACAACTTCATAACAAAAAGGCACACCAATATTTCAACTAATATAAAGACCATACATGTATTTCTACACATTGATGAAGATTCAATCTGAACAACTGTCTTACAGATGAGGACAGTGAAAAGGAACTCAGTAGGACATGGGCTCTGTTAAACTCCTCAGTACAGAGGTACAATGACTGTGACCACATTGAGACTTCAGGGGATGCGAGCATATGCCAGTCTCAAGCATAAGAAAAGTGCTCAGCCAGGAGTTGAAATTTGTTTGGATAAACAGTGGAAGAATGAAGACTGTGACAGACTACACGTGAATAGCTCTATTTGTTTCTTGTAACCACATACCATGCTAACATTGCTCTTAAACTATTCTAAAATTACATGGAATCAGACTTCCTAAAATTCCAAAAGACACAACACAGTGTATAGATTAACTTCTGTAACAGAATACTCTAAGTAATAGATATTACTATAATTACTTCACTTTAAAACACCTTTTATTTTGTAAGGTAGTGAAAGCTACATATCTAAAAAAACACTTGTTTTGATCAAAGATGACACTAATTTTGTTTCTTGTTAGCTATGTGCTCCAGTCACATTCATGTTAGAGAAAAATAACCTGTCAGTAGCACTAGCTATATTCCAACATGGATTTCTAAAACATGATCAGTGCATAGTTTTGGCTTCTACCTGCAGCATTCCCAAAATGTTGCTGGCAAAGGCCATTCAAACCATAAAATGAATCAGCATATAACCAACTATCTTAACAAAGCCCACTCAACAGCAGTAGGCACTCAAGTGCTGACAATTTAATTTATACATAGTGTATTGAACTATAGCATCTTTGAATTTTAATGAAACAAATGGAAGTAAGCAGTGCCATCCTCTCTCTAGCACAGGAAAATTTTACAGGAACTTTTTCTCTCCTATTTCTAGAAGTCTAAGCTTCTCTGAGGAGCTTTTTGCCAGAAACTAAAGGAGAGTGAAGGAAGAATTCAGCCTCCACAGTCAGTATTTCATAATGTGCTAAAAATACTTTAGCTGATATTATTCTGAGTTTTGAGCTGTTAATTTTAGTTGCTCTATATATTTCTGTGCTTATGTTCAATCATATACATGATTGAACTGCTCTTGTTACTACAGAATTACAGCCCAGATGATGTTCCAAGCTTTACTGAGCCAAATGGAAAACATTATGCTATAAAATGTAGTCCATGTATTGGATACACCACACTCACCATGAGATTAATGAATTTATACAAATCAGGAGCATCACTACAGAGAATGCCAAAGACATGCATCTATCACAGAAAAGGATACTATGTGTACTCAAGATGTTAAGAGAACAAAGGTCTATGATGTAGAAACCTTATTTCTGCATTTGGATATTAAAACAACATGATGTTCTGAAGCATCAGACGTGAGTGTTAGGATACAACTAACAGTGACTTTTCATACTGTAGTTGTCACACCAGTAACTAAGAACATCCTATGGTAATGTTAACGTAGTGTAAATTTTTATCATGAATGCAATTTAACTAAAGTCTTGTCAACATGCTTATTCACTCATTTTTAAGGAAAATTTCCTTATCATGAAGCAAAAACTGTGATGAGTGAGGAAGAAAGAGAGGAAATAGAGAACTTTTATCTCCAACGTTGTAAATACGGTTTCTTTAAATGTTAAAGTCTTCACTAAAATATACTTCTAAATAAAGCAACAAAAAAAGATTGTAAAAACATCAAAACTCTTAAGTAGTCATAAAATGAGATATTATTTTAGTGCTATTAGTGTAGTCATAATCAACATATGATTCAAGAGTATTGGAATAAATATACTGAAAAGAAACGTTGTACAAAAACACATTCTGAATGCAAGATATACTCAGGGAACACAGACCAACCATAACAAACGGCATGCATGCTCTGACTTTCTCTAATAGCATATCAGCTCATCTGAGCGATAGTTGTTTGTACTGACTAGAAAATATTACACTAAATTGCTTTGATGCAAAGGTCCAAGAAAACACACAGACATTCTCATCTCTGTTAAGACAACCTATTATTTTAGTGAAGCCCACATCAGAGCATACTCACCTAAAAATGATTTTGTCAGCCTAGATGACATTATAAAGGAATTTTGACAATATGTTTTATATGAACCTGTAATATGTCTGACTTGTCTCTATTGCTAGTGCTTTCCAATAAACATACTTTAAAAACAAAATAGAAAACACACTCAAGTAAGATCAATGCAAATGTAAGACCCATACTCTCTGTCCATTTTAAGTCAACATTCATTTCAGTAGGACAGTGTATGAAAACAAGTTTACAAAAATTATATTCCTAATAGTGTAGTTTCAAAAGGAGCCAAGGCACCAGTTCATTTCTACCAAAAAAAAAAAAAAAAAGATGTCATCACATCCCTGCTCCCAGACCTGGTGTATGGCTCTTTACATTGCATCAGATCTGCCAAAGCCTTCTAAAAGCTGTGAAGGAAAGGGACAGGGGAAAAACAGAACCCTTCAAATTTGTACAGCAGCTCACCACTATTGAAAGACCTCGTAGAACATCCTGTTTGTGCTGCAATCCAATTGTGAATATAGACTATAAACTTTCAGAAAGAGCATTGGTAGTATCACAGAGCAGCCTGTAGCCTTAATGAGGCTGGGGACAAAATGCGTGAAATTTGAGAGCTGTCACAATAGTTTTGCTAGCATGGTTCTGACAGTCTGCCTTGCTTGGTGTGTGCTTGTGGCCATGCTAAGGATGTAACACCTATTGGGATAGTGTTATGAAAGGGAGACAAACAGACAGCATCTCTTCCACACTGTCCATAAACAATCCCAAAACTATTCCAAAACTACATTTGAGTTTTATCTCAGAGAGAATTAGTCCATTCACTCCAGAAGAGAGCCCAGAAGCCAAGTAATACAGATACAGTGTGGATAATCAGAAAAACTGGTTGCTAACTTAACTGACAGAACTGGCTCATTTTTGACGGCAATTGCTGAAGGGCCTCTATTTCAAGAGATTGTCTCTCCCATTAGAACGAAAACCAGATAGGTAATTTATTATTCATATTCCAAGCACTATTAGTAACACATATTTTCTAATAAACAATCATGCAATTCTCTATCATGCATTCACTATCAGAAAATATTACTTGTATCTGTTGGAAAGACTGAGGTATATTCAATATTTCAGATTTTTTATGGTCCTTCTTTGACCACTTTAACATTCAACATACTCTAATTAGTTTCTCTTTCAAATTACATTCCCGCTTCCACATTAAAGGTTAATGTGCTTCTTTGATTGTCAGGTTAAATTATTTTATTTCTTTGCCTTTTTGGACAAGCTGGTAAAAACATTTTTCCTGGGGAGAAATAGGAAACCTTTTATTTTTTTTTCCACTTGGTCTGGGAAGTAAAAAGATTGTATTTATCTTCAGCATAACTTTTTGTTACTAAAAGGAAGGAAAATCCCCCCGAAGCCCATCACTTTATGGTTTTTAGTTTGATGATACAAACATCTTCAGAAGTATAGAAGTGTAAACTCATTAGTAGCATTTCAGTTCTCTCTGCTGCAGAAGCCTGGAGGAAAGAAACTGTAATACAGAATATCTGATTCTAGCACTGAAGTTTACATCTCAAACCAAATTATAACATTCAATTACATGCAATCTTTACATCTCAAGTTTGGATTTCTCTCTCTTCATTCTGAAAGAGGTTTAATCTTAATTGGCTTTATGTCTTTCCACCTCTGTCATGACTTATTTTTGCTGTAAAAGGTGAGAGGCTAGAAAGTGGTATTTCAAGGTACGTTTGGAAAACATAAACTAAGTCCTTATAAATGTAATAAATATATTTAATAGGAAAGTTATCTATGAGCAATATAATAAAGGATTTTCCTAATGTAGACAAGACTACTATATTTATACAAAAAATAATTAAAAATAACATATTCAAATAATAAACCCGATTAACTTCCCCTAATAGTCATAAGCAATCCATCATAGAGTGGAAAAAATAACTAGCCTATGGATATATTACAAAATAATTTGACTGAGAATTTTAGGTTTTACATTGTTTAGGTTTCAGCTATGCAGATTCTCATGGAGTAGCAAATAGACAGTTACAATGCTATAGCAGGAGACTACAATACCAAATGTGTCCCTGTTTAATGATGTACTATATTATTATATAAGACTTCATTATTTGTGACAAATGCATTAATTATGCATCACACTTATTGTAGAATAAACCAAATGAGAAGAAATGGAGTGCAGTTAAACTAAAATACACGGAGAGCCACTGAAGTAAAGTTATACCAAGAAACCCCCTCTAAATTGCTGCAACACGGAAGTCATAAAAATTCATGTGAATAAGCTTATCTATTGAGAGAAACCCACATAAAGCTAAAAATACATGTCATCCATACATCAGATGTAGATTTGTCTTAAAGAAGATCACAGAAGAGTTTATCTGAAAAATAAGTCCTGCTCTGTACCTAATGTCTGGTCATTTCCCCTTAAACCTATGAGTAAATCCCTCCTGGACTCCATTTAATGCCTTAAAGGAAAGAGGACAGATAGATTCATTACCTTTACAAAACAAATGAAAGAGAAAGAAACCTTTGTTTGGAACCCCATCTCCCACAATCACTGCAGCGAATGGGATGCTTTTTCTATTTGTATTCTCACTTTATCTGATTTACACTTATATTTTGCTTTAATCACTCCTTAAAGCATTTTAAAACACAGTTAAAAATAAAATACCTCAGCAAATATTCAGCTAAAATTTGACATAACATCATAATAACTGCAAAAATATCTACAATATTTATGATTTCTGGCATGAATCTTTCTAATCCTTTAACACTTAGTAAAGTGACTGGGCACTGCAGTATATCTTCTGTATCAATAAATGATTCAGAAACAGATGGTATAAGTTCCATAAACATCTCACACAAAAAAAGCCATGCCAATATTTTTCCTTATAAGGAAAAGCCAGCCTTAGGCAACCCTGGATGCTAACTTTAGCAGTATTATTTTTGAGAAAAACAACCTTTAAGAAAAGTAGATTTTGTGTCATTTTTAGCATGATGGGGCAAGGTCACCTTGTGTTGTATGTGGTTGTTCAAGACAGCTGTCTGTTCAGCTCTGACTTGTAAATGCCTGTGCATCACATCAGAATATTTAGCAAACTGTGACCTTCATGATCATCTTTCCCATTCTCTCCCACCACTTTCCCCCATCTGGGTGTATGAGAAGTGGGAGCAGCAGTAACACTCCTCCATTCCATTGTTAACTCAGAATCTAGACACTGTTTTTCACTCAGCAAATCACAAGCACTTCCTATAAATTGTTTGATGATAAATTGTATGGAAATAAGTACCATGAGGGTAGGAAGATATAAATGAAACATAAACTCTGAAGATAGGTAAAAGAAGAGCTAAGGAAGTCACCAGTATTGTGAGGATGAGAACCTCCCAGGACAGGTTTCTGCCAGAACTCCCAAAGTCACCATACCAGCCAGGACTTGCAGAGAGCCACCTGAGCTCACCCCTGCGAAGTGGTCACAACATAACTGTTATGTCTAACATCTTTACTCCTAGTTAGAACTGTGGAAGACCATGGCCTTTCTCCCAAGACTACAGAAAGCTTCTAATGCCATTTGCACCCATGAAGCTTAAGGGTAAGCAGTACCAAAACCTGCACAGTTAAGAACTGACAATACTTTTGGGTACAAGTTAAAAAGACAACAGCCTTGTGGATTCCCTCTAGCCTTCATGAGCCAAGTCTCACTTCTGCATCTATTTCCCCCCTCACACAGGGCCAGAGGTCAGGTCTTTGCTAAGAAAGGCCATGATTAAACCAAACAGAAGACTTCTGCGGGTAGGCAGTCACTCTTTTCTACTGCTATTCTCCCGCCTATGCCTTGAGCCCCTGAAGCAGTCTGCAGCCCTGTTTCCTCCCACAGCAGGTCCTGCACACTCATCCATGCAACCACGGGCTGCGACAGAAGTGGAACGCAAAAGGTCTCACCAGTCCCTACCATCAAAGGCCAGTATGCTTCCTAAACTCCAAATAAAATATATAATAAAATATATTAAAATATGCCCTTAAAAGGACCACTTTGACAATAAAAACCCCAGCCAAGTCCAGAAAGTCAAATAAAACACATTCCAGCCACAAGCATGTACATGGAGATCACTACAGCCAAACACAAGAGAGGAAGCACAAAGAACCCAAGTGTCACAGCCATGTAAGCTTCTGGCAAGACTTTCAAAGCAACAGCATAGCCAGTTTAGCTCTTCACTGCTATGAGGCCTGAAGCCAAATTCCAGAAGAAAAGAGCTTGCTTTTTTTTCCATAATTCCCAGGGTACCTTCCAGGGCTCACCGATCCTTTACAAGGAGTGGTTGATGAACATCAGGAATTCATTACTAAGAAGCATTCAGTGGAAGTCTAGAGGGTGCATGCCTGGCTCACAATTCTATCCCTCTGCTTCAGGTAAACTTCAGGTAATAATATTAAATTCTGATCCAAAGATAACAGAAAATATTCATAAGAATAAATGTTCTACAGTAAAACGCCCATTTAATAAGCTTTTTCTGTCCACCATTTACATACAATATGGCAACTCCTAGACTTAGATGAAAATGAACATTTCATTAATGTTAAAAATACTACATATTTCATATAAAGAATATAAAGAATACTATTTTAAAATTCTAATTAAAATGTAAGTCTTCTAATAGGCTCACTTACTGGATGTTTGGCTGAAAGTCTGCCAGTCACAGTTCCTGTCTGATTCCATGTAGAGGAAATAAATCCCTGTAGTCAAGTAAAAATCCCCAAAAATAAAAGGATGAAGACATATATGTAAATTTTGTTTAATGTAAGTATCAGTAGTAAAAACTCACTGCAACCAGGACTACAAAATCAAAAAGAAATACTTTATAATTTTCCATAAAGTTCTTAAACACTGCAATCATTTCACATCTTTTTATGATTTATTTTAAATACCATATTTTACAGGCTTTTTGTATTTCTACCTTTCTCATGCACGTTCGTAGTCCATCCACATAAGTTGACTTCATCTTATGAACCTAAATTACATAGAAGTTTAGATAAATGCTTATCTATAAAAATAAGAAATTTTTCAAATTAAAGATCTCCATTTCCAAATGCATATTAACTTGTTTTGTAGACTTTTTTTAAAAGACACTTTTATCTTAGTAAATAATGGATGTATACTCACTAATAGCTCGATCTACCAGCTAAGTAAGTGCTTGGTTATACCCTAAAGCCAAGTCTTTGCAGATATTAGCAAATTGGAATTTATTCTTTTACATTTTATATCCCCAGGTCAATAAATGACACAAAAAAGCCACATGCCCACAAAAAAAAAACCACCCACTTTTTTTTTTTTTTTTTTTAGATCTTGGAAACTCATCCACTGAAAACTCAAACGTTAAAGTGTGAGAGCAGACTAACTAGATCATTTTGGATTTTCAGGAGGTTCATCACCTAAAAAACCCCTAACTAGTTATGTCCTTCACTTTCTGCAGAGTATTTCTTCAGAACTCAAAAATAAATGTTTTGCTCTACAAGTGTGCTTTGTAGCACTAGACATATTTAACAGCAAAGTTTTCCAATTGTTTTTGCTAGCTATAACCTAACACAGTGTAAAACAGGAGTATAAACTTTAAATTTAAAAACTCTTAAGAATACCTACATCAAAATTTAAATGAGAATTTGAATGAATTTACATTAGAGCCAACTTTTTTTTAATTTATTTAGCTGTGAATATGTTATCTTTCTTGCTAATTTTGCTTCAGTGAAACTACATTATGTGAAAAATATCAGCTCACCTGACGGTATTCTAAAATTATCTTAGGCAAAGGATGAAGATCTTGCAACTTATTTAGCTGCAAAATAAAGAATATGAATTACTGGTAAACTTTATTGTTAAGTTACATTATTTAACAACCTTAACAGAGTAAGTTTTGGAGAAAGAAATTTTCTCACCAAGCTGAATGGACAAAATACTAAAAGAATTGTGTGCTTCAAGCAATCTCACCCTAGACCCAAGTAAGCCTTCCTTCTTTCCTGCTTTCAGCAGGAGGGCTGGAGATTACGCCCTCCCAGTTTATTTCCCTTCCTGTTCCAGACAGGGACAAAAAGACATGCAGGCATAAAAACTATTCCACAACAACTTTGAAAATGCTCAGGCATGGGGTGGGGAGCTACTTATGGTCCTTTATTTTTTGTGTTGGACAGCATCATTGCAAGAGAGAACATGATAAAAGTATACAAAATAATACATATATACACACATACATATTTATACACACACACAAAACCCAACAGGAGAATTTCTTCTGTTTGTCCCCTAATACAAGTTACAGGGGACCTTCAAGAAAAACTGAAATTGTGAAATCCAAAAGCAATAAAATAAAGCATATTTCAGATTACTATGACTGTAAATTGCCATAAAAATTTGTTAAGAAAAGAATGAAATTATTAAAATAAAAAGAATGAAATTATTAAAATAGAGATTGGATATTTATAAGTACAACAAAAATATCTGGAACTACAACAGTTCAGTGTAAAAAATAGATGCAACTGTACAAGAATGGAGATTTTAAAGCATAAGTTTTTTCTTGCTACCAGGGAAAGACAACGCATTAAGATTAATTATGTAGTATTTATCTATTGGAAGGTTTCAGCCTACCTTTCTCTAAATAACCAAGTCTCAGCCATTGTTGAAAAGAGAGTACTGGACTAAATGAAAGCATTGCTTTGATTACTGCAACAAATCTTATGCTCCCACAAAAAGATGAAATGCATTCTATGCCACTGATACCTCCCATCTCCCAAGGCTCTCTGTCACTGTCCAAGATTACATATTTGATCTATGAAACCTCCTTCTCCTTGAGTAGTGTGCAGTTTTTATGGTTATACTGTTGACTTTACCTCAAATATCATATCTGGTAGTTCAGCCACTTGGCCCAAAAGTTGAATTTCCTCTTTCACACATGAGAAACAAATACTACTTTTCTACCTTACCCAGAGGTGTTCATTCTCAGCAATGAATAGTGTACTTTAATTTGAGTCCCATGTAAACTAGAGCAATACAACTGTGGCATCAAATCAGAAACAGGTGCAGCTACACAGAGGCTTCTTCTCTAAGGAGAAATTCCATTACTATTATTATCTTAACAAAATAATGTATTAATGATCTGGATGAGGGGATCGAGTGCACCCTCAGTAAATTTGTGGATGACACTGAGTGGAGTGTTGATCTGCTTGAGGGCAGAAAGGGTCTACAGAGGGACCTGGACAGGCTGGATCGATGAGCCAAGGCCGATTGTATGAGGCTCAAAAAGGCCAAGTGCCAGGTCCTGCATTTGGGTCACAACCCCATGCAACGCTACAGGCTTGGGGAAGAGTGGCTGGAAAGCTGCTGGTGGAAAAGGACCTGGAGGTGTTGGTCAACAGCTGGCTGAATATGATCCAGCAGTGTGTCCAGGTGGCCAAGAAGGCCAATGGCATGCTGGCTTGTATGAGAAATAGCGTGGCCAGCAGGACTAGGGAAGTGATCTTACCCCTGTACTCAGCACTCGATTACTGTGTTCAGTTTTGGGCCCCTCACTACAAGAAAGACATTGAGGTGCTGGAGCGTGTCCAAAGAAGAGCAATGAAACTGGTGAAGGGTCTAGAGCACAAGTCCTGTGAGGAGCAGCTGAGGGAACTGGGGTTGTTTAGTCTGGAGAAAAAGAGGCTGAGGGGAGACCTTATTGCTCTCTACAGTTACCTGAAAGGAGGTTGTAGTGAGGTGAGTGTCAGTCTCTTCTCCTAAGTAATGAGTGATAGGGCAAGAGGAAACAGCCTCAAGTTGTGCCAGGGGAGGTTTAGATTGGATATTAGGAAAAATTTCTTCACTGAAAGGGTTATCAAGCACTGGAACAGGCTGCCCAGGGAAGTGGTTGAGTCACCATCCCTGGAGGTATTTAAAAGATGTGTAGATGTGGCACTTAGGGTCATGGCAGTGTTAGGTTAACGGTTGGACTCAATGACCTTAAATAATTCTGAGTCTGTGAAAAGGAAGGGGCATCTACATTTGCTTCAAGTTACCAAGAAGTCTGCAGTTTGGTCCTGACTTCATCGATTTGAGACAAACGTTTTTAGCAGGTTTCTGCACTTGTGTGGGATCTCAGATGAACGTTTGTATTGCTGAAAATTATCTGCTCCAACACTAACAGAAGAAAGAACTGGAGAAGCTTCATATATGCAATATTATTGCACTGAATCTGAAGGTAGATTTGATCTCTTGTATAGGTATATCAAATTATCCAAACTGTTTGGTCATTATTGCTCTAAAGGAACAAGATTCTATCAAGATCCTGCAGATCTGACTTCAAATGCAACAGCTCTTACTGAAGACAAGCATCTCCACAGAGAGGGGGAAAAAAAGCCTGAGGAAAATTCAGGTACACAAGTAAAACACTGGACTATACAAAAAAAGTGACAACTCCCAATTCAAACCACAGATATCAAATAATTTCCTACAGGCCTCTTTACCTAGCATGAATAAATGAGTTAAAGGTCCATAAAAAGATGACAACATGTTTTTAGCGCAAATCTCCTGATGGCAAAGAGAAAGTCTGGATTGCTATTTCCTTCACCAGCAGATTTTACATTAATGTTGTTTTCTTTCACCAGTGGCCCAATCAGTCAGTCATACTGAGCTACCAAAATCTGACCAGTAAGAAAGTCTCCCTCCTTTGAGGAACATGGTCATACATGCATGTTGGTGCTGAAGTTTTTAACCCTGGTTTATAGCTAAAGTTTAGCTTTAGTAGCTAGTCTGTTTTTCCCCATCATGGAGTGCAACTTTCATTTCTGGCATAAGTAAATGAAATGTGATTAGTACAATACAAAAATAAATCAAGATTGTTAGGAAAACTTCAGACAAATAACAATTTCACTGGAATATAACTTAGAAGTTTTCCTAAATCATGCAGATGGTTTTAAAACCCTTCCCCATCTCACCACAATTTCTGAGGTGGACACAAGTTGCTGTATTTCAGTTCTGTGAACTTTCTCACACAGTGCATGCAGTTTTAACTTTTCAAATAGTACCTACAGTAAGAAAAAACACATAAGAGTTTCAGTGTTTCAAGTGCTGAAACAGAAAGGAAAATTATCTGCTACCTGACCTTAAGTCTAGAAAACAGATCTCAAGGAAAACAGAGCATACTGCAGAAAAGAGAACTAACTCAGAATTGAAAAGATCCGATCTTTATTTTTGAGCTATTGAAAAAGTAGTGTGTTTACTAAAATCAAATGCATAATTTATGTAAATATGTTCCAATACAGATTATCCAACATTGCCAGATCTACGAAAAACTGATAAATCCCCTGTTAAAATAAGAAAATAAGATAATTAATATCGAAGAAAAAAATTCTGAAGTTGTAAGGACAATTTTGTATGTTTTATAATTCTTCTGTATCAATAACAATTTACAACTTATATAATAAAAGGAGTATAAATATTACCTCTCTGAGTTGACTGCTGCTGGTCAAAAGGAATCGTTCTCCAGCAACCTCATGAGCTTCCTGTTCAAGCTCTTTGAGTCGCAACTATAAATTAGTACATTGAAATTATTCTGTTTATATTATTATTTTCTTCAGTATCTCCTAATTCCTAGGTTAACGGGTATACTGGACTTCTAGTTAAAAATAGGGTACTTGATAATGTGTAATCGTTGCTGGCTATCAACATCTGGTTTAGTAGATTGGTTATATACTCTTTAACCTATATTTCTTCATGCTCTGGGAATGGGATTTACTGTAGTAAAAAGTACCAAAATTTGTGGGAAAATAAATTAGGTTACTGAAGATAATAGAGATGTGTGACAAACAGATATGCAAATTATTATGGTAAATTAATAATCTGTCAGACCATTATGATTATCTAGTCAGATTTTATGCTACAAACTAGTATTCTCTTGTAGCTATTTTTATCCATGGGGAAATGGCAAATTTAGAACTCTCAGAGCATGTAATTTGTAGAGTGTTTTGTTTACAAAGAGAGAGAGAAATATCTATCACTTCTCAGGAATATTCTTACTGATAACTGTAGTTTCAGAAAGAGTCATTACAATTTTTACTCTACAACACATAACCTAAAAGGACTGTGAATTTTGCAAAGCAATCTCAGTTCTGAGGCAAGGCTAATGAAGCAAAAGTCTTTTTGCTTGCCTAAATAAACATGGAAGTATTCTAAAATGTAAATATCATTAGTTATATTTATTATAATAATCATAAGAGAAACTCCAAACTATCATGTAAAACGCAACAAAGAAAAAAGATTGCTCCTCTTTTTAATCAGTTATCCTCAGTAAAAGCAAAAAGATGATGCTATACAATTTCCAAAAGAAAAAATAAAGACAAAGTTTACCCCCAGAATCTCTGATGTTTTTTTCAGTTCTTGTTTGTTCACATGTATTTTGTGTGTTTCCATCACTGTAAATACAATTATATACTGAGAACACTTACAACTGACAATTTCAATCTTACATGCTTCTTAGACTGTAAAATGGAAACTCAAACTCACACAGCTGTTATGAGGCTAAGATAACATTTACTATTCTGAGGTATAACATTCTACTTGAGCATAGTCAGCAGCTGTGTAAAAACAGTGAAGATTCATATTTTGAACTGAACTTTCATACCTGCCAGAATTTTGATAAGTGGAAGCTCTAATGTGCAAAATAATTTCCACAAACCTTGAACCTGTAAAGCAAGATGCAAATAAATTCTTCAGTACCAGCCAATTTTAATCTTAAAGCATATAGTATTGTCATTATGTGGATCTAATTTCCAGTAAGCAGTATTTAACTTTCCGTATAATCCCTTTTTACATGACAACACTGTCTGTGGAATGAAATACTACTTAGTGTGAATTATAGTATCTAAATACTGTAGCCCATTATCACTTCATTTTGAGGGGAACAGTAATACTTTTTTTAATAGTAATCATTCTATACTGGAATAGTAATAAAGAAATATACATACCCCATTTTTCCAAATGGTTTATTTTTAGAGCAAGCTCCACTGTAATAGGACATCAGTTATCCCTTTTTCTTTATTCACTTGAACAATTAAGCAACCATTTAGAATTCATAACTTTGTTTTCATTAGGAAGAAAATAAAAGATGATAGGGTTATGTACCCAATTTAGTTACAAAGAACAGGAGGCCTGTTTTTTCTCCAACCACTGAAGCAATCAGACAGCAGTACTAGTCTAAAAACCCTTCCTGTAGGCTGGCTCTCAGTGTTTTGTGCCTTTGGTACTTCTGTGCCTTCGGTGTTTCCCTGTTGCCTGCCTTCACAGATTGTTTCATCATACTGCTGGCTGCTTAGATATCCAGATTAATATGGATCCATCAACTAATGCTTTAAGACCTACACTTGATATCATCAATTTCAAAACCCCTAGGATTCTATGGTGTACCTTCCACCAGAACCTGAGCATATCCCTAAATTATGACACTTTTCCAGGTATATGATTACAGGGAGAAAGCAAACACACACAAAAAAAACATTAAAAGACTTTCTGAGATGCATTCTGAACTGCAATAAAGCCTAAAATAGAATAAAATAGTTCACTTGGAAGAGACGTACAACAATCATCTAGTCCAACTTCCCAGCCACTTCAGGGCTGACCAAAAGTTACAGCATTGTCCTAATGACTCTTAAACACTTGACAGGATTGGGGCATCGACCACCTCTCTAGGAAGTCTTTCCCAGTGTTTGACCAGTGTTAGGCTAAAACAACCTAGAGCAAAAGATATGCTGAGAGTTTTTGTACCCAAGGAATACATCAAAAAAAATCCAGCTACGCTCTGTTTTAACTGTTAATGCTTTTTAGACTGTTTCATATAGCTTAGAAATACTAAAAGGTCACAATATTCCAAACATTTCCCCTTCTTAGAATCTTCATTTAAATATTTAGTTGACTGTTGCAGAGGAGAAGTTTCTTCTGAAGATTAACCTTGAGACTAACCATTTCCACCTTCTGGAAAAAATGGCAAATTTGATGGGCAACTTCATTTTAAATGTTGACCAGCACTACACACCAGTAAGGATTGGAGCCTTCTATTTAACTCCGGCAGAGATTCTGATCTGAATGAGAAACACATCACTAACTCTCTTCAATTCATGATAGTTATATCTAACTACTTTTTATATCTTACCTGTAAGTCATGAGCAAGGTCCATCATTACATTATAAAGCTTCTCCAAGTTGACACCTATGTTTTGATCCTAATACAAATAAATTTAAAAAACACCAATAGTTTTAATGCCATCTTAAAAATATTTGGAATACTATTTTAAAAGGGATTAAATAACATAAATATATTTTTCTGTACGTCTCCTGTTATATTTAACATTTTAGCAATGTTCTTAGACCTCTGACAAACACAATTCATGAACACAGCAGTACAGATCATGAATATTCAAGATTTTACCTGTTCCTTTATTTACATTTTGCACAGACCAAGCATGGAGAAATAGTATCAGTACACTGCCTTTGACATTGAAGTCAGAATTTTATTACTACTTGTAAAATAAGAAAAAATTCCTTGAATTTTCTTTCTCCTTTCAGTACTGTCGCTCTTCTGTGCCTGAACTATTCAGTTCCTTCCCTTCTGTTCCAGAGATATTCTGCACAGAGCCATGCCACCCCATTCAGGTGGCTATAGAAGACCGTTTTGAAATGCATACAGGCACTGAGAATATGATCGTTAGCTCCAAGAACACAACCACTAAAAATAAACTTAATATCAACCTATTACGTTTATCAAGCTAATACACAAAATGTGAACAATAAATTGCTGCTTTTCATTACTAAATTCCCATGAGGAAAGATGGGAATGTGAGAAATGCTGCAGGTGTAGATTTTCTTTCCTGCAGCCTGTATCTTCAATGACAGCTGAACAACCAAAATTATGGAATAAATTTACATCCAAGCTATTAAGTGCAAAAACACTAGCACAGCCCTGTAAAATTCCTGGCCACAAATCATAGAACCTAAGACAGCATTCCACAGGACTAAAGTTATGCACTTGCCTGTCCATATACTCTTCCCCAAGAATCACATACTGGTCTGTGCTGGAAGCAGGAAAATAGATTACGTGGAATTAAGTATGACATGTTATGATAGTTCTTGGGTTTTTTATGTAAAAGTGAAACTAAACTAAGGGTTGTTTGTGTAAAAAGAGGCATTTACTCTATGTTAATACATACTTCCGAAGATATAGCTGAAGTATGGGGGCAACTTGGCCATAATACTTTAAGAAAGACATCAAGAAATATCAGATAGGCTAAAGAAGAGAACCAAAAATAATAGTCATCTTAGAAAACATGACCTACAGAGAAAGAGATTAATGAGGTTTATTTAGTTTAGAAAAATATGTTGAAGGAGGAGAACATAACAGTTTTTATAAACAGAATCACTAAGAGGGGCTCTCATGCTATGATCTGCAGAAGCCTCTCTTTCCTCTACAGACCTGCTCCTATTCTACAGGTTTCTCACCTTACTGGTCTCATGAAATACCTACAGTTGGGAGAAGAAATCTGCTCCAAAACAAACACGTTCTACTTTCTCCACTCAAACTGAGCTAGAAAGCATTTTCCTTAACAGAGTAAGTTCTCAGAAATTATGCTACCAAATCTGAATTTGCTGCCCATTTCACAGTTTCATGGGTTTTATTTGATATATTCAGAACTTTTCCTTTGGTCCTTCTGTGATGAGAAGGAAAGAAAGGACATTTCTACTTGTTATCAGATTTACACTATCCTCTAAGATAGTACAGAAAATTAAGACAATGCTTCCATTTGAATGAAACACGCAGTATTTTGTAAAGAACAAGACCAAGATTCTATCATCTGGAAGAGTAATGTAACTAGATGTGATATCACTCTGCTAAACTGGATGTCATTAAGCTATGAATTATGGACTAAACCAGAAAGATTGCCACTGAAATTGTTTCCAAGAATATTTTCTTAAGAACAGGCCTGATGTCAGAATACTATGGTCCTCTAGAGCTTTTAATCTCTCCAGCCAGAACAGTAGTTATTTTGAAGCAAAAGCAGGTAAAAATAATCAAAGTGGTTGGGAAATCCTCAAAATCCTTCCTAAAGGAGGGTCTATATAATCTGAACAGATGTCCAAATTAAGGATTTTTCTAAAATTAAAAAAATTATATTCATATAAAAATTAATGGATGGTGGAGGATCCTACTCTCTCTTCATGGCGGTAAGAACCCTTTGAGTTTGTGAGAAGGTATCTCCGGACACCTTTTTCCATCTGAACAGGGTCTTTTGCAGGAATTGCTCCCTGAGTTAGATGCCGCTATCTACCCCTTGTCTTCAGGATGACTCTCAGAAGCTCCTGGTTGTGTTTCTAGGGAGTGAAGGTAGGCATAGACTGAGACACCAGTACATCTAAATACTTGATCCTGTGCCCTCACGTGTTGGCTTTGGTTGGGATAGAGTTAGTTTTCTTCATAGTAGCTAGTATGGGGCTACGGTTTGGATTTGTGCTGGAAACAGTGTTGATAACATAGGGATGTTTTAGTTACTGCTGAGCAGTGCTTACACAGAGTCAAGGCCTTTTCTGCCTCTCACCCCTCCCCACCAGCGAGTAGGCTGGGGGTGCACAGGGAGCTGGGAGGGGACACAGCTGGGACAGCTGACCCCAACTGACCCAAGGGGTATCCCACACCATATCACATCATGTTCAGCATAAAAACTTGGGGAAAGGAGGAGGAAGGGGGGGACGTTTGGAGTTATGGCATTTGTCTTCCCAAGTAACCATTATACATGATGGAGCCCAGCTTTCCTGGAGATGGCTGAACCCCTGCCTGCCAATGGGAAGAAGTGAATTAATTCCTTGTTTTGCTTGCACACATGGCTTTTGTTTTACCTATTAAACTGGCTTTATCTCAACCCACAAGTTTTCTCACTTTTACCCTTCTGATTCTCTCCCCCATCCCACTCAGGGGAGTGAGTGAGCAGCTACATGGGGCTCAGTTGCCAGATGGGGTTAAGCCATGACAAAAGTCAGCTGTAAATCAACAGGTAAACATAATCCATCCTCCAAACAGTGTATAAAAATCTGCCTTGTACCCAAAACTCACAATTTTGGCCTACTGTTTGTAAAACAAGTCCCATTATTTGAAGAAAAACAGAAGTCTGGAACCAAAGCATTACAGCAGATGCAGACTGACAAGAGCAATGCTTCATCCATTATTTGATCCAAACAGAATGCAGAAGGAATCCAAATTACTTGTTGCTGCACAAACACAATAGAACCAGAACTGACTGAAAATTAGTTTATTAGGACAAATTATAACACATTATTGCTACAGAGGCCTGCATTCTGGTACACAGCTGGGGAAGAACCATCACAGGAACTTTTAAAAATTAGTTGGACCAATATAATAAAGAAGTGCTGAGGATAACAGAAGCGTTGGAGACACCTAGTAGTTACAAGAAGTTATGTTTCATGCTAAAACAGAATTACCTGAGTTCTGGGATAGTCTTTGCTGTAGACACATTTTCCTGCCATAAACCATAAAGAAAGGGGCACTAGTGTTGCAGTCATACAGAACACACTTGAGCCTGGACCATGGTTGTTTTTATCTTGAAATGACCACATGACTCAAGATAACATTAGATAAAATTAAACAGATTCTGCATAAGCTGATGTTTGTTAGTGGGAATTTTGTCCCAGCAAAGCCCCAGAAGCAGGAAAGAGTTAAAATGGGGTAATGAATTCCACTGACAGCACATGCAGGTTCCCTATCTGCTCAAGGGCAGATGTATATTAGTCTATACAACTTCAGCATTGTTTGTGTTGGTCATTTGTGAGTAGACAATATGGGTACCCACTGTAGAGGCTTCCCCTCAGCCTACAGCAGACTTGAGCACTGCAAGACTGAGAAACGGTAGGCTCTTGAAGGTAGTATGCAGAAGGCTCTCTTCAAAGCTGAAATATCTAGACCCACTGGTGGTCATCCTTGTTTTATAACAGTCTAGTCCTATCAGTGAGTACTTCTCTCTACCCCAGACAGATTAATTTAAGCAGACCCATACTCCAGTGAAAAGCCATCAGACTGTCTCCCAGAAGACAGTCCATACCCACTGGTTCTGGAACAAAAGAGCTGTCTATGAAATATTACGCTTTCAGCAGACAACTTGATCCTATTCTGGAGGTGGAAGTACGCCCAGTGACGGGCTTCAATTGACACCAAGATTCCTCATCAGCAAATGGAGCAATGACAAGAGCAGTATGATGTTTAGCGCCTGTTTCAGCAAAAGTTTCAAGGTATATGGACTATGACCCCTTTTACTGAGCCTTTTGGAACAGCATCAAATATACAGACAAGGAACAAGTAGCACATATTCTATACTAGAGAGGTGTATGGGTGAGTCGAGGGCTACAGAGTAAAATAGCAGTCATTCCAAGCACTATGCCAGATGGACAAAACTAGCACAATACAGAGGGAGCTTAACTGAAGTAGTGGAGAACAAGACATGAAATATCATCTGGCACGGATCCCTCTGGGAGTGCAGACAACCGTTAGGAACCTACCAGTAAAGACAGAGCAAGAAGGATGAAGAGAGAAATCTGGCAAAGAGCTAGGCTTCACAGGAAGAACTGGGACTCACTGAGCCAAAAAGCAATTGGGAGAGTCCAGGGAACAAATTAATTGCATAAGGAATGGGAGGAATAATCACAGGACGTTAGAGGGAGGCATTAACTGGGACTTGGGTGAACAAGTCAGCATAAAGGCACTGGACATGACTGGGGCAAAGAAACAAACTAGACCTGCAGTAGGGCAGGAAGGAAGTAAGACTTCAATATTTAACTCAGAGCTGGGAATCCGGATAACAAAGTTGAGAAATGATAACCAAGAATAGGTGTGATATATGAAGAACAAAAGACTGAGTCAGGCTAAGGAAACAGAGAAGATTAAGGATGCTGAGTCACAGGAGGGGACACCATATATAGAAATAACCAACAAGTTTATAGCTTCTGCCTGTTTGCCTGTCCATTCCCTACTCTAATAGCTTAATTAGTGAAGTAGCTTCTGAACAGCTGCAGTTTACAGCTAGTGTTTTAAAGTAAACTGGCTCTGGTTTTCTCAGAAACGTCTATATTGATGGGTATGTGCTTATACAACTGACCTCTGCCCATGGTCTAAGCCTACTTGACATCTGTGGATTTGTATCCTAGAACGACTATAATCATGTTACGATACTTGTGTCTGAACAAGCAAGGCCTCTGAAAAGCAAAAGGTTTCAAAACCACCAGCATTTAGGTTGCTGCACATCTATTTTTATAATTCAAACTACCTCTGAAGGCTAATGTGTGCAGAGTAGATCACCATGGCTGAAAATACAAATACCCAAACTCTGTAACATTCAGTAAATAAGTTTCAACGGGCAGTAAGACATTTCTATAGTGCTGTAAATAAAAGTTCATCATGCATTCTCTCTTACTGAGAATAAAAATTCACAGATTTTTCATACACATGCTTGAAGGTTTACATTTGACTCCCTACTGTTCCTCAGCCTATGATGTGGTGTCTACCAGCTGTGAAATTCAGCAAAATTGTTAATTACAACTAACTAAATATAGGCTACAAGTTCACCGGAATTACAGAACAAGGCATTAGACATTTTGAAAAGGAAACTGAAAATCAGTTTGCAGGGAGGTGGAAAGAAAAAAGATCAGATCATACATTAATATTGTGACTGAACTTTATGGTTTTGAAGCAGACTTTTACAGCTGTTCCTGGAGAATATGATCCCATCTCAGTAGAATGCTGTTAACCCTTCCATTTTCCCCTTTAAAATTAGATTTCCAACAAGTAGTATTAATAAAATAATTTTCTTCCATTAGAAAAGCATTATCTATAATTTTTTTTTGCAATATTTTGTAAGCAAAAGCAATTCTTTCATTCCCTTCCCCTTTTAACCCAACCACAAACAATTTAAAACAAACTACTTACTGATGCATTTCTCAAAGTGCCAGTATCTGTATTTACAGTTCCCATAGAAAAAGGCTTTTCAAAATACTTCTGTATTAAACATTCAAAAGAGGGAACTGTGTCGCTGGGGTTTATCAGCCATGCTGCAATCCTTGGATCTAACACGACACTATCAGCAACTATAAAAATAAGTTATTTCTGACAATCAAAATATTTCAATTACCTCCCATACCAAGAAATACCTCTAAAGTTTTGCCCATCTTTCCTGTAGAGATACATTATAAATAGACAAACATTTACACTACAAAAATGTTAAATATTGAATTTTCAGCTCTAATAAATGGTCAATTTCATGAGTACATAGAAGTTCAATATTGAATATTTTTGAAGAGGGTTTTGTGGCTGTTTTGCTGGGTTTTCATTACTTTTTTCAAGTTTTAATATGTAAGTAAACCTTTGGTTCTCAAGATTCACTGTAAAAGACTCTCTTATCACTGAAAAATTTCAAATTGAAGTTTTCCTTGTCTCCCCCTCTGGTACAGTTTTGTTGTTGCTGTTAACTTGATTGATATCCACAAAATTGCTCTTGGGTGTCAGGGGAGAAAAGATTTACTTCATAGCAATCAAACTTCTGGGATCCTTAATGTATATATGAATTCACATATGGGTGCATAATGCATTGTTCCCAAAAATCAGAACCTTTTGTCCTATAGGATCATATGTGCTTACACTGCACTTTTATGTTCAGGTAGATACATAGGATGGAGCAAGCATTTTAACTACAATCTCAACGTATGTACTGTAGTACTACAAAGAAGAGCAGAGAGAAATTAGCAACTAGAATGCTTTGTGATATATTCAAAGATAGATCTAAGTATCTTCTCTGGTAACTCCTAAGTAACTTCAAACGACAACCTATAGGTACATTGATAGAGCACTCCATGCTACACAACTTTACAGAGCCAGTTACCTGGAAGCAAACTTAAATGTCCATAATGCAAGTTACAGCTGCAGGACTATTCTAAAGAGAACCAGGCTTGTTTACCTCCACAGAAACAACTGCTGCTGAAGAGAACTTTATGTGGATGCTCAGCAGATGTTAGGGAAAATGTCTTGCCCCTGAATCAGCTTGAGCTCTGCTGGAGTGGCCAGATAACTGAAAGATACTTCATCTGCATGGTCTCACAACAGGATTTTATGTAGCTCACTATCCTTTTCTCTGACTGCAAACAGCTATTCACCTCAAAAGCTAACAGATGCTAAGGAACAGCCTCAGAAATTGCCTCAAGGATACCCTCCTGTAAGTACCACTAAGAGAGTCTTTCTGTAATTGGAAGGACACTCTTAGCCTTGGAATTGTGCAGCTTAAGAAAGTATGTCAAACTCTGCATCCAGTCCAAAACCAAACTTTGGATGTGTCCATGGAATTTCCACTGCTCTTTCAGCAGAAAGTAATCTCTACAGGGATTAAACGAAACTTTGACAACTGTAACAGACAGATTTGCCATGAACTCAAATGATGCATTGTGAAAAGGCAGACTAAGCAACTCGGCCTCACTGATGGGCAGTAACACTTGACAGCTGATGGCTGCTGGAAAATGCCCAGAGGCTGCAGGAAGGCTCTGCCTAGTGAGATGCTAGACATTCACAAGCTCGTGTGAAGGCTGCATGAAATAAACACTGATTTTTCTAATAATAACAACTACATCTTACCAAGGATACGTGGAAGAAGAGAATCCTGTTACCAAATAGTCTCTGAGACACATCAGAGATACTTTTCTCATATCTCTATTTACAATGAGCACGAGACAGTCTCTAGCTGAAAAAGGATAAAGAATCAAATCTCCCATCGACCCATCCATCCCTCCCTCCTCAACTAAAATTTTCACCAAAGTTGAGGGTAACAGTGATGAGTTATAGCCACCAGTTCAGTCCTGAAAAAGGATGACACCTTCAAGGAGAGAAGGCAGCACATATGGAACTGAGACAGAACAAAGCTGAAAGGAGTGAAGCAAAACCAGGGTCAAACTGGGATGAAGAGTCTGTGCTGATAAAAACATACTTTCCTCAAGACTGTGAAATGGTTCTCAAGTCCTGTCCTCCTCCTGCTCCAAAACATTAGTGAATCCCAGTGGCAAAGTGCCATATTTTACTAGCCGGGACTAATGTATCCGCATGTATTCCACTGGTTAGTACACTAGTTTGGGAATGAGTGCAATCATTCAAGTGATTGCAGTCAATACGACAGACAAATTTCAGTGCTTGCTTGATTTACAATGATGGGATTTTTTTAACCTTAAAAAAGGCAAAGGTTTTATGGGGTTTTGGTTTGGGTTTTTTTACCATAGCAGAAATAATGAGCGAGGAAGCATCAACTTCCAAAGTTTAAAAAAACCTAGATAGGAATTCTTTTGGATACGAGAAACTTCAGATTCAAATCTTACGCATCAGATAGGATCTAACCTAGGTCTAGTATTTCCTGCGTGCACAGGTTATAAAACTGTCACTAGTGCCAGTACCATCATGATGTTTCTTCCCCCCTTTCCCATTCCCAAGGCTGTCTTTTGTATAGATCTTCACACCAGAATCTAAATCATCACCAGTTTACTGTGATTTACTGATTAAATGTTTCAGATGCTGTACACAAGCTGAAGACTCTGCATAGTCCTTCCTGAAAGGTCACACTTATTTTTGTAATTTTCTCAGCAAAATCCAATACATAGAACCAAGAAAAAAACCCATTATATTTACATCTTATATCTTCTGTTTGTAGTTGCTTTTAAATCCATACAAAAGAGTCTTATTTGTTCCTATCAAAATAACAAGGACCCATTCAAGTGATTCCTAATTCTGACAACTATGAGCACCTCTGGAATTTATTTTAGTCTCTCCTCTTGAGTAAAGAAAGTTTTTCCAGGGAACGTGAAACAAGAAGCAGTTTGACCTTTTCAGCTATAGTCAGGACTGTGTTGGGAGCTTTTGTTTCCACTGGAAGCTATCCTTAAATTATTCAATGATTTGACTCCTACCCTGAGAAGAAATACATCATCTCGACATGCCAAGCCTCTGGTCACAATCTCCCCCAAGAAGGGTTGTTTTTTTCCATGGTACTAAAACTTGGTTTTCCAATATATTACTTAACCACCAATCTAGTGATTTTAACAGAAACATCAAAAGCACAGAGATTATAGGATTAGAGCATAGTTTAGATTATTTACCTTGTTTCCAGCTAATTTCATTACCATAAATTTGAAGTAGAGTCCTCAGGAAATCTTTTGCATTGAAGCAAACAATCGGAACTTTGCGATGTAGCATTTGAAACAACACTTGCCTGCACAGAAGTAGTTCATTAACACACAGTATATTGCTACTAGATTTAGTGAATCTATTTAGAGATTTAATTAGTACCTAATACTAAACAGTTAACACAAGACATTTCTTTATTCCTGTAAGAACAGAATACAGTATTTGAATATTAAATTCTCAATTCAATAATACCTCAAGCTTCATTCCATAATAAACATCCTAGCAGATATGTCCTATCATGCATTCATAAAGAAAACAAATCCTTATTTGACACTCAAAATTAAATGCAATTTTAATTCAAAACAGCAACTGGCATCGCTGTAATACTTTAATATACCCAAATAAGATCACAGAGGCTTCTGAGTTAATGCAGTATTGTAAAATCATGATTTAAAAGTTACTAGACAATCTAAATTGCCATAATTGCCTAGTGTTAATATGCTATTTAAATCCAGAATGCTTCATCTTTGTCACATTTTTCCATTCCTTTGGAAAATGACTATAGTTCCCACATCCATGCTACTTTAAATAGATTTTACCAATTATATATATTCGTATACAGATTTTACTAATTATTTGTGTCTTTTTTTTATTATGCTCTATTTTGGGAAATATAGAAAAATATTTTTTTATAGAGATTTCAAGTTTATTTATCTTTGGTGGTATGAAACAACAGTACCAAGTTTTTGGATGTATTAGAAATTGTGTAGATCTTAAGGTATTATTGTATACAGTCTAGATCCATTACTAAACAACAGCACTATTCTTGCAACAAATAATTACCTATAGGTTTCACCTAAATGCTAATACACTTATTCAACTTGTTTATTATTCAGTTTTTACTGTTCATATGTACATGCCTTATCAATATGTTGTTCTCAATTCAGAACAACCTATATTCAAACTAACAAGTTATTAAACTAGTAGTCATATAATTCCAATATTACAGCTGGAGAAGTACAGGTAAGTGAAGTGATTTGTTTCAAGTCACAGTGAAGCAGTAACAGATGCAACTAGCAAACAAGTCCAACATCTTGAAAATGAATGATTTGTGATTTAATAACCCAAATTCAGCTGTTTACAATAAAGCAGTTATTATTGAAAGTCATAAAATATTCTAATGAAGTTTTAACATGCAACTATTACATCTAAGAATCAGATTCAGTTCTCATTTCTCCCTTTATGGGATACTATTTCAGAGTTAACAGTAAGGATTAAAAATGGATTTTGGCTATACTATCTGGAATTTTAAAACATAATCCAACCTTTCTAAAAATTTAGTCCAACTATTAAACAGATACACAAAGCATTTACTTTAAAAAAATAATCTTCTAATTTTGATGTACGATTATTACTGAATATTAGGAAAACTTCATTTGGGATCTCAAAAGTGATTAAAAAAGCCTATTGTGCCTGAAAACTTAAAAATATTAGCAGATTTCAAAAAGGATATTTACCATAATAACGTCCTTCAAAAATGTACTAGATAAGAAATGCAGGCAAAAGAAGATAGGTACAAGAAAGATAAACCTGGATGAATCATATTTTTTGGTGCCATATAGCTCTAAGCTGTTCATAAAGGATTTCTAGGTGACTGTAAACAGATTCTACCAGAATCCCAACCTACTTCTGCAGAGCTGCAGTTAGTGATATGCTGAGCCCAAAGGAATAGTCTATCCTTATTTGGTTTATATTATACCAGGCTTGACACGGAACTAATACAGCTAATATGAAATTCAATGAGCTTTAAGCCTGTGCCATGTAACCAACATCACTGTTGCTAAAAAGCATATATGAAGCAAACCAGTATTTATTCCTACGTACTCTCACCAAGCAAATTTCTTGTGAGCCTGCTGTTCTTGTTCCCAAAGAGATGACCGTTCAGCTTTTAAATAAATTAATTTGTCATTTTCATTAGCAGCATTCCAAGTAGAGTCAGTTGGCAAGTAGCGGGGAGGGCAAAGATGATCAGTCTGATTCTTCACTAACACAACAACTCCTTTTACTGATGAGGTTAAGACCTGTTAAGTGTAATTACAACAGTGTTTCCTCTGACAGATTTTATGCAATCCTATAAAGAAAATTTCCCAAATATTTTACAATATGAAACCTATTATGTACACTAGAGTTACTGTATACACCATTGACACAGTAGAGGAGCATGCAAGCATTTCAGCCTTGAAACAAACATCCAATGACAGACAGTAAAAAGCAGAAATGACATCTTAATTCAAACAGTCTCACTTTAAGTATACAAATGCCTGTTTAGCCCAAGCAGGGGTTTTTTTGGTTGTTGTTTTTTTTTTTTAAGTTGTACTTGGTAACTAAAAATAAGATCTAGTCAGAAGTATAAAGGTTTACCTCATTTTACATTTATATTTTGGTAAGCAACAATACACAAAACTGGTCCAGATTCTAGGCTCCCAATGAACGTGCTTTTGTGTTTATCAGTCACATGCACAATTCAAATGGTTCTTCAAAACTGACTCTAAACAAAACACATCATTCACTAACCTGCTCCGAGTTGAGCTGTGAAGAACCATCTTGAAATATCATAGTAGTTACAAAAGCCACTGCCTGTTCTATAGTTGCAAGCAATTCTCTTCTTTCTTCACATCCCAAACTCGTGATATCATAAGGACAATTTTCAGGAGACTCTGTTTTTCCAGAAGTACAGTTGTACCTTCTTTCACATGAAGATGTGTAGGTCTTTACAGGTGATCTTCTTGTTTTCTCTGAACAACACGTAGGCACATCTTGCTTTCTTTTAAGGGGAGTAGCTTTATTCTTTTCACCATCCTTCAGGTTTTTTGCCTCTACTGACAGATTTTTTTCTCTGTATCCCCATGTTGTCAAGTCTAAATCCTGGTAACAGCTCACTGTTTTGGTATCTTGACAGCAAAGCATTTCATCAATATGTACTGTCCTGACTATCTGACCAGCGCTACTTTTTTCAGGGCTGACTGATGTTTTTGATAAAGCAATTGTGGAATCATGAATCTCCTGGAAAAATTGGAAAATTTTTAGTGAACCAATTGTTCAATTTATTAGGAGAAATAAGAATAAATGTACATGAGTTAATTTAAATCAGCTTTGAAGGAAGGGATGTTCTATTAAAAAAATGTTGATTCTAACAAAACAAAAGTTTAGGGGAACCACATTACATAAAACAAAACTCAAGTATTTAACAATAAAGATTATTTTGTTGATTTATATTGCTTACATCCAAAACCACCACTGCTTTTTTTAATCTTAGTCCAACACTAAAAATGGCAAATTAACAACTGTAAGACACATCTAGCCCAGTAGCCTGTCTTCCATAGTGAGTAGGTTATAAGCGACCTTTGAAGAAAGAAGAGACCATTCATTTCCACCTTTAGCTTCAGTATTTAGTGGTTTTTTCAAGACAGCTTAGTTTATTAAAGAACTTTTGGCAAGGGATCATAATGACTGCTTTGGAAATTCAAGTACACTGAGTCAACTGGATCTCCACCAATTTCTTTGAACACTTACAAGATTGTAAGATATAACAAAAATATATATGAAAGTCGCACTGAAGAAGTATTATCAGGTGTATAAATATTATATTCTATTCTGTTTAATCCACTATGCCCAGAGCAGCTCTCCTACTTCAGGTAGTCCCTGGATCTTTTTACAGCAGCATGCTACTAAATACTATTAGGCAAGAAGTTGCATGGTAATGTTATGATTCTACTCCTTCATCCTTGATTTCATAGGTATGCTACTGGCCCTAGTATTTTCTTACTGTTTATTTTGCTAGTTTCTTCTACAACCTCTTCAGCTGAAATAGATCCTCTGTCTTGATTCCATAAACAAGGACTCTGGAATGGCAATATGCAACCTTTCCAAGATTCCCCAGAGTAACTGTGTGTTTAACTATTTACAGATACAAAGAGTTATATCTCCCCTCAATACTCCTTTTACACCTTGATCATCAAAAGGTCTTACAGGAGTTGGCAAGCTTTTGACTCCTGAGGCATTTGAAAAAATGATGTATTATTAGTGATGAATTTGCAAGCTGTTTCTCAAAGTTTATTTGGAATATACTATTGTATATTTACATTTAACTTACTCAAATGAGGCAACTATAAAAGAATACAAATTCTGGTAAGTTCTGGTAAGTATCTTTTTGCATGATAATATGTATTAGTAGTCTCCTTCATACTGTCACTTAGCCATACTTTTTTTTCCTGACAGATTTTAGTACTTGTTTTAAAACTCCAATATTCTGTTTATAATAAATCCCCATACTACCCACAAATGTTTTGGTTTTGGAAGGGAAATTCCATATGTTTTTGTTTTAAAAACTCCTTCATTTTGATGTAATTTCTGGTTTTGAAATGAAACATTCCTGTAGTGACTTATCTGTGCTTTAATGCCTTGGAAAGATCATAGTCTCTGTCAGAGCATCTTTCAGCAGTAAGATTTTGAACCTGATCTCACACAGAATCAAATAAAAAACAGTTTCTCTTGCGAGTTCTCTAACTGTTCCACAAAGCAGTTGTCTTCTCAGCATCACGCATAAGTGTAATCTTCACCCACTCCATTGAAAAGTAACTGAAGCCTCTCATAATTACTGTATTTTCTGCTCTTGTAGCACAGCCAGTCTCCTTCAATACTTCTGCTGTCATTACCATTCCAATAACTAAGGCCTTCTCACTTCAAAAGAACCACAAGTTACTGCTGTGCAGGGCTCCCATCCATTCCCCAAAACGACAATTTTAACTGATCAAAGGATATCATCCATCTCTATTCAATCTGTATTGATTGAACAAGCCAGAATGACAAAGCAAATACTTTTTTTTTCTGCAGTACTTCTCAACCCAGTTCTCATATTGTCAGAGCTCAGAACTACGGAGTCAAAAGATAAAAAAAGGCTTAGACTGCTTGAGATCATACTTCACAGGATCAACTCTACAGCAAAAGTACAATTAACAGCTTCTAAGTAAATAGAAAAAGGGAGCTAATTAAGCTTTTGCTACTACCAAAATGAACAGTGGTTGTTCTGAATGAAGACAAATTATTTGGACTTTGGCAATGCTAATCAAAAAGTGGACAGTATAAAAACTTGCCAGAAGTGGAAAAATAATATCACAGAAGGACGAAATGTTTAAGAGCCGTAGAAAGACAACCGATTCACTCAAGTGTATTCTTGAGTCAAACTGCAAATGGTTTTATTGCTTAACTCAGTAGAATCTGAATGAGGACACTCAAGTAATTATAGAATCAGGAATAAGCAATTCTCTTTTAAAGGTTCAAAAGTAAGAACAAAGCAATTTAATTATCAAGTCAGAATAATACAGCTAGAACTACAACTAGCCAGATAGAAGCAGCAGCTTCCAGGAAGAACTCATCTTTTACTAGAAATAATGACATGGCTGGAAGTAGAGAAAACAACTCCCAGGATGTAGTTTCATAACTTATACAGATGCAGGAAAATTTCACTAGATGCATCGAGTAAAAATTAGCACTTCATCATCACAAAAAAGGGTTCCACTACTATTCATGTGCACCCACAGCTGCATGTCTATCTATGAGCCAATTTACTTTGTAGGGAACTATCCCACCCCACAAAAGAAATCAGTTTTCTGCATCTTAAGCAACCTGAATGGACTTGCTGAAGTGTGCAACATGCAGAGTCAGAGTAAGGAAGGCTGTGAAATTTGCAGCTAGGACAGGAGTAAACTTCCAGTATCTGTAACTCATTGGTTAACTCGATAGATCTTACAATCACAGCCCGAGTTGGGGCTGCCATAGTTATCCATTCCCATTCTTGTCCTGGCACTCACTGGCAGGCACATCAAACCAAATTCAGAGATGATTAAAGCAAAAATTAAGCTTCCTAATACAAAGTAATTTTTCATATGAATCAGCTCACTTTATGATTACATGCTAGTGATTGTTCAGTGACAGAGGTTTGAGAACATTTTTAAACCCTGGTAACCCTAAATGTGGCAACCTCATTTATTTCTGATCAATCTGTCACAAACAACTAACTTCCTATAAAAAAAGATAATGGAAGTGAGGCCAAGACTCTCATAGGTAAATAGATGCCAAGTGCAAAATATGACAGAGGAAAGTTATCTGAACTATGAGTGTATGTAATATATTGTGACAAAGCTTGTTATGAAAGAGCCAGTCTGTAACAACTTCAAACCTGCTATGAAAAGACTGCTTTCAGTGGTCTTCAATCTTAAAGTAAACTTGCCTTTTCATTTTTCAGATGTGCATCCTTATCACCTAGTTTATTTTCCTTTGTCTTCTCTATACCTTTAAAAAAAGAATGGGAAACATTTTACAACAAGTGAATCTGGGAGCGGTGTATATAACTTAGGTTACATACAATGTCACATTACTGACACTTTTACCAAACCTAAAATAATTGCAATAAAATTTTCCGTGACAACAATTTTCTTCAAATTAATATAATTCATGCCCAAAAGGGCCCTGCAGGTTCCTAAATATGCATATGTAAAAGTGTGCTCTGTCCCCATTAAGAAAAAATTAGTTCAAGTTTGCTACAAAGCAGACAAACATTTTCCATGGCATTCAGAAGAGGCATTGATATAATACCATAAATATGCATATTTCCTTCTTTCAAGAAAACACATGCCATCCTGGTCAAAGTAAAGCTGGGGGCATGGGCAAGAACAAATAACAAAACCAAAAGACAAACTAGACATCTCACAGTTTATCCATTTTCTTGGAATTAGGCAGTATTATTCCACAAAATTTTCTTCAGTAAGACACTATTTGCATATACATCTTTAACATATCATGCCCTACAGAGAACTGTTTCATCTGCAGAGGATAATTTTTTCATTGTTCAACCTTGCAATAGAACAGGTATTGCAAGACCAGACATGAAGAGAGAGAGAGAATTCAGATCTATCAAGTTGTCAGAAAAATAAGGTAATGACTAGCACCACAAGAGGCAGGATGGCTATCAGTGCTGGGTCTAAGATCATAGTATGGTTTAGGTTGGAAGGGACCTTAAAGATCATCTAGTTCCAACCCCCCTGCCACAGGCAGGGACACCTTCCACTAGACCAGGTTGCTCAAAGCCCCGTCCAACCTGGCCTTGAACACTGCCGGGGAGGGGGCAGCCACAGCTTCTCTGGGCAACTTGGTCCAGTGTCTCACCACCCTCACAGTGAAGAATTTCTTCCTTATATCTAGTCTAAATCTACCCTCTTTCAGTTTGAAACCATTAACACAACACTCATCCTATCACTACAGTCCCTGATCAAGAGTCCCTCCCCATTCTTCCTGTAACCCCCTTTAAGTACTGGAAGGCTGCTGTAAGGTCTCCCTCGAGCCTTCTCTTCTCCAGGCTGAACAACCCCAACTACCTCAGCCTGTCCTCACAGGGGAGGTGCTTCAGCCCCCTGATCATCTTTGTGGCCTCCTCTGGCCCTGCTCGAGCAGGTCCATGTCCTTTTGATGTTGGGGGCCTGAGAGCTGAATGCAGTACTGCAGGTGGTGGGGTCTCAGGAGAGCAGAGTAGAGGGGGAGAATCCCCTCCCTCGCCCTGCTGGCCACACTTCTCTTGATGCAGCCCAGGACATGGCTGGCTTTCTGGGCTGTGAGTGCACATTGCTGGCTCATAGTCAGTTTTCCAACCACTAATATCCCCAGGTCCTTCACAGGCCGGCTCTCAATCCACTCATCACCCAGCCTGTATTTGTGCTTGGGATTGCCCCAACCCATGTGCAGGACCTTGCACTTGGCCTTGTTGAACTTCATGAGGTTTGCCCAGACCCACCTCTCAAGCCTGTGAAGGTCCCTCTGGATGGCACATGCCTTCCCCTCCAGTGTCAACTGCTTGGTCATCGTCAGCCAACTCGCTGAGGGTGCACTCAATCCCACTGTCCATGTCACCAGCAAAGATGGTAAACAGCACTGGTCCCAGTACAGACCCCTGAGGAACGTCACTCATCACTGCTCTCCACTTGGACATGGAGCCATTGACCACAACTCTTTGAGTGCGACCATCCAGCACAATTTCTTATCAACCAAGCGGTCCATATGTCAAACCCATGTCTCTCCAATTTAGAGACAACAATGTCATGCAGGACAGTGTCAAATTTGACAATGTCAAAAGCGTCAAATGCTTTGCACAAGTCCACTTGTGGGACTAAGATAGAGCCCCGTGCTTTATAAATGAACATCACGACTCTGAACCGTGCTAAATGAAACAGAACATGCCTTCTCTTTTCTGCCCTTGACACTGTGCAGTAGCCCCAAGAAGAGAAGCAAGTGAAGACTGGAATAAAAGAACAAGGGCAACAGGCTAGCAGTAATTACAAACTCAGTAGGTACAGGAAGAGGAACGGGGGGGGGGGGGGGGCGGGGGGGGAAAGAGAACTCCACTGAACTGTGGTTCTCTTCAGAGCTTTCAATTCGTTAGGACTCCTTTATCTCTAGAATCTTTTACTGCCCAGCCAAAAGACACCTCATGGGCAAAATACATATTTTGTCCCCTTCTAACACCTGGTCCATACCGAGTACAACACTCCACTACTGTTTTCAGCTATGAAATTTGCATTACCAGCAGCAAGACACTTTCTCAATCAAATGTACTGATGACCAATGTCAAACAAAACATAAGGTGATTTCTATTTACAGAAACTGTTTTAAATTTTTTTTTCTAGGCAAACCAGGACTCTGTACTTAAAATACTAGAAAAAGCATTTTCAAAGACTAACTAGCTTAGTCTCCAGAAGAAACTAAGCTTATTACTTTATAGTATTACACACAAGTTCATGTGGGTGTACGTGTATAATCAGTTATTTGTCTCTAGCTGACTTCTAACCTGAGCTGTTAGAATTACAGCTGTAATTTGTAGCTTCAAACATTGTAGGTTTGGTTTTCTTAACACTTCCTACAACAATAAAATTGTAATTTAAGAATGATAGTAACTGAGTTTACATTCAGTGCTTTTAATTGTTCCACAGCTAGATCCCTTTTCTTGACAAATTCATCTTCCAGAGAAGTCAATAAGGAATACATTTCTCTCCTTCAGCACACAGTATTCAGTATGACAGGTATCTAAAGAGCTATGCAACCTCAAATTTCTGGTTTATGAAAAAGTATCACCAGATGGCAGTAGAAACCCATCCTTGCCTTCAAACTCCTTAAGTGATGGAACCATTACAAGCTCTACTACCAAGATAACCCGAATTTCACCCACTAGTTCAACATCGCAGATATTTGTCCTATTTGAACCCAATATTTACCTTCTAAATACAAACAGTTTTTCCAGTCACTAGCATTTAATCTTTAAAGTTCTAACAATAAAATACAATTCAATACAGTTTGAAACAGACCAACATGACAGGTTTTGGGTTTTTTAAGGGAGGCAAACTTTCTTCTCTCCAGCTCCACAGTGATCAGCTAAAAAGCTATATATACAGGGAATTTCCTAAAAGCAATATAAATAAATTTGTTCTTAAGCCTGTACACTAGAAACAATTGTAATTACTACAAGGAGAAGAACAGCAAGAAAACCTAGTCATGTGACCTGCCACCACTAAATGCCTACACTGTTCTTTCACTCCCCAGTGAGTAAGGATTTAGCAGCACTACAAAGACAGCAAGTTCATTTGGCGAAAGATACCAGACACTTTCACGGCGTTTTTAAAAAAAAAAGTATCTGTAATTTTACAGCTTGACAGAGAGTGAATGGATCAAGAGCGGCCAACAAAGCATGATATAGATATCACAGAGTACAGAGACTTCCCCAGTCTAAGACAAATTGAGGAAGGGAAAATGACAAGGCAATAAGAGAGGTAAACGGCAATTAAACTAAGGCAGAAGAGAGATCTAATCTTCTTTAAAATAATCTGGGTTTTGGTCCAAATGTACCATATTAAATTAATGAACCTATCCCATATTTCTTCAAACCCATATCACCAATTCACACAGCAATGAACTACCACCCTTTTCACTGCTACACACCATGAGGCTTCACTGATCCAACACTTTACTACTGAAAAAAGAGCCTGAACTGTTACTTACATAAATCTGAGGTTACAACAAACACCATGTACACAAGAACAAATGCTAGATTTAAATCCCACCAACCAGATAATGTTCCAGAATCTAGTTCTCAGGAGAAAAGACAGCTGAAATTGAGCAAAAAACTCTTTAACTTGCTATCTACTTCTCTCCAGAGCTACAAGACTGGCAGACTATGAAATGCACAGAATTGAGAACAAAAATCCCATCTTGCAAAACCTCCCTAGTATCCACACCATTCTGAGTAAGATTTGCTCAACAGTCAAAGATCTGCCGAGGCACTTCTAACATTACCTAATTTGGTCTACCACTGGGACTTTTGTTCACTCTTCCCCCTAGAATTTCATAAGGAGTGAGTTGCTAATGAACATGTGTTTCAAGGACAGACATCAGTCTGGAGAGTTCACAGGCCTTCTGGCAAGTTTCCAGTGCCTCTAGTGATCTTTAAATTAATCTAGCCCAGAGTCAAGTTAACATATACCTTTAGCATTAGTTAATTAACAGTTTGAAATTCTCATCTACTTCTATACCACACAGCAGGAACAGGAAGAAAAAAAAAACAAACAATGAAATTGAGGGTACAGGTAATATCCTAGTTCCTTGCACTCACATAGCGTTATTTAATCAGAAAAGTCCCACCAAATGTCAGAGTTACAGCTTAATTCCTTTTCTAAACCTGGAAAACTAACATCTCACTTTTTTTTTTTTCTTTTTAAATAGGGACTAGAGGTTTGATATTGTTTTGTTTGTTTGGGTTTCAGGTTTTCAACTGAAAACAGAAACACTTAAATAGGCTAAGATTTACTCACTCTGGTTATTCTTTCTGCTAGCCTGAACTTCTCCTACAGGAATAGACTGCAAAGCTGTCATAATCCTCTGAGCGATATCAGATAAAGGCACTTTAGAAGTCTCACATCCTATGTATGAAGTGTACTGTTCCATTTTTAAGATTAAACCTAAACACAGAACATACACAAATTTAATGCATTATATCAGGGCCACAGAACAATCTGCACTTACATTCTGTTGAACATGTTCAGTCATTCATTCTCCACAATAGACAATGACATTTCCTCCCAGACATGCCTATCAGTTTTTAAGTATTGTAAATAAAAATTAGCAAATTGTAATAATTTATAAAAACCACTATGTGAAATTTCTTTGAAACTTCTTTGGTGTTTTAATACACCAATAAAAATTTAAGCAGTCGTGTTAAGTAAAGCTAACTTATAATAAAAAAATCTGACAAATAAAAGAATTATCATTTATGTCTGAAATACTCCCTCTCTCCTCGACATCTTTAAACTAGTCTATATCTAGTACGTGCATACATTTACTGTTCTTGGTGCTCAGATTTTATCAAGAATAAAATCTTTCAAGTAACTGCCAAATAGAGCTAATACAAGATGAAAGAAACAAGTATTACTATCATGATATACAAACATTAGTGATGTGTTGTTTCAGAAAATACTTATCATAAAAGACCTCTTCTATTCCTTAAACTTTGTAAAACTGATGTGCTCAAGTATTATGAAATAGTAATAACCATAAAATAGTTACTATAGTTTGTCAATTTAAGAAACAGGTCAGCAACATCGGAAGTCTCTACAAGCTTTGACTGCAGCTATTGCTGTTGTATACACAAAGTACTTGGGAGAGCCCCCAGATACAATACATATGGGAGAATCAGAAACCACGGTGTCCATACTGATTACTTTGTCACCTTTATACAGTTAGACCAGAACAATGCATAAAACTCACCACAAACACAAGATGAATATCCAACATTTTCAAAATCTTTAAAGGATTCAAGCTGTACAAGCCAATTGCTCTACCAAAAACTGCTGTTATGTAAATTATTCCTATACAAGTTAGATAAACGGAGTCCTGTTACTCTGGTCTTCTCCCACTAAATCCAGTGCATGAGTAGACTTTCAAGTCAAGTTTAACCATCAGGTAGAGAATATTTCCTCTACTTAGATGGAAATATTTTTCTTAGCTCAAGACCACAGGCAGATTGCAACTTTGAATACTTACAACAAGTACAAACATTTGTATCCAGGTTCAAAGAGGAACATCCATCAGGCTGCATTAATATTGGCTATACCCACCTAGCTCAAATTTTACAGTAAGAATGCAAAAGGGAGAAAGATGCAGAATGGCATTCTTTTCCCTGACATTCCAGAAGTATAATCCTTCCCATGCACAACTCCTCCTAACTTTTAGAATTAAGAGCAACGCTTCTTTCCTACACAGGGTGAAAACGTTCCCTGACTTCTCAGGGTGGGAAGCAGCAGTTTTGAAGCCTCAGAGGCAGATCAAAATGAGAACCTAGCAGACAAAGTATAAACAAGACACTGAGCATGAGAATGCGCCTAAAACCAACACACAGATTCACCATAAATATTGACAACACTGAACTGAATTTAGAGTGCTTGGCATTTAATAATAAACACAATGTATAAAGTTAAGCAGCATGAAATCCAGAAATAAAGACATTCAACTAGTAAGTTAAACACAAATTTTAAACATTGAAAAATAAAGTTATACTCACAAGTTAAAAGTCTGCCATCAAAATAGCTTTAACACCGCTGTTACTGAAATTAAAGCTAATTTACTAACGTTCATCGGATGTACAACACTTGAAAGCAAGCACAGCTGATCCCATCAAAATGTGAAAGACTGGAAGTTACACTATAAAAGACTATTTAGTTCCATTGGTATATTAGGAAGCTATATAAAAATTTGATAAACAGTCAACAATGCACATGAAAGCAGAAGTATGAAAGCATCAGGACTCTGAACTGAAATGTCTATCATTATAAATTATAGGGCAGACTCAGAAGTCCAAAAGGTAAATTTAAAATTATTTTTCTTTGAAGAGCCTAGTATGAGTATGGACTGGTTTCAATAGAGAAGATAGGTCATAAGTGAAATTAAGAGATATCAGAATGGTCTTAAAACAGGTGGCCTTGGTACTTCAAACAGATTCTAGCACATATTCCAACACACTTCTAACAAAACTAAATCTTCTTAGGAGACTGTGAGGGAAACAATCATGTAATATCTGCCTTGGAGAAGTCTCCTCTTCAGAATGAGCACATTACATTCATGTTGCAAAATCTGGAATGGTTTCTCCGCATTTATTTTTCAGTTCACGTATCAAAGGTTCTTAGCATGCAAGAAAACTTCTCAAGGGTATGAAATGCTCCTTTTTGTGCCACGCGGTGTGCAGTGGAAATCAAAATACAGGCTAGCAGAAGAGCAGCCTGAATGTAATTCATTCAGATAACCAATGTATTACTTCATATCAAAGAACTTGAATAAAACTGAGATTTGAACTTGGCTGGCAGGTGCCAAAAGCCATAAAGCAGTGTACAATCCAAATTTGGTAACTGTGGCAGTTACATACATTGCAATGATGGATAAATGTTAGCCTTGATAAGCCAATACTTATCATTCCATAAACTTGCAGACAGTTTACATTAACATGTTTTCCTTTAAGAGTACACTGAAGTTTAAACATTAAGAACTCCAACGGTGGTGAAATTCTAATCTTCCAGACTACTGGCTTTAGCCTCAGACTGCTGCTCAAGCTTCTCCACCATCTCTTTCAGGTGGGCTTCATCTTTGAAAAAATACACATACAAGTTTCTTTCCATCTGATGCAGCTTATTGGACTCTAAAAAGTTTCTCTTTGACTTCACATCAGCAATCAGATCCATAAGGAGTTGATTTAGCTTATTTAAATCAACTTCCAGTTGATGAAACTGCTCAGTGAGTTCCTAACAAAAAACACAAGATGAAAAATTATTAGTTTTATATTGTTAATACAAGAGCTGAACTAGAAACGTAAAAGTTTTTTGCATTTGGAAGCCACTTTCATTTGTAACTGAAAAGTAATCACAAAAAACAGAAACACAGGCAATAAGGGATTCCACTCAATTTGAGCTCCATGTAACAGTACTCACATCAGGTTACAAAAATGTAATTTCATTTACTTGTTCACTAAACCAGCTGAGTTAAGACTATAAGAATCTGGCCCTCAACTAGACAGATGGTTGAATGACTTTTTCAATCAATTACAAGTCTTCATAGCTAGTCAAATCTTAAAAGGGAACAAGAAACAATGCAACAGAAAAAAAAAATCAGTTTTAAAATTAAATCATTAATTACCAACTAGTTTTCCCAACTGTTTTTCTTCTGATAGTTCAGTGTAAGCAGGCTAGTCATCTACTTGCACGTTATTTCCTTACTAAAAAAATTACATTTCTTGAGAAACAGTAGCAATAGAAAATAGATATCACTATGTTTTAGGAGGTAACTTGAATCAATACAAAGGTATTTGGTTGATTTAATATCGTGTAATTCCTAAATATGTATTGTTGCAATTACAAAGTTTCTTTTTTTAATAAAAACTGTTCTATATGTTGCAAATTCACTTGACAGACGGAAGTGTTAAATATACTTTTATGCATTTAACCAAGGAAGTATTATGTAACAAAAGACTTCCCTCAATCCACTTTTGAGGTATCTACAGTTATTTAAAAACCATAACAAGTTGCATTTAACAACCTTCTAAAACAGACAACACCTGGGACCTCTGTAGCAGGGTTGTCCTGCTACAACTGTCCTTCAAAATTCTGATGTTCTTATTTTGTTCAAATGAGCCACTCATGACCAGGCTTTTTAAGGGGCCAAATGAAACTATTCGGGTGTTAACAGGAATGAACAGCCCATCTGAAATAAAGATAAATTTAACTGAGTTTTCCAGTGACACCATATCCAGATGACATATTTCCCACACCATAAACTTACTAGTAACACAAGACTGTGCATGCCTTTGAAAGAAATTAGAGGCAATGATTTGCTCAGAAACAAAAGATTATTACCTATCAACATCTACAAAATCCAACATTTGCTAAGAACAATGTAAATATTGCGTCATCATTATGCTAATAAATTTGTTGACGACATGTGGGAGCCAGTCTGTGTGTCTTACAGCCTTCATACACTTTTCTCAGTAAAATAACATGACACGCATTAATGTCATAGTTTTAATAACTAGATAAGGGCTTACCTGACTGCTAAGTTGGATCCGATTTCCTCCATGATACAGAGCATCATGAAGGGTATTTACATCACTTTCTAGTTTGGACAAAAAGAGAGATTGTTCTTGAGAAGACGCTGCTAGCTCATCTTGTGCTGTAGCACAGTCCTGCTTTAACTTCTGAGCCATCTGCTCTAGACTTTTGTACGTTTTGAACAATTGTTGTTTTTTATTTTCTCCTTCCAAAAGCTGATATAACCTGTAACAAATGAAGTTAGACACACAAGCGTTTTTAAGTTTCCTAAGCACTCCCGTCATTATTAGTCAAGAGAGGGTTTTGATGTTGAGAAGTCAGAGGACTAGTAAAGGACAGTATTGCTCAGGGTACTCTTACTGCACTGCTGTATCACCCACTGATTTCATGATTCTATCTCTACATAGCTAGTACGTGATTAATAGGACTCCAAAATATTTCAATATTAAATTAACAGCAATGAAATATCAAAGTAACAGTTAGTAAGTAACAATGAATGCAAACAGAAGTTGACAGTGTGTTTTTGCCAACTATTTCCCAACACTTCAAGGACTGAAAAGATACAATTTTTTTTAAGTGCTGAAAAACAGCAGACTTACGGGCCAGTGAGAAGTAAGAGCAATCTTTATAACATTTTCAAGCTTATTGGAGTATTTCCCATTTTCTATCTATAAAGAGACTGCTGAGAAATTCTCCAATTAGTTATGAGTCATGCAAAAGACAGCAATACTTGCTACACCAAACCGTACCCTTACACTGCATCAGGAATAGCCTCACACGATTACAGATAACTTTGCTTTGTTGCTGGTACTACCACCCCTGCATATTAAAATCTTCAGGAGTTGAGCCCCAATATAGAATCAGATTGGCTTTAATAAGAGCAAGAGCTATATTTCAAAAGTAACTGAGTTTCTTCCAAGTGTCTTCTGCTTACAAATCCTTTAGGGTTTATAATTCTCTCAACTTCTCTTCCCTTTAAAAAAAAAAAATATATGAAAAAGTAACCAGACAACATTCAGTGATTTGGAGACTTAATAATAAACCTGAACAAAAATGTTACAAGTTGCCAATGCAAACACACAATGGGAGCAAAATTAATGATGCCTAATTCTTGCAGTTATTCATTGTGCAAGGCCATACTCAGCTGTCACTTAGCAATTATTAAAAAACACTTACAGTACCATTTTAAAAAAGGAGAAAAAAATCTGACATTAACACACCTGTAATTATATAATACACCTCAACAAAAGCTTCATTCTTAAGTGACAGCAACAAAGCACACACTCCTACTGTCACCTCCTGAGCTATGAGGAGACCTAATTACTTAGATGGTGAAAAACCAGACTCCTACATGGGTGACAGGACACTGAAGCCAGATGGCAAATCAAGCAGTAAAAAAGAGCTAAACACATTTCATACATTGAAGGAGTCGTTCCTCTATTCTACCACACGGGGGTTTTTGCAGGCTAAGCTGGTGAGGTCATGCATATGATCTGGGAAATCATTATTAACAGCTCTCTACGTCTATACTTCTAGAATAACTTTCAAGAGGTCCTAGATCAGGGCACCATATAAGACAGGTTTGGCTTTAAACATTCATATTCAGGATATTGCTTAGGAATGCTTCAGCAATATTAACAAGACTGATAATTGAACAGTTTTTCCTCAGGCAAACCTGAAAAGAATTTCAAAGGATAAGCAAGAGGCAAATCTCGTATCTTGAATGCTCGAGTTCTGGAGAACTCAAAATACTAATTAGCAAGATACTAAGAATTTAGCAATAGAAGAGGCTTAGCTCACCTAAGCCTTTATCTCCCCAGTATTATTTCAAAGTAACTCAAAGTTCAGTAGCGACTATAATGCTTACCTGCAAGAGAGACCATCCTTTGAACTAATAATGTTTCTTGGCTTTGCATGTTGAGTTTGCTCAGTTATCACCTGTAGTCTCTGCTGCAACTCATCACTGCTCTGTTTCAGAGATTTTACCAAATTCTCAAGTTGACAGCAGATCTCCTTGTGTTTCTTCAACTCCATTTCATAGGCTAGCTCAATAAGTTCAAATGATGCTTTCTGTCTTATCAAATGCTTGCATATTTTATCTTGTCTTGAAGCATAATCATCGTGCTGAGCAATCTGACAATCCAAGTACCCTTTCACCACTGGTGCGCTCAAAAGTTGTGCATTCTCTTTCAGAAGGGGAAGTAGCTCTTCATTGTTCATCCGAATTACATCTTGTTTAATTGTTGAAATGTCATCATTTAAACTAGATATTTTGGCATCAAGGTTTTCTTGTTTTCCAAAATCCTGCATAAACAAAAAAATTTGTCAACGGTTCCCTCCAAGCCAATTCCCAAACACATTTCTTCGGTTCACACAAGATCCATGTACTTGTTACATTAAAAAATCACTGCACCTTTTAGATCTACAAAATTAAATGAAAACTCCACATGCAGTCTTACAGAACTTTACAACATAAGGCAAAAAGTAGATATCAAATAAATGTATTTCAATAAATAGTAATTTCATTCTATTGCAGGGCCAGGAAACAGTTTATTGTGTTAAAAATAGAAGAGCTGTATTTTACTTAGCAGCCAGACTTCAAGCATGTCTAACCGAAATCTCACATGCAAACATAGTTTTTTATATTCAGTCGGATGACTATCAACACTGCTATCAGAATCAATTTTTTCCAAATTACTCTAATCAATCAAGTCCTGCATGCTAGTCATCCATAAATGAAAATATAGAAACTGACATGATGCCTCAAGTAAGTCCATGACTGGCATAAGCTAATATTTTTCCTTCCATTACAATTTCTTCACATTCTTAAATTCTAGTAGCCATATCTGCCCATCACTCACTTGTTGAGAGATTTCTGGGGCTTCAACTATCAGATTCATTTATTTAGTACAAATACTTGAGTTTCAAAAGAGTCAGAGATCTAAAACTTTTTAAGTTTATGCTACGGAATATATACAGAAATACATTTATCACATTAGCTCCTCAATACCACAAAATTTCAACCAAAGTTAAGCTTTAGTTTGTTGTACAGACAACTGGGAGCCAGTTATAATTTGAAATTTCAAAGTTAAACTAAACTAGAAAGGTCCCAGTAAGTTCTAGATTTTTTTTAAGGTAGTAATTTTGGAAAGTAGAATTAAAGGTACTCTGCCATACTGAAGAATTTCTAACCATAGAAACAGGAGCTACTTCACAAGAGGAGTTTTGTGACCAAGACTAGAACTTCATAAAAGTGCAATTTCACTATGTAAAAATAGTTGAAACAACAGCAACTCAGCGATTCCTTTTACTAGATGCAGTTGAACATGCCTGACTGTTTAGAACTCCACTACCTTTTATCACCTTTTGGGGCTTACCTTGTTTAAGGACTGCAGCATCCTCTCTGCACATTTTATAGCTGAATTCATGCTCTCCTCTTTAGCTTTCATCTGCATTAGCTGCCATTGAGCACAAACATATGCTGTCTGGAGCCTGACCATCTCTTGACTCTCTTCACAAACTTCATTAGTCTCATCACAAGTGACTTGTTTGCTTCTATCTGCAAGCTCAAAGCTGCCTTTGTCTGAATTTTCAACCCATTCAGACATACCTTGATAAAAATGGTTTCTCATGTATGAGGCAAGTGCTGCGGTGCTTTGTTCTTCCTGAGACAAATACTTGTCCAAAGGAAGTTGGGAAAAAAACACTGGCTGTAGACCTGACCCTCGTTCTGAATCTGAAGCCGTGAAGAAAGAGGCCAGTTTCTTAGCTGCATCTGTAAGTGACAGCAGTTCATTATTAAGCTTATTATTTGCTGCAGTAAACACTTCCAGTCCTTCTTTCAAATCTTTATGTGCCTCTTTTTCTTTGCTTTTTACTGTTTGTAGCATATGGCTATTGACAGAAACCATCATTTGAAGCTTATTATGACGATAAATTTGAAGTTTTTTTAACTTCTGAAGAGCTTGAAGCTCATCCTCTAACTTCTTCAGTTCCTCCTCTTCTTCCTCCTCCTCTTGGCTACTGTTCTTCGAATCCATGGGCTTCAAGGTTTTAAGGACTTCATCTAGTGCATTTCCTTCCAAAATGGGCTTACCAGACTCAAGAAGATTATCAAAATCCTGCAGTTCTTTTTCAGATACCACATGCTGCTCATTTACATTTCCACAAAACCACTCCAGAAACGATTTGTCTTCTAAAGACTCAAACAGCCAGTCAAAATCATCTCCATCAAGCTCATCAGCTTTTGGATATCCAATTTTCTTAAGAGTTTTCACAAAATCATTTCCACGGCTCATGATAAAAATATTTTTTGTAAGCAGAAAAGATCCAAATACATAAAAAAATCTGGGGTATTATTCCAGTTGTAATTTTTTTGTCATTTTAAATGAATATTCAGTATTTTAATAAAAAGAGTCAACACTGGAAAAAGAAAGGGTCAGATCACACCAGAAAACTGAATGCTATTCTGGATTAGAGTGGCTATTCAAAGACTAGAAACTAATTTTTATTTTAGGGATATCTTAATATCATTTGTTCGTCAAATCAGAACACATATTTTTACATCAATTAAATCCCTGATCTTTGCAAGCACTTATGTTTTTCCTCAATTCACATAAGTGTACTATGAAAATAGAATACTACCATTAAAAGCAACAAATGTAAATATTAAGTAATTAATTGGCCTGCAAAAATGAGTTTACTTATATAAATTTTTCTAACATTAAGTAAAAACCCCCACCCACAATCATTTTAAGTCTTCCAAAATGAGAGCTTTTAGCTTGTTCTAAAAACAAAAGTAGTGATGTTACACTTGCAAGTCAAGATCTTGTTCATAAAGATTTTTTTTTTTACTTCAGCAGCAAGCAGAATCTTGTCTTCTAAACCTTCATAATAGTTTCCTCTGAAAATGGAACAAGAAACCCTTTAACATAAAAATATCTCAACATAATAATGCAGGGTTTTGACCAATTATAAACAAATTAAGTGTAAATACTCTTGTGAAAATAATCACAACTTAAAAGTTACAAGAAAAAGGAGCTTGCTGGTTTGCTGTTTCCCGGCAAGTAAATCAACAGCTCTGGGATTCTAAAGTGAGCGCAACAGACAGCAAAAAAATAGGATAAATTACCAAGAAAGTCAGGATACTGACTGCAATACTCTGGTAATATCCAGTTGGGGTTTTTTTCGGTTTGGTATGACTTAGTACTTTATTTCTAGAACATACATTCCACCAGAAAAACCCCACTTTGCCAGCCGGACTGGAGGGCATGAGTGTTGAATAAGTAAACGCACGCTTCTAAAATTCTGTGTGTATTTAATTTAGCTTAAGAGTTACAGGTTATATAAGAAATAGAACTTGTTATGCAAGTTTCATGTCACCGGGCAGCCTTCCAACTGCCCTCTGCCTTCCCTGATAAAAAAAGGGCTGTCGTTAAAATAAATAAACAAAAAGGGGCGCACATAGGTTTATGTACGTGTATGCCCGTCATTAAAGCCCGCTGACACTGCCGCTCAAGCCGTCATCAAACATCACAAATAACACCTACGGAGCCCTGAGGAAGCTACCCACGATCCCCGTCCCCAGCACGGGGACGCCTGATCGCCACAGCCACCTCAGCCCGCACGAGTGGGGCCCTCAGGGGCTTTCCCCCAGCGCCGAGGAGCCCAAACGCCCGCCAGCCAGGTCCCGGCTCTAGCACAGCTGCTGCCTACAGCCCCAAGGGGATCTCGGCTAAGAGCCGCCCCGGAGCAGGACAGGGCAGGACGAGGAGACGGAGGGGAGAGGGGACGCTGCGGCGGCGGCTGTCCCCTCCCGGTGCGAGGGAGCCCCGACCCCCCAGCACTCGGTACTCACCACAGCGGAGGGGGAGAGACGCAGAAAATGGCGGGAAGACTGAGGAGGCGCGTCGGCAGCGTCCCCGCCCCAGGGAGCGGGAGCCGGGCGCGAGCCCCGCGCGGAAGGGGCGTGGCCGCCGGCTGTTGGGGCGCCAGCGGCTCGAACCGCCCGCCACGCGCTAGTCTCGCGCGGCCTCCCCGGCGCGGCAGCGGTGCGCCGCCGCCCAGCCCCCGACTGCGCCTGCGCGAACACGCCCCGTCCCACCGCCCTCCCTGCCTCGCGCCCGAGGGGAGCGCGGGGGTTGGCCGGCGCCGGCCAGTGACGTCACGCGGGCGGGCGACCTGCGGTGGGGCGGGGCTGTGCCGGGGAGCGGGGGCGGGGGCTGCGCGGCGGGGCCGTTCCTTGCCTCGGGGCGGGTCGCCTGAGCCTCGCCGCTCCGCTCCCCCGCCTCCGCCTCTCAGTGTTCTGGGGCACGTCGTCGTTGCAGCCTCCATCCTGTCTCTGGAGGATGGGGGAGACCTGGCTACCGTCTGACGTTGGTCAGCTTTGACCAAAACGAGGCCTCAGAGCCGTGTGTCCACTGGCCACCCCGAAGCTGAGATACAGGGCTAATGGTGGCTACCACCCTTCTGTCCACAGCTGCTGTATTAGCGAGTCATCCCTGCCTAGTCCGCTTAGTATTTTGTCATGGACTTCATGCCCATTAATTTGTCTAATCCATTGTTAAACCTCCCGATTCCCACTAAAACCTGAGCCTGCTTATGCTCCCAAAACCTCACATGGAACAAATTTCAGAACGTCAATACCTGCTGCTTGAAAATGCACTTTCTTAATTGTTTTTTAACCCTCTCTTAATTCCATCAAAGGATTCCTGGCTCTAGCATTGCAGGATTTGGTGAATGCCACCTCTCTTTCCCTTATCTGTGGCCTTTATAGCAATTTAGAAACCACCAGTACATTGCCCTTCAGCTTTCTCCTATACAGTTTGGAGAGTTCCAAAACTTGGTCTGTAAAGAAAGTGTTCCATTCCCTTGATGATTTCAGTCCTCCGCTGTACCTTTCATCACGTCGTTGCACCTTGTTTGAGATGCAGAGACAAGACTGCACACAGTCCTCAAGCTGTGGGTGCACCAAGATTTTCTGCAAAATCCCTGTTTCCAACACCCTTCCTCATGATGCTCCCTGTTTTCTTGGCTTTTTGGCTGCTGCTGCCCAAGGAACCACCAGAAAGCTCTCGGCAAAGCTTGCAGGACCTCTTCTGCATTGTGAGGGCTGGTTCTGAGTCAAGCATCATGTAAACTTTTCACTAACAGTTTGAGCATCCTTTATCAGCCACTCCTCGAGTTTAGCCCTCTTTGTTTCCTGTTTACATTTCATGTGCCACGTTTTTCTGGGCTTCCTTACTTGCCTCGTGATAGCCTCCTTAACTTTCTCATTGAGTCATGCAGGGGGGAGGTTTGGGCCATGGTTTTCTATTTGTGTCAGACATTTTACCTGGGCTTCTACTATAGTATTTTTTAAACCTTCTGGGTGTTTGTAGGCTTCTTGCTTCTGAATTGCTCATTTAGGGTTTTCTGGCATTTTTCCCCATTTTTGCATAGGTCACTTTCTTAAAATTGAGTATCCGTTTGCTTTATTTGTCTTGATCTCTTCTTATAGTGTTAAGCTTAATTATATTGTGGTTGCTACTATGGAGCAGCTCACCCACTAATAGCTCTTGAATTAGATACTCTGCACTGCTGAAGACTAAATTCAGAAAGACTTTTTTTCTTGTGGTTTTTAAGACCAGTTATTCTAGAAAGAAATCATTATTGCATCCAGAAATGTTGATCTCTACATTTCACCCTGATGAAGCATTGACCCAGTCTGTATGTGGGTGGCTGAGCCTGCCCACTACATGTCCTAAAGTGCAGCTTCTCTAATCTCAATGCAATTGTTGAAATGAATCAACACAGGGAAATGAGCAACCTTGCAGCCCAGCACACCTAACTTGCATAAGGTTTTCTAGATCAAAATCAAAAGTATTGCCTGCAAAGTGCAGTATGTTGATTTCTGGTATAAATGTGGTCTGTGCAAGACACTATTAAATTAAACCCTGACCTGGCAGTGAGTTCTTATGGGTAAAAGGAGCTGTAGTGTTGAATTCCTCCCCATCAGATTACAGTCTGATATGCAGCTGCAATTTGGGCAAGCTGAAGTTTTCAAAATCGTCTTGCGGATAGAGTGCGTTATGTCTTTCCGATGGGGAAGGAACAAAAGCATTCACTAGCTTATTTCATAAGACTGTGCTGTTTCAGTTCAGTCAGTTACTTGCACTAAAATCAACTTATTCTACAGTAGTATTCTGGAGGCTTGTACTTCACAGTATTGTTTTTTTAAAATTTCATAAATATCAGTGTTACTCATGCAAACAATGCCTGAGTAAAAGCAAACTTTAAAACACCCAGAAAACTTTCTAAAATTCTGCTGTCCTGAGAGCAACTCAGCTCTGCTACTGACGTCCACATCCTAGATGAAATAAGACACATCTGATAAAAGATTGTCTATCTTTTGTCTATCAAATTGTCTATCTGTATTCCTGCAACTAATGCCTTCAGTTCCCTGTGTGACCGGTTCCTCTCCCTCTTTCCAGACTCACATGCATATGATGTCCCACCTCCCTTGTGGCCTTTCACAAAACCTACGTCCCCATCTATTTAGCTGGGCAGGCAGGACACTATGTGCTCGTTCTGTAGCTGGTTTGGAGCTACATGCATGCTGGCTAGTAGCCACCCCTCAAAACCAGTGAAGAGCTCAACTGGGCCAGCCTTTGGGCACGGTCAGTGCAGAAAGTGATTTATTTCTCTTTCTACCCAGACATGGAATTTTCCCGGAAGTTTTCACCATGGATTATGGTTGCAGCCTCCATCCTATCTCTGTCAAATTTGGTGAAAATTAGCCTGAAGGTTCAAAAGTTATCAAGGAAAGGAGGAGGGGAACAGATGGACGAAAGAAGAGTTGACAGACAGCATGATCTCATAATCCCCACTGGTACAGGAATTCAGGCTAGAATTGAAATATTTTAGGTCAGAACATTGTGCACTTAAAATTCTCATTTTGAAAGAACAAGCCTCTAATGTGAAACAAATTTTCATTTGTTAGTCCATTGATCGGCTTTTAGGACAGAGATTAAACAACAGCTTTCCCCTACAAACACGCTATAAGCATATCTTCGAAATTTCTTACAGCCCCTTTCCCCACCCAACCACAGCCCCATGTGCTTCAGTTGTTTGCTTTTGCAACTCCTTATGGGTCAAGATTGTTTTTCTCTGATTCATTTTTTTCTTGATTGCATTCAGTCAAAACATAATTAAAGGCTTACCTTACCCTTTTTTTTTCCATTCTCGGAGCAGTTGTTTTGCATCTGTGTCGGAGAACTGGAGAGGTTGCTTAGATAGCATATTGCCGTTACAAGCCATTTTATGGTGGATTCCAGCAGATTAAGACATAGACATTTCTGAAAGGATGTCTGCACTATTCCATCAATGCCATGTTGTGTTTGTTCCACTGCAAAATATGACATTGTTGTGTCTGATACCTCAGAGAGGCTATGGGTTACCCATTGGCCAAGGCTGTAAAAAACAGCCTAGGAGTGCAGTTGCCACCATATAGGCATTGCAGCTGGCCAGTGTAAACCCTCCCACTGGGGTACATCTGTCAGATGAAAAACTCTTGGTTTGGTTTGGTTTTATGTGGAAAAAAAAACACGGAGAAGACATGGAAATAAGTTTTTAGCTGATGAACTGTAACTGTATAGAAGCTTTTTCATTTTGCATCGTACTGCACATCTGCTAGAAGCAGCAGGATGTTAGAGGTCCCTGCTGCAGATTGCTGGAGTAGCAACCACTCTTTGGAAACACCCTGTCCTAAAAGGTAATTCATTGCTTTAAGCAAATTTATATTCTGAATTAAGCACAGCTTTTGAAGTGCCATGTGAACTTTTATTATAACAAAGTCAGAAGACAGGAATTTGGCACCGGTTTGCTTTCTCTCCCAAGCACATGTATCTTCTCTCTAGAGGAAGGGTAGATTTCATTCTGAGACCTTGTATTCCCAGAAAAGCAGGTCAAAGTGATTAGTTTTCTTCAGCTTTGTTGGATTCAATGTCATAAATATAAAAGAAGCACCTACACATTTGGGCTAACTACTAATGTATTAAGACATGTGATGCACAAGGTTATTTTTTTTCCAGAAAATTGTTTACTCTCCTGACCCTATTTTGGATTAAAACCCTGAGTGGGGCTGATCAGCCAGGCTGTCTGCAAATGGGTTTTGTTCATAAGAAACTGAACCTTTGTGTGGGAATGTACACTAGGACTCAGCAGGGGCCTCAGCAGGGACTGTGACGACCAACCTGATCCCTCCCGCTTCCTTGCTCTGCTCCCCCTCTCCCATCAGGCGCCAGCTGGGTCTTCCCCAGTGGGGCAGTGAGTCCTTCGCACCCCCTGACACAGGAGAGCCAGCGTTCGGGGGGGCTTTTACAGAGCTGTGCCCTCAGCCTGGGAAGTGTAAAATCATAGTGGGCAAAAGGAAATCAGCCTTCTACCAGCAGCAATCTCTGCTCTCCCAAACCCAGCTGCTCTGGCAGCAGTCATGCCAGCCCTCCACTCCTCCTGTCTGCCTCCATAATCATACCTTTCTTGCCATGCCATGGTCCTTAAAAACACTGGGTAATTCACAGTTTTTAGAATAATAATAACTGAGAACTTTGCTATTGAAACCACATTAAACTACCTCTTTCAGAGGAAGCTGATGGTTATATCATCATGAATTTTATTATAATTCAAGGCTCTTTTCCATTTAAATAGGCTTTGAGAAAACATTTTCATCCTGATAGGCAAAGCAAGCTTCTGGACTTTTAATATTAAATTTGAAACATTCATCATTAGCAAAATGAGGAAACTTACTTTTCTTAGAAACAAATCATAAGACATTACAAATGTCATAAAAGAAGCTGTACAGGTCATAAACTGTACCGGATTTACAAAAATAGTGTCACCACATTTGCCATAATTCTGTTACCCCGTGCAATTCTTTCTTGTGCTGAGAAAAGTGGTGCTGTCCCAGAATACAGCATTGCTAAAAGTTTATTATAGCTTTTTTCCTGTTGGAGATTAATTTCTAATAAGTTAGTAATGTGCTGGATTGTATTTTATACTTATTCTGTGATAGTAGTAATTTCAAAGGAAGCTGTGATAAAGTTTACTATGCGCATGAATATTTTTACTGATGCAGCAGCTCAGCTTATTTGAATCAAACATAAACATATCGACAAGCTACTTGCCATGATTTCAGCTGAAGTGCAACATGCATGACAAACTGAAACAAAAACCAGTGGATGTCACACACTACAGCTGAGAGTATAACGATGCAATTTGCAAAAGCTTTTCAGTTTTGTCCCTCCTCTCATCTCTCCTAGTAACAAACTAAAATGCTCATTTTTGTCTGGCTGTACATCACTTGCGATGTGACTTCCACATTCGACAAAATATACATGCAGAACTTGTAGGCTGCCTTTTAACACTTCTTTTTTTTTTTGTCTTGTACAGAGCTGGAATGATTCCAAGTATAATTACTTCAAACAGACACTAATGCATTTCTATTTGCACTTTGTTTTACAGGCTGGTTCGTCTTCAGAAATGTAGCAGTGGAAATGTATACAGCATAACGTTAATGACTATTGGGGTTGCACTGGGCCAACATATGTAAAAGAACTTTAGTTTAAATAGCACTCTAACCTTCATACCATACTATTAATTTGAATTGCTAAAACTCAGCTCCTTATGAAATAGTCATTAAGCCTATATGTAAAGTTTTGCAAAGTGAAGAAACGCTATACACAAAAACCAAATGATGAAAAATTAAAAAAAACTGAAAACCACAACAAAAAGGTATAAAAATTTGTATTTATATTATGACGAGATAATAATACAACACAATACTCTGTGTGCTACCAAAGGTAGCAAGCACCATGTACGTGCGTACAAATGAATCTGTACAGTATAATACATCTCACAGACTATGAACCATTCCTTTGGCTCTGGGACCCAGTGGCTTTGGCACAGAACACACTTGCTAACACCTTTAGGTAACCATTTGACCAGTAAACAGCAGAAGGCTCTCTGTCAGTGCTTCACGTGCACCAAAATTTCATCACTTAAAAATCCGTACTGCACAGACACTTGCAATGACAGAAATCGTGTGTAACTACATTTTAAGCCTCTCGTGCAAAATGTAAGGAAGAAATTCTGAAATTGGAGCGCCTTCACTCTGCTTTGCCAAGGGACGAGTCTCTGGCTGGATGTGCCTCCCCAGGAATTCTTTGCTGGGGTTAATTTACAATACTTCAGGTAGAGAGAACACCCAAGGTGACTGAATGGTTTCTGGTCTTTTCTGTTTCATGTGTCCCCACATTTTCATTCTAGGTGGTTACGCAACACATTTGGATATTTCTTTTGCAGCTGCCAATTAACAACATTGCATTTAGTCAGTCACTTAAGCAAACTGGCTCATTTCGTTGCTGGTGAAATTAATTTATGATATGTTTGCCCCATTAGTATTTGTAGGGAGTACAGCTCTTCCTTATAGAGTATCTAAAGGGATTCAATTTTCCTTTCACCGGTTTTGGAAAGTGCAAGTTAGTGGATTAAATATCAACACTTACTGGCTCTTACCACACACAACCAACGTCCTCTAATAGTTAAAAAAAATTAACAGGTTTCTTAAAGGGTAATCTGTATTGCAGACATTCCTTTATCAACACCGTCATAGAATGAAGTGTACAAACTTAATATTACTTGATTAAAAGCTGTGATGATGTGGTTCTTTTCAAAAATGTTTTTCTTTTCCACAGGACTGATCTGCAAGGAAGAAATATTTCACCGCTAATTACCGGTCTGCTCTAAAGTTGGTAAAATGGTGAAATAATCACTTGTCACAGTAGCAGAGGCTGCTGTAAATATCTCCAAGAAAAGCAGAAGTACATTCTGTGGCTAAACACACCCCAGGGCTCAGAACAGGAGCAGGTCTGCAGGCAGAGCTTCCGCAGACACAACTTCACCTCTGTTTCCCAGTTCTCTTCTTCTGGCATTTAAGTTCATCCACTGAAATGGGTTTATGCAGAGTATATAGTTGTATGCTCAGAATACTGCTATTTATCACGTATTTGTAGATCAATAGAAGTAACTTTTTTTTTTTAATACAAAGTGATGTTAGGCTGTGTGTGGTATAGCTGAACCCATACTCATCCATGTCAAGAAAAAAGCATTTAAGGTCAGAAAAGTCTTAATTCTTTAAGTTAGATGCAGGTTGTATTAGATTTTAATTCTTTTTTTCCACCCCAAATTTTACACTAAGAAATTAATATTTAGGATAAAAACTCATCTGTAAACACCAGATGTAAACCTCTGTCCTTCTCATGGATTTTTCGGGGCCTTTTTATCTCTAATTTAATCTGATGAAACTCACTTTGAACCGAGTTTGTTTTTAGCACAACACAATACAGGATCCGGTCTCTGGGTAGCGATGTCTTGTAGAGTTTCTACTGGCCAAACCCTGCTCTTTTCAGAAGATAAATAAATCAGCTGCAATGGGCAGAGAGGGGGAGTACAAGCTGGGCAGAGAGAAGATGGGAGGGAGGATTCATCCTCCGAATTGCAGTGGAGAATCTGCAGAAAAAGCTAACAATTTTAGGCTGGTTTTTTTTTTATGCCTCTCTCCTGTGGTGACAGAGTGCACTCACGGAGCTAGGGGGAGAGCTAACCCAGGAGCGATGAAGAGGCGTGTATCCTCCCAACACCTGCATGCTGCAAGGAAAAGCCCTTCCTTTCTTCTCCCATCAGGAAACAGGCCAAACCTCTACGTCTCCATAAAAAGAACTTCTCGATGACTTCATCTCTGCAGAGCCTTTTCCGCAGAGGAAAAGACCTAGCAGCCCTGTAATCTTGTCCCTACTCCTTCTTTTCCTATGTGGTAATTGCAGCGAAAATAGGTTAACTGAGCAGTAGTATCTCCTCACCTGCTAAAAAGCACGGTCATGACACAAAATGGCAGAGCTGCCAAGGCAGTGGTAGCATTTAATCTTGCAGCAAGCAGTATGCTTTTTGCAGTCACGTTGTGATTACAGATACAGTTGTGCGCGCGCACGCGGATGCATGCATGCATGCACACACATGGAGCACACACACAGATATCCAGCTTAAAAAAATTAATAAAAAGAGAACACTATTTGCACCCCAAGGTGCTATGGCCACCGGTAGCGCTGCGCTGGCTGCTCAGTAGCAGGTGAATCACATCCCTAAAGGAATGTCAGAGCCCCGATTGTCACCACGGGTCAGCCAGGGCAGGGCTGGACTGCTGCACTGCGCAGGGGGCAGGCAAACCCAAACCGGCCGCCAAGCCCGACACCTGGAACAGTTGTGCCACTGCCTTCAACTGGGCGACTCTGCCCGAGCTGCAGAAAAGGGGGCTGTGCCTGAAAATACCACCTTAAATTGGGCTGCACTTGAGGGAGAATGACACATGCAGTATGGTGTCATTTTTCTTTACCAGCATAATAGCCCCCAGCTGTAATAACTGAAAAAGTAAAAACAAATAAACCCTTTTTATTTCCACTCAAGATTATTCGAGTAATTTTTATTGAAAATATAAGATCTACAAAGCCATGGATACCCAGCGTGGAAGAACTCATTAAGTTAGCACATTCATCTTTAAAAGGAAAATTTCAGGTCGACCTAAGGTACAATAATGTTCAATTTAAAATCTCATTTTTCCTTCTGTAAGTTTCAAATCTTTTTTCATTAGGAGGTTCTGTGCAAGAGCTGCTTGTCATGAAAGGAAACACTTTACAATTCATGAATGTGTTCATTATATAATAAATGAACAGCAACAATATACTAGCCTTATTTTTTTTTTCCTGTTAACAGTCGTGTGTTAAAGTAAACTCTTTTTTTTTTTTTTTCCATGATTTGGAAATTAGTTACATATGCACCAAAGGAGCTAGTAATTTCTGCTGCTTGTCAGCTACACACAATGAGTATATTGCTGTGTGCTTTCCCCAACAATGAGGATTTTAGTAATATGCAAGGTGTATAGAACGTAATACCAAAACCTGCATCACAGAAAAGGTTAATTGTTTTCTTATTCAGCTGCCAGAGTTTATAACCTTAGGCCCCTCCCCAGAGCCAAAGTAGGGGTGGCCGTCCATTAGGTTATGTAAATTAAACATATACATTTTCCTTGTTGGCAATTTCCAAGCAGTAAGCGAGAGTGCAAACAAGGATCTGTAAGCTGCCACAAAATGTATTCATATTTCTACTCCGTGTTGTAAGAGCCAAAGGGAGGACACATATGTCAGATGTTGAAAGAACAACTGAATCTTTGTTTTTGATCATTATGGTCAGTCTGTCATGAGGTCTTGTATCTGAATGCTAAAAATGGCACCACACTTGGACATCCCATAGCCTTACACACTACGTTTGTGTTTCCCTAGCCACTGAGCACTGGTCTCACAGAGACCCTGACTTTATAAGCTAACAAAATATAGATTCGGGTGCTGAAGAATCCAAGGGAGGGCTCATACAAAGACAATTAACCCTCGCACCAAAACCTAATTTTATGATTTTACTTAAAGCCACACTGAATCAGTTGTGAGAGGGTGAAGATATAAATACACCTCTCTGCTTCATCCATAAGAAGGTGGACAACTGACCATTCGAACAGAGGGTCTTGAAACAAAGCTTAGTTGTCCTTTAAACAATGAAAAGGAGAGGCATACATAAATGGTCACCAAGGCACAATATGACAAAGGTGAAGAGTCCCTGAGACTCTGGTCTGGGTCTGTACCATTCCCCTCCCTATACAAGTAAATGAGAACATTTAGGAAAATATAATACAAAATCTCTTACAGGAAATATAGACTACACTTGCTAAAATCACTTCCCTAAAAGTGTTTATAGCTTTTTTCTTTTTTTTTTTTTTTTTCTTTTTTTTTCTTCCTTTTTTTTTTTTTTTTTTAAAAGACCTTCTTTAAACAGATAATGCAAAGACTGGTCCATTTTTTTCTTACCCGGCAAGCCAAGCTCTAATGACTTCACTAAGCAGAAGTTGTATTAAAATACATCTTCATAGTATTGCTACAATTTGGGTAAATATGTTCTGAACAGCTTGATGAGTACTAAATAAACTTTGCTGTTTTACAGCATACATTTTAATTTTTTTGCACTTTTTTAAGAATAGAAAATGCAATTATAGTGTGCAAAAGAAAAAAAATTAATTATCTTCTAGCTGAATACTGTAATTTTAAGCCATGCCTTCCATAAAAATGTATTGACATGTGTAAATAGAAGAAAAGAAAAAAAAATACAAGCAAACAGAAATTTCATTTCCTTGCAAGGAAAGATTAACTATCACAAACTGGATCACTTGAGTTTTGTATTCTTCAGACAAAGAAATGAAAAAACAACCCAAAAAACCACTGAAATGCTTCAAATGTCATCCATTCCATGATAACAGGTTAAAATTGCAGTGTTGCTTTCTACTACTCCCGTTAACATGGATAGAAAGATTTGCTGCTCGTTGGATATTGAATACAAAAAAGCAAAAGAAAGTTGAGATCATCCCACATGAAGTCATTATTAGAGCTGGCTTTTCCCCCGTTTTGAAGTACAGTAGTGACTTGTAAATATGACCTTTTCTAAAGATCATCTAAGATTTGAAGGTTTATCTGCCTGCTTCACCCAAACAACAACTGCTGAAAGAATTTACTCTATAGAGCCTGCTATACAGCATTCAAACTGTTTTGGGGTTTTTTTTCATGAAAAAATACCACAAAAAGTAGTTTTAGGTTTTTGTATCTCTGAATCACTAACACATTGTAGATTCCATTTATTCTTCCATGTTTGAAAATGGTTTCTGCAAAATCAAAATAACTGTCAAACTCCCTTACGCCATGCTTCCAAAAGTTTGAATTTAATACTTCTTGAATGGAATGACATAATTTATTTTGTTTAATTTGCAGTATGGCTACATCAAGCTAGCTTTAAGTCACAACTGTACCTAACCACAGTTCTCTGCAGCAAACCCATGATTTACAATATCTAATATTGTGGTTACAGTGCAGGGAACCGTGGGTAAGAAACCTCCATGTCAGAGTATTGTGGTTGGGGTTTCCCGGAAGAGTGGCAGTTGACACCTCTGGAATATTCATATATAAGTGCTTCAGTCAGATGGTCCTGAGTTGAACGGGTAACTCAGGCACTATGAGAGCCTGGCATTCAGTCTGCGGGAATGTGTGTAACCTCCGTCACTCGAACCGCTTTGCAAACTGTAGTGGTCTTCAGCATCACTGGCACTTCCAATACTGTCCATTTCACCTGGAGTAAACTCCATTCCTTCAATGTCTACTTCTAAAGAAAACATAAGAAGGCACATTTTCAGAATGGCAGCGGTTGTAGCAAGTAATCATGGGCCAGTGACAATCAATGTTCAGGTAAAACCTGAATCATACTTCACTTTCTGTAATTAAAAAAAAGAACTGGAACAGTAAGTCCTGAGGAAAGGATCATCTTGTCCACCTGAGAATTAAAATCCCTTCTGTCCTCATCCACATATATATACTGCATGACATCAGTACCAAATGCTGTCCCAGAACTGTTCCAACCTATGCACAGACACCGATTTTAAAAAAAGCCCAACCCTCAAAGCCTGTAACACTGCAGCACCATTCACTGTAATTCCAACCTATACAGGTGTCGGCTAGTAGCGACCGTGGTGTAGCCATCTGTCCACCGGTAACTGCACCGTGACCGACAGCTCATCTCCCATCGGCCCTGAAAAAGTCAGCCTGTGCGACTGTTCAGGCACAAAAAAACTTCAAATGAGAAAATAAGAAATGGTGACAGGCAGCTTGAAGAGCTCTGTCTTAAATGAGAACCAAATGTAGAGAACACTTGGTGATCATTACACAGAAAATATTTTAAAATTTCACAATAAATGATGTGGAATTAATTTATTCACACAAATGAATTAAGACCAATAAGATCTTTTTTTCCAAGAAGGAAATATTATTCCCCCTTTACCAATAATTACACTAAAAATTCAAAACATTAAATGGTAATTGTTTAAAAAACTGGCAAAAACACAGGCAGTATAAATAGCTTTAAAAATACACGCAGTATTAATAGCATCAAAACTGATTAGAAAAGAACATTTTTCAAATAATGTAAAAAAGATGCAGTAGGTTTTTATTCTGCAAATCACATCATGGAACAATTCTGTCTGGGTTTTGTTGAAAGCTTGATTTTACTTCTAAGTAATGTTTTCTTGCTTCCCTGTTTCCCTTTTCCTCCCTGCTCCTGCGACCCCCTTTGGGAAGCCCTCGTTCAATTACCTTGTTCAGAGTCAGTGGATATTGTTGATCCCATACTGTCAGTGCGGATACGCTCCATGCCCTGCACGGATAGCTGCTCCAATCTGCGTTTGAGGTAGCGGTGTTCCCGCTGTAATTGTTCTTTAATATTTAGAGCTTTTCGGTCCTGTTCTTCCAATTTCTTAAAGGGAGAGAAAGATAGTAAGCTGACAGTTTTTACTCATGTTAAAACATAAGTGACTTAAGATCTTCCCATAAACAGTAATTTTTAAGCAATTTAAATATTTTAATTAATTTAAAATTAACATCAAATTAAATAATTTTAAATTTTTTTGTTACCATTCTACAGAGGTCAGTACAATATAAGCAGGTGAGCCCAGAGCTGAATTTGTTTCAAAATAAGATATATGGATATAGGGGGAAAAAAAAAAAATAAAAAAAATCCCTCACCAACTCTCTTGCCACCAGCAGACACTCCTCAGCTAAAACCGAATTATTGTTGCCTTGGTTGTGGGGAATATTTAAATCATTTTGTCAGGCAAAGCTGGCATCATCTTTGATAACTAGAGCGCAGCTCAGGTTTCAGTCAGAACGTAACGCCTCTTTAGGTGAAATAAGAGACTTATCACCATAAAGGAACCATTGCGAGCCTCTTGAATGCTCTCCCTCCTACCGCAGGCCATGGAAATTTTTAGCATTTAAAAAGCTTCTCTAACAATAAGCAGTATTAATTATATATAGTAGGAGGAATTTATGAACAATTCTCTTTATTCTTGCTTTTTTTTTTCCCTTGAACTTCTGCAGAGCAAATATGATAATTCTGTGATAACCTCCTACAAAATCAGTGGTATTAATCCAAAACTTCTCAGCATACAGCCTGTGAAAGGATCCTTCCACACATCTACCTAAATCTCCCCTCTGCTTGAATAAAAGAATGTATTAATTTTGGAAATTAAAAGAATACTTCACACCTGGTAAAATGTGCTGCACTGTTGGTCCAAATGCGATTACAGAAATATTATCTTTTAAGATTTCAACTGCACCCTCTTCCAAATCACTGACAGCCATTTTAAAAAAGTTGACTATATAATTAGGGAAGAAAGTGTAATGAGTATGATGGGATCAAAAGCAGGAAGGACACACAAACCAAAACACCTTATATTATCTAAAAAAATGATCTAACTGATGAAGTAAATTACAGGTTGTAGCAGTAAAAGCATTCATAAGAAAGACCAAATTTGTCTGTGAGCTGTGTTTACATGACCACTGAGCTTGAGATGTGCAGGGAGTGAATACAGCTGCTGACAATTCCTCCCTGCCATCTGAATGAACCTATGCTTGGTTTTCTGAGGAGAGCGGAGTGGGACAGTGCACAGCAAACCACAAGCAAAACAATTTCAGAGATTTTGTTGTTCCAATGCAAGCCTGAAAGCAAAAGTATTTATCTTTGAAAAAATAATTGACGCTATTGAACTGGGCAGTTTCCTATCTGAACGAAATCTAACTTCTGCAGCCTCGTGTTAAGCCCCCTCCCAGGCAATACAGTACGTAGATATGCGTCATATGTGGATACACAATGTTATGATAAGAAAAGGAGTTGGTACATCCATGTACACAACAAACCAAATATGCCCAATTGATCAGATTTCCTTTTCCTCTATTTTCCTGGCTGCAATCCCAAACTCTTAACAACTATTTTAGGAATTAACTCAGTGATTCATATCCAGGAGACTCAAAACCATCCAATCTTTCAGGGCCAGTTTCAATATATGGGAGGGGTGTGAAAAGTTCAAAACTGATGACTGTATTAGAAATGGCAGTCAGGCACTGGCATGCTCTGGCAGTGCAGCAGGGAGGTAGCTGACCTGACAAAGGGGAGCAATTAAGTGGCAACCCAGTTAGGGTAGGTTCAGTTCAAATCTTTAAAAGAAAGTTAAACTTCAATTTCAGTTTTCAGAAAATGAGTCCTTGGTATCGTGCACGATGGACTTGGAAAGAATCTGTTCCTAGCTTTTTTTATCAGCAGCTGAAATGGTAACTACATGGCTAATCTCTCACACTTGCCACTTGTAAAAACAGTTTTTCAATTTGTATGCATAAGCCCATGATAGGGGGGCAGCCCAAGACAAAAACCACATGCAGTGCCTTTCATGCATGTTAGCCTGAATTATAAACAAGAGGCCAAAATCTCAAATGGTAAAAACAGGGGTTGCCCAGCTGGAGTAAATGTGCTTATAAGAGCCGAGGAAGTAGCTCAGTAAACTTGTTCACAAGAATGGTTTAGCTTAAAGTAATCTTTAATTCTTCATATGACATACACACATTTCTGCAACAGCAGAGAATCTTAATGCTGTGTAACAGCAGCTGTTGTCCAAAATACTCCAAGATTACTGGCAGTGGTCAACCTCTCCTGACACTATTGTTGACCTGTTTCCCTATAACACTGAAAAAATGCCAGATGAGTAATTATAGTCCTGGACACAGCAGCAGAAACGTGTTCTTTAACTTTCACATTTGATTACCTGTTTGTATTTTTACTGCATATAACCCGGTTCCCCTGAAACTAAGAAAGTGAAAATGGGAGTGAAGGTCATTGAAGAGAGGAGGCCTGAGGAATAATCCCCTTTGAATTACCTGTGCAAATGTACAGACTGCAGTGCTCCTGTATCACGGGTGAGATTTTGGGTTGGCTTTTGGTTTAAACTTGTTACACCCATGAAACGTGCAAGGGGAGCGGCAACTAACAGGAGACTGCATTTCATTTTTGGTTTATTTTAAATGATTGTCAAATACTACAGGATCTGGTCATCAAAATGCATGAGAGGATAAAGCTTACTAGTAGCTACAATCCCTTTGACTCCGTTAGTTTTTTCAATCATGAATGGATCTGGTTTTTTACATTGAAATCAATGCAGTACAATGCTACTTTGCTCAGTCCTTAAAAAATAAATATATTAATCAAAGAACAGCTTTGATACATATATATATATATTTTTAAATACAATGTAGACCATTAGTAACTAAGCAGAAGTCACAAAATCACCATTTTATGTATCTGACACTGCAGGGTAAATTGCAAAACACAAAACCTTGATATTGTGACTGAAATCCTTGCAACTAATAAAGGCCAGTATATCCAGAAGATCAGACATATGGATATGGATTTTGTGTGAAAATTAGCTTCCTCTCTATGGATACACATTCTGGAAGATTCTGCTTTAAAAGAAATAAAAATATGGATTAATGTTTTTACCTTGATATGCATCTTAGCTCTTTTCAACAGACTTAGAGTGGTGTGTCTGGTGCTGTCCGGCCCAAGAGGCACAAGCTGTTTTAGCTGTTCCAAATATAGCCGGAGTTTAGCCCGCCTGAAATTATTAAAAATGAAGAGCGTTGTAGTAAAGTTGCACCCGAACAGCATATCCTATATGCAAACACCATCTGTTTGCAGGATCTCTGTGCAGAACTTGATTCAACGGTGGCTTCCTTTCCCCTCCCTTTGGCAAAGTTTCAGACTGAAAGGTCACTTGAAATGCAGTAATGCTGCTTGGCACATTCGGAGACTAGTTTCATACCTATATTTCAAAGCAGTTTGCTCAGACTGCTTAGTCCCATCTTAACGAAGGAGGAATACATTCAGAGATCGGAGACATCCAGACAAGGCTGCGCACTGAATCTATGGCTGGATAAGGAATTAAAACTGGGACCTCACTCCAACCCAGTGATTTTTGCAGGCAGAGACAGAGCTGTGGGAGGGAGCAGAGAGGCTTCAGACCCGACTCCCCTCTCCCCCATTAGCCCTGCCTGATGCAATAGGACACACTCCTGCTACACAAGGCGAGGGCATCCATGCAGCTCTGCACAGCTTGGAGCTTCTTCCAGCCATGGTTTATCAATATATTGTACCAGGGAGGTCCTGATGCCCCTTCTCCTCCCACCTACTGACCCACAGTCCCAGAGAAGAAGACATTTCTCCTCTTAGTATACAGCCAGGACAACCTTTATTACACAAGAGAAAATACTTCCAGCCATATCGGGTCCTGCTTTCTCTGTTACTCCTTTGCAAGTATCGCTACTACTGCTCTCAACAATCTCTCCTATACTAGTAACATTAAATCTATCAGTAAAAAGAGGATAAATGAAGTGGTATTTCTACAGATACTTGGCTTCCAAACTTTGTCTGTCTTTGAGAAAGAAGCTAGCAATACAATAGTCCACAAAACAGTTGCTTCAACTATCCAAAACAAGGCAGTAGCAAACCAAAGAACAGTGTGGGAGTGTGCTTCTACAGTTAAATCCAGAAGAAAATCTCTCCTGGTTTTAATGCACAATTCTTGAACAGGAATCTATACAGTTTTGCAATAAGATAGAAGTGGATGCAGAAGCGCTTACATGAGCAACATCTCTAATACTTTCCTTTCTGCCAGCCTATTGCAGATTGAAGAAAGCAATGACCTGGAGCATGCCAACATCCCCCACAAAGCAGTAATAATAAGTGAAGCGGATCACAAGTGTGAGATGAATAATCATCTTTTTCAAATCTGCTCGATGCTGCATGAAGGAAACAAACTTTGCAGGAAATTTAATGCTTCTGGTCAAAAATGAACTTTCTTTTGAACAATCTGTTCAGAGCCAGAATTCAGCATCAGTGTCTGAAATGCAGCTGCAGAGGATTTAATATGCAGCAAATGACAAATTACACACGTGTAATGGGAATGATTAGTGTAATGCGAAAACAACCTGAGAATTAATGGGGAAAAAACCCAGAGCAAAATAAAATCTAATTAAAATACAGTACATTAATGACTATACACTCACACATTTAGTTCTGGCTGCATATAAATCAGCAATGTATTAGGTAGGAAATCAAAGAGCATTTCTATAAAATTGTTAATTCTTTCTTCAAGCCACTTAGGGAGAGGAATATTGGTGAAAATGTGATTCTCAAGAGAAAACTGATGATAGATTTTTTTGTTTAGGCCCGGGGTTTGTTTTTAAACACAAGGCTCTAAATTTAACCACCTAAATGCTTTTATTTAAATAACAGCTACAAAGACTGGGGTAAGTATTCACAAAAATAGTCCCATCATATTGCAAAGCACCCCTGTGGCTGCTAACTTAAACTGGGACATTGATCTCTAAAATAGTGAAATAACCAGAATTAGAGACTACTGTTATTTATACAGAAAATCCTCATCAGGTAAATTTTTATTTCTGTGTCTGTATCCTCTAACAACTACCTGGCTGGTTTTGTGTTTTAAATAAAAGAAACTTGCTTCAGGGACTAAATTCAAATAATCTTTTTGGTTTCTAAATGGCCTCTAAACACACACGCAACCATCTGCGTCACTCGGCACAACTTGGATGCAACTGTATTTAGACAGCTGACGAGAAAGTGAGGCCTGAAGATAAAGGAGGATGTGGCAAGGAAGAGGACAAGAATAGTATCCAAGTAGTAAATAGAGAGTTAAATACATTGAAATGGAGCAATCAATATACTTAGAGTAATTAAATGTCTGATAAGGAATATACAGAACTGTTGATCTGAGATCTATTTAATATTAATCCTGGAAAACGTTAATGAAACCAGACTACATACTCATCTGCCTCTGTTACTATTTGAAGAAAGTCTGCTTACCACAGGGAGAAAGTAAGGATTTAGTGCACTTCCTTACCATCAACTGGGGAGTTAACAGAAACATTACCAAGATCCAGCAGGCACAGCTGTGTGTCTTTTTAAAGCACAAATTCTTTTATGTTACCTGCCAACCAGGTAAAGCAGGACTTTACAGAAGTGCCATGAAGAACACGAGACCGAAGCTAAGAATATTTTAACTGACAAATGAGAAGAATTAAAAAGAGCTAAATATTTAAAAAAAAAAGCTTTAAGGCATTCTCATCACTAACAACTGATAGCACTAAATGTAATAAACATACTTGCTAAAAGACCTGCTCTAACTTTAGCTGTTTTTTTAAAAGGGATTTTTTTCTTTCATTTAATTACTCAGCACCTACAAATCCATTAAAGATTTTAAAGAATGAGCTTTATGCAGACCTTTACATAAAAGCAGGCATGTTTATGTGGTTAATTCATATATTATAACACAACAGCATAATCGATGGCACAGATTGTGAATGTAAAAAAAAGAAAACCAGCCCGCCACAATTCCTGAGGTACTAGAGTAAATAACACCACGTTTTTCATCTTGCACATCTTAGAAAAAACTGTAAGAATGTAAGAAAACATTTCAGGCACGTTATGTTAACAGATCACACCAGCAGGAACAAGGGACTCAAACTTCACAGCAGATAAGTTGTGGTGTACAGACTCTGCCAGCACTAATTTCTCTATTTTTCTGCAGAGACCTGACAGCTTTCGCTTTTCCTCAGCTGACTGCGAGGGAAAGGCACTCACAGAGGTAATCACAACCGGAGCTGCTTTGTGTTCTGCAGCTCACGCCTTAAAATCCACCTAAAAAATAAGCAAAAAAAAAAAAAAAAAAAAAAAAAAAAGCAGCCTGGTCTCAGAGCAATGGGGTAATGATCTCTGTGCATGAAATGTGGTTGAAGTTGGCTAATTATGCTCTGCTCCAGCTTCGAAACTCAACTGTTACACCTTCACCCACACAAAGCATGGTGTCAGGCCAGGACACCGGTGCCTACAGAAGCGGACACTTTTCTCACCTCATGTGGATGCACAGAAATATCCCCCTCATCACTGGTACTGAATTTATCAGGGAAGGTAAGGATCTAAAAAGAAGCCATCCAAAATCTGAATCCTCAAGCCTGCAGCTCTCCATTTTGGGTGCAGCTCCACGCTTGGGGAGAGGTGCATGGCTGACCTGCCTCTGATTTACCACATTTGCCTTTGTGCCAGATGATAAAGGGGTTTCAGATGTTCAAGACATCAGTGTTTATCCCTAAGCAAGCTCACAGCACAGTTCTGTAAATCTGCACTATAGCTCTTCTAATGCTTAATAAAAATGCATTACTAAGCCCACAGACTTAGTCAGCATTCCACAGCAGTGGCCATGTCTAGGAGCAGTCAGGTGGTTCATCACATTCACATAAAGGAGAAAGCAACTTGTTGACAACTAACGCAATGGCTACCAGCTGGAATTACCCTGAACTGGTTTTGAATCCATATAAGCCATGATGGACAGTACTGGCAGGTATTTCAAAACCGATAGCAAAATGAACCCTGGAGCCCCACAACTTGGAGGGACAAAGCAGCGAAACAGTGTTGTTAATTCCTGCATAGTACAAGGACATCCATCAGAAGTTCATTTGAAGACCACTCACTGACTCTAGTCCTCAGAGACTTCAGCCTGCTCCTGTGCTCAGCTATGAAAAGGCAGGAGCAATGCTGGCCAGAGGAGCTATAGTTCACCACTTCTCAAAAAAAGACTGCCATGCAAAAGTAAATTAGGATCTTTGATCCTAACAAATTTCAAAATTGTGTTAAATGAGTCTATTACATATTGGTCAATAAGCTTCCCCATATGTATGAAATCCCAGACAGAAATCCATTTCAGTGAATCAAAAAATGGAATACTGAGATGCAGAGGAAGAAAAAAAAAAAGAAACAAATAAGCCTATTGTTCACACTGGATAATCTTCATTCCAATGAAACGGCAACAATTCCAAGAAATTCCTACAACTACTTGATGGGTGGTTGCAACGGGAACAGAATACTCCTCAGTAACCAGATAACAAGAGGCAATGGCTTTGGAGATTCAGGATGGACATTAGGAAACAAAATTTTTACTAGGCCAGTGGTGCACAACCAGAACAGGTTGCCCAGAAAGGCTGTAGAAGTGCAGTCCTTGGAAGTTTTTCCAAGATTTACCCAGACAAAGCCATAGACATTCAGAGGGCCCTCCAATCAACATTTCTATGAACGTATAAATCAAAGATTGCTTATAAAGCTGTAGCATTTGACTCGCAAGATTGCTCCCACTCATGTAACAGCAAAACACCCCCAACTGTGTGACTTAAACCTGTGCCAGTCCAATTGATACAGTGCTGGTAGGTTTGTGGAGTGACCTGATTCACCTGCAGTCTTTCCACAGGGGCTTTCCAGGGCTTTTTTAGATCCAGCACAGCAGATAGAAATGGCCTGCAGCTAGTCAGACAGCAGTAGTTGTTCGGGCAGTAGTTGCACAGGTTTTTTTGACAACAGCAAAGGTGTGTTTCCTAAACCATTCAAGTATAAATCTAGAGACTTTATTTGGAAGCCACTGATCTGCACAAGGCCAGCTGGAAAGGCAAAGTGCACATCCAAAACCAGCTGCTTAGTCCTCAGCATGGCCTGCCTCAGCCAGACCTCAGTGAAATTAAATGGCCATGGACACTCATGATACAGGGCGACAGTGTCGTGTTCATGTGAAACATGTGCTTGTCGATCCCACCACCCTGGTTGGGCAACCCATGCAGACAAAGCTGCCGACAGCCTCCTGTGCAGGTAGTATGTGGTAGGCATTTTCTCAAAGGTGCACCTGAAGAGATAAACAACAGTTCTGCTGTTGACATCGTGCTGTTACTTCCAGAGATCACCTGCAGAGAGCGTCAAAAGGGCCATGTTCATCTGTTTCTCAACAATCATGGTCAAGAGCATAAAACTCACTAGAGAGAAGTCAAATTCATGACAAGTGTTCACCTTGCACATCCTCAAGGTCTCACTCCACAGCCTCCCCAAATTAGAACAATGGCTCTCCCACATGTACCCATTCTCTGTGGAACCAAAGCTGGCCATAGAAGGGAAGGAGCAACTCTTATCAGCAAAGTTTGTCATCCTGTGGGAAGTCCCAGAACAGCTCTGTCTGGTCCACACCCACTCCCTCCTACTAGCAGACTGCCCAGTCAAGACATGAAGCTGTCTTGGCCATACTGGGAGGCATCTTAGAGCTGCAGCATCTCCAGCTGATGGGTAGTAAGGATCTGGAAGGCTAGGAAATGGACAAAAAGCCACTAAATGTCCATATTCCCATACTGCATGCTCTGAATTTCCCTTCATGCTGGCTCCAGCAGAAGTTGGCTGGGTTAGACAGGGTGTTGTTGCTTCAACACTCACAGCCCAACGTACCTCACACCACAGTGCATCACCAAAGCACATGTAGACACAAAACAATACTTGCCTCACAAGAAGGCCCTAACCGTGCTTTCTGCAAGATGCTTTAATGCTAAAAATGCCTGCGTGGCTGAACATGTGTTTGTATTTCAGATGTCCCAAATTTAGTCTACTAAACTAGCTCTGTGTACAGGAGGTTGACATACTCCCGAATCAACTGCTAAATATACTTGCTTGGTGATGTTCTGAAAAGAAAAGGACACTATAGATCAAACACTCAAATAACATTGAAAATGCAATCATTACAAGCTGCACTAGTGAGAAAAACAGATATATTTGAAATAGATGCAAAAATTAAAAATTCGTCATTTTTGTACATTAACCATTTCAGTCCAAAAAACAGACAGCTTCAGACCCTATCACAGGGCAAATTCAGAACAAATTTAATATAAACAAACCCCCAACTTCAAAGAACATAAACCTATTTGAAATGAATCTAGAAGACATATTATTATGAATGGACAGTTACTGAAGTATTTCAGATTCCTTCTCTCATGTTTCACATTTTTACCCACATTCAAACCTATCCTGGTCCTGGTGCTGTGCACTGAAGATAATACACAAAGATTTAAAAATATAGAGCAGTTACTAGATTTTTCATTGTTGCATAATGACTATGGAATCTGGCTTAATAACATACATAGGATAAAGTCAGAGAAGAATCTCTGCACCAAAAACTCACTTCTGGAGTCAAATATATTGTGAACCAAAGTAGTCTGGACCGAGTCACAACCCTGGGTCAGAGACCCCTGTGGTGAACTAATGGTTGTGTTTTATCCCTAAAGAAGGGTGATTTTATCTCCCTATCAGGCTTGAAATTCAGCATAAAATACAGAAGTGAGCTAACTGCAATTGTAAGACACTCGTTTTTTTACAGGAAGACTCTTCACAGTTTTATTTATGAAATGCAAACACCTGCATACAGGGAGCACTCAAGTTTTAGATAGAATCAGCGAACACAGAAGCTCAGGACCCTTTGTGACATGCACTGGTCAGGATGAACACAGACAGCATCATTATTCAGAAACTTATCATTATTTCAAGGCTTTTAAGAAAGGCAGACCAGCAGTAAAAAATTCCCCATTGTGACTTCAGGATTCACTTGCCACCAAGGTAAATGAGATAGGAACTCTGCCTGCCTTCTGATTCCAACCCCTTCATACTAGAGCTTGACACAGTAAGTCAAGATCTCTTAAGGGTTTCAGCTCTTTTTACTTTGTGCACAGTCACACTCTTGAGTGATGACAGAATTTTGTTGCAAATGGCTTTAATGGTACTGAAAATTAAATGTGTTCATATTATTTCGTATATTCCTGGATATCATGGCTATACATATAATGTAGGTAAGCATATAATTATACTCCCCACTCTGCTTAGAAGTTGGTACTCAAGCATACTTGCCTCACTCCTCCGTAAGCTAACACTTTTCTTAAAGTAAGTGTCAGGAATGATATATTTACAGCTCTACAATACTTTTTATAAAGTATACCAAAGATGATTCTGTACTAATTAAAGCATATTTGTTTATAAAGGCATTTAAAGATATTATATATAAACTTCCATTTTAAGAAATCATAGAAATTCGATCATATACAAATGGTTCTAAAGAAACCTATTTATTAATGGTCGACACAGAATTTAGCATATCTTCAGCAAAATATTAGATACAATGGAAGATAACAACCCTCCACTGAAGTACAAAATCCTGTCTCTTCTGTATTTATTTCAGTCAGAAACACTTTCAAGACTTTCTACTCTACAAAGGATACCTCAAATACATTTTTTTCCCCAAAAGAAGCTCTAGCTCATACTTGAGCTGCATAATCCATTTCAACCACACAACAAATTTGTTTTAGTGAAAAGGAAAGAAAACCTCTTAGTATTAAAGCACTGTACCATAGCAAGGCACCCAGTGTGCCGATTGCTACGAGATGTGTGAAATGCTTGCTCACAGCTGAGTGCCTCAGAGTCAAACCCAGAAAATTCAGTAGCACCCTTACAGCAAACCTCTCGGCTTTTTATTATCCAAGAAAAGATAATCCAAACAACAGCGTTCTGCAACAGATGCCATTTTTTTCCATATTAAGAACAAAATCCTGAAGATTGTGCTGCAGGTGAAGATTCATCCAAGGTTTGTTCCACGTGCCATTTTTTTGTCCATGTCTAACACCTCACAGAGGCCTCTGCAACTAAATTCAGCAGCAAAGCCTGGGAAGGCACTGTGGCAACTAACAGGCAGAAAAAGCCGTGAGTGCCTAATTGCAGTGATTGTTAGTGAATTAAATGCAACAGCCCTACAATCAGTGCAACCGTCTGCTTTCTTTACTTTATTATTAACTAAATAGTTTCATCCTCTATATGCATTTTCAGTGTGCTGAATATCTTTGTGCATTTGTTTCACTAAACTGAAACCAACCAGATAGCTTTAGCAGTCAGGTAGCTGGTGGTCTTGGGGTACCTCTGAAGTATCCAAACACAAGACATCAACTGCCTACGAAGGCAATGGCTCCAAGTTTATCTTACCATCACTAGCTTCCAAAGAGTCAGTGCTGCTATGAACTTGTATCATCTCCACATTTTCATGTGAATACTGCTCAGAAATGTCTGGTACTGTTCCTAACGCTAAGGAAGACAGAGAAAACCCCTGCTGCCTGTTATACAGCTTACCATTTCAATGTTTTGTGCATTTTATCACTCTGAAAAATATTTAAGTTCTCTATTTCACTGTATATAAATGCACACTGCAGCATTCACAGTGCATTTTATTTACTTTCACTTAGTGTCACTTCAGCCCACTTGCTGAGCCAAGACTCTGCACTTTAACTTTGCCTTTTTACCTTCCAAAAGTTGCAGCTTGTTCATGTTTTGGAGCATATGCGTGAAGCCAGAATTTATTCCTACATCTTTCAGCAAACATAAGTTAAGGGAAGTATCTGCAGTGCCACAAATGTATGCATTTTTGGCCAGCTAAGCCTCTTGGCAGCAGTGTGCAGAAAGCTATCTGGGATGCAAGCTGGGGACAGGTGAATACTGGCTGGTCTGCGAGAGGGAAGCTGCTGACTCCCAAGAGAGGTGATGCCTGGCAGATCTTGCTGCTCATGTTGTCCTCTTCCCCTCTCCCTCCTTTCTCCATCCCTCCAGTAGCTCCCTGCTGAGTGCAATGACAGCTGCCTGTCCTAAATTACGAGCACTGGGCTACACCATTTCTTCATCTCTCAAAATGCCTACAAGCCAACTTTGATGCTCCTTGCACTTTGGTTCCCACCGGAGGGTAAGCTGTGGTGGTCCATGTACTGCCATAAGCCAGGGCAGCAGCTAAGATGGACAAACAGCAGCAACTCCTGAGGCTCGATTTGGGCTGGAATGACCCTGTGAAGTAACCTGGACAACACCAGCGTGAGAGATCTGACTGGAGCCTCAGCAGCTGGTGGCTGGCCAGACTGTCCACGTGCTGTCCCTTCAGAAGTGTATCTGACAGCAGAAGCAGACAGACTGATGAAGGTCCCAGAGTCACATCTGACTTTGGCCAGCAGAAGAAATAAAAGCCCTGTGGCACAGTTAGTGCCCGTTGCCATATTGTTCCTGGACCTTCTCCCGCTCAGTTCTCCTCCTGCCGCAGAGAGTGAGCACGAGCTGTCAGAGAAGTGTGCAGGGTGTGACACAGGCATCCCCCCCTGCCTGTGCCACCCCTCCACACACTCATCCACAGGCCTGAACTGCATGTCGACCAACCCAGCAAAGCCACAAAACCGAAATACAGTCATTGGTTTCCAACCAGTCGTTTTCCTTCAGGGGCTCATGGCAGGCACTCTGAAGAGCACTTGGGCAAAGCAATGCACAAGCAGAACCCTGTCAGCAAGAACTCTGGGGCAGGTGGGACACCAGCAGCTCTGACTGGTATCTGTTTTAACTGCTGGGGAACCGTGGCCTCAGGCTCTGCAGTATTAAGAGCTGCAGGACTGACATCTAACCACCCTCATCTTCTCTCCTTGTTTTTTTCCAGGCTCCTCCCTGCAGCCAGGCTTGTCCCCACAGCTTTCCCCAGGCTTCAGCCATCCCACTATCTTAAGCTGCTCTTATTTGAAGAGCAGCCATGAAAGGTTTAACAGCCCTTCATTGTCTCAGGTTTCGGCGATAAGCAACAGCAACATGCAGAAATTTGAGATGTGCTTCATGGGAAATGTCAATAGGAATTTACAAGCTATACAGGGATTCCCAAAAGCATCACAAGCAAACGTAATGGCAGCTGGATACCACTTGTCTTTCCTGGAGGGTGACCATCTCAAATTTACATGTACAGGATTCTCAACCCTTTGACCAGAAGCAGTAAAATCTCTGACCTTGCAAGAATCTCAGGCAACAGAAATCAAACATTATGAAAACAGCTGAAATCCCCTGCCGTATGTTTTTGCCCTTGTCTGGATTTCTTTTCCTCTGCAAAAAAAGGGAGTTTCTAACTAATATTTTAGTATTTCAGCCTTCAGGTTGTGCTCATCTATGGAGAACAGTTTTCTATATTTTAAACCTTCAAAGTCAATGTCGGACAAATACGAACAATTCTTACACCTATAGAAAAGGAATTTGTTTCAGGTGTCTTCTATTTTCAGCCCTGTTATCTACTGATTGTCTTTCAATATTCACCTCTCAAATGCTTTTAAGCAATAACAAGAGAGGTATCACCTAGTACCATGAGCTCAGCATCACGCAGTACCTACCTAATACAGGCAGATGAACAGCAGTGCCTTGTGGGGAAATAACACGAGTAATGGAAATACCATTGCACATACTTGAAAAGAGAGTCCACAAAAAAATGATCAGCCATGCTTTTAATAAACTTATTTAATACTTCATTCATCCATCCTTCCACCCATTTGTTTCGCACATTAAAATGCACACATTGCAACTTAGTAGTCCTCCTAAATTAGACCTCTCAAACCCATCTGTCTTACTGGCACTCAAGTTTCTTAGATTACACTGCAGGGAGACTTAAGATTTTAAGTTTGTCTGTTACCTCAGAATAGTGTCAGACCCAATTAGATAAGGGAAGTACCATTGCAGGATCCTGCCATTCCAGTATCAAGCAGTTTTAATTCCCACTTGAAGTTACACGGATGTACACACATACTTACACACGCTCGCCACTGAAAACCCAAGAGTGGATTATGACTCGCCACCATTTACATGACTGCGGTAACACTTTGGTCCTCGCCAGCAGCGGAACACCGCAAAGCAAATTTGCACAGCAAATCCAAACCCACGACATCGGTCTGCAATTCTGCAACAACAGGTGTGTTTTCATTCGGCACCTTTCACGGTACTCTTCTAAGTAATTTGATGAGGACTGTAGAGTGTAGGTCAAAGAGAACTGCATTTATTTAAACAAGGAAAAACTGCATAAGAACAACAGGTTTGCACTAGGTTTACACACAGAGGGGAGCAGGATGATAACTGTAATTTTCTACAAATTAACCATTCACCAAAAGGTGGTTGAAGAGGATGCAGTCAGTCTCCCCCACAAGTGGCTCCGGGGAGCGTATATGTCCCTCTTGCACAGCGCTTAAGGCACAAGGTGCAGCATGGCTCTGCACACACAAGCTACACATTTATCGACTGACAACACCCCAGAGCAAGTCACTGCTTACAAATCAGCTCATGGCTTGAAACCGGCTTTAATTATCAGACTGTTTCCCCACATCAAAATGCTAAGCAAGAACATCGTGTCTCAGGACAGCTGCCAACAGGAAGGATCTTAAAAAAAAAAAAAAAGGGGGGGGGGGGAAGACTACAATGCTTAGAGAAGCCTAGAGAAGTTGAGCTGTAGCACAGCACTAAGCAAAGAGAGCATGGTACAAGGCCTCGTGAGCTTCTTCTGCCTAATTTTAAACCTCCCTATAGACCTAGTTATTTTATACATATGTCAAATGAGGGGAGAAATGTGTTCAAGTTTTTTTTTTTTTTTTAACACCACTGTATGATGCCAAATTAAAGGAGAGACAAGTCAGGCTGAATTATTTTAGCTAAATTAAAAACATGCATTGCCACCACACACTGAGCGCAAGGCCTTGGGATGGCAGACAGCCGGAATTAAGCAGCCTTTTCCTGCATCAAGTTAAATGAAGAGCGTGAGATATTAATATCTGCAATACTGGATACCTGTGACTGTGGTTTTATTGTCTATTGCACTTCTATATCCAAATGCCAAGTAAATACCAAGTGTCCAATTTAACTAGCCTGACAAATGCTGTAGGAACTCCACAGTCCTACGTGCACTACGCACCAGAAACAACAGCAATTCACACCCCAGTTTTAAAACCTAATCAGAGTTAAGGCAACTGTATCTCTAGTTCAGCACCTAAACAATCACTTTCTGCTTCTCAGAGGTAGGAAGTTTTAAGTTCTGAGTGGGAAACTAAGTATCAGAAAGGGATGTTCAATGCTATGTCTTACTTTCATTTTTGCTTTTGCTAATTCTTCCTCAGCAACTGTACCTACCAAAAGCTTTGTGGTCATCTTAGAGGGAATAGCTAATGGTGGCAGCTTGAGCATGCACGAATGAAGTTAATTGGCTTTTGGGGAAGGAGGTGGTGGGTGGTGCTGTCTTGTACTGCTGTAGAGACTTGAGATGCCCTCCAACAAGTTACCTTCTTCTTCACCCATGGGGTGCCCTATGATGACAGCAGGGTGCCATTTCAAGCCAGCCAAAGGCTGGTTCAGACCCCAAGTGAGAACACCAAAGGAAAAGAAGAAGTCACCCTGAAGTAATTAAGAATACACGTCCCCAAATGCCTTGCTGTACATCTCCAACTCTGTCACTGAAACCTTGTAATTAGAGGTGGATAGAAAAGACAGTGAGGTGTATATATAAACAAATTGAGAGGAAGGATTAAATGCACTGACAGTAATTAAAGATAGCCTCTCCAAGGCTACAATGGGTACTCTTACTTTCATATGAATTAAGAGCTGAGCAACACTTAAGTAATATTTCCCCCCCCAAACAGTGGCAAAATCTGGCATCACGGGACAGTGCAGAGTTGCAGATAGCTGACAGTCCTGCCTCAAAGTTTAGATTTAACTTGCTACAGCACAGATAGTGCCTTGTTTATAATTTAATTTCCGTCCTATTTCCCTTTCCATTGAACAGTACAAAGCTGGTTGTCTGTGCCAGACAGGGTGCAGTCGAGCAGAATCTGAAAATGATCTGTTTTGGGACAATAAGGTATGGAACAGCTTTTAAAAACTTTCTCCCCTTTCCTCCTCCTCCTTCTTCTTTCTTCCCCACAAAACTCAGCCCAGATTTCTTAAGTGCAGTGTCCTCAGGTTATCTGGCAATGGAAGGAAGAGCCAGAAGTTTGGATCCACTTGCCATGTGAGTATGTAAAGTCAGGCAGTGGGAACCAAGACACCTGACAGTCTATTTCAAATACCTCTTAGCACATAGACCCAATAACTGCTTCTAGTCAAACACACACAACAAGCTCCCAAATTTCCCTAGCAGAAATTATTTGCTCCACCCATGTTGTTCATTTCAGCTGTCGACACAACAGCACTTACCAATCAGGATTAAGTCAGCTTTCTTGGGGGAATTACAGGGTTTGCTACCTTTATGTTTTGTAAATACCAGCTAATTTGGTATGTAAGATACAGAGTGTCTGTACAGCCGGTATTTGCAAACATTGATGGTACTCCTAACTTCAATAGGAGCTGCTGAGTTCTGGCAGGAATTACATGCCAGGCAGGCCCCTTATTTAGCACCTTGCATCTTCACTTAGTTACCTAAATTGAAATATTAATGAAAGAAAAGCAGATAAATTTGTTTGGCATTAATCCCAAGGTGGCCGTTGGGAGGAGAGAACTCGCAAGTAGTTCTCCACCCTTTTAGGGACGTTTTACCACATTCAGATGTAGTCCTTCACTGTTCCTCAAAACTTCTGCTTTCTTGCTGTAAGGTAGAATCTAATGTAGGCTTTCTTAATGTAGGGCACGGAGCCTGTAACTAGAGTTGTTACTTTTTAAGTTAGAAGCATTGCAAAGATGACCTCATGCACATACATCCAAGCCCACACCTCTTCTGTGTTGGCTACGCCAATCTCCACACACTACACAATTAGTTACGCTAATTTGTATAGAAAAAAAATTGTATAACATAAACTAGAATTAAACAATAATATTAGCCACTGGATATCCTTTGACAAGTCCTGTCACTCTCCTCTATTCTAGCAGGATGTGTACATAGCTCACTATATGCGTTTCAGTTTCCATCTCAAAAGACAGCACTCTGAAGTCCCAAACAACCCTCTCCTTCCAAAAATAAGGAGGGGTGTGGGGGGGAAGGAATATCTTATCCATTCTTGTGAACTGCACAGTTCTTTAGGACAAGGAAAGTCAGTTTTAACTGGATTACATGCATAATTTTTATTTGGTTTTGGTTTTTGCTTTTTCAAAACCAGCCCAAATTAAACTGCTGTAAAGGAACAGCATTATGCTTTTTCACATTTATGATCTGCTGGCTAAATGTTCATGCTCAGTATAGTTTCTGGAACCTTAACTGCATCCTCTGTAGCTGCCCGGATATGATGTGGGGTTCAGCTTGCAGGCAGGCACACACAGCTCCTACTGAAATCCCCTGAGCGGGGTGCAGAATCAGTCCCACAGCCTGCCACATGCTAAACCACCATGTGTACTGAGGGGAAAAAAACAGATTAAAAATTACTTGACCTGCAAAGGAATTCTCTGTAGTAAATCTAAGCACAAGTGTCCACCGACAGAGACCACGAGGGAAAAGCAGTATAAGCCATAACAGGAAAGTACACATTGTTCCATCCAGAAAGAGACACTTTCTGTTTGGGACCAGGCCACAGTATATCCAATACTCAAACAGAGTAAGCAGCCCACAGAAAGGAGCACAGAAAATACAGCTAGAAATGCAAATACAGCATGGAGGCAGGGAGAGGAGGGGACAGGACAAGCAACCCATAGAATATGGCCACCTCCTCCAGCCTAGGTTGATCCTTTAGTGCCTACTCCAACCAGGGATGCTGGATCATCAAAATTTTGTGCTCATGACATACTTGGAAGGAAATAATCCAGCCTCCTGCAGATTTGGTGTGAATCCTGAGTGCAGAGCCAACCTTGCCTTAAAAAGCTGGAGCCGCACTGCTGGCTTTCATATGCATTTGCCACCTCTTCAAGCCATTGCAGGTACCACTTCTGTATACCCAGTTTTCATCTGTGAGCTTCCACAGACTTGACTGGTTGGGATTCAGCCAAGGATTCCCATCATGTTATGTAAGACTCGTTTCAGAGGCCAGGTTCTGAAAGCCCATTAGCTGCCTAAATACCTTTAAAAAAAAAAAAAAAAAATCAAGTTCCAGCTCAGTTGTCCAGAGTAGCTAAGCAAGCTTAAAAGGAAAACTTTTTTTTAAAAAATACCTAATTCAACAGATCTTTTTCTTCCACCAATCAAGAAAGCAGTCACCACCAAGCATCTCTTCCCCTGTTTGCAGGGAATCAGCACCTAGCTGTTGTCTGTAGAGTGCTGAAAGCACCTGGAAGTCTGGCCCATCTATCTCCATTTTGTACAAGACCAGCCCACTCTTTCTACCACTGCGGATAAGAACTGGCCAGGTCAATTAGCAGATGCTGAGAACATAAACCACCTTTCACATAGTCCATTAGAGGCCGGCACACAATGGACTCATGTTTGAAGAGAGGGATGAACAAATTCAAGTGGAAAAAACGCATGCACTTGGTTTCTCGCCCATCTGCTTTCTGCTGGCTGTTGGCTGGCCTGGAAGCACACGGCTTTCTGGAGCCCAGACCCAGGACTGCACTTAGGCCCTGCAGTTCAAAGCTGACTTCAGCAGGAAAAAGGACATCACAATTTAGTCAAGACTGTATTTTAGTCCATTTTTCATTGCTGAATAAAAGCTTTGTCCAAAGCATGAGGATGTGTACATCTCTGACACCTGGAATCTAACTTCAGGATCAGATTAACTTCCAAACTTCATCTGCATAATATCCCCTTCCTTTCCAAACCAGCAGTCTATGTGGGAAGACACTTTTGTTGGGAGTGCATCATCAGGTGAGCTGCTGTGTGCAGGTGAGACAGCAGTTCAGTGCATGGGCATTTATAGTAGCTATTGCAGCATGTAGTACAGGACAAGCCACAGGTCCAGACACCTGCTGACTGCCTAGAGGTGCGGAAAAGGTGAGGGAAGAATAGCATTTCAGCACAAAGCTTTAAACCTTCTAATTTCTTTAATTCCATGGATTCATCACACTCAGAAACACAGGACATTTCAACAAAAGCATAGGATTAAATTTTCACTTCTGTGGGTCCTGTTCTTTATAGACTTTGCTAAACAAACACCACAAAAAACCTTATTACAGCAATTTAAGACACAGATGCCACCATATACTTTGCTCCTTTGTTGAAAACCTGAGGTTAAATTACAGGTAAAAGGGAGTTTGAGCCGAGACTCAGCCTTGCACTGGCTGAGGTAACACCATTCAACTGAGCACTACAGCTGGCATCCTCAGAGAGGCAGTCACGGCTAGGGGGGGAGCAGATACCTAAACCATGGTGGTTATCAGTTCACAAAAGGCAAGCAAGACCTTGCTTAAGCAGTGCAAAGGTACGTTTATTGCAATTCACTTGAATTGCAATAAACTCTTCACTCCAACCAGATGGTGTAAAAAACTCCTTACTTGATGAGAAAACCAGAAGAAACAGATATAATACGGAGGTTAAGATCTGCTAGTAAGACGAGGTGGTTCCCACCACTAACATAGCAGCCACGTTATCTGGATGGTTTATGTATAATCTGGACACGTCCTAGAAATGGTAGCAGTTTTTATAGACCCATTATAACAATAAGATCTGTACCAGGTCAGTAAGACCCATCCAGCACAGCACTCTCCAGACAATAGTGGCCAAAACTGGATGCTTAGGAGGAACATTAAACTGACAAAGAAGTGAACTGTACTACTCTGTACTGTAAATTAATACCGTCACTCAAAGAAGCGATCCCACCCTCTCCCTGTGCTGGCATTAGGGTGTGCCTGTGACAGTGAGCTGGGTCAGAAAAATGAACCAGCTGAAGAAGCAACCTTCTCCCCTCCCTCCTGGGCCTGCAGGAAGCAGGACCCAGCAGCAGCACTGTGCAGCCAGGCTGGGTTAAAGTCTTGATGGAAGCGCAGCAGCAAGACACGTACTGGGTGATCCTTCCCTGCAAGTAGTTTACCTCCAGCACCAGTTAGGGGGTTTCCTCAGCTAGTGGCAGCATCGTAGCCATTCAACGTGATGGATCAATTCAATTATATCTTTATGCTGCATAACAGTACTAACTGCAATGGTAATTTGTGATTTTGAAAAGGCAGCCCATAATAAAAATAAACACTAAGCATTGTTTTTGTATGCTATTATTTCAAAACTTCCAAGTTTATCAGCAACTGGCAATTACATGCTTTTCATTAACGCTGCAATTTAGTAACACGAAGAACCACAGAGAGAATTTCAAGATACCTATCTATACACTCTCTCAGCTTATATAAATTCCAAGTAACTCTGGTGGGCAAAATTAATGTACCAATGAATGTAACTGTGCTCCTGACATCTGCACTTCCTTCATGAGAAAATTGACTATCTATTAGATCTTAACTTCAGAGGCACCTACTCTATTTACTTTACCAGATAATGTTGTACATCATAATGTTCCCATCAAAATATATTTTTCATCAAAACCTATATTTATGTACAGATATCTGCTTCATACACATGATGATGGAATACAACAACCTTTTTCTGAAAAGATTTTAGGTGTAAGGACTACACAAAGCACTACTCAAACCTCAGGACAGCATTACCTTCTGCAAGCACAGGAACACTTTCAGTCTCCCCCTGGGTCAGCGCTGTAAACAATGCATACATTAGGCTCATCTGGGAAGAAGGAAAGGTTTGTTTTCTTCTAAAATGTTTTGCAAGTCACTGTGTCTCATGTATTCCCCATCCTGGTCTTCTTCTAAAAATTCAGGGCTGTCCCACTCAGCTGACCCAGGCCATCTCCACAGCAGTCTCAGCTTGCTGCAGTACAAACTAGTGAGCCCTGAACAAGACAGAACTGCTCCCTGTCCCACATGACACCCAGTGATTGAGCTAAACACTTGTGCACTTCTTCTTGGAGCAACTTTCATAGGAAAGCATGGAAATGCCCCTAGAGCACACCTCTCCCAACAGCAATGCCTGTTTTTTACCTCCACCCAGCTCAGCTCACCAGCTTTTGTCAAACCTATGCCTGGGGACCTGGGATGGGATCTGTCGATTCCTCCAAGCAGGAGAGCACTTGCAAGTCAGCTGCTGCAGTGCTGAGCACTACCATGCTCAAGATCGCCAGCCCATCCTGCCCAAGGACATTAATCAGCTCCCTCTTCTAATTATACTCCCACTGCTTGCCAGGAGTTTACTATTTTGTGGAATGCAGGCAGGACAATTTTTACTGCTGCTGATCTGCCCCCTCCTACTTCTTGATTAAAAAACCCCAGGAAAACCCCATAGAGAATACAAATAGTTTGACAGAGGCAGGAGGTAACTGTCCATCTAGATCAAGCCGTACCATGGTCACCCAGCCAAGGTACTTGTTCAGCTCACACAGTGCCAGTTTGGGGAAAGCAGCACATGGCTTGCTGATTTCGAGGCACACTTTTATTAATTTCCTCACTAATTCTTAGAAGCTGTTCTTTAAAACCATTCAGTTTCACAAGCTATTTTCAAAGACTTTGCCATAGAAAGGACAAGATCTTGAACTCCTCCTGCAGAAGAGCTGCACGCAGCCAGGCAGGAGTGAAATGACTTTGTCACCGATGGAGCCCTGATGGGTTGGTCCCAGAATCCCTCGTCAGGGCTCCATCTGCTTCCGACAAGAAAGGATGGACCACAGCAGGGAGGTGTCCCTTCCTCCCGCAGTCCTGCCCAAGCTGGAGGACAAGTCCACACATGAATAGCAGAGGGCAGATGACTCACTGCCTTCACAGAGCAGTGTGAAGATCTCAGTACAATCTTCAGGGGATTATACCCTGGTTTATACATTGTAATGCAGAACTAGTATAAATTGATGCAAAATAAATGAGATTATGCTGTGGCTTTTTAAGAAGCTTGAGTCTCTCATGGATTCTTGTTTTTTTACACTATGAAAGTTGAATTCCTCTGTACAGCTGCCAGCTTAAGTCGATTTAAAAACTGCCTTGCAAGAAGTCATGATTACCAGTGTACTTGCTATTTACATTGCTCTGTGAAAGCAACTACTGCTACAATGGTCTGGCTGGAAACAATAACACGAATATACATGTATATATTTGTCATTAGGAACCAGTTATATCCAAGTGCCATTCTGATTGACTTGTCTGTAATTATTAAAATATCTTGTAGAACCTCATCTGTCCTTAGGATAGATTTCCTGCCTTCCTGCTTTTTATATAGGGGGTTTCCTGTTTCATGGCTCTGAGATGTAAACCTTGTTCACATGGGACCAAAACAGGACTGCCATTAGAGGGATGAATCCTTACAGTTTCACTGTAGTGAACACACACTGAAGTTTTGAGCAGGGTATTCCAGGGAGACTTAAAGCAGAGAAAAAGGAATTTTATGTATGAATTGCTGACAAACACTTTACCATAATCGTAGTCTGAATACTACCATATAATGAGAGTTTCTGTTGGAATTACGTCTCTGCTTCCATTTGCCTTCCTCTGAGCATCCCCTCAAGAGCATACAGAAAAGAGACCCAGCAGTAGAAAATGCAAATTAAAGTAGTGGTGCCAAACGGCTGAGTCTGCACACACAGAGAGGTGAACCACCGCCATTCCCGCTGACGTCAAAACCAGAGATAAAACCTCTTATGTGCACCACCAGTGCAGAACCTGAAACAGCACCATGTACCAGTACGTGGCTACTGTGGCTTTCTGGTTAGTGGCAGTTCTGGCCACCCTCATCCAGGACACAAAGGCCCTGTAAATGAGGAAGCCATTTCCCTGCCCTCCAGCACTCAGTCCAGCCCACAGACACCACGTGAGGGACTGGGCAAGGAGGAGGATATGAGCAGCCATCTCCTCTCTTCCTCCTTGACAGGCTCCTGTGAGATAACCAAGTGTGCCTCAGCCAGAAGCATCATGGCAGTGGTGAGTCAAAGGCGCTGGTCCTGGAAAGGATACACCTCCAAAAATCAACATCCAGTGTTCATAGCTGGCAGGACAGAGCTGCGCTGGGGAAAAAGATGGGCTCTGCTGCAAGGACCAGCTGCTACAGGGGCACACTATGGCTGTGAATCTTCCATTAAACTTTGCAAGATGCTCAATGGATTTTAATGAAATTTTAGTAAAACAGAGTGAAAAACAGTACAATCAGTATCAGCTCATACACTCACAGTGCTGGAAGAGGGCATTGTTAAAAAAAAAAAAAAACAACTTAAAATTATGAGTCCTTTGCACCAGTACATTAGGTAACTAGAATTGTACACACCTTATCTGCTTTTGTGAACACTTATTTGCACATACAAGGATCTTGCACTAATTCGCAGGTTCTCACCAGGAATAATAAAAATCTGGCTTCCAAGTATAGTGTAACTGTAGGAGGTACAGCAAGCAGCAGCAGTTACAAATATTAGTTGTATAATCACAAGACATACCTTGCGGTTTACCTATTTTGATCTTGAGATGGCAGAGAAAGAAAAGGTAGTAAGGCAAATACTATATGGTCCAGCTATTACAAAGATACAACACAGAACTGAAAGTGAGAACAGAGATTGAACAATTAATAGATCCTTCTGCCCCTGCATCTGCTGTAAATGCTGCTGTGCCTCATTTACTGTGCTGCTTAAACATGTTAAGGCAGAGCAGAGGGAAGAAGAGGCAACTCCATGCTCAGCTTATAAAAATGACTGGAAGAAAAAAAAAAAAAAGGAATATGCAGTTTGGATGACAACAAGTCAGTAATGATGGAGCAGGGGAAAAGGAAGAAACGGAACAGAGTATCTAGAAAGAGGACAGAAAAAAAAACAAGAGCGAGAAAGAAGCATAGTTGGGACCAAAAAATTTTTTTTACTTTTAAAGAAGTGTGACCGAAGGATAGAATTTTGCATGAAGTTATTTTCCTGAAGACTCTGTCAGCAGAACTTCTGTCAGCTTATTTCACTGCCTTAGCAAATGCACTGCATTCTGCAGCCGAGGCCTGTGTTTGTAAGCTTGAGCCTTCCCCAGTTCCTCTCATCTCGAGGATGACCACGTGGCTATTAGGCAGGGCTATAGTTTACTCATATTACAATTAAACTACAGGAAAGCATGTAGGCATGCAGGGGAAGTGATGGTCTAGCTGTACATAACTGAGGCCACAGAACAACACACAAAAAAAAAACCCCGGTGAGTTCGATCTTGTGCCATCAATCATGTTTCATGTATTTAGAAGCATGCAAATAGGTTTAAGTCATATTCACACATACACCCCTTGCTTTCTTTGGATGTGTGAAACCCGAAAGACCACAAGCTACATGAAAAAGAACAAAAAACTACCCAAAAGAGAGTCTGTCCTGCTGCCTGAATGATAAGTGGAAGGCAGTGATCCTGCAGTGAGGGTGCCAGGGCGCTGCTCAGCCGGGGAACCAAAAGCCAGTGCGAAGACCTTTTGCACCCGGCAGCTCTCTGTGTGCACCTTCAGAGCAGCATACCCAGGAGACTTCCTACAGCCAAAAAGCCCATCTGCAAACAAACTCCGACAAGATACAGTAGACGGTAAACACTGCCTCCAAAACTGTGCAAACATGAGTTCTTTACAAATTGGGTCTTCAGGGTCTAATGAATGTCCTTGGTAAGTAAGTACAGCTTTTCACAGTGCCGGATACACAGAACCGGGGGTGCAGCTCAGGAGTTGCTGATTTCTAGCTCACACACAGCTCTTTGGACAGGACACGTACCAGCAAGGAAGCAGACGGAGGGGAAAAACGTATCTGTAGGTACTTACATGCAAGATGAAAATTAACTGCACTTTAGGCATACTTTAAAAAAAACATAGAATAACCCTGTGTGACATATTGTTCCCTGAAAATCATCCACCTTAATCACAAAATACTTTGATTGTACTTATAGCATTTAACACCTCTAGCAAACAGTTGCTCCATTCAGATTATTAGTAACAGCATGGTTAACCAGTTACTTATCAGGGCTGTTTCAAAAATAGCATCCCAAACAACAGAAAAAAGCCAAATATCATTATACTTATTAGATTTTAGTTGATTATAAAACCCCAACTTAATAAACTATTCAGTGCAGAATCAAAGCAATTTCAACAAAACATTCTTCAATAAGCACAGTAATTCTAATGTCAGCCATACATCTTTTAATTTGCTTTTTTCTCAAGACTTACCTATGTTTTTCTAGTTCGTTGTGTGATGACCTATTAAAAAGAAAAAAGAAATATTAGAGAAAAGGATAAATAAACCAAGATTTAGAATATTTAAAAGCCAACACCAGCATAAATTGCAAAAGAGCTCTCTAAAACATGTATTTATATGGATTATGAAACAGCTTTGCTGTTAAATTGGTTCACTTTTACATCCCATAGATACTTCAAGGTATCAACTTAATTTCCATGAGTAAACCGTGGGTTTGGGGGGAATTATAATAAATTTGCATTTATTAGCGTTCAACAGTTTCAGAGACAGAATTGGACATAAAAAATGAGCACGTTAGTAATAAAAACAGCCCACAAGATTTTTATCTGTGAATAAAAATTATGAGGGGGCAGAAAGTGTTAGAAGATCTAAATGGTAACAGGTAAGAGTAAAAAGCACCCAAAAAGCCAGCTTTCAAGCCCACAGAGAAAAAGAGAGAAAAATCAGCAAACCACTGCTGTTGCTGTTGACATATTAATGGCAAAAAAGAGGAATCCTCTTAATTCCTCTGAGTCTACAAACAGGAAAAAAAAAGAAATCACAGTCCCTGAACTGACCACATCAGTATGCTATTCTCTTCCAGTCTACTAGGATTCAAAATTTATTTGTTTTTCCTCAAGTGATGCCTCAGGTTTCTTGCCATTAGAAAGCAGCAATAACTTCTTGGAGGATTTTTTTTTAATTGATTCAGCTGGAAATATTAATTTTCTTTATTTATACAGCTCAGATTAAAAACATTCCTAAAACTACCACTTCAAAACCAGCAACTTCCCAGACTTTTAGTTTTGTCCCACTGAAAACATGTCCAGTACTTAAGGATCAAAAGATACAAAGGCAGTGGCAGCTTTTGTGGCTGACAGATTACGTCAAAGCAGCTCTCCTACAACGTGCTGTAACCCCTGCCTGCATCTGGGCACGATGTCCTGACCGAGATGGCTTTGTGGAGGTGTAAGTGCACAGTCCGTCGAGTGAGCAGAGACATCACAGGGTGAGAAACTCTTCCTGCATAAATGCACAACCTGCCCGGTGGCCAGCCACCCTGCCTCTCCCTGCACAGGCACACGCAGCGGGATGCTGCGGCACACCTAGGTGTAACTGATGACGAAAGCATCTCTCCAGCCACAAAGAGGGGCAAAGAAAGCAAAGCTCACGCAAAGGAATAACCAATGAACAAACCCGCAAGCAATTTATTTCAGGCCAGTGCAGCTCCTGATCCTGCAAAGAATTAAGCAAACTGCCCCTCTGCCGGTAGAGGAAAACTCAAAATGCTTAAAAGGTTCAGCACTGATGCTAATTCACTTTCACTGAAAAGCATCCCAATGTCGTTACCAAGACATCAGCTATGCCGACCATTATGTAGTACTTTTTTTCTGAAGAGTCTGTTAATTCTTTTTTTTTTTTAAAAAAATTTGTTGCATCAAGCAAGCCACAATCAAGTAATGTATGTATTCCTACAGTGTCATGTAAGTGCTCCTGACCAATGCAGCAACACTGAAAGTTTTTTACACATATTCTGTGCTACATTAATAGGCCAAGGTGCACTGGGTTTGCTGTGATTTACTGCCTTTGCCATTTAACCATAATAAGGGGATATTGTTTTTATTTTCTACTCCTACAAACACAGAGATCGAACCTTTTCTCCAGAAATGTTTCTCCACACCACTCTTCACGAAAAGGGACAAACACTATGCCAAATCTGCCAACACTTATGAAAACACACAGAAAATAAGTTCAGGATGGAACCATTCTCCCCAGACACCCCCCACGGGCCCGTCAAAGGCAAAAAGACACTGTTTGCAGGGAACTCTGGAAGAGAGAGGAAATACAGGCTGGTCTCGATTCATCCCTGTGGCATGACCTCCCTGACTGTTTTGGCAATTATACACAAAAGATGAACACGATGACTGTAACTAGCCAATTCCAAGCTGCCTGCTGTAGTGGAGCTCACACCCAGTGCTGGTGAGCAGGCATGGTGACCGCTGCACCAGCAGGAGAACCACTGTCCAAGAAATTCAGCCTCCACAGAGTATTTGCTGGGTTAAGATGATGCTATGAGTGGCTGGAAGTCCCTTCTGCGTGCAGCACACCTACAAGGCACATCTGGTTCATGAAGGGCGATGCCGGTGTTCGCCTGGGGTACGTCCTGCCAGACCAGCTCCAGCGGGGCACAGCTGCCCGCCCTGGTTATGCCAGCTACCAAACGGAGCAGCAGCAAATGTGTGCCTCTTTGCAGAGCTCTTCAGGACACAAAAGCCTAATTGACACCTGCAGTGTGCAAAATGGGGTATCAGCCACACATTTGATTAATGCCTCAACTATCAGTCCCTATCCAGGAACCAAAACAGAGAGTTTTGACATTTACCTGACAGTTGCTCCATCTACAGAGCAAGTTAAATACCCTATTACAAGCATGATGGGGTTTTTTTTGTTGGGTTTGTTTTCAGAAGAGATGAACCTCTCTCTAAATATTTTTTCTCCTCCACTGCCTACAGCACAGTATATTGCAAGAATATCCATCTCCTTCTGCTCTTCATGCAACGTGAAGTGAGGAAAAAAAAATATGAAAAACTGGTCTGCACACAGACCAGTACCCCAAGCACTACCTCTGTTTCAAAATGGAGTCTTTTATTACTTCAGTAAAAGAGAAGATGTAGGCCAAGACTAAGAAGATATATGGATATATATATTTATATAAAAGAGACAGATGCATGACTGTGGTTTTCAGACAAATGGTCTGTGGAGCTCTTCAAAAGTGTCTGCAACAGAAGGAAGACTTTCAGTGTTTAGCTATATATATTAATTCAGTATTCACTGCATTGGGTTCTGTATCTCCAGGCAAAACCTAGGGGTAGCAGTTGGGGGTAGCAGTAATGAAGAAGAGGTGTCAATAAAAAGGTTCAGATAAAAATAAAGGGAAAAAGCCAACAATAAAAAAATCATCAGCAAAATCATAGATTGAGAAGGAGGAGATCAGGAATGCTGCTGCTTAGACTACATTGTTGACCTGAGACAGCCCTAATATCCCTTTAGCAAATGCCGAGCAGCTCACCAGCTATAAACTGGCAGTTAAATTTTCTCTGTGAATAAACTGTCAAAAGAAAATTTGAAAGAAGGGGGAGGAGCCAAGTAAATGCAGATGTTGGTTTGCAAGATGCTGTGCCACTTCTAACAGCACATGCTCAGAGCTGTCCCTTTCCACCACTCTCCCTACCCTAAACAAGAATTCTACATATTAGATTTGAGCGTTTGGTTGATGCAAGATTCAGCAGACATACTTAAACAATTAGGATGGGTGCTAACTGAGATGATAAGACTGACACAAAAAAGACAAGTCCCCTCCAAAGTCCACTTTCTACCAGTTCATGTGTGAGTCAGCAGGAACTGCCCACATGTGTCCTGAGTTGATTTCACTGTACACACAGTGTGCTGCCTGTTTCATTATTAAGACACCTTCCCCTACTCCTCCATCCATTTGCCCCACCAGATGGTGCCTCTTGTTAGCAGGAAACCAGCACAGCTCCTGACAAAAGCAAGGATGTATCAACAACACTGCTGAAATTTCTTCCTCAATGCTAGTGGGACCCAGGTCTAGACCGCGAGTCACCAATACGCTACCAGTTGTCAACACATTTTAAAGCACTTCAGGGAGCAAAGCAGGCTAGTTAATGAAGTGCTTAAAATAGTGGCAAGCATCTTGCATGTGCCAGGACTTTCTGGTGCAGGCAAGGCTGGCGGGGTGTTGTACAACCCATGTGCAGAGGACACAACTCCACCTAAGGTCACACAGCACTTGGGAGTCCACCTGCAAACTACATTGTTCACACTTCACCTTTGTCCAGGCTGAAAGAGTAAGAACAAACAGAGCAGGAAGTTTTACAAGGTGCTACACGTTAAGTGTATGCATTCAGTTCCCACTCCCAAGCATGCCAGTGCATTAAGAGCACGCAGCTCATACGCTCGCAGTCTTGTCTGGATGCGACGGCTACGCAGTTTTTCACTGGAAGGATCCTGATTCACTTCCAGGGAATTCCCTGTCCACATACATAACCTCCTGTGGGATGCCCCTGAAAAATATTACAGCCCACCACTGGTCACCAGAGATGAGGAGTGGCACAACACTAAACCTGAGCGTAAGCATGGGGCCTGCCCAGTACTAACTGCTCCTGGGTTGCTGGGTTTTTTCCATTTGTTTTAAACTGGACACATCGCTTACAGCCTGTATGGAATTAATCCACTAGAAATTACTTTTGCATTCTCCTCATAGCAAAATTTAACTGGCCCTGCAGATCCAGCTGGGATCTGGGAATCAGGCATACTGGCACAGCCTTGATGCAGAGCTCTGGCTCCAGTACCTCATTCAAGTTTGCGCTGCTGCATGTTTCCGGTGGCGAGGTCCGAACACACTTCTAATATGGTGGAAATTTGTTTTCCTCAATTGCACGAGCACTGTAACTCCCAGGCATCGCAGACCTACTGCAGCTCCTCAGGGGCGACAGACCAGTTGGTGAGATCTATTATACTGGGACTAAAATGCATCAGTTTTAAAAACAAGTGTGGTGATATCAATTGCTGTCCCTCTGCCATCAGCTTTAGGAAAGCAAACCCAGAGGGATCTATCGAATTCAGAAAGCCAGGCAAAAAAAGCAGAGGAGCCATGTCTGCACAGTCTGGTTTGCAGTGTTTTATTCTCGGCCTCCCACAAAACAACCCCAAAAAAATTAAGGAAAAATAAAATAAAAATCAGGCTCTGATCCCTAAGCTGCTTTGTGTGGGCACAGAATAACATCTGCAGAGAGCAAGGGGCTCGCTCTGCAGGCCACAGGTTGACCCTCACCGTGAGCCAACATTAACAGAGGAATTCGGACATTAAGCTCTGTTTTTATTTGAAACACCGAAAGCAGCTTTCATCTTTTTCTAGATATAACCCTTTGCCAGAACACAGCACAAAGTACAAGTCTATTTATATAACACATGAACAAAAATATTAATTAATAGATACAAAAGATATATTTATAAACCAGCATTTATTTTGCTCCCCCGCTTCAATAAACCAGCTCCTAAATTAACAGGCCAAACACACTGCACCACTGACATCCAATTCCTTTCTCTGCAAGTAAATTTAACTGTGACCTCAGTAGACTGGCATCTAACACTAAGATTTTAGTTTTCATTTTACCTTATTTCTGACCCTTTCGTGGCAAAGCAGCTGCCTGAGCTCCCTCGTGCACAGACAGACACGCACCTCACACCCCCACACAGCTCAAGCCACCCCACACCTGGTGAGTGTCATTACAGCCAGGGCAGAAGAAAGCCCAGTTATCTGCAGGCTAGCGTAGTTTTCTGTCAAAGTGCCTTGCCTCGTGAGTAAACGTCACCGAATTTCAGATTTGTGTTGTATTCCTCCTCGGCACATCCTCTGTGTTACCTATCCGTTTCCTTGGATGAAACGGCAAGCTCGGGGGAGCTTCTGAATATTTGTTATTAACATTTCCAAGGCACAACTGCACTAAATCCAGCTGTTTGTTTTATGCCTTTCTTTAATTCCAACTACACGCTAAGAAGAATTATTAGACTGCATGGCACTGCTTTAGGAACTACAGCCACTTCTCTGTGAAGAGGAGACATTTATTATACTGTGGGCAAGTACCTGACAAGTATTAGTGTAACAAGATGTGACCGAGGTTTACCTCCCCACAAAAGACAATCTTGTGCCTTTCTCAAATCTCCTGTCCTCTTTGCAAAACAAGAATCCAGTTTCATTTGTCAGAGGATTTTGGTCAAAACTACTGGAGGGGAACAAGCCTGAATCTCAGCTGAGGACACGGTACAAACAGCAAACTGGAAAGAGAAAAAACAAAGCAGTTTGGTTTGTGTGATATGGGAAAGGACACATCACAGGAAACTGAGTGAGAAAAAAACCACGTAAAATCAAGTAATTTTAATGTAGAAGGGAAAAAGAAATAGCTAAAAATTGTGTCTGATTGCTACCAATAACCCTGAGAATATTATTTAGCAACAAACTGCTAATGACCACTTCCAATTTTGATCCAAAGCTATCAGTGGACAAAGCAAAAACATTAAATTCCTGCAGTGGACAAAAGGCTTATAGATTTTGGTTAATTAAATGCAGTTCTGCTGGTATTTTTCCCTGCATGAATCCAAACCTGTCAAAATTACTTCTCACTTAAATCGCAGTCGAGAGGACAGCAAGCTTTTAGTCCAGACCTGAGCATCCTGTCCAAAGGGTGGGCAGCCTTCCTCCCCCTTCTCCTGCAGGTCTGGGCCTTGACAGCCTTCGAGGAGAGGATGGAGGTCCTAAGATACAATTTCTTAAACGAACATCACTACCACCTCGGCAAAGGAAGGAGGCATCCATCAGCGCCCTCGCTGAACAACAGGGCAGCTGTAATCCATCCCTGACTGGTCCCCCAGCCCGCAGCGACTGGTCAGCACACCTGCACTACATGGGGTACACTCTTCCCCCGCCACAGGCAGGCAACACGGGGGAGAAAACACAGAACAAAGAAGGGTACAGCAGCACACCAGGCTTCCTCACATCTGACAGTTTTTCTCCTCCTCCCCTCTTTTCTGATTTTCCAGGAATAAGGAGGAACACGTTTTTCGTGCTTTTATGTATGTACAGCTCATAAAGCATGAAAAAAATATAAATATATATATATATCACTTTTTAATCTGATCAAATGCTGCAAGCAGCAGGATACAAAAATAGATAATGAAAACAACAACAAAGCCCCTGCAGTTCTGAAACGTGCAGTTATCGGCTCCTTTCCTGCTCCTCCAACCTTAAGTATAGATTTTTATATGTAAGAAAAACAATGCAATAATAAGGTGTAAATTTCATACATGTACACCCCTGCGTGCATCTGATGCTCCAAAACCAGCATGTCTGGAAAATGGTTAAAACGGAACAATATGGACAGACACTTTGCCCGGTGGTTCACATCACCCCCGACCACTCCAGATCCTCTGAACTTTGGCCAGTTGTCTCCCTCTGTTAATCTTTGAGTTGCTTAGGAAGATTTTACTTTATTATCAAAAATTCAGACTCTAGTCTGGGACTCAGACCCTACAACCTATAAGCTCCAAATAATAATAAACCAGCGATGCTAGCGTACTTCATCCATTTTAGACTGGATATTCAAACGTAAGGATAATTTCTCCCCTTCAAATCTAGGCTCACAACCAGACTTGAGCAGCGATTGCTAGATGTGGGTACAGAGTCGGTAGGTACAACACAGAGGTGCCCACAGGGCCCTGCTGCTGCACCTCCACCCCTGAAATAGCAGGGTGCTGCATTAAAGCAATGCACCTCCGATTCTCACACCGGCAAGCAAGCCCAGGGTCTGCGCTGACCCAGGCACCACCGTCCTGGTGGTGACCACCCTTGAAACTGTTTCTTGATAAGCATTATCCTGTCCTGTAACACAAACGACGCATCCCTAATCTAATCACTGCAGCTAGAAGAAAGGAAAGTGTAAGTAAACGTATACGTTGCATGCTTCAGGATGGCATTTTTGAAGGTTGCCACTGCTCGAGAGTGAGAATCAGAGCAAAAGGCTGAACAGGTAAATATAAACCTACAGGCAGAAGAAAAGCAGGAAGGTAATTGCAAGCAGACATGTACGCCTCAGCTTTAATAACACTAGCAAATCTGTAACCAGAAATCTTTTAATTCTACTGTATTTGATAGATTACAAATCCTCTCCTAAAAACTCCTGAAAGCAGCTTACAGTTCAAACAAATAACCATTTTGCAGCAGATGACAAGAGACCTAAGAACGGAAACGATGGAATAATAGCTCTGTAAGTAACACAGATTTCTTGAAAGCAAGGGACCAAAAATGAAGAAATCTGTACAATTTTATGAGCAGTTTACAGCTGGAAATCCTATGAGACCTGATTAGGTTAACTGTGATTTTTTTTTAAAAGCAACAAGCATACTTTATAAGAAAATAATTAAAAATCTTCAGGAGCAAAGTGTCTCAGGAAACAAGACACGCCTCCCGCTCCTGATGACTTCTTTTTTAAAATGAACTGACGTCTTCTCTACACTCCAAGATGAGACAAAGAATTCAAGTAAAATCAAAAAATGTAGGAGTACTGCAATTAATACCCCCCAAAATGGTTGCCTTGCCTGGAGCAGGGGCATAGGGGAACAATTTGCTCCCCCTCAGTGATCTTCAAGACACATTGCTCAGCCACAGTGGGCATGAGAGCAGGGCGCTCACCAGCTCGTGTTTCTCTCAAGGAGGGAGCTCGTCAGCTTTTGATTTCAGTTTGCACCTCCGGTGCCCCACAAGCAGCCGCTGGCCCTCTGCCCCACGTCTCCCCAGCGCCAGCAGCCCCAGCTGCCCGCCGCCGTGCGGGATGCCCGCTGGAGCAGCGAGAGGGGAGCTGGAGGAGCGAGAGCGGAGCGGGCCCGCCGAGACTCACTGCTCGTTTGGAAAACAAGTCACGTGCAAGCCGAGTTCATTTTAGGCTATTCTACAGGAGCCACCATCCAGCACGACCGTGCAGAGCGGAGCCTGCGCTGGGGAGAGCATCGCCGCTCCGGGGTGAAGCAGGCCCAGCTGGGCACGGTCCTCGGTCCTCTCCGGAGCAGCCCTGGAAGAGCAAAGCAGAGTAGGCACAGCACAGGACTGGAGGAGCTCCCAGGCAGGGGCCGGCACTGTCCCTGTAAGACAGCCTCCTGCACGTACACAGCCGCTGCCCGAGCAGCAAACAAAGCTGCAGAGAGCCTGCGCACAGCAGCCCTCCGCTCATGCCATCGCAGCACAGGTAGCGGCTGCGGGGAAAACAACAAAACCACCACTACCGCGACAAAAAGGCGGACGATAAAAGTGATAAATAACAACCGAGTCATGCACTTTGACGGATCTGCATGCGGCGGGCGGGCGGCTGGCGACCCGGCGGTGCGGCAGAAGCCCGGGAGAGGTCAAGTTCACTCCAGCACCTTCTCGCTTAACACCTACCGGAGAAGTTCAAGTGGATCTCCACACACACACACACACATCCCCCCCCGCCACCCCGCACCCTCCCGCGCCCCGAGCCACGCTGCAACCGGAGGCTACATCTGCTCCGGCTGCGATGGGGGAGGCGGCCAGATCGCTGCCTTGGTTTATAAATAAATGCCAGGGGGGGAAATTAGTGCCATGCAAAGAGAAGTCTGGGTGGCGATTATGGTGTTAAGATCTGCAGTAAAAGCCGCTGCCGGTGAGCGCGGAGCAGAAGGAGCGATGAGGGCGGATGGTTTAGGAGTGCAGTGAGTACTAAGGAGATGGTGTACGCGTGGCAGTGTTTATATGAGAGATCAAAACAGAGCCAAGCCCATCCAGGGAAAAAATGGCGACTACCGGGATGGGGGAAACTAAGACACTGGATTAGTTATTATTTTTAATAAATGTATGCACTGCACATAAGCTAGACACATTGGAAAAGCTGCCGATTCATTCTGAAAAAGCGGTGCGTCTATTACCTGTTATTCTGGGATTTTCTGGCCATGGTGCCTGCCTTTGTTTTCTTTCTGGAATAGTCACTATCGAAGGGTAACACTGATGCATAGCCATGTTCTGCTTCTAGGGACAAAGTCAGCATTAGTGGCAATATATTTTTTCCATGCATTTTTTTCCTCCTTTGCAGGAACGCTAGGGTAAAGAACAGAATTTTTTCCGGTTGATTTGTTTGGATTTTATTCTGGCATCTCTTAAAGAAGCGAGACAAAAAATATAACAACTCGATAAACCAAAAAAAAAAAGAAAAAAGTGCCGAAATTAGGAGGATTATTTGAGCGCACATTAAAAACGAGGCGGATCATGCAAACCCTTGTCACGCTGCGCTGGGGGGGGGGGGGGGGGGGGGGGATGGGAGAACTGCCATACAATTAACGACTGCCACACACAGAGAAGTGTGAGGTCTCCTGAGCGCTGCACCACACACACCATCCCCATCCAGAGCTTGACAAAAAGTAACCGAGTTTTGGTTTATAAAAACAAAAAAAGCCAAAAAAAAAAAAAAGCACAGAGAAGGGCACTGTTCCTCCCCCAGCGCGGTGCCTGTGGCGAAGCCCGGGTCAACCCCGCGGCGCCCGGGCAGGTGAGGGCGCGGGGCTGCTCCCCCGGCCCGGGCCGCCCGCCGCCGCCACACAACAAAGGCCGAGAGCGGCGGGGAGCGCCTGCGGGTGAGGGACTGACTGCCCGCCTGCGCCCAGTACCTCGGTCTCTTCTCTCCAAGTACTCGGCCGCTTCCAGGAGAATTAACAGAGAGTTCAATTCCATGGCTGCCTGTGCCGAGACGAGCCCCGAGCCCCCCGTCGCCCCGCACCGCGCCGAGTTCACGCGCGGGGGACTTCCAAGCCCCCGGTTATAAGGCACTCTCTCAACCTACATTTGACACACAGGCGACGGGCAGCCCGCGCCGCCAATAGGGAGTCGGGATTCGGCGCGGGGGCGGGACGCAGGGCGGCAGACGGGCCAACCGGCAGCCGGAGCAACCCCCCCTTTTCCTCTGGCTGGGGCAGGGAATGTTGACAGATCCCCATCTCGCTCTGCGATTGGCTAGCCACTATAGTAACAATTTAGAAGCCGAAGCTTAGCAACAGCACGTGGTGGCCCGGCCCCCGCGCTCGCTGAGTGGCCGGCTTCTTGCATGTTAAGCAGGCAGCGGCCGCCGATTGGTGCACGAGGCGCCATGCAAATGAGGGCGCGGAAGGGGCCAATGGGACAGGAGGCGCGTGCCGTGCGGCAGGGGGCGGGGAGGCAGGAAGCGGGCAGCCAATGGGCGGGGGGAGGCGCGGCGTTGCTGTGAGGAAGAGGCCGGCAGAGGGGCGGGGCGAGACGAGTCTCCGCCCCCGCCCTCACACGCCGCCGCGCGCGAGACGCTCGCGGGGCTGGGGAGCGCATGGGCCGGTGCCGGAGCCGTTACTAACGTTAACGGCAAACCTACCGCCCGGAACGCGGGCTGGCTGGGCTGGGGTGGGGGGAAGAGGGGGGAAAAAAAGAAAAAATGGTAAAAGGCGGGGGTGGAGCAGCCCGGGCGCCCCCGCACGCCGCCGTCCCCGGCGGCAGGGCCGTGGTCAGGCCTAGGGAGCACACCCGCTGCCGCCATAACCGCGCCTGCCCGGCCCGGCTGCCGACGCCCGCCCGTGGCTCTGCTGGGCCCTGCTCGGCCTGGCGTGCCCCCGGGCGCCAGGCACGGCACTGCCTGCTCCCCGCCCCGCCGCTCCCCACTACCGGCCCGGGTCAGGCCTCCGGCGCTGCTCGCCCCCCGCCTCGCCGACACCCCCCGGCCCGCTGCGGCCAGGCGGGCGGTGCTGAGGGACGGCGGAGCCCCGCCCCTCCCGGGGGGCCGCGCATGCGCGCGGGGGCGGGCGAGGGGAGCGCGGCGCCGCCTCACCGGGACAGGGACCGGCGGAGGGGGCGGAGGCCTTGCGGGGCACCGCGGTTTGGTGGGTCGTTTGTGCGGCCGCCGCGCCGCCCTCTCGCTGCTGAGGGCCGCAGTGCCGCCAGAGGCCCTGAGCCTGGCCAGCCGCTGGGCCTGCGCCGCCGCGCCCGTCCTCCCCTCAGCGCCGGGCAGCTTTCACACAAAAATTGTGTTTTTCCTTCTAAACACGGGCGCGCTGCTCAGTCCAGCGATGGGGGAGGAAGCGGGGCTCGGGGTAGCCCCAGAGGAAGGCTAGGGAAGGCGAGGGAAACAGGCCATGGGGGGATGGCTGCTCATGACAGGGTCCGGGCGTTGAGGGCAAAAAACCAGCCTCCTCTCCGGGCGTCTGGAAATGCCCCTGGGCATCACCAACCAGGCCGTTGGGTTGTGCCCTTATGCCTCTTGCAGCAAGAAAAGGGCTCTTGGTGTGCCTGCTGTGGGATTTCTCACCGCCACCAGCGCGTGAGTAGTTTCCTAAAGTTAGCTGACATTTCCAGCAGATTTCAATTCTGTTTCTTCTTACTATCAGGGCTATAAGTCAGAAGAATGTTGGCATATGACTATAAACGAAGGAAAAGCCGCCACTCTCATAGTGGAAAGTACGGCAAGAAATGAATCGAAATGAAAAAGACGATATAAATGGGATGCCAGAGATGCTATAAAAATGCATCTGGCACGTACATCCGTGACCCCTTACAGTGCGCAGGCAAGAGAGGAAGACAGCAGTACTGTAAAAACATGCACAGAGATTTAAAAGAATTACTAAACTCACAATAGTCTAACCTGCTGAAAAAAGAAACAGTGGAAAGCTCTCAGAAATGCAGTCGGAGTTTCTGCCAGCTTTCCAACCCTTGCCAGCATATTCAGCTGCCTTTCGTCATCTGGATACACAGAAGCCATCTACCAGAATAGCCTGGCTCCTGGTGTGCAGTCTGAACAGGAAGGAGCTCAGCACCTTTCCTGTCCACACCATCCTATTTGCGCTGCTAGCTCTGCATCCTTATCTCAGATAGCTGCTGCACAGCTGTTGCCTAAAACTGGTTGGTTTTAACATGAGCAAGTAGTTTTAAAATAGGCATGTTTTAAGCTGTGCTGTGATCACACATTGGTACATCTTCAGGCCAAAAGAGCTGAAGCCTGTAATCGGTCCTCCTGTGGAATAGCACCTACGCACACAAGTGGTCCCATAGATTTTAATCGAACTATTTGAGTCAGAGCTTTCACCATATAGGAGAGTTGCAGAATATTGTCCTGTGTGCTTATTCCTTGGCAAAAGATGTCAGCTACAGTTTCCTTTTAAGAGGATAATAGTGATTCAGATTAAAATAAGGATTATGCTTTACTCTTTTTACAGGATTGTGGTAAAACTACATATACATTACACCTGATAATTTATTAGTCTGTATCTTGTTGCCTCAGATACAGAAGTGTAATGTGGCTCTTGAACATTGCTGAAACACAGATCACATTTTACTGCCATTTGGTCCATGCATCAGGGATAAGACAAAGTACAAGGCTGTGAAGAAAGCAGCATTGTGATTGTAATTTAAGAGAAATTCATATCTGCTTGGAAAAAAGTCTCACTATGAACAAGGCAGAAGAGAATTTGACGCATAGATTGCAATGGTGAAATTGCTGTAACGTTTTCCACTTGCTGCTTGAACTGTTGAAATTCTGATGCATGTGGGTGAGACAGTACAGTTTTTCACTGTAAACCCATTGAAACTCATGGCAGTTTTGCTGTTGCCTTAACTGGAAGTAGGTTTAGACACTATTTGACATTGCTTTCTGTTACAAAATAGCATGAAACCATATATGCATGGGTCTGTGTTGTCCACACAGGAAAGAAAGTTCCTTTTGCCTGACTACGTGTGTAGGGCATGTAGTAAAGAAAAGGCAAAGATGTACAGATAAGGTACCGTTATTCTGTACTGTAGCCACGGTGATCTAGTAGTACCTCAGATTTTCAGATCACCTATATTTCTTTGTATACGTGTCTAAATGTATCTTAAATTGTTTTGTACACACCCTGTGGAATCAGTCATATGTCCAGAAAGGAAGATGAACTGGCTAGGTCTATAAATGCACCTGGATGAAAGTGGGATATGGTTGCATGAAAGGCCAGGATTCAAGTATAGATCTATTGAGGCTCTGAAGGCCTGAATCTTCTCCCGCTCCTCCCTACCACGCTATGAACACACACAGTTGCCCCTAGAAACATAGGAGTCCAAACAAGCGTAGCACTGTGCAGGGGCAGTGCTTCAGGAGGGTACATAGCCCGTGCTGCGCACCCCACCAAGCACTGCCTTCACCGGACACCCCTCCGCGCTCCGTCCGCCCTGACTGCTGGGCTGAAGCTGCCCTCCCCCTCCCCTGCACTCCCTAGGACCCAGACCCAGCACCTCTAACCACTTCTGGGGTAAAAACCATCATCCTCGATGTGATTGCTCTTTCTGCTTTTAAATGTGGACAGCAGTATTTTGAAGACAGCTGTTTTAAGGTGATCGAGCACAATTTCACGCTGATACTGGCACTTTCCAGGGCCCTGTGCTTCCACCCTTCCCCACATGGAAGAGGTGCTTTGGGAAGAGAGGGGCCACTGAAGGCAGCTGGACTGCATGTGTGTTGTGCAGTGCTGCAAAATAGAGACCAGTGTAGTCACAAAAAACAGCTGATTTATGTTCAAGGTGGCTCTTGGCCTCAGGAGTCATAAACTGTATTAGTCTGCTTGAACTATAAGTGTGGGTGTAACCCACACACACACACACATACACACACAGAGCCCCTGCTGATGAGGTCCCGAGCAAACCCACGTGCATTTAGGAAGGACAGTATATGGGTTGGCTCATACCAAACAAGCGCTGACACACATTTACCTGTAGTTGCATCGAAGGAGCTTTCTCTACAGTGTACAACAATGTGTTACAGAGGGCCGAGTAGTTATAACTATTTCTCCTAGAGTGAATTCAACTGACTCTTTCTCAGGAGGCACCATGAAAACTTTTAAAATACCTAGAATGAATCGTTCTGGATCTGTTTTTATTTGTGCCAGTGAACCAGGACTAGGTTTGGTGGTGTCAGCGTGGGTGCAGAGGTGTAAAATGGGTGTGAAAGAAGATCAACTGAATTACTGTAAGAACCGAAGGACAGGCTCTAAGATATACATGTGCTCAAAGGCTTTGCAGATTTGCATCTCTAAATAGCTTTTTTCCATTTCTACAAGCAAGCAGCGGGAACAGCTGAGTGCTAAAGAAACAGCTGGCCTTCAGTGATAAGGGCTAGCTGTCACTTCATGGTGAAGTTTGAAAAACTTTATATTTAGAAGCAGAAGGGAGAGCCATCAGCAGCCACACCCAAAACCTGAACTGTTCGCGGTTTCTTCACTGCCTGCATTTTGCGATTGGAGTGGTAGTATTTACATTTTTAAATGTCACAATGCCTTTCTTTTCCAAAATCCATCCTGTGGCATGACATGGCATGTGAGATCAGTGACATCAGAACCGCTGACTGCCCTGAGCTGTGGCGAGGACAGAGCTCTGAAGTTAAGGATCCATAATTCAAGCAACTTCATTCACTATTCCCCACATATGGCCTTAAAGAAATAATTAGGCCTTCCATGCTTTTCAGATTTGGCTCATTGTAGCTACTGCATGTTTCTTTCTTCCATCTTTTTAAATTCCTTACTGTGTCTTATCCCTATGTCCAGAAATAACCTCCTTCACTGTGCCTTGCAGTCCCTCCCCCTGTTTCCTTGTGTGTTGCAAGGCTTAGGTAATTAGCAAAGAGTTAGTTGTCTTCCCACACAGGAGGGGATATGCACTCAGAGCTGGCACTGACAAGTTTCAGCTCCCTCTCTGAGCACCTCAAATCCCATTTAATTTCTCATCTCACCGGTGATTCAGATCACTAACTCTGGTTTCCTAGATGCAGAAACAAAAACACCTGAAAATTGAATAGAAAGAAGTTTCAGAAGTGGCAATTTTGTCAGTGTCCAAGCCCAGTTTGAGACACTCTGATTATATCTACCCTGACAAATAAAGCAGGGCCAAAGACCGTTCTCCATCCCTGATCTCCAATGGCAGATGTCACTGCAGTTGCTTCACCCTGCATCTCCTCTGGGCTGCTAGTGGTGCACATGTGGCTTTTAGTCATCACTTTATTTTATGTGTGGTTTGCTTTTAGTTTGGGGTGGGTTTTTAAAGTTCAGAGAGCCTGAAGGTGTGTGGCAGCCCATCAGAGAGCTGCTTTCAGAGCTTAAAGCTGAAGTTTTGTGACATGAAGGTATGTGGGATATTGGGTTTAATGGGTTGCTGCTACAATGCTGAGGGACTGTGTAGTGTTTAGGAGTCATGTCTGGGCAATCTCATCCACTGTGCCTTCTGGATTGGTCCTTGACTTGTCATAGCCCTTGAACTGTACTCAGACATAGGCTTGGAGACTAGTTTGGTCCAAGGACCATGACAACAAATAAACAGTATAGATACTGTGAGGTCCTACAGACCTGAGTGACTCCCACACATTTGGGCTGGTGGGCTCTCTACATGATGCTCACTAGCCCAGCTTGCTCCCTGCTCTTGACCAGTTGTTTGCTGCACTGTTTGAATTACTGACTTTACCAAAACAATTGAATTTCTCCTGTCTTTGTTTGGGATTTAGCAAGGGTTTATGAAACACTATGGAACAGACATGCTTGAAAGTCAAATCTGAAAAAAAAAGTACTTCAGACTGAATGCCAGTCCCTTCTAACATTCATTTCTTGTTAATTGCTCTATTATGAAAGACAACATTTGTATCTTAGCGTCCTTGAGAGTTTGGCTGCAGGGACTTCAAATGCCCGTCTTTGCCAGCACTCCCCAGCCAGCGAGACATGCAGTACCCTGCCGCCAGGCCCTGCAGCCATTTCTGTGATCAGGCATGAAATTATTCTTAACTGATTGAAGTGAGGCATAGACTGAAAAGCTTGAGAGACACTGATTTACTCCATCATCCTGCTCCGCCTCAACTCTGTTTCACCTAAACCATGCCTGGCAATTTTGGATAGCATTGTCCTAAAATTTTTCCCTGATGCTGCCACAGACAAAGCACTTTACAAAAGACAGTGGTATCACTGCTTTAATTTTAAAAGACAAAAAAGAAATAAGATATATACAAAACAACTGACTGGTGTCACTCAGCAAAGGCAGGGCAAGAGCTGGGGGGATGACTAGGTGTCCCAGTCCCCAATCTGCAGTCTGGCATGTTCCGCATTATGACACACTGCAGAAGAAGGATTTGTTATATGGTTTTGCATCCGAATCTCAGACATGTCATGGCCTTATTACATTCCCCTGGCGTAGGAAAGGGACCCTGTGTACATTTGTATTGCATTAAGCTTCCACAGAATATATAGACTAGTGCAGTGCAAAGAGACTTTGAAAAAAACCATGACTCAGCCCCCCTTTGTGTTAGAGTGCTTTTGGGGGGCATGGGCATCTGCCTGAGGTCACTGCTTGAACGAGATGATTAATTAAGCATTTCTCCTTTATCTGATGAAATTTGCCGTCAGGCCTTCTTGTTAGGTAACTTTGATATAAGCACATCATACAGCAGTAAAAGCATATTCTACCTCGTTGTGACCATCTTCTAAGCTGCCTTGATGCTTAGCACCACTGTTGCAGTCCAGGACAGAGAGACAAACAGAGCAGGGTTGTGCAGACGTGCTAGCAAAGGGAGCTGAAACCAGTCTGTCTTTGGCAAACTGAATGTCCACTTAAAGAGAACAGGGAGGCAACTGTGGGCTTTGTGAATAAAATCAGTGAGTGGTAACAGTCTCAATGGCATCTATCCCCTGCATAAAAATTTTCTTACCCAAGGTACCTGTTTCCTGTGTATCTGTGAATGATGTCTGCTGTGTTTATAGGAAGAAGCTCCAATGAATTTGTATTGCTCTTTGGTCTGGAAATCCATCTAGATATGAAAGAATGAGCTCATGTGTCCTATGGAGAGCAACAAGTAGTTAGCGGCCATTAGTTCATAGAATATTTATTACAGATGAGGAACCAAGAAAGAAAAAGTTATATTTACAAATTTAAGCATGGAGATTGCTCACTTGGGTGCTTGGACATCCAAAATCAACTGAGTTGTAAGCTGGGTAAATCAGATTTTGAGATGAGAAGGAAATTAGAGGTGGACTTCTGGTGTCTTTTCATACAGCCATTCTCCAGGAGCCAAGCTATGTGCATACATATATGGGAGAACAGATTTTTGTTTATCAAAGAATGGATATTTATAACATATTTGTAATGCCTGCAGTAAGTATGTAAGCAAATTGTTGAGTTCTATTCCCAGTAGGGAAAAATTAATGCCTAATGTGGCTGATGCAAATCTACCACCAGCCATGGGATTCTGTCACTTACTTGTATTAGCCATGATGGATCCAAGTGCATCTGTGACGGGAAGATAGTGGCTGCATCCCATATTGTACAGTAATGATAATACTCTGCAGTTCTGTAGCATGTCCAACTCACGCATTTTAGACTGCTTAGTCAAGATTTGCTAGTTCAGGCTCTTCATAGATATTAGTAATTAGGTAAATAAAATGCTGCTCAGCTGAATGAGGAAGGAATCGGTATTGATCCTGAACCTCATATTGCCGGTATAGTTGGGACAGTATTATCATGGTAGAGATAAGAGAGCTCATACATACACACGTTCGACAGAAGATCAAAACAGCCCAGGTGGTAAATAACCTGGACAATTGCTTGCAGCACCTAAAATTAGAGATCAGCACAAAGACTTGGCAGGTGAATAGTCAGCAGATGCTGTCTTATCTCTCTATTTGCTTTGGAAGATTGGGTCTGACCCAAAACATGTTGAAATCAATTTGTATCTTCTCCTTTATTTCGATAGGCTATGCACCAGGCTCTAATCAGTTGTGGGCCTAATTAAATGATTTTCCTCATTGCGAGCTAATTACTCCTATGGAGAAATGAAACTGAATGTTAAATGAGCACTCTGTAGGAACTGTATCTGTAACGTATGGTTTAGAATAGAAAATTATGGCCTTGATTTCACACTGTCTTACATAGTCTCTTATTCCACATAAAGCAAGTACAATTTCCCCTTCTCTTTTATTGGTATAAGTACGGAAACTGAGTGAAGAGTCAGACAGAATGACTGTAACAAGCTCCCTTCCTTATGCAAAAAAAAGCTAGTGCAAGCAGGAAATCATCGGCTTTCAGCATCCAAGAGAGGAAGAAGCAATGCATTTAAATTGCAGCAAGAAGGTCAGATATCAGCAAAATGTTCTGACAGTGAGGACAGGGAGGCACTGGGCTGGGTTACCTGGGGGGCCTTTGACACCTCCAGCATGGGAAGCCAGTGAGAGGTTTGGCTCCATCCTTGGGCAGGGGATGGAATGCCCAGAGACCTCCTGGACCACTCTTGCTGGTGCCTGGTTGGAGTTTTGCACCAATTTTGGGGAAAATGCAAGGTACAGGACAAAGACAAATTCAGTGCCATCACCTTGTGGTGACGGGCCATTTGCTGTTCTTGAACAAATGGCAAAGCAGCTAACGTGAAAATGTGAAGTCTGCAGTAATTAATTAGATAATGGGAAATCAATCATGCTAATGAGTATGTAAGTGTTGGCAGACTCTATCACTGTGTGGATGAAATTGATTTAGTGAATACTTTTTTCAGGGATTGCGGGTGGGAGGTGGTGTAGGTCTGGCCAACAATGATCGTATGTGGTGCTGCCCTGTAATACTTCCCAGCTAAACCTTCAAGCTGAATGTTGGTTTTGGTGCTTTGCTTGAGGTATTGAATTCCAGCAAAGGGAAGATCTGTGCTCAACAACCCCAAAACACTTCTGTGATGGCATAGAGGGGAAAAGGAATGGCCTCCAAAAGTCACACGTTGCTGAAAGCAACCCTGCACACCAAAAAAATATAGGCTGCTCTGTCTGTTTGGGGATCAGAATCTAAGATGCTGTAGCACATAGTGATTAGGACCCAGGCTTATGGGACCCACACAGCACCGTGTTTGCTAAATATGGTGTCTGCAAAATGCAAAAATTACGAAGGGCAATCTTCATCCTCAGGCAGATGTTTACCCTGCAAGTGTCATGTGGAGTGCCACATCCTTTGTGTTGATGCACCAACTTTAGCATTGGGAAAAAATTTCAGTAGCAAGGTGCAAGTGAGGTGGAAGAAACTGGGGGGGTGGAATGGAGAATTGAACTTACTTGGTTTATTTGTTTTGCTTCCAGCTTTCCACAGGTCTATTTTTTTGCCTTGTACTTGGCTCTGTCTCTGATCCCGTCTGTCCTGTTTTTGTTTGCCTTCCTTTGTTACTGATGGTTTCATGCTGGTTCCATTCCTCTCCTTTCGTGTGACACAGATTCTCCGCCTGAGCCACGTCCAAGGTGTTGGACTCCCTGCAGTTACAGCACAGAGACTCGATGCCGAGGACATGACTTCCTGCTTCGCTGACAGTGTCTGCATTGTGTAAGTGAGCGTATGTTTTACCAGCCCTCAGAAAAGAAGTTTCAGGGCATTACTTAATGGATTCTCCTTCTTCTAACTTGTCAGGACACTGACAACTCTTCACCTCTTCTTCATTGTTGGTGGTCTCTTGGTATCCACAGGAGATCAAGGTCCCACTAGCCTAGATGATCTGTACACAGTGAGAGAGCTTTTTTAAATGTGAAGACCTTACAGTCAACACAGAGAAAAAAGACAAAGGTGTGAGAAAGATACGAATAAATCTTCCCTATGCAGAGGGAAGAAGAAACACAGAGAAATCCCCGGATTTCATTACTAGAGGTGATAAGATACCTGTAGTTACTTGGAAACCTCAAGTCCAATTCAAGGCTTTCACCACAAAATGGTCCTCCTTCTCTTCACTGGGACTAGCATAACAGAGGGATGGATTTTCACTTTTGCCTCCCGTTCAGATATGCTAAGGATGGTGGAAGGTGGACCCATGTGAGATGACTGCCACAAGAGGACTAGGACAGAGCATTTCACTACTCACTCATTCAGATGTGAAAAGTCTTAAGTCATGCCAAGTCACTCTGTCACCTCTCTGTTTTCGAATGAAATGATAAGGGTTGTTTAAAAGTGTTATGTGTATTGGCAGTTATCCCAGGGGGTGAGAAGATTAGTAGAAGTATATTCCCATATATAAAAAGATAGCTGTAATATTCAGAGGTGCACTGATGAGTCTTAAAGCTTTAACTTCTAATAAACATCTATCTGGAGTTTGAAGGTACCCTTGATCTACAGCTATAAGGGATTATAATTAACAGCCAAACTCCCCTGAACTCAGACAGTCCTGAAGGCAGGTAAACTCCAATTGCTGAACAACAGTACTGCTCACTTCTGAAATGCTATCATAAGCTACTCTAGAAATATGAATGAATGAAGGCTGACACAACCCATACAAAAGGTAGCTTTTGTCGAGACTCAGGTAACGGGGACCTGTGCCAAAGGAGGCAGGACCTTGTCGTGGCCTTGGGCGAAGCAGCACAGATCTTGTACCCAAGGGGAAACAGTTGGTGCTGGGGTATTTTGACCTTACTGTGTGGGTCATTGATGGAGAAGTAGGTTGTGTCTGGTGGGGCACAAAACCCCCAGGAGAGGGCAGTTTCTTGGTCCACCCCAACTTACTCCACTGTGACTGGCCGAGGACCACACTGTCAGTCTGTCTTGACATCAGATAGAAACCCCCTATATTATGACTCATTCCTCTGTTTACAGGCTTTGCTTCCCAAATTAAGATATATGCTTTACACTAGACAGGCAGTATGATGGCTTAATGAAGAAGACGTTGGAAGTAATACCTCAGCATGACCTCCACTTTCATTGTCTGTACCTTTGACATCTAGTCAAACACATTAGACTATCCAAAATGCACATATCTGGGCTCTTTGTAGCATATGTTTGTTTTATTTTTTTAAAGCTTTGCTTACCTGTGGAGTCTGCTATTTATTGTATGATGCTTTTTGCCACTTAGGCACTATGCTTAATCAGATTTGTAAATTAATTCTCTCCTGGGGTTTCACTTCGTGTGTTCAGAAAGCATAAAAAGTGTTCATGACACGCTTCAAAACACACACTGGTTACATTAGTCATCCTCTCAGCATAATAGTTTTATGGAGAACACTTTAGGTTAAAAAAAACCACATTTCCTTAATCCAGTTTCTTTCCTCCACTTTTGATCCCTAGAGTTATGTTACATGTTAGTAAACAGCTATGCAACACGCAAAGGCTGCAATTGTGATTTTTTTTTTTTTCTGGAGGAAAAAAAGCTACTGTTTACATCTAGAAACATCTATTATTACTTTTTATGAAATATTCAAATGAAAACATTTTCCTACAGGAACTTCATCTTCTTCTGGCAGCTGGAAAGCTGGTTGCAAAACTGAGCATTGCTGAATCATGGCACGCCTTCTGCCTGCTTGCCATTTCCCCAGCTTGTCAGGGCTGGGGCCAGATGGGAAGGGGCAGTTTGGATGGGGAGCTCCAACCTCTCCATCAGTGCTGCCTGCATCTTCATGGATGGACCAACCCTCACACCCACCGTGCCCCTTTCTTGGCACAGCTATTCGAAACGCCTCCTAGTCAACAAAAGACTGGCAAACTTTGCAATGTAGGAAAGGATTTGGATGGTGGAAAATGTCACTGACATTGGTGAGGAAGAGAGGGTGCTCAGCAAGCACTGCAGTGCCCATTGGCAAGAGGGGAGGCCTTGAGCCACAGCCTGAGAGCTACAGTGACAACAAGCTGCAGCACATCACCTGGGGTGTGACGGGTACTCGCCAGAAGTCACAGACAAATGTGGCTGTGGTCTTCTCTTTACTCCAGCGGGGCCCAGGAAAAATCTCTCCTCATGATACTGCATGCTCACCCTTGTACTCTCTAGGCAGTCTTATCTATCCCTTCCTCCCCTTGCACACACAACCACACACACATACACCCCCCCAATCTCTCAGGCCCTTTGTGTTTCACAGGAAACAAGTAGATAAACCACAGCTCTCAATTTCCTAATTATGCAAAAAATAGAAACTCCTAAATCTTCAGAAGCTCAAAAATGCTGAAGTGGTTGGGAAAAAAAGGCAAAGAGAAGACCTAAAACCAAGTGGGGATTTCACACCACGGATGTTGGGATCTCATAGTCATTACAAAGATGTGTGGTGCTCTCACAGCACACTTACTCTTGTGTGTGTTTGCTAGAAGAGGACAGCAGTGCATGGCAGAGAGCCCCATCTCTGAGGAAGGACACAGTGGCAGGAAAAATCTTTTGTTTGACAGAGCAATCCATGATCCTGAAAAGAGAAAACATTGCATTGACTTTTGGCAGAGAGGAACTTGCTCAGCTCAGTGGGGAGGAACCGGGCTCTAGCACTGCTCTCCAGCAGGAGCCTGGGGATTTCTAGACTCGTTTTTGCCCAGACCACTTCTCTCTCAGCCTCCCGCATTCCCTGGATCTGTGCCTGCCTCAGAGCTGTGGGATAACCAGATCCCCCAGGACTTCACCCAGTCTGCACCAGTGCAGGCACATGCAACTGCAGTAAATGCAGGTGATGGAGCCCCAGCAAAAAGCTGGAGGGCAGCTATGTCTGTGCTCTTGCTGCCCATCTTCTGAGTGCCTCGGTCACTGCCTGTCCCGCTGCCTTCGCCGTGGCTGACAGGGCACGTGTTCGTGTTCCTGGGACACCTGGAGGGGCTGAGCTCATCCCATCAGAGCAGCTGCTCGTTCCCCTTCTCCCTGGTTTCACATGTTCGCTCTCAAAAATCTTATCTTTCTTGCCAGTTTGTTCACAGCATGTGATTTAACCCCTTCTAAAATGTTCCAGCATTCAGAAACAATTTTGGGAGATGGGAAGGTCATCTAAAGAAATGCATTTGCAGGGTGGGCTGGGCTGGTGGTGAGTGGAGCCTGTTGGAGGGTCCCTCTCGTGCTGCATAGCAGACAATGCTGCAGCTCAGGTACCAGTACTGACAGAGCCTGTTTTTTCCCCAATCCCTATATCACAACAGCCTGTACGTGTCTCTTCTCTCTTGCTCTTTCCTTGCTCAGATGTTTGTATTTTTTCCTTTCCCTTGGGGGACAGTGGAGTGACGTGGAGGAAGGAGGATTCCCCGATTCTGGCAAGTTCTGGGAATGAGTGCCACAGTTTTCAGCCGGATGCCAAGAAACCCGTGTTGTTCGCAGGCACAACTCACATTCATTTCCTTAACAGCTCCTTTGTTCATGGGCACATCATCAAGGTCACAGGGAGAGAGGAGGTTCATCAGGCACTGTCAGCCAGGCTTGCAGGCAGCTTTGAATTTTAGGACCAAATCATGAACCATGGAGGATTGACTCTGGCAGCAGAGCATGGGCAGGACTTTCTCTTCGCAGCCTGTGCTGCTGCCTTCACATCAAACTGCTCATGTCCTGTAGGTTAATATTGTTTCCATTTCATACATGGGAAAACTCTGCTAAAATACCAGTTTGAAAGCCAGGACCATCATGGGGACCTGAGCACCTTCCTCCCGAGAAGTGTCCTTGACCTGTGAAAGCCCAGCAGGCTGGAGCAGCTGCCAGAGCTGCGCTGTCTGTGGGGCAGCTGCACCCGTTTGTCCTGGGTGAGGACCTGCTGCCCGTCCCATCCCAGCTCTGCCCAGCCTCCCTTTCTGTTCCCACACAGGGAGCAGAGCATGAGGGTGGTGTCTCTGTGGCTTTCCAGTCCCTGCTTTATCCAAGAGGATGTTTGTTTCCTGCAAAGGAAAGCACAGTCAGATGTCACGCTAGAGGAAAATAAAACAGATCTACAAGGGGCCAAATGGCTATCTTTTATGATTCTACGTAGAGATTTCATTAGAGCTTAACTTGGCTCGTCAAACCAAACTCTAATTTTGTCCATCACTGGTGGACAAGCTCAGGGGACTAACGCAGGGACAGGAAAATGCTCAGTTTGTTCACGATGTGGTGTGTCACGTGAGGCAGTCCCAATTGGAGTGAGTGTTGGTTACCCTGTACTGAAAATGGAGAGGTGACACTGACCACAGCTCTGGGCATGGAAAAATATGGTATGAATGCTAGGGGTGCTGCTCACCCCTAATGATCTGCTACTGAATGGTGCTGCATGGCTTCACTGTGTGATGCTCGTCTGGCACATTTGTCACTCCAATGAAACTTCGTTCCTCCATCACACCACATATGCTGTATTGTACAGGTTGTCCTGTAGGACCGTGAGAATCAGAAAGTCATGGTAGCATTAGCTGGACCAGGAAGATAGGCTTTTTAGGTGGCGAGGGAACTTATCATCCCCTCCTAATAGTGGGGAATGATTTGGAGAATCACATACCAAAGCATCTCGACTCCGCTGGGCTCCCGAATCTTCCTGTTGTCACTTGCAATTGCTTTATCTGTATCTATTGTGGAATGGCTAATAGTGTCCATTTCAGCCTGAGATTGTCCTGTTTCCTTTTGGTTTCCCCTTATGATATTACACATAGCAAACGTACATTTGTGGGTTTTTCTAATTGAGGTATTTCTTATAACAAAAAGCTTTGGTGTATTTCTCATAACAAAAAGACAAAAGTCTGGTTACTGTTTTTCCTTATTGGGAATACTCATTCAGCAATTACCTTTGCCAGAGATGATGTAGTGCAAGCAGGTGTTACAGCCTTACTTTCAGCCGTATGGAAAATACATTTCATTTCTGACAGTGATCCTGCTGTTTCAGTAGCAGGCTACCCCATGCAGAGATAGGCTGGTTAGATCAAACTGTACTAATTGCAGAATGATTTGGAAATCTGTTCCACTTGCAAACAGAATGAATTCAACACTTTGTAACATTGAATTAACAAAGGTCACATTTCATAAATATTACAGAGCAATTTTCATAGATAATGCAGCAGGCTAGTTAATGATTAGAGCAGTAAACTCCTGACGTAAAGCCATGATGAATAAGCGACACATTTTTACAGCTTCCTTTATTATTGCCTCAGGAATCTTAACCAAAGGCAGCAGAAATTATTAGGATCCAACATATCTTGAAAATCTATCCCATCAAACTATATCTGGTCTTCCTAATGGCTTTTGGATTAGAAACTAAAAAATGTAAGAGATTTAGAATATCAGTCAGATTCTCGATAGGAAAATAAGTGTGTTGGTTTCAATCCAGTTCTACTGGATTCTGCAATTTAAAAACCAGCCTTGATAACTGGAGGGAATTGGCAGAGCTCAGGCTAAGCAGGGATGAATTCTTCCTCTTGCTCCAGCTGCTGGTCAGGGCAAAAAATTTTAGTAAAGATCTAGTTCTGCTCCTAAGATTGACCCCAGAGACTGGGACCTTTCACGGGACTGGGTCCAGCACCATTTCTTAGACAAAAAGGTACTTGAGCTACCTGAGCAGTAATCTTGATGAAGTCTATAGGATTAGCTCTGGAGGGAGGCAATACTGTACATATTATATCTAAGAGAAGGCGGTGGAACGAATCCTGGGATTACTCAAAGGCATAAAGATCTTGGGCCCATGTACAAACAGAGGACTTAAAACCAGGGAATGTAATTTTCCAGGATTTAATTAGACATATTTTGTATCCAATAGCTGCACACACAGAGACAATACATATTTCTCAGTAGGGTTTTATCTACTGTGAGCCATTCGTGTTTGATTTGATGGGCTAGAAAATCTTGGTATAAAACTGTGGGACAACTGGCATCCAATGGTGCTTAAGGGTGGAGGGCTTGGGAATCAGCAAAAGTCCAGGAGGCATTTTATATTTCTTTCATCCAGAAGAAACCCCCAGGGGATGGAATGTGGCTAGTGTCATTCTGTAATGCATTATTGAGAGAAATGAAATGTAAAGCCCATTGTGGAACATGCAGCAGTGTCCAGGCACTTGGATGAAGGGGTGGAACCAGTTATGTCTCCATTTGGGAAAGCTGTCTGACAAGATGAAATGCAAATTGTCCACACAGTGACAATTGCCACTTGGACATTTTAGGGTTTAATTTTCAATTTTTAGACACTCATGCTTTGAGGCATTCAGAACCTAAACGTAAAAATATAATTCTTTGAAAGTCTAGTGCAATTCAAATAAAAAAACCAAAATCCAACATTCATGCAAGTAGCAGCTCAGCTAAACATAAAATAGCCCATATTGTGAAAACCAGCCCAAAGCAGCATCAACACCAGAGTCAGAAGAAACCTAGGAGGCTTTTCGCACAGCCTGACATGGGGGACCCCGACAGGCAAAAGTTCACAGGGTTGCTGCTCCCTGGAGGGCTCACCCTGCCTGCAGCCAGCACTTTCTCCAGCCCTGCCTCCATCCCAGCTGGAATGGGCTGAAAAATAACTGAAAGTTTCTTGTTGGAGCAGATGCACAGCACAGCCAGTTCTTCCACTGACAAACGAGCAAAAGAAAACAAAATATCACACTGTCATTTAAAAATAGCTTCAGTAGAAATACCGTGGGGAGTGCTTTTGCCAAGCAGAGATTGGTAGCTGATTAGGGAGGGTTATCAGCGGACCTGGTGCTGGATAAAACCCGATCCCACTGCAAGGCATTCTCACTCAATCAGACAGATTGTGGGTTTGCAATGAATGCCTGAGAAACTCTAGAAGTTTTCTGATAATGCAGGAGATGGAAACAAGGGTTTTTTGCTCCTGGCCTGCAATGTGACTTTAGAAAAGCTCCATGTGGTCTGGTGCTGCAAAATGGCGTTGTTGGAGTTTGGTGAGACAGGGCAGTTAGGCAGCAGCAGAGCAGGGTGTAGATGTTATTCCTCTCCCATACCCATTCCTCGTTCATGGCAAATGCAAGCTGGCTTGTTCCACTGCCAAACTGGGGTGAGCAACCCTGTGCAAGGGTGATCCCATTCTGTAAATTAGAAGTGAAAGCATTCATAAAGGCTAGACACCATTGTAAAGCTCAGCCTAGGTTTGGAGATTTCCATAAGTGATGCCTGTGCCTTGTAGCTATACTCTGAAGTGATATATTTTGATCACAGACTTTACCATGTGATTTTTGAAAGTTGATCCATTGAGTGTTCTTGCAGGGTCATCAGTGTAATTTTTAAAGCACAACATATATGTGCAATAGTTTTCCAATGGCAAAGCTCGAATTGCATAACCCAAGATTTAAGGTCATTGCAACTTTTAAAATTCTTTTTGTTCTTCAGCCTCTTGATTCTGCTTATACAATGAATTCAGGTGTTAAAATGTATTTTTCTTGCTCTGTTTATTATAAAGTACTTAGAGCATCATTTAATTTGCAACTGTTATTTGTATCTATTTGCATTATTCCAATTATTTCACCCAACAGGGGAATTAATATTCACTAGCTGAAGGAAATCGAGCAATGAACCAACAAGCACTGATTTGTTTAAGGGACTCTTGAACATATTTCAAGACAAAAGAAGAAATGGACAGAAAGAGAGCAAGAGAAAGTCCTGAGCTCTTCTGGGATGGTATCATTTGTTAGTTCGCTGCAGTCCCCTCAAGACCTACCTTGACCCATGTCTTGTCTAAAACTTCATAGCTGGAGACACTGCTGAAATCCAGAGGCTTGAAGCACTGTCAGTACTGAAGAAAAAACTAGTACATTAGAAGTAAAGCAACTGGAAAGTAGCTTTGCTAGGTCAAGTGTCATTCTCATGACCCTAAGATTAAAGATCTTTCCTGTTTTTATGTAGTATATCCTGACTGGTTTTCACATGTGACTGCATTAGCAGAGCACATCACAATGAAAATATGTGTGAAAAACATAAAAAACATAAAAAGAGACAAATCAGGTAACATGGTGACGTACCCCAAAGCAGGGAAACTCCAAGCTGGGGCTGCCCTCGCACCTACTGAGTGTGTCCTCTGACGGTTGGATCACGTCACATGCAGCGTGCTTGGGAGGGCAGAGTCCCTGCCTCCGTGCTTGGGATTCGGGACACAGGGTCTGCTGGCTTGCCAAAGCTTCACAAAGTGGCTGCTTCACTGGGCAACACCCCAAGAGCACCAGGTGCCTGGGGTCAGCACGGTACTCCCCTGCTCCTGGGGTACAGCTGCGTACAGTCATGTCATGCAACCAGTAGCCCTGTTTCGGGTCTCCTTTGCAGGGGTGCACATCCGCATGGGGTCATCTTGCACTTCTCCTTTCCCCTCCCTCTGCCCCCTCCCTAGGATCTCACCCATGCAGAGTTCCCACCTTTCCTGCTCTTCTAGGCTTTCTTCAAAATGCTTCTTCAGGTGATTGATCTCCTGGGGGAGCCGCATTTCAGAGATTTCCCTTCCTGTACAATGTCCATTTCCTGGTGAGATCCACATTGGTCATTTCTGGGGTCAGTGACAGATCCACCACACCGTTGGGTTTCCTGCTGTCCCATCCTGAGGCCAATTTATTAATAGGGGGTTATTTGGGACTGATTCTTTACTAAAACAGTGAGTTATTCTTCTTCAAGCTGAGGGGGAAGCAAGTGGCACCTAAGACCTTTCTACTCCCAGATCTGTTGCTACTGCTCCAGGCACCGCCTGGAAGGGCAACCAGCTGCCCCCAGCTCACCCAGTAAACCATGAACAGCAAAGGTGGGAAACTAAAACTCCTGGGACACAGCCTGTTGCCACATCTACTCAGCCTGGACCAGTGACTTGGACCATTTTGCTGCTGAGATCCCCTGCAGGAAGGATAATACTTTCTGCGTGTTGTCAAAACGCCTTTTAGCAATAGCAGGATACTCTCTGCTCTGAGTGGAGGATACGTACCAAGTCTTAAGCTGTTCCAGGCTTCACAGAACAGCAGACAGCAAAATACATCTGGCTGCACTGGGAAATGTTGTTTTCAAATCCCTCTGTGATAGCACCAAATGGCATAAATCAGAATCACCTGTCACAAATCATATTCCTCCATGGCCATTTCTCCATCCAGGAGAGCTAAGAGGCAGCTTAGACTCTCTGAGACAGTGGTTGCACTAGAAAGATGGCAAACAAGTACCAATGAAGGAGATGGGGCGATGGTAAAAAAAACATTGATGCTTGAAAAAAATGTTGAAATGCATCCCATGAAAGTTGTGCCAAGGTTGTGTTAGGGCGGGAACATGAGGGGCTTTCCTGAGAGCCCAGAACTGGCTCCAAGAGCTGCTTTCTTTAGCATCACTTTCAGAGTCAACATTTTTGCTTTTCTGCCTGAAGAAGTGGAGGACTCTGCCCTGATATGCACCTTCTGCAGTCCCAGGGTGTCTAGTCTTCCTCTAAAACAGTCTGCAAAACTTACAGCAGCTTTCAGTTAAAGCTCAGCCCATCCCCAGGGAACCTGTGGAGCAAGGCCAGCAGCACATCCTCCTGGAAACCAGCAACGTCCGTGCTGCTAAATACTTCACATTCCTCATGGACACCAATCCAGACTCAAAGATGCACTGGAAACATGACACGGAGGTTATTCAGCATAAGGCATTTGCCTCGGGGAACTCTTCTGGCTACCAACAAGTCAAAACCTCAGTCCAGACCTCACCTCCAGATCTAAGCTATATCCTGACCAGCTTCAACAGCCTAAATGTGGGGAGTCATGACCTGGGAGCTCTGCCTGCTTTGGACACTTACCCTTTGGCTCCATATCCCAGGTGTTGAGCTATTGCCACCTGTGGTTTTTGAAGGCCTTTTTACAAATTTATCTCCACAGCTCAGGCTTCTGTTGTGGTGCCATCCTTCTCTCCAAAAGTCTCTGCCTGCCTTAAGTAACTCATTGCAAGACAAGTCTCATCAGGGTTATCTTAAAACAAAGGTAGGCGTTGGTTTCTTTCCATCCTTCAGTTTGGGTGAAGTCAACATGCCCGTTCTCCTTCACTATGTGAGTGGGTTAGCAGTGAAAAGCATCATGGCTTGGACTTATCACCGCAGAACAGCTTCTATGCACTGTGCTATGATAACTAAACAACCCTGCCCACATCCTATGGGTCTAACAAGTATTTCCCAAATATGAGGTCAAAATATTAAGAGCAGATTTTGTAGAGTCCAGCACCAACATGTCCTACTGAGAACAAAAGGGATTGCCGAAAAATCAAGCCAAAAGTAATTTGTTCATGAACACAAGGTTCAGTGCTGGCTGGGATCAGAGTGACAGAGTTCATTGATGCTAACCCAGTCCTGCTGCTCCATCATTTAGGGGGCAGAGGCTGAGATCAGCCTTATTTTTGGAAGGAAGCAGTCCTGTTCTTAGTTGGACTTGAGCTTACAGCAATCAGGACAACTTCATCAATTTATTTCATTCTCCCTGCCTCACTCCTCGTTGACTCGTTCCCACATTTTTTGGCAGCCTCTAACACCATTTTCATTTTCCCTCTCAGACTGATGTGCTACTTTTGTACAGAGATAAGCTCATGTAAGAGGCTTAGGCAGAAGGAAAACCAAATATCCAAGGTCTATATTTTAAGAATTATTGAAATAGACTGGTATCACTTATTTCTTAGGACAAGAAGTCATTTTTGTATGTCAAAACCAAAAGAAAAGCCTGAAGTGCTGAATTTCCCCTTCCTATCATCATAGTGATTAAAAAGAAGGTACCATTTGCCATCTGCTTCTGATGACACCTACACCAGGCAGTCTTTCCACCTGCCTCAGAGTTTGTCCTGGGATGCTGCTGGGCTTTGCTCATTACTGCTAATGTTGTCATTCTGCAGGGTCATGGGAAGATACAGCAACACAAAGTTTTCAAATTCAGCTTTCAGAAAGAAATAAGAGACAGATATCTCTCCAGTCTGTTGGGGGAAAGAATGAAAAATAAATGGTTCTGGTGACATGCAGTTGCTGGCTATTAATTCCTTTGAGGATTTTGTATTACTTCCAAGGCAAATATAAGATTAGTTGTTGAAGTAGTGGAGTAGTATGGAATACAGATCTAGGGATTCTTGTAACACAGATGTTATTTATTTAGCCAGTGCAGAGCAAATCTACTTACAGATGTAATTTTGTGTTTGTATGTTCACCATGGTGCCTAGCTGCCCAGTAGCCCCCCACTATAACCTGAGAAGGCAGGGTCCTGCCTTCGTGGGCCAAGCCCCCAGCTCCCAGGCAGGGGTGGGTACCCCGTATCCCCACCCCTGCTCGAGCAGGTGCCCCGGGAGGGTGTCAGCCCTTTTGGTGTAGCCACTTGTCAACACACAGAGGTGAGCAGGGCAAAAGGCAACTTGGCTGTGAGAAGGCAAGTGGAAATCAGGTCTCAGTCACCTGAAACCTTCCTGGTAATTCACCCAGCTGCAGGGGCTGTCCATCCCAGATGCACCAGTCTGTGGTGGTGCTTGGAAGAAATGCTGCTGCTGTAAGAATGCTGCTATTTTGTAAAAGCATTTTCAGGACCTTCCAGTGCCAAATATCCAGACGTGCTAATGCAAAATGCATTAGCCCAAGCAGCAGGAGCTCCGGGGCTGCTGGCGCCATTGAGTTCCACTCATTTCATCTTTATTATAAATACTGCATTGTCGTCTCATTCTTTTCTCTCATCCTCTCTTTAGAAAAGAATTATAAGGCTCTAGTTGACTGGTCCCTTTGACTTAGTACAGTTGTTAAACCACAGGCAGTAAATACCTCTTTCAATTGTTTAAGGCGGATGTATTTATTTCATTGGAGCAACTGAACAAAATCTGTAAGAACTAAAGAATCCCCCCTTTCACGGCAGATCTACTTTTCTACCTCCGAGCCGCAGGCAAAAGAAACTCCTCCTAAACCTGCCATGTGAAATCAGCCCACCTTCAGGCTCGCTCCTGCTCTCATCTTAGTTTTGTGTTGTTCAAGAAGTATTCCAGCCTGGAAAGACTGACCGCCTACTTGTAAATAGTGATCTTTCACCAGGCAGATCTCAGCTGACAAATGTTAATTGTTATGCAAACTATCCAGAAGATGAGCTCTTCTCCCAGGACTGAAGGGCAGCCACCTCCCAGATGAAACAAGGCAGCTGTTTAAACAGTGCAGGGCTGCCCTGCCCTGGCTGCCAGAACAGGGGGAGAGCTGAGTGGTGCGAGCAGAGCTGGAGCTCTGCCATGCCACCATGGTTAACACCCCCGCTTTTGTTGAGAAAACCTCCACAACAGAGCTCGAGAACTTTAACCGACCCCACGCAATAAGGAAAATGATGCTATGTTTCAGTGGAAACCAGATTTTATGATTGTTTCTTTGGGCTCATGCAGTAGGATGCTCCCCCCCTGCAACTGGGGAAAACAAATTCTGGTCATCAGGGCAGGACAGGGGTGGAAGAGTGGTGCTCTGCCAGCCCGGAGGATTTCACAGGGACCAGGGATGCTGAAAATGATATCAAGCCTCGTTCTTACCTGGGGCAGGTGCTGCTGCTGGGTGGTGGCTCCTGCTGGAGTCCTTGCTTGGGAAAGACAGCATTCCTGGTCGATGGCCCCTGCTCATAACTCGGCTGGAGGCAACAGCTGAAGGGAAACTTGAAGATGCTATCAGCTCATTCTTCCTTCCAGTCCCGTTTAGTTGCCGCTCCTTTCCTCCTCAGCTGCTCTTGGTGTAGGGCTGCTCTGCCCAGTGCAGGGTCTTTGGGATCACTACAAAGCATGTGAGTCACCCCAGAGAGACAGAGGGACTCACCACATCTGCTTGTAAAAAACATCCTGACGGGGCCAGTGGGAATTCATATGAGCAGCCAGGCTTGCTCTTTGCCTGCACTTGTCCAGCCCTGGGAGAGCAGAGCTTCGGTGAGAAGGAGGTGGCTCATCCAAGTGCTGGGAGAGCAAGCTCCCACTTTCTGCTCTTATGCCGAGTCTGCTGAACAAGGCTGGCTGCAGAGAAAATTTACACTTCAAGCCCTGTATGAGACATGCATAGAGCCCACTAGTGGGTATTGCCAAGTTCTATTCTGTATCAGTCACATCCTTGCTCTTCTGAGGTAACAAATCCCACCTTTCTGGCCATCAGAGAATATGTACTTCCCTGGAGGTTGCCTAGATTGCTTAGGAGAGTTTAAAGAGGTTGCTGTGTTTCCTGATGACCATATGGACCACTGTCTACTTCTGTATGTGGCTGTGCTGAATTTCGGAGCACTGTATTTAACCAGGGCAATGTGCCACCCCATAATCCTTGTAACTGGTTTTTTTGGGTTTGGTTGGTTTTGGTGGTGCTGTTTTTTCATTTTTAAGGTAGCTTTGTGTTACTGTAGCAGGGAACTTCAGGAGTTTTTTTAAAATAAAATATTTTATACCACCTGTACCTGCAGAGTCTTCAGCTGTATAGGCCTTCATTACTTTGACCCAGTGCATTTTGAGATGAAAATACACAGAAGGGAAGAATGGAGGAAAGACTACTATTTGAAGATTCAAGCAACAAGGAAAAGTATTCACTGATTCTTATTTTCTTTAAACTGAATAGCAACATTTTGCTTGATTCCAGTGGCAGCAGGGCTGCAGTCTACTTATAAGGGAAAAAAATGGCATTTGACCCAACAAATCTGTTCCAACCTCACATCTCCTTCTCTGCTTTTGCATCAGTTCCCAGTACCTCACTGAGCAAAACAGCCATGTGCTATCTCCATGCTTTGCTTTCTCCTTCAACTGCTCTGTCTGGCAACTTATTTTACACAAGATGGTAAAACTCCTTCCCCAAAGGGCCATAAAGGCATGAATTCAGTTGCCAGGGTAGGCCACTGATTCCTCTCAGCAAGGGCACTTGGCTCGGCTCACAGTGTCCATGGTTGTTTACATCTGAGACTGAGCCGATAAGGGGATTTCCTTTCAAATGGAAAAGCATAAACTATATTTATATGTAGATAATTTCCTATTTGTTGGGCTTAGTGTAACAGAATTTCTGGCCTATCTCTCCAGCGCTCTCTGACTGCATGAAACATATTCACAGTTGTCTGGGTGGGAGATGTTTTGCCAGAAGCTGGAGAGATGCCACAGTACAACTGGCTGCAGAAGGCAGAGGTGGAAGGACACAACCGGGCTTCTTTACTCTGCTTTTTCTGTAAGGAGGTAACATAGACCACAGCACCTGCTTAGCATTTGCTACCACATTCATTACAGGTGCCTATACCACTGACCCATCATTTTATCTGGGCAAACTATATATATTTTGATCAAAAATGTTAAAAAAGAAACCCTCTGAGTCACCTTCAGGACGGTGATTTTGCAGGCAAGTAGGACCATGCTCAGCTAAAGAGCAGGAGAGATTGAACTACATGTGTAGTAGAGGAAGGATTTACTGAAAAAGCTGGTAGAAGATTCTCAAACTCTTCACACCCAGGAGAAGGGGAATATTGAACTGGCAGTACTTCGTGTTCATCTGGGAAACATACCCCGTTTGTCTCTGCAGGGGTTTCCAGAAGACAAGACCCCAGTTCACAGCAAACTGACAATTATTAGTCTTCTCTGTATCATTTTACAGTTGCAAAGCTCCTTAGGATCCCTCCTTGCAGGAATTCTTCATGTTTGTTATATTATCCGGGATTTTTGTCTGGCATTCACTTTAGTGACAGCCATGGGAGTATGTTCTTGAGGTTTAAAAATTAAGCTTTTATTTAAATGTGTATTCCTCTAATGTTTTACATCTGATTTTGTTTAAAAGTAATGTTACTCATTTTTGAAATCCTTTGTTTATTGGGTGTTTTATAACAGGTCCATCTAACTCTCAGGCTGCAGATGTTACCAGCAGCTCCACCTGAGCCAATGCGCTTTCAAACACCTGGACTCAACCAGTTTCACCCTGCTGGGAACTCGTGTGTGGCGGATCAAGGTACATGAAAGTTTTGCAGAGGAGCTTCTTAAAGTCACCTTTGCTTTATGCTCAGAAAGTCCAGCAAATAATGAAAACATCTCTAAAAAACAATAAACACCTGAATGTCTTACCCTTTCTGGGAGTACTTAGTGCTTCTTGAGTCCTTCGAGGTTTGGACTGGTGTCTTTCAAGAAACAGCACGTAGCTCTGGCCCACCCATCTCTGCACAGTCTTCTGGTTCTAGACAAAGTATTTTCATTTTTGGAGGGCTGTCTGTCACTTCTGCAGTAGGATCTAATCTCTTTATATCTCTCAGTTTTGGAGATTTTCTGTTCTTTTTTTCAATTAGAAGAGATGCATGAAAAGCCAAGTGCTCCAAGGACAGTGCTGATGGTTCTTGATGCCTTAAGTTGGAGCTGAGATCATTCTTCTGCTGTGAAACAGCCATTGATCAGCACTGAGAGTTAAAGTTAACAGAAGCAGAGTTCAGAATTCAAACGGATTTGTGCAGACATAGGCAGGTCCCCCAGGCCATGTGTGTGTATGTGTATATAAACACATACATATGTACTTATGTATGTCTGCATTTGTTCACACACACAAACATGAAGGAAAATATATATATGTTGCATTCCAGCAACAAAGGTAAGCGTCAATATAGAAAGTAATATCAGAAAAAAACCAGTTACCATCACAGAAGATACCATTTTCCTAGTCTTGCCCACTAGAACTGCATCACCCCAACCTTGCAATGCTCACATCACATAAGAATTTAAATGGTGCAAAATAGCAAAATTTTTTTCACCTTTTGGGTTTCAGGGAACCTTCCCGCTCTAGAATTTCTCAGCTTGAGAAAGTGCTAAACTGCACAATGGATTTCTGTACCTTGCACAACCATTGCAAATTACAGTCTAGTTTTCCCATACCCAGCTCAAAATACAGCTTCCATCTTTCTCCTACTTAACCATATCCTGGTGTGAGACAATACAATATTGAGAAACACTTCAAACTACAGTAGTAGTAACACAAATCTTTTGTTTTATCATTAAGTGAATGAACCCCTGAGGACTCAAGAACTCCACAGAAGCTTGCTTGTGCAAAAAGAGAGGCTGGTTATGGTAAGCAAGGTTAGAGGTATGTGTATAGACAACACGCACATTAACGCAATGAGTAGACAAGAACCCAGTATGATGGGGATTCTGGTGAGGGACCCTTCCCTCTTGCCTGTACCAGAGATAAAGGGGTAATATCCATCACCATTTATGAGATCTCAGGATGGATGTATGTAAAAATATCAATGCTTCAGCCATTTGAGGCTGCATATGGACCCTGCCTCAGCTACAGCAGAGGCTGGAGTCTTTCACCTTTAGCATGTAAGATTGCCAGCTGAAAGTCAAGTGTATTGTGCCAGGTAAATGTTTCTTGTCCCTTTCTGCTACTGGTGAAAAGTTCCTTTGCAGAGAGGAGCAGGTATGTCCAAACGGTGAGGGCTGCCTGGCATGAATGCCATGAGAAGCTGGAGACAAGCCTGGATCCAGAGCTCTGCACAGGGAGAGCAGAAAAAGGAGGTGGCATTCCACAGAGCTCTTTGAAATAGACAATGGAAATCCCAGTAATAGAGGCCCCATTCAGGCAATCAGACCAAGCATAGGGGCAGAATCAGGTCCAGCCACAGCCTTTGTCCTTTTTGAGGACAGCAGGTTCAGCTCTTCTGCATTGACATCTGCAGTAAGTATGTTTCTTTCCAAATGTCTCCAGTCCAAGAAACCAGTCTACAAGATGCCAGTGCTCATCTTCCATGAGAGGTAGATCAGCCAGGCTGTCAATTAAAAGCCCTTGCTGAAGGTGAGCTATGGATAAATTAATCTAATAGGAAAGCTCCACAGGTCAACAGCTTCCTTCCAGGGATGGGGAAGTGTCACAGCACATTGCTTGTTGGTATTGCACATGATGGCAATACTGTCCATCATCACCTGGAGGCAATGTCCCTGGATATATTAATGATACCTTTGCCTGCAGCCTGCACGGCGCTGTGGTTCATCATGTTTAAGCTGAAGGTTTATTTCTGTAATGACCAAAGATCTTGTGCTACTGAAATGTCCACATGAGCACATCATACTAACGTGCTGGATGGCTGTCTCTACACTTGGGAAGCATCTCCTCCTCATACACCAGAAGAGCAATTGTCACACACCCAAGAGGAGATAAAGATGAGTCATTCTGTAGACAATACTATATGGAACCAAGATTACAAGTGGAGAAGGTGCAGTCTGACATGGGGCATTGCCAACATACAAACCGCTGGAGACCCTCGCAGAGGTCAGCAGGATTTGATAGTAGTTGTTGGCTAAGCCTCCAGGGATGAGTGGGACCTGCATGCTCTGCAGTCTGCTCCAGGTCCAAAAGCACCAGCCATGGAGTTGTAGTTGCTCCAAGGACCATGCAGACTGAAGAGGTGGACTCTGACCATTCACAGTGAAGTCCTGCCCTCTGAAGCAGAGGTGACCCAAGATGACCAAAGATCAGTTCATTAGCCATATATCTAAATAAGGAGGAATAAAGATATCCTGTCATCTCTGATAAGCTGCAAAGGTAGAAAAATCTCAGGTCAGAAGTGACAGGGTGTAGGCACACTTGCATGCAGGTAGAGCACTTGAAGGTAGAGCCCATTCTGCTGGCCATGACCAAGATAAAATGACCTACATCAAACATAGCTGAATTTGGGGGAATATTCAGCCTGTGCCCACTGAGTTCACAGGACATAACTTGAAATTACAGGAAACAAACAGGCATGATTGTACACGTGATGTGAAAGAAGCAAATCTTCACACAATGTACCTCAGAACTTCAGGAGAAAGGATGGAAAAATCCCAGTGCTCATCAATACACACTGCTGGTCACTTGCCTCAGATGATGTTTTGTTGTCTAGTAAAATGTTTAAAACATTATATTATAGGCTGATGCTCCTCAGCCAATCAGTTCATATCTGTTTTTTTTTTTTAAAACTTCTTCATATTTATCCTCTCAGAGACTTCTAAGTGGAAGTAGATGTTTTCAGAGATGCAAAAGGAATTCTGGATTAGTTAGGGGTCTTTTTCGAGATTAAGAGGAATTTGAGGGCAAAAGTGGTTTATATTTACTCACCAAGCCCTTTATTTTGTAATATGGATACCAGACATGAAAATGGAAGACTAATGTAGGTTTGTCTCATGAGCAGAAAGGTAGCTTTTATCCATAAAATGTCTCAAAACAATTACAATCCAAGTAATGAAAAAAAATCCTCTAATGGGAGACAATTGGTTTGTCACAATTCAGACAAATATTTGTTATGCAAAAGCAATTCTTATTGTAAAAAGGCAGTGCAGGACATTTGGGAATGTTGTCAAGAGCTTTATTCCCATCTTTGCAGAAATATAAAATGACACGATTCAACTGTTTGCATTGCAGCAACAGGTCAACTGCTCCAAAGGCATGATGGCTGGGTAGAGGAGCTGCTTCTGCCAGAAATCGTAGACATTTTACGTCATGCACATTCTGGTTCTCAGTTTCCCGTTACTGTTTTCTTTCAGTTTAGGGATAATCTGAGATGTATGTTTCTTGCCATTTAAAACCAAGAGAAAAACCACAACAGTATTTTCCATGTAAGCCAAAATCTTTCACATGTGCCAACTGTCAAAGCAGACAAAAGAGCTTTGATCATAGTCAGACACCATAACTAGCTACTTGTTTTAATTACAGAAAGTTTTAGCTATTATTACACGACAGGCTGGCACATTCAGCACATGACATAATTTTATGAAAGCTTTTCATTTCTCTCAGCACAGCTCCAGCCCTAGGCTATTCCACTCACAGCAGAAGCATCAGTTTGAATGAAGCCAGGGAGATATCTCAGACTGAGACCTATAACAACCTGATCATGCAATGACCTCACTCCCAGCCTGGGTGGGAGACTTTCATCCTCACTGCCTCAGCCGGGGCAGAGCTGTGAACTGCCCACAGATCATGTGTTTTCTTTTGTTCTTTTAACTTTTCAGGATGAAACAATTCTAAATCCCTGGGTTTTGGGACATATTGCATATCACTTTTACTTGATGTTTTCCTTCTATTTATAGTACATTAGCTGTTTTGAGTGACTGATGAGCTAACCCCCAAAATACTGTTTTTTTCCTGCCTGGATCACTGTTGGACCACCAGAAAAAACCAGCTGTGGCACAGGTCAGTCCAAACATTTTCACAGGTATTCCTGGGCTACTAGATGTTTTCACCTCTTTTAGCAATACTTTGGTCTTGGCAAAGTTTTCTGTGAACAAACTCACAAAAGCACTGATGAAGAGCAAATCAAAGGAGGTATGACAGTCATCAAAAAGGCTCTGTGATTTCTGTTTGAACAAATGCTTATGAGGACACATTTTCTTATAGCTGTGGAGCTCTAATCCTCATCTATTCAGCACATTAGAGAATAATATCAAATTACATCCCCTATCACTGCATCTAATTTCAAATGAAATCAAATAAGCGTAATAAAGAGAATAAACACAAATAATTAGTGACAATGATAACATAGGAATTGGGCTGAAATAATATCTTTCCCTTGGAAAACACTGGAAAGCAGTGTCAGAGTTGTTGATTAATTTAACAGCCATTAAAACATCTTATTAACTCAAGTGCTAATTGAGTGCTTGGCAGGAATAACAGAGCAGTGCCAACCATACACATGCATAAAATTTGCTAAAATTTGAATTCCACGGCTTAATATTTTATTACTTTTATAACTTGCTTTTATAACATGTTTGGCTGGCTTAGGTGGCCTTACCTACCTCCTTTGTGCCTGTTTTGAAGATGCCGTGCTCTGATGGTACACAGTCCCAGCTGTCCTAAGAGAAAGGTAAGTCCATTTGCAGTCCTTTTGGTTTAGATCTTCCAGATCTGGCTGAAACATGTGCCTTGCAGTGATGCCTGAGCTTGCAGGCTGAAAGGTGCAAACCGCTGAGCTTTGGGAAGTCTCAGTGCCATGACTGCTGACGTGATGGGCACTGAAGGACGCAAGGTAGGCACTGAGGGAACAACTGCTCCAGCTGTTTCAGTAAAGGACCCATGACCATGCTGACCACCACCTTCCCAGGACTGGTGTTTGGTTTCCAGAGTACCAGATAATTTTTCTTTCTTGTACACGGACATCTACAGTTTTTAGGGAGAAGTTAGACTAACATTACTTCCTCTTCTACATTTGACCACCAGCTGTGATGGTTTGTGGTTGCCACACATTGCTTCCTGGCTCTTCTCTTCCTTTGCACCCATAGCCTGTGAAGGAGAGAGGACAGCCACATATTGCTGTACTTTGGTTTTGCAGAAGCACAGAAATCACTTCCACTCCCTTCCCCACCATCGCTCCCAGTGGGAGGAAAGCAACTAGTTTTTCCTGTTCAGGCAAAGCCGAGACATCATATTGCCTGAATTTTGCTCAGGGCCTCAAGGGAAGTATATCCCACTGCTGAAAGTGTTGCAGGGACACTCAGCTCCAGACCGTTCCCCTTGGTGACTACAAATGGAGGTGGGTGGTAGTGACCTCTCTCCTTTAGTGCAAGCCGAAACTTCAAGTCACATAGTCTAAATTTCTTGGGCACAGGCAGGAGATATTTTGAGCTCAGCACATCCTAAACACACTACAGATACTTTGAGACCAAGTGAGAGCCAGCGAAGTGGATGAAGAGTTATGGGTCATGAAGTTTGTCAAGCATAAAACGACCTTAAGTCTGTTTTCTAGCCCTCAGCAGAGACACACCCCAAGTGATTTGTCATTAGATACACAGAGAGCAATGGTTGAAGCCAGGATTTACAGTCAGACTATCACTGCCATCAGTGACCCAAGCTCCTGACTTGCATGTGGCTTCAACACGTGGTCCCATACGCTGGGAGTCTTTGCTTTTACTGCAGTATCTGCAGTGAGTGTGGCTTCCTCCAGCTCAGCAGCTGCAGCATTAACAGTTTTACACAAAGCTGCCTCCAGTCTGTGGTTAGGAGCCCCTGAAAGATTATTTAGCTATAGCTTAAAAGCTGCTAAACTGCCCTTGTTGGTTTGTTTGCAGCTCCAGTGAAGCATGGGTCAGCAAGCATGAACTACCAGGGCAAGGTTGGAAGCTGACAGTGTTTAGGCTGCCAGGCTCGCACAGCTACCCAGTAAAGGTTATAAAATGCTTTGAGTGGTCAAACCCACTGGGAACCTTGTTCAGAGGAGGGAGGGATGTTGTGCTGCATATATCATCTTCCCCAGCCACCTAGAAATGACCAGCCACCAAACAACTAGTGCTTATTAATAAACTTGCTTAAGGAAATTGGCTGGAGTCTTACTTTTCATTGTGCTGAATGAATGGAGCTAAATATAATCCAGAGCTCATTTTGCTGGATAACAATGCAAGAGAAACTTCCTGTTCTAGCAGAAATCCCTGCGTTTAGAAGTAGGAGTTTCTCTAGGCTGGGTGAAATTCTTCAAATCCCAAGAAACATTAAGGTCACTCTCTAAATTCCTCTCTCCTCCCAAATACAGATATTATTTTAATACTCTGTGTGAAGGGTAATGTCTTTATTAGAACCCAGCTGGAAGCACAAGATGTTTTAATCAATGAGCACTCAGAAACAAAGGTACTTCTTGGCTTAAGACCCAAATTCAATAATTATTTTTTCAGCTGAACTGGAATAAAGACATTACTTAAACATGTATCTGTCATCTCACACTGCCTGCGGCTTGCTGTTGCATATCTATTTCTCAGGAGCACTGTGGCAGCTCCTTATGTAAAGGGAAAAAAATATAACCATTTCCTCACATGACTTCATTCGGGATTATGTCTCCTCACATCTCCTTCAGTGGAGCACCATGTCAGGAGAGGGTTTCAGGTGCTAACAAAGCCCTTGGTGGGTGTGTAAGTGTACCCTGGTCTTTTCAAAAAGAGGCCTGTTTGTGTTGCAGATTTGCAAAACAAAGGGCCTCAGTGTTTGATTTTTCCCTCGGTGCTAAATAAATCACAGGCCAGCTGGGCTGCAGGAGAGTGGGGATCACTGGAGAACCAGGAGCTCGGCAGTGGCACTGCTGCCAGGACTGGGACTCTGGAGATTCAGCGAAGTAAAAACTCTTTAATCCTGTCAGGCTCCTCTCCTTCATTTTGCCATTGGTTACGCTATCAACCCATCAGCCTTTCTGATGAGTTCTCCAGGAACAGCTTCGATCCCTCAGTGCTGCCAGCATGAGCAACCTCCCTGCAAAGACCTTTGCTCTAGGAGAAAAACAAGGAGCTAATCTGTGAGTCCTTTCGAACTCTGCAGGTACAAAATCTGGTCTTTTCCCTTTGTGACAGTGCCATGCATAATGGACCTGAACCCAGTATTGCCAATAAATACCAATCATTCTACAGCTCAGGAGGCTCCTGTGTGCGTAGCTCCAAGATGATGTTGGGTTGCATTCAAGCCCCACTGGGCTGCGGCAGATTCCCCTTAGAAGAGGTGTTCAAGGAAGTCAGGAGAATCACAGTTGTTGTGGGTGGGGTGGACACTTAATGCCTAATGGGTGATGAAAGTTTTAAGAGGCTGCTAAAGCCAAAGTGAGAAGCTTTGGCAGAGATGAGGCCCCTGGGCAGAGCCAGCTCAGTCCTGTTGGGCTGCACACATCTGGGGCCAAGGTGCTGGGTCAAGGGATTCAAGCAAGGAGGAGGAAGAAGCCGTTGGGGTGTAAATGGAGGTATATGTTGGAGGTGAAGAGGAGAGAGGGCAGGAGGCCATGACCTTGGAGTAGGAGTGAGAGGAAGTGGAAAACAAGACACACGTTGGGTACCTGCTGGTGATCTCTTGGGTGTCTGCTGTGTAGAAGCACTCCTGCGAGGCCGTGGGCTTGCTGTCCTCCCGTGTCACATCTGTAGGGCTTGCATAGACAGATACTCGGGTCTGCAAGACTTTACCATGAGGGCAACAAACTATTTGCTAATCCTTTGCTTCTGAAGGGCTGCAGGTGTATACAGATGACAGACAGATCACCTTACCCTCCACCAGTGAGACCTGGGGTGCTGCTAGTCTTTTCAAGCCTGAGTGATAGCCACACTCTGATGCAGCACACCACTTAGGGGAAAAAACACCTTGGTGGCCTTCAACCCAAGGCAGCAGCACTCAGGTAGAAACTACTGCCTTTGCTGGCCCTTGAGCATAATTCCTGATAATGACCCGAACCTGCAAGAGAAACTCAACATTACCAGTTGCTCCTGCAACTCCAGTGAGCTGGATAGTTAGAAGCAGTTTTGAAAAACTACATGTGTGCTTTCTACATCACCTGTCCACCAAGTGGTGTTTGGCCTCTCAACCTGGCTCATACCATGGGCTCTCTCCTTCATGGTCCCATGGCTGTAGTTCTCCGCAGGGGACCTTCTATGCGACATGGCCCTGAGGAGCTCCTGGTATAGGGTATGGGGTGTTTTTCAGGGTGAGGGGCACGCTGTGGGACTACCTCTACCTGCTGGATGAGGAACACATCGGCTCGGGCTTGGGTTGTTCCCTCAGATGGAGGCTGAGATGTTCTGGCACAGCCACGGTCCCTGAGTATGGAGAGAGGGCTCAAGGAAGACTGGGTGTGCTTCTGTCCATGAGTAACTGAGATGACTTTTTGTACCTCAGATGGGCCCTGCAGAAACTGCCGAGCTGCAAGGAGGACACAGGGGCGGATTTCATGCTCTTGCCCTGTGCTTTGATGCTCTTGGCTAATGAGTTAATCAACTGCTTGTTGTCATGCCTGATGGGAAAATAACAACAAACACAACCAGAGGATGAACTGAAGAGAGCAAAACATTTTCTGGCATGTGCTCCTTTGACTGCAGCATGAAAGATCACATTAAGATTTTTCTAGAAGATTATTTATCTGGGTTTCTTTAGCTCTGAAATTATCAGGAATGTCAAACCCCATTTGCAGAAAGACCTTCTGGGGAGGAGGACACCGCTGAAAGGGTAGAGATGTTTAATATTTCACGAAGGGCATGCACAGACTAATGCACAGTTCTCAAAACATCCTCATTAAAATGATTTAATTAACATTGGTTCAAGTACTAGCAGACGTGGAGCTTCATATGTCTCAGATACATTGGGGGTGCTGGGCACCATTCAGGACCCCATGGGAGCATCATTTCCCTCTCCCATAGGAAGGATGCATCTTGAATCACCTCACAACCTCCTTTCAACACCAGATGAGTTCCTTCATCTCAAAGGACCAAGAGACTTTTTTTACTTGACCATATGCTGGCCCAGTACCATCTATGCAAAGCAAACAAAGTCAACAGTGTGAAGGGAGCAGCAGAGATGATCTTTTCCCTTTCAAAGGCTGTAATTTCAGTTCCCCAATGCCACAATCTCATTAACTGTGACCCAGCATCCAGACCAGGCACCCTCCTGCTTCCGTTCCGGCACCAGGAGCACTCATCTGTCCTCAGCCACCTTGTCAGGCTTTTGGAAAAGGGATGACTGCTTCAGACCAAGCCAGACAATGGAAAAGCAGGGGCACAACCTCATTTTGCCACAAGGTCATTTTTAAAAAGGAAAAAAGAGGCTTCTTTCCTAACCTAATAAGAGATAGAACACCTTATGTTTTCTGAAGAACTTGGCTGATGGAATAAAAAAACAATATAAGGAAAGGTGAGTGGGAAAATAGCCCCTGTATTTTTTTTTTTTTTTTTTTTTCTCCAGGAAGGGTTTTGGGGCTCTCTAAGGCAGTGCCCTGCCCTAGGGGTACACAGTTAGGCGAGGGCTGAACATCCAAGCAGCTGTGGGATACCTGGTGCTGCCCACCCCATTGAGGGTGCTCACTCCTGCCTGGAAGCTCCAGTCTGCCTCGATTTCTGCATCTGCACAGACCACAGGAAAGTTCAACAACTAAACGTGCTGCCAAGACTGCTTGAATTTGCCGACGGCAGCAGCTCACGAGGAAGTGCGTTTTGCCACTGACTGCTTGATTGGCATGGAGATAAGAGAAAGGGTCTGCTCTCTGGGCAGTGAGCTGCTGCCCTTCCCAACCACTGCTGCCACCCCACAGCAAAGCCACGGAGTAGGTGCATGGTAGCTCATTTTGCACAGCCTTTTGCTGTGATTATTAGCCTGCATTGGAGTCACACTCCCAGCAGCTTCCTTCGGTCAGCACTGACGTGGCAGCAAGCTATGGTGAGCCAGGTCTGCTGGAGCACGTGCACCGAGCAAGCAGCTGGAAGGCGGCATCTCAGCGTGCAGGTTGGCTGGACCACGGCATCCCAGCCACGAGCTTGCACTTCAACCTGCAATAGATATGAATCTCCATTCCAGAGAAAATGCATTTTAGTTATGCAAACTCTATGCGCATTTTTTAAATATAAGGAAAGAAAAACAGGACCCTGTCTTATCTTTTTGTGTAATCACTATTCGTTTTGAAATACATGGATAATTAACAACATTATCATACAAATTTAAGTGATTTGAGCTGGGTGAATTAAACTGACTTCACCTACCTAGCCATAAAAATTGCAACATGGAGCTGTTGCAATGAAGCTCTGAGCACTATTTTTAGTGCAGCGCTGTAAGAAAGGGCCTGTGGGAGGGCATCTTCCAATGGAATGCAGACAGTATCTTTTAGGAGGAATTAATTCCTAGGAAACTCTTACTGGCTCTCACGAATGACCAGAGGATATTTTTCTGACTCACTGGAGTTTATACACAGAGCGCCACATGCACTGAAAGAAAATCGTGAGTCATTGAATTTAAGGAACAATTTACTGAAGCCAAATTTTCAAGTGCTCCTCCCCTCGGCTCCTTCTCCCTCAGCTCTCTGTCCTTGGGGGACACCAGCCCTTTATCAGTGGTAAAAACAAAGTAAAAGATTCCTATTTATTTCCTCTGAACTGGAGCAGTCAATCTTTTTCAGTGTCGCAGCTCTGCAAAGCTCTCATGTCATACTTTTAGATGCATGAAAAATACCCACCTACTGAGATCAACTCATTTCCACTTCCTGTGATTTTACAGCATCACATCTTTGACCAGCAGGTTTCAGACATCCACACTTAAAGAGGACATGCACGAACATCTCCCCTCATCGAAAAAGACCATGTTAATGCTCCTTGGAAAACAACCATCCAAAACAGACCCTGAATGCTCCCGTGATTTTTCCATACATATTTTGGGGATTTTTTTTGACCTGTTCACATGTTAAGTTTGACGTCTGTAAGACAGTTACAGAACACGCTTAGGAAATACCTCAGCTCTTGTTCAGTTGCAGGTTGGTGTGGGGTAACCCTGTGTGGTCATCCCTCCTGGACACCGATGGGGATTTCTGGCACACTGGCATTGCAGAACGGTGCCAATCACTGGGACACAACATGTTGGCTGATTGAAGATGCTGTTTTAATGAACATTGTCCTTAGAGATTTGCAAACAGGTAAAACTGTCTATTTTTTTGCCCCAAATACCTATAAACACATAAATTGAGTGGAGGCCTATATAGGCTGAAATGTTTCATTAGTACTTCTAAAGCGTCAAAACCATTGTCATATAAACTAACATTTCACTGGTATATAAAGTACTTAGCAGTATCACCTTTGAAAAAGTAATAAATACCATATAAATTAACAATTTTAGATAAAGGTTTTGGGGTTTTTATAAACATCTCTCCCTCATTCTCCTCTCCCATATATATTTTAACTGAAAAACATTTGACCCCAGGTGCAGTGTTCAAGAATCTTTAGATGAAGAAGGAAATGATGTGCTTCTTCTTCCAGCAGCAAAGGGATCCAGGAATTCCCATCTCCCTGAAAGTCACTGGGACTTTGGTTACCCAAGTGACTTCAGAAAACATGACTTCAAAGCTTTCCAAAATTGTATGACTGAGAAAAATAAATAAATAAAGGCTATAACTAGGCTAAGTTTTTTAAACATTTAATGACTTTTCATGGAATGCATTTCCATTTATCGACCTTACCCAATGCTTCAAAGAGTGAGCAGTGGTGGACAGTTTGGCCAATTGTCCCTAGCATCAACCCTTTCTTTTAATTTTGTCTCCCGCTTGTTGAATCTTGCCTTTGATTGCACATCCACAGGGAAACACATTTTCCTACCCGTCTGCAAAATGCCTGTCACAATGCCTGAGCCCTCTAGATGCTACTATAATATAATAATAATTATTATTATTATGAGCATGATTCCCAGTGCATGCAGTGTGCAGTAAGGTGGCCAAGAGTCCTGCCATGAGCAGCTTTGCAGTCTGCTATCTGATTACCGGCGAAGAAGCGGGTGGAGAAAGACTGGCTATAGCAGGGGAAGAGGGAAAGGCTCTTGGGAGAAAACATGAGTGTTTTACAATGTAGACTTGCTCTCCTCACCTGTGCTTAATGAATATGCTGCACCTTTAAGGTATCACCCCAGAGAAAAACCTTTTTTTCCTGCTGGGAAAGTTTGTCTGGGTGGACTTTGAGATCCTTTTCTGCTGCCAAGGGATTTCCACAGGCTGGCTTAAGACCTCAAAATGCTCTGAAGCACCAGCAGAAATCACAGAGCAGCAAATGTACAGAGACTGCCATGCTGTCAGGAAAGGCCAGGCAGACCACAGAATCATAGAATAATTTGGGTTGGAAGGGACATTTAAAGGTCATCTAGTCCAACCCCCCTGCAATGAGCAGGGACATCTTCAGCCAGATCAGGTTACTCAGAGTCCTGCCCAACCTCGCTTTGAATGTTTCCAGCGATGGGGCATCTCCCACCTGTCCGGGCAACATGTTCCAGTGTTTCACCACCCTCATCATAAAAAATTTCTTCTTTGTATCTAGTCTGAATCTACCCTCTTTTAGTTTAAAATCATTGCCCCTTGTCTTATTGCAACAGGCCCTACTAAAAAGTCTGTCCTCATCTTTTTTATAAGCCCCCTTTAAGTACCTTTAAGAAGGCCACAATAAGGTCTCCCTGGAGCCTTCTCTTCTCCAGGCTGAAGGATCCCAACTCTCTCAACCTTTCCTCATAGCAGAGTGTTCCATCCCTCTGATCATTTTTGTGGCCTCGTCTGGACCCACTCCAACAGGTCCATGTCTTTCCTGTGCTGAGGACTCCAGAGCTGGACACAGTACTCCAGGTCGGGTCTTACCAGAGCAGAGTAGATGGGGAGAATCCCCTCCCTCGACCTGCTGGTCACACTTCTCTTGATGCAGCCCAGGATATGGTTGGCATTCTGGGCTGTGAGCACACATTGCTGCTCATGTCCAGCTTTTCATCCACCAGCACCCCCAAGACCTTCTCAATCCTTGCACCCCTCATCCTGTATTGATACCAGGGGTTGCCCTCACTCAGGTGCAGGACCTTGCACTTGGCCTTGCTGAACTTCATGAGGTTCACGTGGGCCCACTTCTTGAGCTTTTCCAGGTTCTCTGGACGGCATCCCATCCCTCTGGTGTGTCAACTGCACCACTCTGCTTGGTGTCATCTGCAAATTTGCTGAGGTTGCACTTGATCCCACTGTCTTACACATTCTTTCTGTGCATCCTGAGATGCACAGGGGGTAAGGGCAGGCGCAGGAGATCTGCCAGGTCCTGAAACCCTCCTATTTATCATGCTGGTGCAAAACATCTGCCCAGCACATGGCCAGTTGACCTGACACAGCTAAGAAATCCCACATGGAAATCCAGAAGCCTGAGACACAGGGTGAAAGGGACCATCCTGGTCATAAATATAGCTCTGTGTTTTTTCAGGGAACCGAGTTACATATTTCATTCAGAAGAGAGAGCTGGGAGGGAGCCAGGGGTGGGTTTTTTTGTTTTATGAGAAAAATCTGCAATTTTGGAATTTGTTTTCCACTTCAAAGCAGGTAATAAATTTGTCATGGATTGCAATTCCAAAATTGTTTAACTTCAGGTAGCTCAGAGTGTTTCTATCAAATCTGATGCAGACCTTTAAAATTATAGATTATCTTTTTCTATAAGACTGAAAGATGCTGAGCGTAAACTAAATTTGCTCTTTCTTGTTACTGTTTTTTCCTATTTAAAAGAAATCTTGTCCAATTCAAAGCATTTCTACAAGATAATTAATTTCTCAACACATCAGCATTTCCAAGCAGAGGAACACTGGTCCCAGAGTTTCCTATCCCTGGTGCTGTTATGGCACTGCTGCTAGAAAAGACCTAAAGAGTCTGAAGCTAGAGAAGCCGGGGACCTGCAACTGCTCGTGCTGGCAGCACCTTTCAGGGATGGTCCCTGTACACTGATGCGGGCTCTGGTTGGGACACACTGGGATCACCTGGGATACCTGGAGTGGACACCTAGGCATTCACCCTGTCAGTGAGGCACACGCAGCCAGCTGGTTTCTGTCACTGCAGGCAGAGCTGGAGGGTGCTGCACATGCAGCTGCCTCTGCACAGAACAGTATCCTGACAGGCATTTTCTTGTCTTAACAAATTACCCCAAAGTGCCCCTAACATATTCAGTTTGCTGGAAGGAATTGGAGAAACGTGAAGATGTAGGATGCTTCTTGCTGAGCTGACCAGAAAACTGGTTCTGCAAAATGGCACAGCATGACGTGGCACAGCAGCAAAGGGAAGGTGCGATGAAACAAATGTTTTGCAGTGACATGTTGCCCTGGAGTGTAAATTAGGAGCTGGAAGGGCTCAGTGACAGCCCAACACGTGCCGACAGCAGGGTCTGAGTGTGCATTGGGAGCTGGACGCAGCAGCCCAGCCTGCAGGACCAGCTGCTGAAGTGATGCTAAAAGGTATTCTAAAAATAAAGTGCTTATCAGGGCGAGAAGGGCCAAGTATTTCATCACTCTGCCTCGATCGATGACTAGCAAAGCACAGGCTAGGAGGATTTCTGTTTTGTTAGGAGATGTATTCTGATTCACAGTTTGCTGGGTTTGGACAAATATCTTCTGTTGACTTAAGCCTCGCGGGAACGTTGATGCAACCACTCGGCTGCACCATCCACCACCCGCCAGCGTCTCCACTCCTTGTGATGCAGGACAACAAAACACAGCATTTTGTAGAGAAAGCACAGAAAACCCACAGAGTCATGGCTGGCCCAACACCTGTAAGAAGCAACAGGTTTGGGGTTTGAAGCTCAGTTCCCCCTTGCCTACTCACCCCACAGGAAAATGCAAGAGAAACTTCCCCCACAAGGGAAAAGAAAAGCCTCAACCTCATCCGAGCAACTTGACTGACTCTGTCCCAGGCAGATAGGTTATTTAAGGGACATTTCATTGAGCACAGGGGTAGGTTTGATTCTTTGGGCCTTGCATCCCTGAGGGACAGGCTAAGAAAGGGCAAGGAGAGGTGCCTGGCAAGGGCAGAGCAGCAGCAGCAGGGCAGCACTGGTGGCAGTACTGGTGGCAATGCTGGTGGCAGTGCTGGTGGCCGCACCCGCTGCTCAACCCACCATCCCATGACCCCTCTCCGCAGGCAGGGCTGGCTGTGGGCAGGCTCCCCACCACACCGTGCAGCTTCACACCCGTGTCTGCACCAGGCTGGGACAACCTATATACACCTTGTGGCATCAAGCGACAGCAACTCCCGCAGCTCAGATCCTCTGGCTGCTTTTACAGAAGCTAAGCCAAAGAAGAGCTCTCCAGCCCAGCTGTGCTGGGGCGCACATGAACCCCAGGGGACGGCGCCGGCGTGGTGACACACTCACTGCTCGCCGCTACCGCACGAGGCATGTTGCCACTGTGCTGGGAGCCCTCGCCGTGGGAAAGCCTTTGATCTAACCAGATCTCCCAGGGATGCCTGCCGGACTCTGCTTCCACTTTGGTACCTGATTTTGTAAACATCGGTGCCGGTGCCGGCGCAGCTGCCGCGCACACAGAAGCCACATCCTGTCACCCCTTTTTGCAATCTGCAGGGCCATCTCCTTGGCCACAACACAGAGGGGTTGCGACACCCGGGGAGCAACACATCTGCATGGAGCAATGCAGGGCTGGTTCCCGTCAGGGCACGGCACCGGCTCTTTGCACCCGCACGCACCCGGGGTTTTATTTTTTCAAGTGACTGAAGCAGGCTACGTGCATCAGTAGATGATTTCTGCGTGTAATTCTCCTCTCCGCAGGAACATATATCTGACTTTATAATTCATGCATGCCTGGGAAGTTCAATCCAGTCCCACTGGAGTAGCAAGCTCAGTGGGAGTTTATTTATTTAAAAGAGTACATGCAGTAGCACGGAAAAAAAAAAATCAAATCTATCAGAAACCATAAGTCTTAATCCTAAATCAGCTTTACTTTTCTTAAAATATGGTCTAGGGAAACTGCTTTTAAAATGTGGCTTCCATGGAGCCTTGGCTTTAGCATTGCAATCCCTACAGAACAATATTATAGCATAATAATTAAAACATTTACAAAATGAAGATAATCTATGGCTGATCCAAGTTTCTATGGAAATTTGGAGGCTATGGTGTATGCAGCTGTTCTCATCTAATGCAACGGTTGGCTGTAGTTCTACTTCTGAGCCCATTTGTAACTTAGGGGATAATTTATCTGTTCTGTTTACACAGCTCCTAGCTTGCACAGCCTTTGAGTGTAACTTTTCTATGGTTCCCAAGAAAAAGGGTGTCTTAACCTCCCTGCTCAGCCTAAGCAATTAGTGTTCTCAAAGTTAATGACATGCCTCCGCTGAAAGGTGTGGGTGCTTCCGCCGGTGTCTCAGACGTTGCACTGCATGAGATGTATCAGAACATCAGACACACCAGCAGAGAAATGGAAACACTTGCTCACGCTGGCCTGCGGTACCCACAGATATGGCCCCATGAAGACTCACCCAGGTCGCTCTCCTTCACATCCGCAAGGCCTTTACCTCCATTTTGCTCCCCTTTGAGCTCCTGCATCCCTCACCTGGTGCTGCTGGCAGTGCCAGCCCGGAAAGGCTCATCCAGCTGTGGAAGGAGCTGGGAGCGGCTCAGCTGGCACCAGAGGTTCTGCCAGATGTTCGGCTGTGGGTATGGGTCCATCCCTGTGCCCTTGCTCCTGAGCTGATGGTTCCTGCTAACCCCGCTAACATGTTTTTGTGAGCCCACGCAGGATAAATACAGACCAGAGGAGGCTGAAGAGAAGGCAATTTCCCCATAGGATGAGGCTAGCACCTTAAGGACAGTTAAATATTTTTATCTAAAGCCTTGGGCATCTTTATATGAGTTGCCTTATTAACACTTTTACAGACACACACAGGTCAGGGGATGGTGTTGGGTGACAAAGTAAAAGGGTAGAAACACCCAAGAAAGGATCTTAAACACTATGATGAAGGGCTTTTTGGGCTGATACCACTATCTGGTACTTTATAAATCAGGCTGATAAAAAGCTGCACAACCTGCAACTGCTTATGGGGGAGCTGAAAGCAGACATTTGTTACCTGCTATTGTCGTGGCATGATGATGTTTTACATTCACAAACTTATCTCCAGTGAGTCCATGGCTGATGTAAGCAGTTTTCATTTTGCAATGTTAAATTGCTAATAAGGAAAGTATTAATAACCTCTAAGCAAAGAAAGTTTGCCAGTAGAGCAGAGCTCCAGCAGCTACGCAATGGCCCCAGGGGTGCAAAACCTTCAAGTCTCATTGAAACAACAGCATGAAAATCTGCTTTTTACAGAGGGAGAGGAAAACTCTGTCAGTCAGGAGTGCACAGAAGAAACTCTTCCAGCTGAAGCAGTGCTGGAGGTTCCCATCCTGAGCAAATATTTAGTAGCATTCACTGAATGATTCCCTTAGCATTAGTTTGAACTCAGAGACAGAAAGACATAAAGTCTCAGTGCCTCCCAGTAAGAATTAAAAAAAACCAAACCAAAAATACCCAAAACACACAAAAAACCCCAAACCCAGTATTTTCATTCCTGGTTGTATTTAACTGCTGCAGGACAGCTGAGGTACAGTTGGGATGGAGGTGGTGATGGCTTAAAAGTGTCATTGATTTTAGAGAACAGCTGTATCCAGAGGCCCTCAGTCATTTCTCAGTGAAAATTATTTGCAAATAAAGATACATATCCCAAGACACTAAAAAGCCAGTCAAAACACAAGGGAACTCAGAAGCTGAGATAAGTCTCACTTTATATGGCAGGCCTTCACTTAAGAAGAAATAATTTTGCTCTGTCATTGAAGGAGTCTGTGTCTCAGCCAGCTTCAGCTCGAGAGGCTCCTGCAACCATGCTGATGGACAATGGCCAGAAAGGGAAGGGCATGCAGGGACCCTGAAATCACAGAAGCAAGATCCTAGATCACCTCTTTCAGCGGAAAACAAGAAAAAGAAAGAGGCATAAAATGCCTGCAATTGCATGTCCCAGCCTTCAGCCAGGCTGCAGAAGAAGATCAGGAAAAACTGTTCCTTGTGCTCAGGGCTCAGCAGGGTCAGCTGCACCACCAGGGCCTGGCTGTTCACGGAAATACTTGGAGAAAAAAGCATTTCCTGCCATCTCAAGAATACTAATTTGGCTCATGTGTGATATCACAAAGGGTCATGCCAATGGAGAGAAAACTCTGCCGATAAATTTATGTGCAGGGCTTGTGGCGGGAGTGCTTATCTGTATCACTGCAAGGGAATGGTTGTGGCATTATTCATGGTAATTATGGGGTAGTTGTTTACTTTACACTGTTCTTCAGTGCTTATAAAAGACATCCTGAGCAGAGGAGGGGTGTAGTATTTTTTTTTGTAGACATCTGAGTATAGAAGATTTGAATATATGTATTTGGTAGTGCAAAAAGATGTAAGCCAGGCTGAGATTGACCTGAACTCCTCCACTTCCCTGAAGGGCAGGATCACAGCTTGGCTTAGCCCCAGCAGACATAGACACCCGGAGATGTTCTAATGGAGAGCAATGCCCCATTCACCCTCTGGCCTCCACTGACTTGTGGGATCAGGAGTAAGGAAGGGTTTTTGACGTGACAAAAGAGTGATTTCCTAGAAGACAAGGTTTGCCTAGCTGTCTGTGCTGAGGGGTTGTTTGCAGGAGTGCAGGTCTGTCTGTGTCCATGCCAGGGTTTGCAGCAATAAATCACTGGTTTGCTCACATGCATTCCTTATTCCCTGTGGGAACCCTGTTGCTAAGTCACACAACTATGTCACTGTGGAGCATCTATGAATTTTTGTAGTTTGTTGGGGTTTTTTGTCCCCAGCAGACCTTCTGAGCATACAGTTTTCCTTAAGTCAAAATCTTAAATTTCCAGTTGGATGTTAGCTGGATTTTGGTCATCGTCTTACTTGCAGCCCAGACACGCCATGAAAACATGTCTGCATATGCTTCTGCTGCTGGGTTATAACATCAGTCACATCCATCGGAGATGCTCCCTCTCCTTTTTGGGACAGGAGGGAGGACCGGACTTTCCACAAGGCTGCCATCCCTCCTGCACCTGGTCTGAGGGCAGGGGGAAAAAGCCCTATCCATAAGGGACAGTTGTGGACAGTTGCACAGATCTCTGGGCAGCAGGAGTGGGCTAAAAAAAGGGTAAGAGACTTTGCTGTCCTTCCTGCGCACCTAGTGCTCAGCTTGTGCCAAAATGCTGTGCTGAATCAGAGATTTACCCTGGTGTCAGTTCCTGCAAGAAGAGAACCAGGTCCTGACTGCAGCTCAGCTGTTAGTGTGCTGATCCTCTGCTTAGGCAAATCAAAGATAAAATATTACAGGTTTTAATAGCACTTTATCCGTTTCCAGCAGACCTACATCAGTTCCTGATCATCATCATCATCATAATAAACTGTAACAAAACAAGAATTAAACTTAGATTTAGCTTAGATTAACCAACAAGTCTCCTTCAACACTTTAAGAAATCCATTAGAAAGCAATTCACACAGTATGCTTTCTTTCTGGTTTGCAGGACACCACCTCTCTCGCCCGTATGGCCAATTTTGTTGCTCCTGTGATTAGACTGTTTTAAACCCAGAGCCTAAAAAGCTCCGTGCATGTTTACGTCTCTACCTATACATATAAAGGCTTCAGATTTTTTTTTTCCAAGTATTTAAATTCTGGTAGAGTATTTTCTTTGTAACTACTACTGCTACACGCATTAAACCGGCTCTGAAGTTAAACAGCAATTAGAGCAAATGTTAAGATCATCAGCCACTCAGGTCTATTAAAGCAGAAAACTATTTTTGAGGCAATCCAAGAAACACAGCCCCCCCGGCCAACGACAACACACCTTCCTCGTAAAGACGCAGGTTTTTGTGCAGTTAACGAGCAGCTGCATCTGACCGCTGAGCTCAGAAGAGCATGAGTGCCAACTAATAATGCAGCTGCAATGTAGACATATTCTGGGAGCAAACTGTGCTTCCATTTGCTTCCCCAAAAAAGAGATGGTGTGTGCAGCGTCAGACTGTACTGTGAGTGCATACACCCGTCCAGAGAAACGCAAGGGAAACATGCTTACAAAGAGCAAACTGGAGCCAGACCTGAAACTCTGTCAAGACGGGTGCGAGCCCAGATCCAGGAGTACATGGCCTTCTCTTGCAGAACGAGCCGGCCTCACACCATGTAGCTTTGGCTGGGATTTCCACTGAAAGAGAAGATCCTTTTCTGTCGTACACAGAAGACAGCACATCCTTCACCAGGCTGCGGCACTTGCAGTGCAGAATGTATTCCTGATTAGAAATAGCCACAAATTTCCAATTAATTTACAGTTAAAATTGAGTTTAAAGAGATCTTTAAGATGTCTTTTGTTTTTCTTCCTTTGGTCCCCTGGAAATTTAATAAAAGAAAAACCCAGTTTAAACTTCTAGGGTTTTTTAATTCACTTTAATTCTCAAATATATCCCAGACTTCTAAGAATAAGGGCAGTTGCCCGATGTTCATCTCAACTGAAAAGGCATCTTTCAGGCCATAATGCAAACTGCAAGGGGTCGTTAAGGAGAAGTCTACACGAAGAGCCCTTCTTCCACGTGGCCGCTCTTGCCTGGAGCTCCTGAGCAGCACAGCCATGGTGTTCCCGGGACCCAGCCCCAGCAGCCCCAGAGCAACAGGGTAGGAGGGCAGGAGCTACCTGGTGGGAGCTGCAAGGGAGCTCCATCAGCATGGCGGAAGCCTGTGGCCATTGTGAAATGAAGGAGGGTTTCTGGTATGAAAACTGACCTTTATGAATACTGCTGGTATTGTCTGCAGAACCTCACAAGATGCCTGTTGGGAAGGAGGAAGGAGCAGGACATGTGCATACATCCTGGGCACACTGGGAGGCAGAGGGGCTGAGGTTAATATAAACACAACGCTCCTGAACATATAGGTTTAACTGTATTTCAGCTTTGAAGCACCTGCCTTTAAATAATTCAAACCATGTTCTTTCAACGCTACCTCTATTTTAACATTTTTAAAATTAAGAAATACAAATGCGATACAGTGCAATATTTTAATTTATTTCTTTACCCGGACCCCTGGGTTTGCCTCCTCCTGCCTCAGGCAGGCCTCTGCTGTGCTGCCTGGCACCTGCACACCAGCTCCTTGGGGTTTAGTCCTGCAGTCTGCATCCATCTTCCCCTCTCCTGTTTAATCAACAATTTTTTAAAATGCTGATTCTGCAGCGATTTTTTCATTTTTCTCTAAAATGAAACTGTCATATGGAAAGGAGAACTCATGCGTTGTACCAATAGGTGAGATAAAAAGGATGCAGATTGCAGAATGGCAAAATAATAAAAAGCGAAGACACCAAACCCACCCTTAAAACAAAAGGGAGTAGTATTGGGTTGGGAAGAGATAAATACCTCTTCTAGATACTCCTCTAGTGCCTGTTCCTTTGGGGAGAAAAAAAAAAAAAGAGATCTGGATCTTAATATTCTCACGGGGATATTAGAAGATCATTACACTTGTAGACTTTCCGTCTTCCCCAGTCCATTAACGTCCCATCCCCACACCTCATGAAAGATTTCTCTCAAGATGTCACCTTCTTTCATCACATCTGATATCTAATAAAGACATAAGAGAATTTAATAACAGACTGCACAGGGGAGACTTCTGTTCAAACAGCCAAGGCTGCTGCTGATGTGCTGTTACTAGAGATGCTGAAGAAGGATAGGAGTGACCAGGAAACCATGGGGTGTTTAATTTTGGAGCTTGTGCTGGTGAAGCCATTGATATCACACCAGCCAGCCCAGACTTTGTATGAAATGAGGCATAAAAAGCTTTTCCAGCCTTTCCAGCTTCATCTGAACCAATCCAGTTCCCCATCACTTAGCTCTACACATTTACACAACTTTTTGGAGGGGGTATAGCTGCTTCGAAGGATTCTGAGACAGCAGAGCAAGTGAAGGAAACCAAAGTAGTCAAAGTGAACTTGCGCCCTTTTCAATCACACTTGCTGAATATAACATAATATTCCTAGATTGCTTTAAAAAAATCCCCTGCCCTGCTTGAGAAACCATCCCCAAAAGGTACCTGGTTGGTTTCCTACTGGAATAAGTACTTGCATGAAGAGCACAGTGCTTTTATGACCCCTCTCTCCCAGCCCTGATAGTTTTCACAGGCAAAATTTTCAAGAATGACCATTGGTTTTGGGTGCTTAAATTGAAACAGCTTGAGAAGCTAATTCTTTTTTTCATCTGGAGGTGAGCAAGCATTTTCACAGCAGTGGTCTTGTATAAAATTGTCTCAAATAAGAAACTGAAAAATGAAGGTTGCAAAAATACCACGTCACTTTTAAAAGTTGTGGCAAGATAAAATAAAGCACGCTGACCTGATTGCTGGGCCTTGAGGTTCTTGTGTGGCTTGTACCTGCCAGGTCCTCTGTCATTCAATTCTAGTTCATCTTTTACAAATCCACGTTCATGTATTCGTTTTGAAGAGACGTACTGGAACATTTTCTAGAAACGCTTTTATTGCTGGTGACGGGCAATTGGCTTCACTGCAAATTGTTTATGATTCTTCTCAGGTGTGTGTTTAAATAGAGAATGGAATAAGGAAAGTATAGAGAGATACTTGGTTACAAATCTATTAAATATACCATAAGGTAAATATAGATGAGAAATAGAAAATATTTATTTGCCGAGAGCTGAGCCAGGTACCCAAGGGTGATGCCAACTGTGACCTTTAGAGTTCAGCTCCCGATTTCGGTTCTAGTTTGCCGAGGAGCCATGACTCCCATGTTTCACAGTGACTGTGTGCCAGGTCTAAACAACAGCCACCTCTTGCTTTCCACAGCCTCCAAACCTCAGCCATGTAGGATGCAAACCTGAGGCTGCCAGGCTTTCTCCCCTGGGATGAGATCTTTTTTAGTAGTTTTAAATGCAGACAGAAGGGAAGGAGTAAAATCCTGCTTTCAGGATTTCAGGATTACTGCAGAAAATGCGACATCATTTAACATAAAGAGAAAATACACATTAAGGTACTAAACTGGGTTTTAAGAGATTTGGTCTAAGTTTTCTCCCTGATCGTGTCTGATGCGGGGTGAATCATTTAGCCTCAATGCTGATGTACATATGAAGCTCTGCAGCTCAGAAAAATTTTGTGGGTGCATGAATACTACCAGATGTTCCCACACCACTCTCATGATGAGCAGCATGAGAACAGAAATACCCCCTTTTTAGCAATCAAATAACATAGCGAAGCATGGGAACTGCAATTGCTGACCTCATGCAGGCGGGATGCGATGGCCCCTAGCACTCTCTGCAGGGCACAGCGCAATGCAAGGTGCTCAGATAAGGTTTTAGCCTCCATGGAGTTGCAGTCATTGCTATTTTTCTCTGGCTTAGAGAGAGTTTGTAAATGGTACTGTTACTTTTTAAATTCTTTGTTATTGAAGATTTTGGTAATAATCTGTTTGTCTGGGATACGTATTCAAGACATTGCTGGTAGCTGCACCAAGGTTATTGGTACGTAAAGGATTCAGGACCCTTTCAAACCCCTTTCTCACTAAATCTGTGAATTCAGTTTTTACTACACTAAAAACATCTCAACTTTTGCTTTTCAACTATTTAACATAAATTGCCAGCTTTTGTACGTGCTTCAGGAGATTCCTTCCAAAACAGAGGAGGGACGGGATTAATTTCCGAGCTGTTTTCTTCCAGCAATGTAACAGTATATTTCTTGTTCCCGCACAGTCGTGTTGCCTCCCTCATTCTGGGCTCCCTGCACTTGGTGTCCTTATTCTGCCTCTGGAGACCCGTCCTCAAGCCATATGGACCTGCTGCATCATCCAGTTCTGCAGCTCCAGGGAGTGCCCATCACTTTGCTGCCGGACCATTGAGCCACAGGGAAGAAGAGGTTTGCAAAATCCAGAAATAATCTTAGGGAGAAGAAAGGAAAAAGCCGAGTGTTGGCTACTTGGCAAAGGCTGTGTGTTTGCTGCTGATGTGGAAAATGCCTGGGAGGCACCATTAACTCATAAGCTTATTGCTATGGGCTGGCTTATGTCCACACCGCTAAGGACCAGCACTCTCTGAAGGGCACTGGCCACCTTCATGCTGTACAGCACTTGGCCTGGGTCTCCTCTGAGCTCTCTGCAGAGCTCCACAGACCCTGGGTCAATAATTCAGGGACTTTTAAAATTTATTTTAAAATTCTACAAATAATGAAAGGACTGGATGGCAGCCTGCCAGCATGATGTTTTTGCAGCAGGACATGAAGGTGTTTTGGGTTCTGCAGCATGACATGGAGGTCAGGGGACATGAGGTCTCCTGGGGTGGTTGGACCACTGTCCAGGGTAGAGTCTGGTCCAGCTCATGACAGGTTCTTCTGTCTGGCCAATGCTGGAAAAAAACACCGACAGTCATGTCGAGGTTTCTCCTTGGAGAAACCAGTTGGTTTGCTCCAGAGCAGAGACAGGAGGGAGCTCATATGCATGCCGTGGAGACAGCCGGTGAGCAGAGCCCGGGGGGGAACAGAGGCAGCCAAATTGGCTGTGCAGACAAAAGGTGCTTTCATACCCCCATCATGGTCTCACCGAGCAAGATGCTAAACACAGAACAAGCAATGCAATTTTTCCTCACCCATCACCCACAGGATCAGCATGGCTGGTCCCCGCTTGCCCGCTGCTGTCACAACCATTGGTCTGGAGGTGTCTCCAGCATGTGGCTTTTCAGCTGCCGTGAACAACTAGAGCTTTGCCAGTTGAAAATCTTCGTGCCTTGGCTCTGCAATTTTTAAAAGTTAATGTGACTAAACAGCAATTCTTTATCTCTTTCAATTGCCTTAGCCTTTGATTTTGGGCCTGCATAGGCGTTTAGACTCAGTTTTAACCTTAAGATGAAAGATACATAAAACTCCCATAAAAACAAATTAAATAGCACACAACTGACTGATTTCAATAGCTCCCCCATCCCATTTACAGTCCATGTTTTCAATAATGCAGCTCTGGCTGAAAAGCAGTATGAGACAGCATTATTCTCTATACATAGTCTATTTACAGCAATACATGAAAATGTTTACCTTAAAATATAAATGTAATTATAAAGGTATAATTACAGATAAGACTGTGCCTCTTTGAGCCACCTCAAATTATAGCTTCAAATTGTAACAATAAAACAGGATGAAATTAATGACCCTGATTAATTTCATTACGGAGCAAAGCAAACGCCAGTCAGCACGGGATAAGCTTATGTTGCCTGACCTCATTTCATCCGTCCTCTTCCCCTGCAACAGAGGAGCGCCCGATAACGCATCAGGTGAGCTGTTCCTCCCAAAGATGTTGCTAAGCAATCAGCTGCAGGGTTATAAATGTTGAGTGCTTAATATACAGTACATGGGAGTAGAGATTAACTTTATTTTTTTTCTTTCCAGGTATTAAGGAAACAAGGATGGCTCAACTGAACTGCACTGAAATAGTTTGGAAACAGAAATTAACCCAGATTTAAAGCAGTCATCAGCATTTGTGTACAGACTGAACTGATATCGTGTGTGCTATGTGCTGAATTGCAAAACCTTGCTATATTAGTAATTTAACAGGAGGAACAATTTGATTTGTCATTACTAATAGGGATGTAACTAAATTAGTCTCCCACATACTTTATGCTGATGAGGTCATGCTTAGATTTCCCTTTGTAGATTTACATTCTCACTAGCTTTAATCATAGCTAAGAAACATATCATATGAGTAACACTATTATGAAATACTGAAGTATTTTCAGAGGGGTTTAGAAACCCAAGAAAATAATGGAAGTCAAAATCAAAGATAAGCTTTAATATTCAGCCCTATGTTGTACATTTGATTAAATATTAATTCACAGCAATGTGTTGGGTACTTACAACCAAGCTCTCTTGACCCATTTGAAATGCACAGTCACGTATATAAACTTGGCATTTGAAAAAGGACAGGTCAACGCTGTAGATCCCACTTAAATCTTTCCTACAATTCTTGCGTAATTAGTAGCCTAACTCTACCCTTATAAGTTGTTGACTTGATTTCAGTTGTGGAGTTAGGAAAATATTGCCATAAGATAGATATGCAAGCTTTGAAAAATGCAGAGTCTCTCTGCAATATTTTATTTTTGTGATTTTTTTAGCAAAGCAACAAGGGATGAAAGGATGGTAACCAAATCTGGTTTATTCAAATAATTTGACTTTTACTACCAACAGCAGAACTGCCATCCAGATGGGAACATTGGGAATTGGGCTGCTTTCTAGTTAAAAAGAGAAAAAAAAGAAAAAGCCACTGGGTAGATCAGCTTCCTGAACTACTTAGTGGGATACAATGTGTGAAAAGAAGCAGGAGGCTTGTAGTGCAAGCTGGGAAGCTGAAACATCCAAACTACAGCAACACACCTCAGCATTTGTCTTCACTGAGGAACTTGGGAGAAGACGGTGCAGGTTAGCAGAGTACTGCCTCTGCTTCTGCCCTGCAACTTCTCAGATGGTACATTACATCCTTGACCATGGCCAATACATCCACAACTATCAGTGAATGGCTTGCTACCATCAGCCCCTGCTTCGACCGTCAGATAAAGTCAGCACTGGGAGGAAGCCACTTTTTCCCCATCCACAGCCATTCCTCTGTTTCAATGTCTTGCACTGAAATTTCTTGCAGATTTTTGCTTGTGCAAAATTGTTAATAGCATTTCATCTGGTATCAGTGCTTTGATCTCCCCACTTAAAAACCACATTAATTCAGAGCTCCCCTGGGTGGATGAGTTCACTGTATTAGTTAACCTCTTCTGTTGGCAGTCTCAAATATGATTTAGAAAGAATTCCGTGCATTGTGACAGAAACAAAAGCTCATCCTTAATTAAAAGTATAAATAAAAGGGATTTCTATCCTTAGACTAACCAGAATTCAGACACCAGCTCTTTGAACTGCTTTCTCACTGCATTAAAGCAAAATTTTGAATTCTGCATGATCAGCCTACAAGTCTCCTTTCTGGTCAGAAAACAGGGCATTTTCCTGAATACCATAAAGCACCTGTGAGCAATAAGCTAGCCAGGTCCTTAAAACACTTCGATTTTGATCCTTCTTTTGGGAATAGAAACTTGAGCTTCAAATTTTGGGAACACCCAAATTCCATTACTGCTGTCAACTTGTAAACTGTTTATTGCTATTTTCAACTCCTTTAAGAAGTCATTCAAGGTATTATTAATTGGATCCACAAAGGGATCAAGCTCAAGTTTTGCAAAGAGCCTCTCAGATGCTACCCATGGATTTCTGACTTCTTACCAAGAACATGCTTGTGGGTGCCTGACCATGTAAATCCCAGCAGTGCAGAGCTGGCTGGAGCATGAGCTTTCCACCTTTCTTCCCAATAGCTGTTAGGTATGCCCCAAGCACAAAAGGGGGTCGATGGTGACTTTACCACCCAGTACCAGAAGGCTTTTTGCTGGTGGTGGTGGTGACTTCTATGTAGGACTCCAGTCTGTACTTCCTGGCATTTTAATTTTTTTAAAAATCTAATTACATTTTAATGTTTTATTCCCAGTTTCCTATCTGTAACTAGTCAATCAAATGCTGCAATCACTAAGGCCTGTGCTTGGTTTCATGCTCGTCCTTCTGCCCCATCATTCTTGACAGCCTGGTCCCGGGCAGGACCAAGGTTGCTGTGGAGACTGCGGGGTCAGTCCTGCAATCCTCTCAGCCTATCTGTGAGCTGGCAGAGCCCAGAGTCCACATCTCGTTGGGATGAATCCTACAGGTGCTGGACCATTGTATGAAAGCAGGGAGCATCACCACTAGCACATACAGCATCGTCCTACCACCGTGACGCTAAGGTGGAGTGAATCCCAAGTTAATTCCACTACCGATGTCTCCTTATCATCTCAAGGGAAAAACAAACCCCTCTTTTGAGTGGACAGGGCTGCCACCTGGAGGCACCCCAGTTTTCCTACATAGTTTGTGAAGGAAGTGTCTGTGGGAGACAGACCGCAGGCTCCAGAGATGTCTGACCGGTCACGCAGGACCTGTACGCAGCCATGTTATGCAGTCAGGAGATGGAAATTTTGGCACCTCAGTTAAGTAGAGGCTTTATGCTAGAGGCTTCTCTGGGGTTAAGGATTTAATCAGGGAGCAGGGTGGTTATTTGCTCCCACACTCAGCCAAAGTACTCACAGGAGTTTTCTCTCTTAGGCCCAGGTTCAGGCAGGACCCTACATCTCAACTCCCCACTGATGTAAGAGTGTTAAATAAATGAGGACCTAAAGCACTTCCATCTTCCCCAGTGATCACAGGCACCTCACAAAACCCCTCATCCTTAACTGACTTTTCCCTGGTCAGTACCAGATGCTGGTTTCTTTTTCAGGACAAGTCTTGCAGAAGTCTCGGCATTACCCAACGGCGCCGGGTTCCCATGAGGACCAGCAATGAGCACGGCAGGGTTGCAACAGGGCTTGTGGCAGCGCGGTGCTGCGTCAGAGCCCACACTGGCCAACATCAGGTGGTTTGAGCAAGAGGAAGCAGCCTCAAAAACATTAAACTGCTGCAGATTTCTTGAGAAGTCAGTGACGACGCAGAAACGAAAGATGTAACCAAGTACCCAGAAATTCGCCCTGTCAGCATATAGCTACTACCTTCAGCCCAACACCCTTCTCCTGCCTGGGGACGATTAGTTCTGCCATACACAGAGCAGCTCTCTCTGTGCATGATGTTCTGGGCAGCAAAGTAGCAGAACAAGGAAGTGGAGGGGAGTTGTGGAGGGGAGTTGTGGTGGGGCTTGCTCCTGCCGCCTCACCTGGTGTGCTGGCCAGGGTGTTTTCTCCACCTCTGTGATTGCAGCTGTGTCCTGGTCCTTTTGTGATACCTGGAAGCACAGTTCAGCAGCGGTTAGGGGAGGGGCAAGGAGAGGAGGGACCCTCCCAGGGGAACACAGGAGGTCTGCGACAGGAACAAGAAACCCTTCAAATGTTCACATCTCACCAGAAAGTCACCACCAGCCTCTGCTGTTCAGAGGGCATCACTGGGGGATGCACCCTGCGCAGCCGCCTCTAAGAAAGGGCTGTTCCCACAGAAACGTGGCTCTGGGCTTTATTTTTCTTTCCTAAATAGCCCATGTGGGTAAAAGAAAAGCATGACTGTGGGATTTCCAGGGTTCATAGAAACAGCACCATTTTGGCATCCATTTCTGTTTCATACACAACATGGGGAAGATGGACCCTGATACCTTCACTCTTTTTGGGCTGTGCCTTACTCCACAGGTGACATTTTAGGCACTGTCTGTAAGGAGATGCTCCAAATGGCAGAGGTCTTTCAAGCCATCACCTGGAAAACAAATAAGCAGCTGCTTCTTTGTTTGCCCAAAGAACAGATTTATTCCCTCACATCCAAAATATTGAACGAACAAAAGGCTTCCCTCAAACCTCACTGTTAGCATGGCTCGACAGGGTTATATTCCCAGAGGAGAAGCTGTTTTAACCCATCTCCTCCTAGTCTGGCAGTAGGAAACCCTCCCAGCAGGAGGCCTAGGATAGACCACCATGATGTAAGCAAAAACAGAGAAAAAAAAAGAACTTTTTCCAAACCAGGCTTATTTTCATTTTTTAATAAAAATTATGAAGGATATTAATTTTTAGGCAGCCATCAAGTAAATTCACTAAACTGGTTATGGGACTCAAATCTGACTATATTACTTGACTTACCTAGAGGAAACCTTACCTTTCATCTCCCCTGCCCCTTGCCTTGCTCCTAGTTTTCTGTTGGCTCTAGTTTCACCAACCATGGGAAATTTTCCCTCTCCCTGGGTGGGTTTCCTCAGTTTGCCAAGGCTTCCGCTTCTTGTGCTCTGCACTTTTGTGCTAAAAAAATCATGTGGAGATACAGATCTGAACTCAAACCAACCAACCTCATGGAGCGGCTGAGGACTCCAAATCCAAATCTTCATTTGAACATTCACTGCCACATCTCTTCCCGCAGAAGCAAAGACCTTCTCAGCCAAGATTGCTTCTTGATGTCCACACTTTGCAAATCACCTGTGGAGGGTCAGAGCAGGGGTCAGTCTGACCCCCGCATTAAATGGGGGAACTTCAGCTGAAGCAGAGGACATCAAATCACAAGGTCAAACCAGATAACAGACTACCTCCATCTCAGTCTTAGCTCAAAGTGACAGCATTTCTCCATCCCCTGGAAATTAAAAGTAGAATGGTATTGCACCACAGAGCACTAAAGAGCCTGCTTTGCCCACCAAAATATCCTTTCTAACTGGTAATTCACTACCACCTTAACATATGTGCACAGTTCTGCTAAGCAATAATCTTACATACAGCCTTTAAGGCATGGTTCTAACCGTCTGTCCCAGGGTTTATGCAGCATTTCCACTGCTCGTACAGCTCTTGTTCAAACACACACCTCTTTCTTGCTCGCCTCAATGCCATCACAGTCCCTCTCACACCACGCAGCTGCGTCTCTATACCCGACAGCAGGCAGAATTTTATCACCTTATGTTCACAGACTGCTAATGTGCAAAAACCATTTTCTCCAGTTTGTATGAAAACATTCAGCATCTTTTTTTAAAATTTATTATTTCATGTGATTTGTCGCTCATTCCTCACAACTCAGCTCCAGCATCTCACTGGGGCTGGTTCCTCTCCCTTCACTGGCCAGCACCATCTTGGTAGCCAGGGTCTTAGTGGTAATGCTAAAGGAGAGGCAGTTTTAAATTCTCTTTCCACCTGTCCTGAAGACGGGAGATTATGGAGGTAAAGAAACATAAAGGGTAATACAGTCACCATGCAGGGATTTGAAAAGCAAGTATCAAAAGAAACCTTATTCTGAAATATATTTACTGAGTCCTTTTAAAATGAGTGAAGATTTCCCATCCCATAAGAGCTTTCATTCAGTGCAGACTGGCAGCAGTCCTCCAAGGGGAAATCAGAACATAAATGGCAAAATAAATCATATTTCTCTACTCAAAATAGGCCAAAGATAAGAAAGTTATCCTTTATCGCATTCATGTGGTAAAGGCAGGTGCCCAGCCAGTACAGACTTGTATGTTCAAGGGACAGTTGTGCCATTTAACTTGGCCGATCTGGAGGTTTGGTCGTTTCTCAGCAAATACAGTCGCTTGCATAAAATAAAATAAAACATTAAAACTGTCATTTTATTCCTGACTCGGGTTGAGGGATGGGTGATGCAACTCTGTCAAAACGTCCCCATTGGGTTTTGTCGAGAGACAGTTTCTTCATCCTTTCAGTGCACTGTGGGTGTCCCTGGGGCAATACAGCCACGTCAGGACAGCGCTTCGAGACAAAAACCCTGCTGCTATGCAAACACACTGTCTGGAGCTGGGGTTTTAACAGGCAGTTTTCCACCATTTTTAGCTTAGCCATATCCACAGGTGTTAGGAAAACCAGCATGAAACTGTCCTCCACAGGATGCTGCAGACTTAGGCCATATTAATTTCTCTGGCTGTGGAGATGTCCCTCTCACATTGACCTTGCAGAGGGTGGGCTCGCTGCTCCAGGTTTTGAGGAGGAAAAGGTGATACTCTCCCAGATGTGAGTTGGAGGTTTGCCTGAGGAAGAGCAGCTGCACTGTCCGTCAAAGACTATTCTTTTTAAAATAACACATCAAGATTATTTTTTTTGCAACTCTGTTCCCATTTTAAAGAGAAATCCCAGTGTAATTTCCATGCTAATCAGATGAAAGCTTGCAAAATACATTTCCTTCAAGATGTAGGGACATGTATTGTTAACTCTGGATGACCTGCCACTCTGTCAGTGACACACACCACTTAGATCCATGCAAATGAAAACCTTGCCCACACCACAGGCAAATTCTTTGCTTTTCCCATGCTGCTTACATGGAGCTAGAAATGTTCGATGAGCGAAGTCTTAGTGATGCATTTCAGCAATAATTCATACGCTATACATAATTTAGGACCTCGCTGCAGTCCCCCCCATAACACACATTGTACAGCGTGTACACACAGGGCCCAGACGGCAGCTTTAAGGAGGCTCCAGGCATAATCCACAGTAAGAAGAAGTTTGATCCATCTCCAATTTGCACCTGCCAGATCACGCAGGGAGCTAATTGGATTAAAATATTGTAATTATCATTTCATTTACGTGTGGTAAAACCTTAGGGAAACATTTTAAATGGCAGAAAATTTGAGGATGCAGTCTCTGAAGTCTACTTCTTAAAAGTCTAATGCTCTCTCCCTCCTTCATTGCCTGAGACCAGAGTTTTTATTCCTAGCAAAAGGTGATCTTGATGAGCAATGTGTGTGTGGCTGGCATAGCACGCAGACCACAAAACGCTGCTTGGTGTCATCATGGTCATATTTATCAAGGCTACTTGGATGCCTTTGATATCATCAGTCTGTGGTGACTGTGCTCAACTCTCCCTGCTGCCCCTACCCAGGCAAAATTAGCCTTAAAACATCTGTAAGGGACTTGATCCTGGAGTCCAAAGGACAGCCAATTTCAGGGGTGACTGAGTCCAGAGGAGGAGTGGAGAGACCATTTCTTGGGCTATAGTAGCAGCTCCTATTTCTTCTCCACAGGGAGACAGTCTCATATTTTGCGGCCAAGAAGCTGCCCCTGGATGCCCCAAGGAGGGTTAAACCAGGAGCAGCACCCAGCCCCACAGACCTACCTCACAAGTGGGACACACATCCCCAGATGGGGCTGGAAAAATGACCCATGTCCCAGTGCATCTCCCAGGAGGGTGTTCACCAGGTCCGCAGCAGTCCAGCACCGCCGTGCCCTCTGAAGCAGTAGGGAACAGGGATGATGTGCTGCATCTGTGCTGATGGCTGCCACCAAAGAGCAGGGAAACTACATACACATGGTGCCATGCAATCAATTTCAGGGACTAATGAAGCAGAATACAAGAAAGGCCAAAAATAAACCAAACCCAGGTCTCCTCGCACCTAGTGCATGCCCTTTAGAAGAGATAACTTTGTGTAAGGCAGAAGATTTGCTTGACAGATTTACAAGCCAGACCTGGGCTTTCCTCACTCCTGCATCAGCTGAATACCGCAGCCTGGATCAGGTATGAAGCCACTCCTCTCAGCTGGGTACTGAAGACCGAGTTCTGTGTCAGAAGACATCTAATTAACTTCTGTGACACTGATTCAGGAATAAACAGTCACAGCCATGATGAGAAATAACATATAATGTTGCACTGCTCCTGTGTTCACAATAGCCTTAGGGTCTGCTCTGGCCTCCTGGGGAGCTGACATTGAGCTACTGATCAAGAACAACTTCAAGCCTCAATGAATGGTCAGGCCTAAGTGTGTAGAAATTTTATGTGTTCATCAAGAGCAGAAAGGTGGTAACAGGAGAACAAATATTACCTTTACAAGGGAAAAAAAACAGAAGAAAACTCTATTTTAGGGCGTATATTAACCCTTTACATGAGGACACAAGGCTTTGAAAAGTCTAGTTTGTAATTCAGGCCCTGCTTATGTCAATGGTGAAGCATGGGAGCACACGAGGGCAGCTTTAGTAGCTGACTCAGCACCTTGCATGACTGTTGGAAGCCTGGAGCCTTCCGATGACACACTTACCTGATCTCAAGGTTACGGTTTCTTTTTTGGGGCAGCCAACTCAATACACAATACATGGATCTGATTTTCAAAGGGCAAGTACCCCACCCAGTCTGGAAACTGGAGACTTTGTAAGACATGTCCCATTAGGCAGAAATCAATGCCTGCTCGCTCATTAGTCACTCTGGAAACCTCCACCTCGGTGAGTCAGCCGAGGCGCCTGGCATACCTGGCAAGCTGGAAGGGAATCCGGTTTGGGGATTATTTCTTTTTCCACCACCCCAAAGTTTCCAACCTGAGCTGCACAGGCAGCAGTCAGTCTCCCTGGGAAACTGCCCCACAGGGAACATGACATGAAACCCATTTCTGGTCTTATCGTGTCACATCTAACATGTCTAAAGAATATTTGACTGATGAGTTCCTTCTCTCGAGAAAAAACAACAAACAAGCAAATCTCACCAAAGCAAATCATTTGACAATCTTCTGTTAAATGCGTAAGCCGAGGGGAAAGGATAAAACGACTGAAAAGTAGAATTTGCTGTTACCCATTTTTTGCTGGGATATCTCCAAGAGGGGCAGCACCAAGGACAGTTGTGCAGAACCACACCAAACACAGTTGGTTCAGTTGGAGCAGAAACAGCATTGCCATTCACGCAGTTCCTCCAAGCTTTACGTCAGCCACGACAGTTCTAGCCTGGATTTTTATTTTCCACCTGGCCATCCCACAAAATCATCAGGTCTGCCCATTTCCAACAAGCATAGCATGCTATGGACTGCAATGGAAAGATCAGCAGTGTAGTTGTTGTTACTAGAACCACCACAGCTGCTACAGACGTATGCAACATGTAAAGGTGTCTTACAACTGTCACTGCTTACTGTTGAATTTCCTTGCCCTAACTGGACACCATGCAAGAACTTTGGCCTTCCCAGGTTTAAGCCACCAACACACCTCTGTATGCAGCCAGTGCATCCTCCCCAGGGCTGGAGCATCCACACATTCACAACCATTTTACATCCCCAGTCAAGAGGCTTTTGCCTATTCTGTGTGTCACTTGTGCTACAAATGTATGTTTGGTCTTCCAGGTCTCCACACTTGAACAGTGTTGATATAAAACTGTCTTTGTAGCAAAGACAAAGCAGGTCAATGGAAATAAAACTTTCAACGTTTAGCTGTCAAACGCACGCTAATCGTGATTTGTAGCTGTTGTATTTCTGTGAACCAAGGGATATGACCTAGGTGCTTTGGAGTGGAGAGCAGCCCATCAGCACAGCTGTTGCCTTAGTTTCCTTGAGACACAACAGTAAGTGTCCATTTCCATAGTACAGGAGCTTCTGACTGTCCAGCAGAACTGCTTAAGTGAGCACCAAAGCTTACCAGCAAGCTGACAAAACCCTGAAAGGCAGGGAAGCTCAACACATCAGGGCTCTCCCAGCTCGGCTCAGCTTCACTACATTGGATGATCCAGTGGCAGAACTGGCTGGGAACCATGATACGGCTGACTCTCCCTGATCATGGATGGCTGAGGAGCCAAAGGCTGTAAAACTTCAATGCCGTGTTAATCTAGAGATCCCAGCACCAGTGGTGTTGGTCTCATGACCGTTGCACTCTATATATTGCACTGCTGTAAGGCAGCATCTGAGTTTTACGCCATGATAAGGTTTCCACCACTGCTGGCTATGGTGCCCTCCACAGCCCTACCACAGTCCCTACCAGGATCAAGGGATCATTTTTTTTGCAGATGTGATGATGCTGTTCAGGTCAGAGTTCTTAGCACGTGTTGCTTTGCCTCACCAATGACAAAGGCTTGCCTGCTGTGCTGGCTGCCAAGGGACACTTGAACAGCTCTTTAAATATCATTAAGTCTTTAGCACTGCTCAGAAGCAGCCCAACTCTTTTCTTTGTGCTGTAACGTAGCTCAATATATATATATTTTTTACAGTGCATAGCATTTAGTTGGCAATGTGACTTTCCTATCTCCTCTCCTCGGAGGGCAGTGGGGAGATCCCCAGGAGATTGCTTCCCCAGAGAAGTGTATTTATATGGTCACCCATGAAATGTGCCTTCCCTTCGTGATGAGACAGGGAAAGGAAGTGGCATGCAACTGGGATGTGAAAAGGATATTCTTTAACATAGGAAGGAAAACAGGGCAGCTAGAACAAGACTTACCTCAGCCTTCTCCTAGGGGTATGCCCAGCTCCAAGCTGCATCAGACTCTTGCTATTTCACAGCAAGAGACCAGCAGGAGGATGAAAAAGCCTGGTCAGAGGGACACAGATGGCCAACCCTGGTCCTCTGTGCTTCAGAAAGGACACAGACATGATGAGAGAGCCGCTGCCTGACACCCCACAGAGGAATTTCGCTTGCGACGTGAACTGTCTGCCTGAGCACTGCGGAATGGATCACTCAAGGTTAAATTGGATTAAAGAGTTACAGCTTCACTTTCCCACATGTGGTTTAATTTAAAGGCTATAAATTTCATGGTGAGTTATTAAAACCTTCTTGGCAAGGATAACTCATCTCTGAAAGAAAAAAAATTTTCTTCAAGTTTGCAAACCCACAGGGAGGCCTTAAGTCAAGTTAACAGTGAGATTTCCAAGTGGAGGGGAAGGAAGAACTGAGGTATTTGATCAGCGGCGTGTGGGAGAGGGAGCCTGTGGGGCAGCCTGGCTCTGCTCTGCCATGTCAGCTGCTCACCAGGTTTTCATGGTCAGCGCCTTGGTCCCACATGTTGTGCCCAGCGGCACAGATGCTTCTGGAGCAGAAGCCAAGCATCACGCCGTATGGCATATTTGGAGACAGCAGGATGTTCTGGGTTAGATGCGTGGAAACTTTTGTAAATACTTGTCAGCGTAAATTAACAAACAAGTAGTATGAGAGGCCTTGAAATGTCATTCTTCTGAGAAGTCTTGTCCTTACAATTCCTACTGGTATCATCCAGCCATGCAGTGATCTTTGCATGGGGAGGGTGTAAAATGTCACACCGAGTTTCAGTAGAAGCCACACAAAGATGATCACAAGTATGCACAGGGATGGCTGGTTCTGCGTGGCTGCTGCTCCCTGCCGGGCTGGGGAAGCCCTCCGAGAGGAACGTCTTGCCCTACTGCTCCCTGAACCTACTAACCAAAAGCCATAAAGCAGACCACTGGCGAGTGCAGTAAGAGAAACAAGTGGAGAACTATAAGGATAAAAAGGCCTAAACCAAGCGTTTGTGGCAGGGCAGCAGCAAAGCAGACCCTTCTCCTGCTCCCCGCCCCAGGGGAGGACATTAAAGGCTAGCCCCGGCAAGGACAGCACAGCAGACGCTCGCTCTGTGCTCTCCAGGCTCTACGCTGAGCCTCAGAAAACTGAGCTGCAAAATGTTCAGAGCCGGTTGCTGTTCTCAGCTGTCACAACTCAGCAGGAGCAGCACTGGCCCAGGCTGTCCTGCTCCACACGCTTCCAAAACCTGCCTCACACGTGCTGCTGTCAGAGCAGATGTTCACAAGCCGCTCGGGTATTTTTGGTGGCTGAGCGGTTTTCTGGCCTGAAGCCTCTGACAGGCTCCCACATCAGCCCAGGCGAGCATGGCCATCGCCTTTGAGAAAGTGACGTGCAAAGCTCCTGCCCTTGTCCTTACGCAGCCAGCGAGGAGATGAGGCAGCCCCACGTGCTGCTGGCTCCGCCATGGAACCCGAAGCGCAACCCACTTTGGGCACTGAGTCTTAGCTGAACAACCTCAACCGCTGATTTCCATTTCAAAACTTTTTGAGACTGAAAAAATACTAAACCGCCTCTCACCTCCAGCTGTAATTGCAGGGGGATCTGGAGGCCCGGCTGCTTGCGGGACTCGTTGCTGTTCTGCCTGTTAACCGCTGCAGCTGCCGCAGGGGACAGCAGGTTGAATGGTGCTGGAACCTCGGCGGATGGCGAGGCACCCACTCGTGGCTACGTGGGCTCGGGGGCTGTCAGAAGGACCCAGCTGAGGGCTGAGCTCTCAGATCTGGGCACTGGCACCCCTGCGTGACACGAGCCGTGATTATTTAGGGGACATCCATCCAGCCCTGGGGCCTGAATTCACCTAACAGAAAACGAGAGTTTGGTGTTTTGGTTTTGTTTGGTTTGCCTTTTTTTTTTTTTTTTTTTTTTTTTTTTTTAAATAAGGCTGGAAGATAACTGGACTGCAATGGGCTGAAAGCTGTATTATTTCGGAAATGTCACCCTCTGGCCTGTGTCCCCGGGGAGAGCAGCACCGCTCGCCCGCAGCCGGGCTGCCCCCCCCGCCCCGGCACTGCGCCTGCCGGCCGCACGGTGTCACACCGAGCCTGCGCCTGCCTGCCCGCTGCCTGCGCCTGCCTGCCCGCTGCCTGCCCCGCTCACCCGCCATCTCCACCCGCGGGGCTGACGGCCCCGGCCCGGGGCGATGCGGCGGCGTTGGCAGGGCCGGGCGGGGAGGGCAAACGTCGGCTGCATTTTGTCTCAGAGGAGTTAGAAATGAAAATCAGAACTGCTGCCTTTATCCCACCCGGGGAAGCTGCTCCCTCCCCAAAAGGCTCTGGTGGCTTCGCGCTGCAGCTTATGGTGTCCGGTGGGTTCAGGGAGCATTGAAAATCTGACTGAACTTCTCCCTGGAGCAGCAAGGCGGGAGCACGGCCAAGCCCCGCAGAGCCCCGGCATCCTTCGGTGGCACCGAGGGGGAGCGGAGGTCTCTGAGGCGCTGGGGCTCCTGCCAGGGCCCACAGCCACAGTGCTCCAGTGCCGCCAGGCCAGGGACGAGGGCTGGGGAGGGCCCAGAGAGGCTGGCGTGGTCCCTGTTCATGGGCGAGGTGGGAAAGCTTTCTGGACTCAAACTGCTTACATTTGACCCAAATATCATGCTTTGTGTTGGCAATACGGAGGTTTTAAGGCTCCTGTGTGGAAGTTAAGCAGAGAACAGGACTCGGCACTCACCCCCCCAATGCAATCAGCTTCCACGCAGCTCAAACACTTGACCTAAAAGTCTAATTGCCTTGGCACAGCCAAACCCTGGTGCTGTGATGGCAGGTAAAGCAGGCTCCTTCGTGAAAGCCCTGCTTTCTGCCTGCCCTGAGCTGCTGGGCCATTAAAGGAAGAGAAATTATGATTTGGCAGGAAGACTTGGAAAGAATAGCTTTGTTGCATTTTAAATATGAAATGTTTGTTTTGTTGGAAGATGACTTTGGGATGCCAGGCCAGGCCTTAAAAACATGCAAAGGCCCCAGTGGAGAAACCACGAAAGAAAAAGAAATAAACCTGGTAGCTGTTAGATGCAATGCAAGGTCATGCCCCAGCAGAATGGGGGCACAGGGGGCTGTCGGTGGAGGTGGGAGAGAGGGGAAACGCTTTAGCACGTGGCAGACTTGGAAGGGCTCGTGCAGATTGGTCAGGGCAGCGCAGAGCCTCTGCACACCCGAAACACCGTGAGGAGCCGTGGTGGGAATCACACACAACAAAAATATGCTGACTCGGCAGCACAACTGCCCGCTCCCGTGGGTATGGTGTCACCTGAGCACGGTGCTGTGTCAGCAGCTCCGGTGCCTAGGCGTCCCCAGGAGGAGCCCGTGCTGGCACAGGCACCTCTCGTGCTGTGAATCAGTGCGGTTAACATTTAACACGAGGAGATAAAACGTGTTTGAAAAGAACAAAACAAGCCAACAAGGGAGCTGGGGAAGCTGAGCAGCCCAGACAGCTCACATGTGCTTAAGTAGCCCAGGATCCTCAGGGCAAGCCTCTAAGATGCTTCCCCAAACAGCTGGGCAGAGCCAGCCATTACCAAGCGCAATTAACTGCTTCATTACCACCTAAGCAAAACAAACCAACCAATCTCTGCTGTGTTTACCCAGAGACTGACGTTGAGACACAAACATCATCCTCCAGACAGCAGCCGTGACCCACACCCTCCGGCCTGGCATGGCGGCCCTGCTCCCCAGCCAGTCCCTGGGCGCAGATTTTAGATGTCCTCCACTGTTTCAGATGTGCTGACACCACACCAGCGAGCCAGCCCTCAGCACCCTCATGAGCTGAGTCACCCCACAATGTTGATAAATACCTGCCAACATAGAGCTGTAGACCCAGATGGCTACGATGGAGAGAGCAGAATTTAGCCTTCAGAGGTCCACCTTGACCACCAGCACCTGTGCTTGATGCGTCCAGCAGGTCTGGGAAGTTTCAACAAGCCAAATGAAGGCCAGAGACCGCTTTTAGGATGCAAGCAGCCTGCCAAAGGGAAAGAGAACCTATGGCAGACCCATCACTTTCAGAGGACCAGGAGAAGCTGCAATTTTCAAGCTGGAGCCCAGAGCCACCACAGGCCTCAATTTACATGGCACAACACCCTTCTTTTACAGCAGCATAGAGGTTTCCCACAAGCTCTCTTCTTCCCAGCAGACACATCTCTAAATAAGGGTCCAGGTGACAGGCGGAGAGCAAAATGTCCCCTGGCATGCAGAAGGAACAGCGAAGATTGACTCTGAGATCCAAGGGTAAGCTTCAAAGGGCCACTAAAACATCAGAGTCTGGAGACTTCAGCATCTCTAAGACCTTCAGTCTACTGAGAAGATTAAGGTCTGAGTAAAGAAAACTGCACTTACCTCTGTGATGAGGTGCAAGTGATTTATGAAAGGGATTATTCACGGTTGTTTGAGATAGCAGGACAAGACAATCCGATCTTGTGTTCCCAAGTCTTTTAATAAGCTCTTCTGTAGGATGGAGATAACATACCTACAGCAGTGACATAAGCAGGACCCACACGATGCCACATTAACATGCTGGTATCGTAGTTAGCAGGGAAAGATAAGGTTGAGGAAGGAATTACTATACAATAACCTACAGACTCCACTATGGCACAGTACTGCAATGCTTCCGCTGTGGGGACGCCCAAACAAATGCTCACAACAGGCCCTTCGGCCTGAACGTCTCCGAAGGGAAGTGCCTGTGGGCTGGGATGGGGGCTCGGCAGAAGCGGTGGGGGGGCCAGCAGCCCGCTCTCCACGCTCAGGCAGGGGAAAGGCACGGTTCTCCCCTCCAGTCCTTCAGGGCTGATGTGCTCTTCTGGGCAAGGACACAGATAAATCCCTTTGGTGTATGGTATTTACTTACGTCCTCCGTTGTACCTCACCACAGCGTCTGTGCAGCATCAGCCGCTGTGATCCATGCCTGGTTCCTCGCGCAAACAAGCATCCCCCCTGCTCTGTGGTGGGGAAACCGAGGCACAGGAAGGATTTTGGGGTCTGATGCAGCATCCCCAGAAGTGGTTGCAAAGGCTTTGCCTGAATCCCAAGTCCCAGAGCAAGGACACGACTCCCAGCTCCCCAAATCCTAGCTCACTGCTTCCATCGCCCAGGGCCCAGCTACAAGGGCTAGCTCAGCTGAGCAGCAGTCACATCCATCAGTTAAAGGAAAACAAAGCAAAAGGATCATTCCTTCTTTAGCTGCAGGCTGGGTTTGGGAAGGCAGTGATTTTACACACCCAGCCCTGCTCGGCTCCTGTGTGTGGCACACTGATGGTACCCACACTGATGGTACCCACAGCCCAGCTTGGTCATTTGCAGGAGTGATGCTTTCAGCCCGATGCCAGTACTGATGAGCACTGTGGGAAATCACAGCCAGCTCACAGGACAGCACAACTACCATTGGCAAACTAGGAAGCAGTTCCTTTAGCTGATTATGAATTGCAAGTAAGGAAATTTTTGTGGTCAGGGATTTTCCTTCCCCTCCTTTAGACACTGAGCTCCCAAATGGCAGTGTATTTTCCCCTGCTTCCTTCTTTCTTGCATTTATCTATTACCTCTCTTCCCCTAATCGTTACGGTCCAATGACCCTGTGACTCCAGCCCCAGCCCAGGATTAACTCCAGGGTGAAACAAGGAAATGGGGAGCACCGAGTGGCTTTGCCTGTGCTACTGCATCCCTCCCACATGTGAGCCTGCAGCGAAATCCCTCTTCTTGGTAATTCCTGAATTGATATATAAACTTGAGACCACCATGACTAGCACCTCCCTTGACCTCTGGCCCAGAGCAGCCCCACTGAGTGTTCATTTCTGCCTTAGTCCCAGTAAAGGTGGCCACAGTGCTGTGGCTGTAGGAAGCCCCTGCTGTCGTGTTAAAAATTATAGCGATCATAAGTAGAGAGTTCACCACTATTAGTTCATTCTTCCAACAGTGATTATCCACACCAGAATTAGCCTCTTCTTTCTCGTGTGGATTTCTTCAAGTTGGCTCAACCTTTGGCTGTTGGTTCCCATTAGACACCCACCAGCTAGGCAGAGGAGCCCCGCTTATCAGATTTGTGCGCCCTGTGTAGGCATTTACAGGGTAGTCGATTGTGTGTGCAATTAGTCTTCTCTTTGATACATTCAATAGATTGCAAGCCTGAAGATTTCCAATCCCCTAGTCATTCCCATGGCTCTTCCCTCAAAGCAAAACACACCAGAAATGCTGTTTTTAGCAGTACGCTAGCTCAACACCTTCCCCCACTCAGCTACATCTTCCTTTTTGCCAGGTGCTTAAGTCATTTTATAAAATATCGCAAATAAAAGCAACCCTGCAGAGGCTCACAGAGCCATCAGTGCTAAACCCCAGCAGCACACAGAGCAGCAATGAAGATACGATTTGGCAAGAACCGATTTCCTCTGGCAGCTAACGCCCTGACAACATCTGAACCTTAGGAGGGCACTGGCAAGCCTCCAGGAGCAGCACGCCAGGCAGAGAGGGTTTTATCACACCACACTGGTATTCGCGATGGCTTCTGAGCTGGTTGTACTCAGAGGAAGTGCTTCTGTAATTGCTTGATTTGGGGTTAATGATTTTTCTGTTTAAAACCAAACTAATACTATTTAATGATTGGTATTCATTTGCACTATGCAATTAGATCATATTATGAGAATTATGTGTTGCACAAATGGGAATTTGAAATTTTTAAAAAGTGAACACTTTTTGTCTTTTAATTTCTTACTGCAGCAAGCAAGCAGAAAAAAGGATTAAAAAATATAATAAGCAAATGAAAAGACAACAGCCTCTCTCTGTCCCCCTCCACCTGCCAAGAAATAGCATTTCTGTTAGCACTGGGTGGGAATATCGAAGTAGCACACCTAATGCACTTGAGTGGATTTTTCTTCAAGCTGCTTGAAAATACCCTCAATGCAGTAGGTAAGACAATACCTCGAATTCCTCCTGGGATTTGATTTTAGCAAAACAATGGAAAAAAAAAAAAATCCCCTCGGGCTGTGTCCCTTGGGCTGGCCTCTCCTCCCCTCCTCCGTTGAGCCTGGCCAAGTCCCAGGTCCCCAGCCCAGGGCTGCAACACCTGCAGGCTCCTGCCCTTCGGTGACTGAGGGTGGCTCTCTACTTGGGTACTTTTAGCAAGCACCTTGCAGAATCTCTTTCTAAGAAGCCCTTATGCCTTCACACCGGCCTGATTTTGGTTTCTTGTCTGCAGTAACTACATTGCTCTTGGTCCAGTGTAAGACAAAAGTTGCACGGAGGCAGCATCTGAACGCAAATTCACATTCAAAACTTCAGCTTTTCACAATGTAAGTTTTTGAGATGGACACTAGTCCCAGAATACCAGACATGTTTCAAATGTTGCCTACAGGAAGCAAATACATAAGTATTTTCCCTGAGACTCTGTTTAGAGTCTAACTCCAATATTATTCCTTTAAAGAAAGAAAAAAAAAAAAAGAAAAAAGGCAAAAAGCAGAATGTGAGGAGCAAACATGATGGAGAAAACCTCCTTTTGGGAGTACAGATGGGCAAGATTTTCCTACCTTGTTCTCCAAGAAAGGCTGATGTCCTGTCCTGAAACAAACTCTCAAAAGCGTGGCAATTAGAGGCTATAAAATTGGTCACTGAATGATTTTGTGGCAGCTTTATATTCTGTTGCAACACACTTGGACTTTGAATCTTCTTGTTTGAATGGAGCTTCTTTACATGGAAAGTATAGCAACTTCCTTCATTATTTTAAAAAATTAGGGAAGAGTTATTTCTGGACAAAGATGAGTTACAATCACAGTCTCAAACCTCTCATTTTTGTTCCCCAGTAGAGACCATTTCCCCCAGAGATCATCCAGCCACATTACCCTTTCCAGTAGCTACAAGGAGTCCTAGACAAAAACAGACACTTCAGAGACTGACATTCAGACTTCTGAACTACTTGAGGTTCATTTTTTTCTGTACCATCTCTCAGTGTTTGAGAGGCAAGGGATCATAGGGTCATTCTCTTCTAAATATATTTATGAACTTGCAGAAGTGATTATTTTTCTGTTTTTATCAATTATTAATTTCCAGCTTTTTGCAGATAAGCCAAAGAAAGTGAAATCAATTTAAAAAACCAAACCAAAACAACCCCAAACCAGCAGGCTTTACTGCTGCATAATCAACTGAAAAGCTGCTAATGAAGCAACAATCACAAATGGTCTTGGCCAGAAAAAATTATTATCAACTGCCTCAAAATTTGATCACAGAGTCTCCCCAAGCATAAAGAAAGATGGCATGGTACAAGTCCTTTGCTAGTAAAGCCAGCACAGTCTCATTGCACTTAACGATCCTGACAGGCAACTTCAGGATCTCCATCTGGGACAGCCCAAGGTGGAGCCACCCTCCCAGCCCCTGAAGGTCGAGGGATGACTTTTTCCAAACCATCCAAAAAGGCTGAGGCACTTCAGCATCATTTTCAGACACATCTTTTAAGATAGATGGGTATTTTCAGCACGTTTTACAGGACATCATCAGAGAGAAGTTACCAGCACAAATGCCATTCAAGGCTACTTCTTCCCAGCATTTTCCCCTGTACTGACAAGCCCATGGGTACTGCAGACCAATTCCAGCTAAAAAACTGAAAGCTGGCCACTGCTGAAATACTGCGTAAAAAGCAGTCACCTTAAAAACCCTCCCTGCCGCTGTTTTATTTCTTATTATTAACTCAGCAAATAAAAAAAGTCATGACAGTAACAACATTTTATTGCCCTGTGAAGAACTACGTAAAACTGCAAAAATATGTAAATAAGACTTTCTAGAGTAAGACAGGTGTTTAGTACTTGCTTAAGCAGTATGAGTGCCTAGCCTGGGGTTACTTCCAGAAAATAAAATCTCTGTAATGTCTGAGGTAGTTGCAGCTAAATGTGGACTAGCTCTGCCGTTCCCAGGCACGGTGGCCCCTTGTGTCCCAGGCCGTGTCAGACATCTCGAGCTCATGAGAAAGAGCAGATGGCAGCATCACTCAGCAACTGGGCATGAGCAGCAGCCCCCTTTACAGTAGCCTGGTGGCCACAGCCCCAGCCAGCCACCCCTCACTGCTGCTCAGGAGTGGCCAGAGCAGGAGGCCGGGAGGCCCTGCTGTGGGCTGCATCGCTTTGGACGCAGAATTTTCTTTTGCAAACAAGCTCAGTCAGAGCCCTAACAGGATGGTGGTTGCTTGCAGAGAAAAATTGAGAAGACAAATCAACTTCATACCTTTGAGTGAAACATGAAGGAAAAATCATACTTTACACTTTTGGAGCCTTCAGATTTGGTGAAAACAAGGAAGGAGTTCATGAAAGACTGATTGCCCAGTTTGTTTTATGCATGAGCCCCAGCATTCCTAGCACGTGCAGTTACAGCTTGTTTTCAAAGAGACCAATTATTTCATTAAAACATCATCTTCACACTTCCACACATTTGCTATAACAAGTCTCCTCTTCATCCTTCTGGCCTGATAGTTTGCCGTTCTTTTTTGGTTTAAAAGCAATGAAAAGAGAGCCAAATGAAAAAAATCAGTCTTTGTAATATCTATAATTTACTAACAGCTAGTAAAATCTGGGATTTAGGATCTGTCCCTTCTCCTCTGCAAAGTAAAGGAATACTGCAGGACTTCAAACACCTTGGTACAAGACCCATGGCAGCTCAGGCAGCCAGGAAGGATCTGTGTGGCAGGATGCTCTTGCAGGTACAAGGACATCAAACAAGGGTTTGAAACAAGCCTGTGCCTGGGAACTTGAAGGGTAAGATGAGGAAGCAATAGGAGCAAAAGCTCCTTGAACTGTCTAATACTGCCTCTAATGTTTCACTATCTGTAAGACACCCAAGGAGGCTACATAAGATGTCTAGTTTATACACAGCAGAAACAGAAAGCTGGCTGATGGGGTGGGGTAAAGGGAGAAAGAGGGGAAGGGAAAATAGCTGAAGAACCCTCAAAAGTAGTCAAAAGAATGACTACAGAGAAGATTTCTTCCAGACAAGAAACATAAATAAAGCATAATACAGTAAAACGTTATAATCAGAAAATAGAGTTCAGAGTAAGCATCTCACTTTGCAGCATAAAACTTTGATACAAATAAAGATGTTTGAGCAATCACAATCCCTGTGACGAAGCAGAAAGCAGAAGCCTCGGTGCCTGCCTGTGCAGGAATGAAGTGCTGCAGTCTTGGCACTCGGTGGAGAGATGCTATCAGGGGTTGCCACGGAAACTGGAGGATGCAGACCCAGCAGCTTTGACTTTGCATATACTGACAGTGAGTTCAGCTGGAGACGAGACACCGAGAACACTGGTGGTTTCCTCCAGCTCCCAGGCAGGACTGAGATGGGGCTGTATTTGGAGCTTTCCTCCAGTCAAGCCTCCTGCCTCCACAGCCCACCTTCCGTGTGCTCCCATCCGTGTACTGGCACAACCGCCCGTGCATGCACCTCATTTTCCTCCTCCTTCCTTGCAGGTTAGACAATGCACTCATTTTCCCCTCCCGTTGGTTCCATCCAGGTTCCTCCTCACTGAGCTGCCATGTGACAGCTTTTAAGTAGTTTTGAGTTTTCTGGACAGGGGTATTCTCTGGAAGCAGAGCTAATTTCTAATTAAAGTTCCTTTCATGGCAGAGGGAGCCCTGATATCCCACCTCCCTTTACAAACCTGGAGAGAGCAAGAAATCAGATTTGTACAGATCTGGAAAGGATCACTTTAAGAGTTTGCTGTAATTTTTTTTTTTTTTTAATGAAAACAGCCTTGATTCAGAGGGAACATGTCATACAAAAGAGTCCACCACCAGGTGAATTACTGACACCTTTAGCAACATTGCTCTTACCTTATTATCTAATCTGCTACGGAACACATTGTTGTGGGTTGGAGAAGAGATCGCCTTTTTCCCCTCAAAACCCTGAAGCAATGTAAATTTAATTAAAAATGTCCCTTTAGGATAAATTTCTACTTATTCACTTATTTATACACACCTTAAGGCAGCACTATTTGCCCATAAATGTTATGCATATTAATCCAAATGCAATCTTAAAAAATTTGCGTGCAGGTTTTCCTGTTGTTGCACCACTGAAGCTGAGATCCTAATGTCACAGAGCTGTAACATAGTTTTCCTTCAGTGAAATGGCATTCCAAAGCCCTGCATTAGGTCCTCCAGAAAAATAAAATTAATTCTCATAAAACCTACAACAGTTATATCTCATACAAGGAGCAGAACAAATCAGCACTGGGCATTTATGCTGCATAAGAATAACTGTGCAGGCAGATCCCAGCAGCATTATTTTCATTGCAGATTTGCATCCCCCTCCCCCCCCGAAAAGATTATTCAGATGTGACACAGGCAGATCAAATATGCCTAATGTGTGAAGTGACCACCGACAAAAGATATTTCTGGAAGGGAGATTTTTAGCTGGTGGCAAGAGATAGCACAAGGCAATTTTAAGTGACAGGCTAGTACTCCTGCTTTGATTTACCACCCCTTCTCTGTACAGGTGACTTTCATTTTCAAATTTAGACTCATTTCTTTCATGTTATTTGCAAAGTGAGAAAGACTTAAGGCCAGTTTGTTTGACAGGATGGCAGCTGTCACTCCATGTAAGCAGACCCCGAAATGAAAGAGCAATCCAGCACATGGAAATAGAAAGTCCTGACACTTTAATTATCTGAAGAGATTACAAGATGAAAGTCTTCCTTGAGGCAAATGTATATTAGTATTGATATAGTCATTGTGCTTTTCAGTAAGAGAAATAGGAGTCTGTATTTACATAAGAAACTATAGTGTCTGAGATCTTTAAATATATTTATGGAAATGATTCTGAATTACAGCATTTACAAAATAAAAACAAGCTTGAATAAATATTCAGTCCATTAAATAAGATTTTTTTTTTCACAGAAGCAACTTTTTGTGCATATTTATTTCACAATTGAAGTTTGTTGTATCTTTATCCTATAAAAGAAGCATTAAATTTGTTGGTTTCTTTTCTAAAAATAAAACTGCAATAATCATTGCAATGTGAAGCCTGAGATTTAAGCCTGAATAAGTATCATTGCTTGCACCACATTACCCACCTCCCACCAATCGCCCAACCCCACGCCTTTCCAAACTCTGGTGATTCCATGGGAAGGATTTCAGGGAAATCATAATAATAAAAAAATATAAATAAGGTGAGGATAACACATCATAGCTGACATTGTCTACAGACAGCATCATAAGGCTTGTGCATTACACATAAACTAAGTGAAGCTGTTTCATCTGATTCAAAACGACAGTAGTGCCAAACTGTTCTACCCTTATATGGCTCATTAACACTGAATATTAAACCATTTAAAGGGAACGACCCCCCCCCTCCAATAAATTAAAAAAAAAATAAAAATCAACACTGGCCAGTTTTGCTTTATCATTTTGAATTACGACCTTTCTTGAGCATGGTACCGCAAACAACTTCCTTTTTTGTATTTATCACTTTGAAACACAGTGTGTAACACTGCGAGTCAGGAAAGGGGATACAGCAAAGAGCTCTTGATCTCGTTTCCTCTGTAACCACAGCACTCACTGTCTTGCTTTTCATGTGGCTAACTCAAAGCATGTCCAAATGCCTTTGAAACCTCAGTGCTCAGGGAGCTCTTACTGCAAATAGTTTGTGCAAGATCAGAGCATGAATCCATGTGAGTCTTACTTCTTTCCAAGTGGAGATAAAAATTAATCCCTGGTGTTTCAAATAAATACAAACATTTTCTGAGTTGTTAGCATGAGTGAAGTAACAGTATGCAATATTTTACACAGTTACTCTGCCAAATGTGGACAACAAGTACCCTTCTCTGGTTGACCATTCTGTAGGACCTTTTGAATATATCATTACATATTTGTCATTTTAAAAACCATTTTAAAAACTCAGTGTGGGAGAAATACTTTGTCACATCTACTGAATTTTGCTGCTAAGCTCTTTAAAAAATATGCATTTAAGTAGTAATTCATTCGGTAACCATTTCCTCTGAAGTTTAAGTTTTAAATGCTGATATAGAAACCAAAGCTCTGTGTTATACCTTTATTAACACAATATAGCATAAATGATGAAGATTATAAATACCTCCAAAACTCCAAAATATGGAACTGGAAGTTGTAAAACTTAATTTTTAGAAGACAACTTGGAGTTATTGCTTTGCTTGGTAAATGAAAGGCAACAGAAATATACTGCTTCAGGACCTTCAGTGCTTCCTATGTGATTCACAGAACATTTTGCCTTTGTAAATACAAATATGGATTTGAAATAGTTTTGCTTTAATTAATCCTAGCATAGGTAGCAAAAATCTAGTAATGGGAACGTTAAACCGCAGCAGGAGGGAGAGCGCTGACATCCACAGCCATGCTGGTATTCTAGTGAGCACAGAAGTGTCCGAGCTTTGGGACTAATTTGCTGGGATGGACTAGTTAACCGGCTACTCTGTTCCTAGCATGTAAGATAAGCAGCAATGCTTGTTCAATTCTGAGCCCTATTTCCTTCCACACAGTGCATTTGTTCTGCATATGGCATCGTAACATTAATGTTATAAATTTATGGAAGACTGTACTGTAGCCTTAGAGCTACAGACGCTTCATACTTCCCTTTAGCAGCTTAGTAAAATGCAATAAAAACTGTCTGTACAAAATTTATAATAATGGATGTCAAAGCCTACATGCCCTCACGAGGTCCCTCTTTCAAGATAATTCTTGGCTTAGGTCAAATATATCAGTCCGTGTAAGACTCCAGAAGACACACCAGTAGTTTAATATGTCAGATACCAGCTTTGTCACTATAGAAAGGAGTGACATGGAACATGTAACAGTGAGTGCAAACACGGACAGGCTTCATCTGACCATAACGAGGTAATGGAGCAGAGTGGGAGGAACAGCGGGAACAGAAGATCTGAAAAACAAGAGGGAAATTTCACCTTAGTTCCTCTGAAGAACTGAATGGGACAAAACTGATTTTAAAAGAGGGGAGAGAAGATTGTACCAGCTGGGCTTTTGTGCATTGGCAACACCACCCTCCTCAGCATAGCAAGTGAAAGCAGGCAATTCACAGCCTGCCCACCGATTAACCTGACTGTGCTTAGCCTCCCTGACGCTGGCGCCCAAGCACTGACATTAGCCAAGGCAGCTCCACCAGAGATGAAAAGATGCCTGTCTCTCCATTGGTTTTAAAGAAAGATTCAGGGAATATCTGTGAATATCTCCAGAGTTCCTACTTCTGCAAGTCCACTACAAAGTTAACAAAACCAGCTTCTCTACACTCTTCCTTTTTAACTTGTACAGCAGCAAGCAAGCGAAATGGAATTGCAGATTTTGGCTTCCACAGGCACATGATTGCTTTATTCTCCCTCGCTCCCTCTTCCTCCCCCACAAACTTGCAAAGCAGCAGCCCTACACACCACAGTCATCCTGCAAAGGTTTAGAAAGAAAGCAAAGGACACGTTGTCCCTGCAGCTGAGCTGCGCATCACCCCTCACAGTGCAGGCTGCTGCAGCTCGTTAAAGCTTAGAGCAGTAGCCCACAGTGACTCTGGATTTGGGGCATTCGTTCCAGGATCTCAACAGGGAGCTCTGCTTTTTAGCAGACAAATGCTCATTGCTGTATAAATGTCACCCCCCCCCCCCCCCTTCCTAAACATAAGCTCAGCAGTTGATAGCCAAGACATACAAAAACACTTGTGACTTGAAAACCCTGGCCAAGCACACACATTTTGCTGTGCAGCTGAGTTTCTGTGGTACGCATAAATTTTCTGTTCTCTTTGGAGGATAGTTTCTCACATGTTTGACTGAGTCATTACCTTGCCACAGCTCCGACAGTGGTGTTTCCTGCGAATGACTGTGAAAGGAGCCTTGCATGCAGTGCAGAAGCTGCAAACTTCATCTGGAACCCAGTCAGGAGGATCTGTCAGAAACAGAGCCACAAAAGGGAACATAAATCAAAAGGGAATAAACACAAACATGTGATTTCCAGATCCTCAAGAGAGTAGGGAGAATAAAATATAACAGCAGCTGCTTTCATCTGAGTTTCTCCAACTGCTTTGTGAACAGGCAGCTAGGTGAGTTTGGGATGCCCAGGAGGTCTTGACTCCCCCCTTCCTCTGCCAGGTGCCCACCTTTGGGCAGAGCACAGCAGGCACTGAAACAGCACACAGCAGCTTTGGACTCGAAATGAAATATATCCTGTTCAAATGAAAGTGACAGAGAGAAGGCAGTGAGCAAAATAAAGAATGAAGACAAGAGACTGTTAAAGCAGAGCTGGAACACAGGTGTTCGTCAACACAACCAGCCATCAAAACAAGCTTAGAGCTGAGATCATTCCCAGCCTCTTCAGCCCTCCCTACAGAAAGGCTGACAGCTTCTCTGCAATTAGGCAAGCAACTGTACAGATAATAAACTCGAAGCCTGATTACTATCTGCTAAACTATTAGGACTCTTACTGGAAGTCAGCAGTAACTACAGCAAAACCACAAAATCAAGTGTACGAGACGTAATAAAGGAAGATTTTGACCATTATCCCGAACAGCATGTTTCAGTTGTTTATTTCTTCTGCGAGCTCTCTAACCTCTCATAAAAGCCAAGCAGGGAAACGATTTGGTTTTGGCAAAGCAGAAGGTATTAGGCTCACTTCTGTTGAGCTGCTTCTGCTAGTGACAGGCTGACATGACCTCAGAGAGTCTAAAATTACAAGTGTAGAAATGATGTAGCCGATTGCTTAATTAAGTTGTTAAAAATCTAATGAAAGGCAAAGCAAGTTCTATCCAGAAGGAATCCATGGACACAGCAAACAACTGCTGGATGTATTTACCCAAGTTCCCTGTAAGCAACTTCTCTCTGAGTATTACTTACAGTATGCAACCCATGCAATTGCTGATTTATAAACCTGACAAGCAAGATCCCTGCCTCAAGGAGCATATTATCAAACAACAAAATATATGGTGCAGTTAATGCAGAGGTCAAGAGGGCTACAGGTACACACAGAAAGATAATTAAAAATCCATTGTATTGTTCAAATACAACCATGACCAGTTTTCATGTTTGTCACATGGCAACATTTGTCAAATTTGTTAAGTAAAAAGGATATAGCATTCAATGCAGTAAATGGTCAAAAAGCAGATTAATAAAAACAAAGAGAACTTTGAACCTTGACTCATCTTTTACAAGCTTCTCTCAACTATTTTGGAAGTCAAGCGAGTTTAAGGAAGCAGTCTTTCACTTCATGAACAAAACTAGTCTGATAAAGGTCACAACTATAGGGACAGCAACCAAAACCAAAGTCTGTGTGCAGAGAAATGACCAATGTGAAAAAAAGGAGATTGCACATAGCAGCCTTCACCTCAGGCCTGGGAACAGTTCACCAGAAAATGTTCTGTGGGGACACAAGGCTACAAATTCCCACTTCAAAAGCAGGATTCCCTTCAGCAGCAGAGATGCAGGACTGCCAGCTTAAGTCGAGGCATTAATACCAGTGAAACCAACACATTTTCTTTCCCAATTCTTTTTGTTCTCTGCAACCTCCCTACCTACTACATGTTACTTGCCCAGTGAAACTTACTCCTGTTACTCGTTTATGATGTCAATTTTGAAAACTCCCTATCAATTTCACAAGAATCTCTGATCAAAAACCATGGCAAGCCTGATGACCTTGGAGCAGCTCCATGTTCTCCATCCAGGAGGTCCCTTGGGTTATCACATATATTCCAAACAAAGCCAAAACCAATATTCCTGTTTAAAACTTGCCATTAGACTACATAGCCTTTATTACATTTTCAGGCATTTAACTATCCCATTGATTCTCACTAATTTTAAAGACAGCAAAATTTAGGAAGTTATTCAAGCTCCCAGGTCTCCTTCCCAAACGAACACAGAGCTGGTGGAAGCAGGTTTGGTGAGATGCCTATTTTGCTACCGATGCTTTATCAACTGCATTATAATGTGGGTTACCACGTTCATCTAGATACTAATTTTAAAATTCACAGAAAAGCCACAAAACACAGGCCCTTTTTGTACAAACTGCAGCATGCCAATATGAACCGCAACTTCTGCAGCAGCTAGTACCATAATCACTCCTTTCCTTAGATCATAATTAGTCCAGACACATTATGAGCTAAGCACAACCTCACCACAAAGACTCTGGAGCTCATCAACAGAAACCAGCTTTCTTATCAGGTGTTTAAGATTTGATTGTCTGTCCGTCCCCACCCCCCCCCCCCCCCTTGACCTTGAAGTGCAATGTTGAAAAAGCTATTTTTTAATTGACCATGTATGGATTTAATTTTCTCCAGTGATAAATAAAAATTGCACCACCACCATCCCCCCCCAAGAAACAGCAAATTTATTTTGGAAACAACCTTATAAACTCGTAATAGTCATAAATCCATAGTTCCTGGTAACAGCATTACTGGACTGCCAGATGAATTAACCTGCAAACTTTGTTTTTATAATTGCATTAAAAAAAAAAAAAAAATCACATCTTAGTGGTACTCTATGTATAGAAACCGTATAAGCCTCTCTACAGAATGTTCTCCCACATTAGAGGCACTCTCTTTACCTCCACATTGGTGTCATGGTCAGCTGATTCACCACATTAACACATCAGTAGAGTGAGCTAAAGGGCACATTTTCCCCCAGACAGTGACTCAACAACAGTAAGGCCCTCTGACGGGGCTACAAGGCCAGCCCTGTGTCCTGTTGATTCTGGGTTTTAGTGCCCTCCTAACATCCCAATTGCTCACACCAAGATCTGCTGCACTGCAGCACACCCCCAAATAGTAACACTTAGTTATGTAACAGCTTTTAACATTCAAAATGCTGTACAAACATTAATTGCTTTAATCCTCATCACCCAGCTACAGTCAGTAAGTGTGTGGGGAGAAATCAGGAGTGAAACATCTTGCCCAAAATCATATAGTGGTGCTGGCTTAAGATAACATTTGAAATAAGAAACTTTGGGCCATCAGCCCTATGCCTTTGCTTCCAGTTGTGACCAAGAAAGTCCTTACACTGAATACAAACACAGAGGCTCCATTTTGAGAGTATGCCCTTAGAAATTAAATGCAATCCCGGATGGGAGCCGCAGTGCTCACACTGGCAGGAAGGATGAAGCCCTGAATGACTCAGTCTCTCTGAGCCCATGCAAGCCCCAGTGGCAGTGGGATCACACCCCCAGGTCCCCTTCACAAGCCTCATCTCACTCAACCTTGGGAGCAGCCTCTCTGACTTACATATATTAATGATTGAGTCATCAGGCTTTTTATAGAAGAGGTTTTTGAAATATTCTCTGAACAGCAGTCTCATGAGGGGATACAGCTTCAATATGAGGAGCAGAGTGAGTTACACAAATTAAACCCCTAGCATTAGCCTGAAGATGTGCGGGAAGCAGGGCAGCAGCACTGCACCCATAGGCTTTTTATGTTATAGTCCTTCTCCAGGCTATGCTGCTCGATTAGCTCTGCATGCAGCAGCAAATGGAAACATCCAGCCTCTAAAGCACTATCTGCCTGTGCTTCAGGGATTTGTATAAGGAATGGAGGGAAAACCTTGTTCGTGGGATAATTGGCCAACTGCTTTATCATGCAATGAGAGGTAAGAGAAGTCTGTTGGGAAGCAGATGAAGACCACAGCACAAACATCAAAGAGGAGGAGAAAGGAAGGGAAGGGATTAACGAGACAGGAAAACTACAGAAATAACTTTTAGAAAACATTAAAAGCGTGTACGGAAAAAAAAAAAAATCAGAGAAAGAAAAAGAAACAAGTATTTAAATGAATAAGAAACAAGTTTAGGGAAAGGATAAGGCACAAGATAAAATTAAATAGCGTGAAGACTGAAAAAGACATTTAAAAAGGAAAAACAGTATTCCCAACTCTTAACTATTCAAAAATCTTGCACTACGGTATCTCTTAAATCATGAAATTTTATGGCCTTTTTAGTAGTTTTATGCTGTAGCTTTTAAAATTCACCTTTGCATGTCTATGCAACCTCATTAGCTAAAAGAGTTTTCTGCTTTTAAAAAAGTTAAGTCTCACATAAATCCAAGATGCTGCAGCTTTAAGAAAACCATAATCATGATAAAAAAATCATAGACATTGTAAACTGTCAAAAAGCACATGCGAATTAATTTTGCTTAAATATGTGCAACAGACCTACTGCAATTCCATCTAATCTTAGAAAATCAAGAAGAACATCTGTGTCCCAGAACACAAGAGGAAGAGAGCCTGGACCTGGACCCATCAACAGTGTTGACTGAAACAACATCAGACCAGAAAGGTTAAGTTCATTTGGTGATGCTGGGACACAAGAGACTGGGGCGGGGAGGGAAACAATCCCAAAGTTGTTGGAGCTTGCAGAAGGCCTAGTCTAACAAATCTATACTCTGGTAGAAAACAAAAATCAGAAAACATGCATACCATGACTCCCTGTTGAAGAGCAGCTACTAAACCCTAAGCTTGTGGTGGCTGCATTACAGCCAGGCAATTCAGAGAACAGACCCTTTCTGCATCTTTTGTTTTTATCAAAGATTCCTAATGCAGAACTCAAACTGGAAGTTCCTCCTGCATCAATGTGTATTAGATTTTAGAGCACATCATGCATAACCCTGATTATATTTTACCAAACTGACATTAAGAGGGCTGTTCCTACAGCAGCCTGTGGAACTTACACCGCTGCAGCCGTCAAAGCGCATTATCCTCACAGCTGCGAAAAAAGGTCAGATGGGCTTGCTGCAGCTCTTCTGATGAAAGCAGGAATTGTACATTCTCACAGTTTTAAGTATGGAAAGTAGAGAACTAAGGCAACATGACTTCACCCCTCACTTCAACTGCCACGGTAAGATGAGCCTTTTCGTCCCTTATCACAGATGATTTTCCGCATGTCATTCTGAGCAATCTCTGACTTTTATATAAGAGTCCTAGGAGGCAATCGTACCAAAGTAATCTTTACCTTTGCACAGTAGATTCAGTGTTGATTACAGCTGGCTTGACATTTTTCAATAAAAATAAATTTTCTGCTTCAACAATATTGTTTGATTAAAATTTCAGGGGTGAGGGAGAACACAGAGGTACAGACTTATTAGGTTCAAGTACAGCTCTTGTCAAACAGTTTTCTTAAGATGGAGTTTCCATGCAAATCTAGAAAGCTTTCACCAAAGCATGGAGCTTTGCAGTCTGGGGCTCAAGCCTCCGCTCTGCCTGACTCAGCACGACCTTGAACAATGACATCCTGTGTCCATTCTGTACAGGTACATGATCAGCAACTCATTCTTTGGCAAAATAATTATTTACATAAAATGGAACAACTCTGGTAGAAAACACTGACTTCCACTGGGATATAGTTCGAATCTTCACTTTAAATCAGATGGACCAGAGACTTGGATCTTCTGTATAACTGTTACTAGGAGTCTTTCTCTGTAAGAGCTACCAACCATTATAAACTTGAAGCAAGTTGATAATGTAGGTCTACATACTACATACCAGAAGAACACTCACTACATGTATTTTTAGGGCAAAAAAATTTCAAACCTAATCAAAATCCCAGCTATGTCACTGTGGACCTGAATAAGCCTGTGCTTTACAGTACCTTACAGGATATTTTCTCCTCCTGCAATGAAGTCTCAACAAGTTCCATGCGGTGCTGACAGAGAGGGAGTCTTCAAAGAGGTAAAAGGCTCTCAGCAAGTTCTTAAAATGTAAGTCAGATCAAATTATTGCAATACAACCTAAAACCTGTACAAAATCCTGTAATTTTACATGCGTGATTAAATATGTTCAGTTGATTATAAAACATTGCCTCAATATGGAAAACTTGATGCTAGATTATTCTCTTGCAGGGTAAGCAGAGCTGCTGAATAAGGAGAAAGCAAAAAGTTATGCAGACAGAGTATGTTTGGCCACTGAACTGTGCAACAATTTAACTTCTTTCATTTAGAAAGTGTTGCTGGTCATCATTATAAATAATAGAGTAGCCATAGGCGTGTAGAGGACAAAGGAAAAATTGAAGCATTCAGCTAGGGTTGACAGCTAATTCTGGACTCACGGTGATTAGATTCTGCACAGACAGTAGCATGGGTGGGTTTTCTTGACCTTGTGACTTCTTATTGCAACAAGAACAAGAGCCTGAGCCTTGGGACCATAAATTACTGAACTGTGGTCGTGCTGCTGGTTGGAGAGCAGGGAGGACTTGTGACTAGACAAGAGCTGGTGGGCTGGAATATTACAAGATGGAAAGGGACCAAGGAGAAGTAGCGTGCTGTTCGCAGCAAACAGATGCTAACACCATTTGGCACAGACAGATATTTGTACTGGCAGCCACAGCAAATCCATTACGGCTGGAGTTACAACTATGTGGTAGCAAGCAAGGCAGTTCTGTATAGATGCTAGAGGGATAAGGAGTGAAAATGAACGTATGGTTGCAGAGAGAGGTGCAATGCTATGGCAAATATTTTCATGGAACACAAACAGCTTCATAATGCTTTCTGTTTTTCCTTGAAAAAAATCTTCTGATATCTAGATGTCTCATGCTTATTTCCCAGACAAGAAGTGTAACTCACTTTTCTTAGCCAGCCTGCAGCTTCTTGACATTGACAATTAAAAATTTCACCTTCCCTCAATCACAACAAATCTTCCTGAGTAATAAATTGCCAAAAATTACATGTATGGTCAAAACTCAGATTTGCCAAAGTTCACTATTAAAATCATCAAGCCAACAAAGATAAACATAATGCTCCCAAATAGGGTGAGCAGGGGGACTTATGCTTGATCACATTCACAGATTGATAAAGAAATAAATACATAAAAATCCTTATCAAGACAAAAAAGAAGTTACTCTCTGTGTATACCTATGTATATATATGGGAACTCATTGGCAAATACAAAGCATTTTTTGTGTTGGGGCTAGAAATACCATCCCAGACATCTAAATGGCAGAAAGACATCAAACTTCTACTTCACTGATGTTTGGGGTTTTTTTTTAAAGCTGTAATACACATTAAGAACAACGCAGCTCTGTCCCAGCAAGGATACATTTATACTAGGTTACCTAACAGTAATTTTCTTACATTTTCAAATGTGGAGGTTTCCTTTAATTCGTGTGTGACCCACGCTACCCACTCTCAGCCCTGTGCAAACTTCGTGGCCAGCTTATTATCCAAGAGTGGTTTGTCCCAAACTGGAGCTCAGGAACTCTCCAATAACCTTCTCCCCATGCTGCCTCGTAGCTCACCAGGACACAGGGAGAAAGGCATTACCACAAAAGGTCCTGGAACACAGGCCCCTTCCGCTGTTACTGCAATTCAGAGCAAGCACCACTGGTAGCAAAGAGCCCAACCTGCTTTTTTCTGAGCAGCTGCCACTAAAATTTTCTCTGAGTTTATACACAGAATTTTGTCCCCACTGGCTGCCATCTCCATAATACAACCAGGGCACGAAATTTTACTATATTTAAAACTTATTTACGGAATATTGTATAAATTCATCTTACATTCTAGGAAAATATAAATGTATTTGTTTTACATTCTCTCCCTATAAAAATACAGCACTTGTTATACTCTATGAAGTATAAATATATATGCTTCCTTGGAAAAAAGTCCTAGACCATTAGGACAGCAAAGATGAACATATAGACCATAGGCTCATCTGTCCTTTCAAAAATGCTTTTGTTTTGGAATGCCAATTAATCTCTAGTTTACTGCATTTCAACCTTCAGAGGGTCACAGGATTTAACTCTTACGCCCTTTCCAATGTCAGTTTGCTCATAATAAACACTCATATTTGTTTTACAACCGAGACCAGCTGGTGGGTTTTATATACAGCAAGAATGAGAAATCTGACAAAAACAAGTGATTCATCTTCATAATCTGAGTAGAGGCTGGAACCTTCAGTAGAATCTTAAAACTACTCATTTATTTGTTCAGGTTGCTGGGCTTGCTTTCTTTTTTTTATTACCATTGATTGGATGCAATCTGAGACATTTGGTACTTTCAGTAAGAGGGATTTATTTGATAAATGGAAAAAGCTTTCCTGGCAGGTAGCTTGCTGGACTTTCTCAATTTGATACATGCTCATGTTCTGCCACAATGGCAGAAGGGAGGAGCTAGTGGTGTGCTCATTTGCTTTAAATTGTCTTCACTTTCAGTTGAAATCATTAAGAGTGACCCGAAGTATAGAAATGACGTACAAAAAAGGATGTAATTAATTTTGGTGCAATGCTGTCATATTGGTGCAACGTTCTCAGACATTGCATTGAACCCATTTACAGTGATAACTGCGGTATACTCCTGTTGGTGGCCTGTGGCCCAGATTTGGCCTGGAGGACAAACCCATCAGGCTTGCTGCAAGAAATAGGGCACAATGTTCATGCAACAAAGGTTGCCTTAACCACCATACATCTTCCACCTGCACTCAAACATCACCCAAAGCCAGAGGCTGTTGCTTCCACAGTGGCCAGCAAAAATGAGGTAGGTGGGAAGGGGTTGTAAGAGGGAAAAGGCACATGGCTGTTGAGATTAAAATATTGCTGTAAGTTTATGCCTCATGTTGGATGCCTTAGGGATAGCAAAACCATGTATCCTCTTAACTATCACTGCATACCTCAGTAGAAGAAAAATCTGTACAGCATTGCCAGCAATGACAACTTGTGACCTGAAGGGACAGGGGCCTGCAGTGTATTGGAGGTGAGGGGACAGAATGGGTGTTTCTACAGTTCCCACAGATTCAACAATTGACCCACTTAGATGCCCCTTTTTGTAGACCTTTTGTGGTTTGTTCTGGTTTGGAAGGTGGAGCTCATCTCCATGCTCCCCAGCACCCTCTGTCTCTTTGTGATACAGAAAATTCTTGCAAATGTGAAAGCCAAATAACAGCAGAATACACTTGTTAGTTCACATAGTGAGAGGAGCTGTGCTGATGTGTACAAGTACGTATTTACAGCATAACCACTTACAAGTCAAGTAAGACTCCCAGGGAGAGTCTGCAAGGAGATTGATTCCAACATGCCCAAGCGTTCCCAGTGAGCAAGCATGGGTATCAAAAGCAGAGTAACTGCAGGAGCACTGGCTAACTGGCTGTTTAGAGGATGTGCTAGCATGGGAAAACATTGTGCCAAGGCAGCCAAGTTCATTCTGGCATCCAAGTCTACTTATTCAAAAGGGACTTGGTTATCCCACAAGGCTCTGCTTGCCGTTATGCAGGCATATCTGAAGCACCTGCTATTTCTGAACAAAGATGCAGGCAAGAGGGCTGTTTTTGCTCTAGTTATCTGCATATGCTATTAATACTACACGTTGGGTTTTACCATTCACTTATGGCATGGACGTAACTGATTCACACTGCCCGGGTGCTGCAGGTGCCTCCGTAATTCCAAAGATTCCCCTTTACTGCACTCCTATGCAGCCATAACATCACCTAAGCACCCACACTGTTGTCTTCTATTTCAGTAAATAACATCCCAAGCCATAGGCTGTACTTCTCCAAACAGAAACCTTCCCTGTGCCAACAGAAGATGCCATGAAAAGCTGAAGAACCTTAAAAGCCGAGTAACATGCCAGGAAAGTGAAGTGACTTTGTTGTGACAAAATGTACATCCGCTGTGAGAAGGTTATTCAGCATCCTGCAGTTCAGAATAACCTGCTTTCAAGTTCTGTAAGTCATATTCAGAGTTATCAGGCATTGATTCAAAACAAAAGAATACGAACTGAAACGGGAGAGAATGAATAATCTCTTGCATTCTTTTCCAATACAGACTATACATGGTAAGGATTTAGCTTCAAGATTTGTTCTTTACTGCACCTTCTGTGACATTCTGAATTATGGCACAATAGAAAAATCAATTAAAATGACTACTAAATAGTTCCTTATTTGCCACCAAATCATCTTCCTCCAGAAGAGATAATATTTCTACAGTGCATTACACATGAATTAGCCTTACTGTTCTAAATAGATTCGAGATCCTTTAGCCAGCAGCTTCAGAAGAAGGGTGAGCAAGCAAACTATGGGTTTTATATAAGCACAAAATACCTTATAAATATGCAGCATTACTCTAAAACCTAATCTTTTAAGAGGTTTTCCCTCCCTCTGTGATGTCTGATCTTTACTACAAATGACATGAACCAACATTACTTTTCTGTTGGTCACCCCCCCTCTGCATACAAGCAGAGATGTACACTGCTTAGTTCTCAGTCATCCTGCATTCAGAACCTCTCACTGGAAGAACAGCTGTGTATGTGGACAAATAGAAACCACAGATCAAAGTTTTAAAGCACAGGGAAATTACTGCATACTTGAATTTCTGGGAAGCTCAGATACAGTTTCACAGTTGACTTGCATTTCTCACTTGACCAACAGAGATACCACCGCTCTGATAATTGGGCTCCTGGTGTGCTGAAACCACCACTTAGCCCTGAAGATCAAAGCTGATTGCCTTCTTGTTTGCTCCATCTCATACATTTACTTTCTCTTTTCTTATTCTCTGATTGCAAGTGCTCCAATATCTTTTAATCCTTTTTTTATACAACATTTACCATACCAGGGAAATAGTCCAGAACTGAGTCCTAAGCACTCCTGCAGCAGCTCAGATAAAAAAAGAAAAAAAAAAAAAAACACTTTTGAGCTCTCAGAATGCTCAAGTCCTGACCAAAACTTTTGAGATTTACATATGCACTTTCCTTCACTCTTACTACGTATGCAGTGAGATTTGAGTAACCTCAGCAGCCTTACCTAAAACTAACTTTTTCTTTGAAGTAATATGGTGAAGAATATGAAAATAACCACCAAAATTTTTTGATCAAAGACAAAAATCAAGAAAATACAAAAGGTACTTTTACCATGGGAAAAAGTAGCACCTCCACATATAGCAAACAACATAAAAGATCTCTTTAGATTTAGCTGAGACAACCTTACTTAAGGCTTTGCATTTTACACAGCCCTCTGAAACTTGTCAGATGTAATGTCATACACCATATTAAAGCCTTTACTATACAGAACCCTTCTCCACTGATACAAAGGAATTCATACTGATACAACAATTTGTAGACCAGCGCTTCATGAGGCTGTTAGAAAAAAAAATCTGAAAGAAATACGCTCAGTTTATCATCTGACTTTGACTCTGAACAACATTTTATATGACAACATTTTATAGTCACTTGCCAGAGCCAAATTTTAAGTTTCTTTTCATTTTAATGATTACTTTTTTCTACATCAGTGTTGTCTCATTTTACTTCTCAGAAGAAAAGAAAGTACCTTCAAAGTCCCCATCTCTGGCTTTTGCTGCAAGTTCTGAGGATGATATACTTTCTTGACATAAAGCACAGTCTTCCAATGCTGCATTCCTTAAACCCTGATTAACTGTAAAACAAACCAAAAAGTACTCAAACTCTCATTTTTCCAATTTGCACTTAAAATATTCATGTTTGGATTTCTGGGATTAGATTACAGTAGCATCTATATGTACCTTTTTAGACTTCTTGCTTTTTCTTTGCCCTGACACAAACAGTGTTTTAAAAGTCTCCTCTACTCTTTAGAATGACAACAGAAATGGAGGATGCTGCTATTACAGGACATACAGTCCTCTTCTAGCAGTTTAGCTGCATCCTGTCTTTTATTTCCCAATTCTTAACTTGGATCCTTTACAAAGAAGTAGATTATGAGAACAACCAGAGATTCCCATGGTGAATCACACACATCAAATCACAGATATCAAAGAGAGCCTTCATCCCAAAAGTCCCTGACTTATTTGCTCATTTTGTTTATGCTTACTTTTGTCAACACCTTTTAAAGTGTAATAGTTCATCCATAAGAAATTATTCCAACCAAGTACTGTTGACTAACATATATTTCCTAGTGATAATTTATTACAGCTCCAGTTTCTTTATTACTCTTATTTAAATGTTCAGGAGCTCTTTGATCCTCTCTTTAGCAAGTCTAACTCCATTTTTTTTTTCCCCAATTAAAAAAACCAGTCTCAACATTATGACATCCTGCCACCTTAAAAATGTTGTGGAACTTTCAACCAGAAGTAATAGAGGACTAATGCATGTTGTGCAGAGTTGGGTTGGAGGTTTTTCTGCTAACTTCAACCAATTTTTAACTTAGTGTTTCATATAAAATCTTCAGTGCTTTTAAATGAAACTGGGAGAAAGGTAAAGTGAAAGTTTTCAACCATGAGGAAAGGGAGAAAAAAACCCAGCTCTGATCACCTTCAGATGCTGATAGTTCTAATCATAACGAAGGACAAAGGTAATTGCAGTCTTGCTGGGATGACACGGTTATTTTTAGGTAAGTTAGAAGACTTGCCTCTTTGAAAAAAGAAATAATCAAAATGGTGACAGAACAAATGTCTTGCATTGGCTCATGATCTAGTTCTGGTTTGAATTCTAGATAAATAAGATAATGAAAAGTGAATATTTTTCTATTTTGAAGCCAAATTCAGCATTCTGCAATTTCTTCAGGACAGGCCAGATTTCAGCATCTTATTGAGCATTCTCATCTTATTGTCTGCTTTTTTTACATAGCTATGTAAACTTCAGAATCAAAACACAGGCATCTTGGTAAATTAAAACACGTCCAGTGTGAAACAATACCGGGGGGATATGTGTGTGTGTGTGGTGTGGGGGGGTGGTGTGTGTGGGAAAATCTATGGAGTCCAAACCCCGCATACATTATGTTATGACTATATGTGCTACAAACACTGTTCTGTTATTACATAGGAATATGGAAATGAGCAGATGCACTCTGAAGGCTCTAACTCTTTCAACATTTGCCTCAAGGCATACTCCTGTGTACCTATACTTCCAGTGACTTCAACCTGTTTACAGTCTGTTTCCATGACTATTTTTTAAAACTTAGGTCAAATCACTATACAGTGAGTCCTGTCAAGAAGTTCACAAAATGTTAAGGAAATTCTAGTCAAATAGTTCATGGATCCCCATGAGGTTACCAGCAGAAATACAGAACTATACAGAACAAATGTTTACATCTGTTTACCTTTCTTTTGTTTTTCCTTGTCTTCCGTTTCAGGTTTGGTTGCCATAACTTCAAACAAGGTCTTTAAGATACTTCTCAGATCACTAGCGTAGTTTGTCTGCAGTTGGTCAGCAACGCCTAGGAGTTTGAGAAAATGGGTAAACCATTACTAGACTATTACACCGCCCTTAAAAAGTATTTACATTTGCCCATTGCTACCAGTAATGGCCTCAAATTTATTTCTGAGGGGATCACTTGCTGCTCGTGTTAGGAATAAAAAAAATAAACATTTAAACTAATTTTCTATAATGGCTAAGTTACATTCTCATCCTTATGCTACCTGCAATTTCATACATATCTTCCTTGTTCTTTGGCAGGAAACAGAGATTCCTTTTGCATCAAAATACAACTGCTGCAACAAATTTCTTCCCTTGAGCACATAAGGGCATCACCAAGAAGAAAGAAGCACTTTGAAGTCAAACCTGTTGCATGCCCAACCTCTTCATCATTATAGGTTTAAGATGTCTGCATTGCTGATGCTGTAAGTTCCCATCAGGTAACAGGTCTTTCTAGACCAGTCTGCAGCTTAGGCCCCAAAACACAGCCTTCCTGCAACTTCATCTCTAGTTTGTTCTACCATAACTTTACGTGCACCAAAACAAAAGGATGAATAGTTTTTACGTTCAGAACAAAAGCCTACTCTCCTACCTGAGATACAGACAAAAAGGCGGTGAATAAGATCATTACTGCCATGAAATCTGGATCTGATCTTTTCTCGTGTCGCAATTTTAGCGGCCTGCAAAGCGAGTTGGATTTCTTCCTGATCGATGTCATCAGATGAGCAAGAACTTGTCATTAAACTGCTGTCAGACAAAAAAAAAAGTAATGTAAATCTTCACTCAGTTGTTCAGGATGTTCAGCAAATCCTAAAGGATTTATGACTCAGGCAAGACACTATAGCAAACCGGAACTAATTGCTGTAAATTCTTTTTGAAGTTAATCAACATGCATCTAATCACCATCACATTTGATTTTCCCTCTGTAGCATAGCTGCAAAAAACTTTTAAGCAGAAAATAATTTGTCTGTATTTTACTGCATTTTCTTTAGCTATCACAAAGTGCTCTGCCATTTTTCACATTAAATTCTTCTAGAAGTTCAGTCCTGAGAGCATAACTCCACCAAAAATCTGAAAGGGGAATATCAACCTGAAAATGAGAAGGTCAGTTCTGAAGTCAACTTAGAAATTTATTAATGGGAAACTTAATTTGAAAAAAAGAATTTCTGAATTATGTTACCTTAAAATAGTGAGAATAGAATCTAAATATAACCTGACATAAAAAAATAGAAAGAAGAGTTATAAAATATAATTTACACAGTAGAAAGGTAGATTAGTCCCCTTATATACTTAACTGTAGAAATTGCTGAAATGTCAAACTACTGTAAAAGAATGGCTCATCAACTCAAGAGATTAAAATGCATCACCAAATGTCCACTAGAGATTTAAATTTCCTTTTAAAAACAGATGCATGGTTGCCAGCATTTCTACCACCACACACTGCCTTTATGGAGAGGAAGCTTGAAACAACCTGAGACTGCAGGGACACTTTGGTGGGAATCCTGCTTCTTCAAATATCAGGAATTATGTAAACTATTTGTAAATCCAGCTGTATTTTGGAAAAAAAAAAAGTACTTGGGGAAAAAGTAGCCCTTTGCCAATGGAAAAACCCTTAACTGGGAGTAGAACGCAGGATGTAATTACATTGAAGTCCTAAGGATTCACTGTGTTGACTGAAGATGTGCCTTCTTACTCAACTACATATAGAGACAGAAACACTAAACCATTTTCACCACATATTGGAAAGAAATTAATTTCTCCAATGATACAAAAATTAGAATATTTTACTTAAAATCATACCTTGGCTGTCCAAAACTCCAGCACTTTCTACTATGCAGACAACTACTATGTTAAAAAAAGTTACTGACTGCATAAATAGCATGCATAATGAAGTAGTTTCTAACATATTCTGAGTTTAATCTGCTTTCATTAGGTGCTGAAACATTCACCACCTTGCAGATCCCATCCCTATGGCAATATGCATGAACAGTTATTGCAGGATAAGACATGTAGGTAACATTTATAATTATTTATAACAAAATTTTATAGGATAGAGTTTCGAAATTCTACCTGTAGACTATACAGGTAATCCTTTAAAATGTAAAAATGAATTTATTAGGTTATACAATCTTAAAAGCCCTAGTAAAAACAGAACTGGAAATAAATAAATACATACTGGAGATTAGTTATTGATCAAAATATCAACGGAAAATGTGTAGCGTGAGTACTTTAACCGGCTTCCCATCCTTTCAAAGACAGAGTAAAGAGCAGGCTTGCAAGACATTCATTTTGTTCATGTTATCTACTGCTATTAACAAAAGCAAATTCTTGTAAAAAGGTGTTAGTTCTATGTTTACAGTTCCATCTGCACCACAAGTAAGAAGGTTTATTAAGATACTGAGAACCAAGTGAGAATTATCTCTCTCAATTTTTCCTTTGCTTTTCCATAGGGAGTATAAAATATATATATAATAGCAAGCCTGTCAGTGTGGAAAGGTCTGTGTTCAAGACAATGAAAAGGTCATGTAAGAATGTGGTTTATGAAGGAGTAAACTGAAAGGTAGTAAGAGCCAGGAAGCAATTCCTGAATGGCAATGGTATACAGTTAGATGATTGTCTGTTCACACAAATGCTCACATACACAGATAAAGGAGTTGGTCTGCCTTGTAACTTGGCTAAATGAGGTCTACATTTTTTTTTTTTTTAAATTAATTGATCTTATAGTGCAAATGTGTGTTATCACTGTAAATTGATCTCCAAGGCAAGCACGGACCTCATGACAGACACAAATGCAGTCTGTGTGTGTAATTATGTAACCCCTATACAATGGCCTCTTGGAAACTCCCAGTAAGCAAAAACCTCAGTGCAGGGGAAAGCAGGGGTGCCGATTCAAGGATGACTCTTCGCTTCAAATCACAGTTGAAGAAATATTCCAAAGTAAGTTGTTAAGTGGGCAGAGAGCTATGAAGAGTGCTTTTCAAGAATATAAACTCCTTGGTCCTTACCTGTTTTGCAGAAAGGAAGAAAGGCTCATTCCACAATTCTGACCAAGCTCTGACCAATTTTAATAACAACATTTGCCTTTCCGAGTCTCCTCCAACTGGGAGGAATGAAGTTTTACCTATTTCCTAATTCCTCCAAGGAATGTGGTTTGACCTACTTCTGTTCCAGGCTATTCTGTGTTAGGTTTTGTGGTGTGTCATTAAGACTGGTCATGCCACACCACAAGACTGACTTTTTTGTCCTAAAAATCCCTAGCACAGAGCACATACAAATTGCTTCAGCACTGTGGAATGGAAGGTCAACATGTATGCACACTCACATTTATAACATACTTTTATATGTAGAGTCACATGTCAAGTACAATATCCACATAAAAGAGGTTCAGAATAGAAGATACTTTGCATTTGGGATTGCTTGTGCCACTGCAAAGAGAAAAGTGAATGTTCCAGAATAATTTAAAACTGGACCTAAGAAACACTACAGAGTTAGAAACAATTACTCTGCCTTTACCATCAGGACCAAGTTAGATTTAGACAAAAATGATTTTCAGAGAATGACTAATGACCATCTGTTTCTTACTTTAAAATGCATCTTGTTGTTAGAGAACATAGCCAGAAAATTAGTATTGTAGAGGCAGTCAGAAATACTGTTAAGAACAGAAACATTGCAATTGTTTCAGATAAACAGGAAAAGACAGCTTTTCTTGTAACAAGGTATCTCAAACAGCAGCACTTGCATCTATGCAAATATTGAAGATACTAATGATTTTTAAAAATGGATACTACAGAAAATAAACCTGAATTTTTATCTACAGAGTTCAGCTTGCTTGTTCTCCAAATTATTCTTTCAAATAAGTTATTTTTTTAGTTCAATAAGGAATACCTTTCCTACTTGGCTTATCTAACATGCATAATTTGGCTCAAAATTCTCAGCTGATACCAGATGTGTAGGAAGCATTTCATTAATATCAGACTACACTCAGATCTGGAATGTTTAACTGCTGATATGTACAGAATCAAGCATCACTGCAGAATACAAATAGCCATACTAAGATCCTCATTTTCTCAACTTCTTGGTTGAAGGGAACCCTGCATTACCCGAGAAATGAGGTTAAGAAGAGATAAGACCAAAATAAGCATGGAACTCCCCTTGCAAAATATTTATCATATAAACAATGCTCACATGTATTTGTTTTTCAGACTGTAAAAACATTGCAAAGTTAACATGTCTGAAGGTGAATATCAAGAAATAAGATGTTATGTCAAAGGTGGATTCCAAACAGGGAATCTGCTTATACATGATAAAAGAACAGATACCCTTTGGCAGATACAATTAATTAGCTTTTTACCTAACTTGGCTAGCATTTATCTAGCAATTTTAAAATTACTCTCCATTTGTCATGTTAGAAGAGTAGCAAGCTTCTCTCAACACTTCAAAGATGCATTTCTAGAGCAGTTACTGGTCTCAAGGTTTGACTGTAAAATTAGTCAAATATGTAAAAGCAAATAAAAGCCAATACAGTAATTGTACATAATGTCACCTTTTACCTGTAAAACCAATCTCTTCACAGCTTTTAAGTGCTAAAAGATACTTGTGAGCCAGGTTAAGCAGTAGTATCCATACAGAATGGAAAACAGGGCAGGAACAAGGTTATGACTGACAGTTTCAGAAGTAGCCAGCCATTTTAGGTAACCATCGGTGATACTGTAGGCTTTGAGGTGTATTGTTGGTCATTGACACTCATCCAAAAACAGTAAAAGCAGCAAAGGCTAAAACCGAACGAAGTCAAATGATACAAAGTTGGTCCAAATTTAGGTATTTTACATTTGTGCTCAAAAAATAGTCAACAGTGGTAGAAATCTATGACCACTCATAGATGTTTCCTTCCAAATTTGTCTGGAAGTCTTTGTTTCATTAAACCTAAATTCTGCTCTGAACTGAATGCAGAATGTATGAGATTCTCTGAAAGAATTTCTCATTATTCACAAACTCTCAGAATATCTTAAGTATCCATTAAATATACAGCAGTGGCAGATTAAAAAAATGTAAAAGCTCACTGTATCCCACGTAATGAATACAAAGAAATCAACTGAATTATGTTTTCAAAAGAATAATAGAAAACTTTTTAAGAAGTGGTTTGGTTTTGTTTCTTTGTCTTTAGAAATCTTATATCAAAAGCAGTAGGTGGTCACTACTTGCAAAGGAGAAAACCCAACACACCTATTCTACTATATATGATGCAATTATGGCACCGAATTTAAAAGGAAAGTAAGACCACCTTCTAAGTCTCTGAATTCAGGCAAGGTTTTTGATTACAACTATTTTTCAGGTATAGATTTCAGGAGATTGTCAGTGGTGCCTTTAAACTGAGAAGGTTCAAGTTCCAGCAAGACAAACTCATCCCAGCTAAATCTAAGAACACACTTAGAAGTCTGATGAACAACGCTACAAATGTTTACTAGAAAAGCGTTAACACATAATTCAGTGACCATCCTTACACCATTTATATTACACAAATACCTGTGACATCAGTGATTCCTATTCACTTGCTCTAGAAATCTCCAAACTACACAAGCATAGACAGAAGTAGGACACAACTATTTGCAACAAAACAGGTAACACCTTCCTGCTGTAGCATGAATTCAAAGCTTGTGAATCCACTTCACAGTGAATTAAAAATCCATGTATTAAATGGTACCATTCTGATGCAGGTGTTTACCCACTTTGCAAAAGGGGGGTACGCAGAGGGATGCATTTTGAGACAAAAGTTGCTCTTACAGTAGCAGCCGAGACCCCTTTCTATAATAGGGAAATGTGAAAACTTTGCAAAAGGTTTTCTATGATTTCACACATTCCTATTGACATAGAAGGCCACTGCAATTATAAACTATGCTGAAAGTTTTTACAAAGTGACAGTAGTCCAATTCTTAAATATCAATTATAGTTCATTAAAAAAATTGATGAGACACTGCCCACAAATGATAAAACAGTGTGGTTCTTTGGACTCAAATGACACCAATTCATTTGCACTAGTTGGCCTTAATGAATCTCTCATGTCCATTACTTAGAATGTCACACATTTTGAATAACTAAGATAAAGATATATACATGTATAGCTATATCATGTACATGAATTTCCCTATATATATATGTATGTATATTTTGAATATTCTAGTTCTTACAATATTTCTCAAAAAATATTATCATGAGCTCCCCGGCTTTCATTTTTGTTCATACAGATTTTAGCTAATGGCCACCTTATGCTCTGTGTACAATATCAACTTTTTATCCAACCTATATTTAAGATTTTCTTTCCCATTTGAATTTTTTCATACTTTAAGTAAATAAAAATTTCTAAACCAACTTCAGTAACAGGTACATTCATCCCACTGATATTTGTGTAGGCTGTAACTGGAAATCCCACCACTAACCTGTCAACCTGTTTTTCCCAAGCTGTTACTGTTACTTTTATACTTCATAAGGCTGTAGTCAACTCTGAGTTCCAATTTGAAAAAAAAGGATGAAATAGTTGCTCCAAAAGCCATCTAAAAGTTCAGACAATAGTTGGGAAAAGAGAAAGGTTGTATACATGAGGAATGACAAGAGGAAAGTGATAGGGATTTGGTAAGAGAAGTATGACTCCATGGCAGTAAAAAAAGTTACTACTTCCCATTCTGCTTTTTGTATACCTCTGGCATTTCTTTTTGGATAACCTCACAAGAAACACAATAAACAGCAGGTTAAAACCCTTTGGTTTCTAACACGTACTAGCTTTGATACAGTTCAGAGGAAAATGGTGAGATTAATGGTTTCCTGCAGTTATTTTAAGACAAGGGGGTGGCTACACACTCTATTTTAGAGTCATTTAAACCAAATCCAGAACGTCTTATTATTTCAGTAATAGCATATAATTATTTAGCTAAGGACTATATTTTAAGGAATGACCCCAGAAGCTACATTTAAAGCAGACTAAGAAAAGCTTTAATTCAGAACTTTATTTCTTGACTTTTTAATCCTAATATTTTAAGTCAAGAGGGTTTTAAAATGCAATCTCTTAGGTATTTTCTCCCTATTTTAAGAGAAAAGGCTACAGAGGGGAAAAAACCCCAACCTCTGAAGTGTTGACAAGGCTTCAGAACTTTGTCTTAAGAAACAAATAATACAACTGCATGCAAATCCCTCCACCAGTCTATGCGCCACCAGAAGGAGTGGTCTTGAGCAGCATTATCACATGTATTAGTGATACCCAGCGCCATACATGGTAGGACATATGCTAAAAGCCCCATCTGCTGTCAGCCTTCTGAATTCCACAGTAAATTATTTTTTATTCACTGCAAGATTTGCAGAAGCCCCTTCTTAGCTTCTTTTGCCCCAGTAGAGGTGGCCAATCCAAGGTCAGCTGATTAAAATAAGTAATTTGGCTAAGGGGATTAGCCATGCGTCCTAAATGATACCTTCCATCAGGAAAAATTCCTGAGCATTGAAGTCTACTGAATTTGAAATCAACAGCAACAACTTCTGCTCTGCACCCTGGCAGATTCTGCAGCTGCCTACTCGGTTGAAAGAACATCTTGAATCCTTCCTCAGCTCTTCAAACCTCAAACTGCAGAGCATTCTCACTGTACTTACCATGTTGGACTTCTCAAAGAACACAGCTGTGGAAGCAGCATCTTGCTAAAGAGATCCACCATAAGAGACTCTACCTAGACAACTGGTTTATTCAAATTCATTACCACTCTGGCCTGGGTTTTCAGAAGTATGCAAAGATACTGTATTTCAGATGGGAATTAAGATAAACAACATTGCTAGTGCAAGGTTTATCAACTTTAACAGTGCTCTCTCACAAATTGCTTTTTTGGTCATCATAGATAAAAATTCGTAAGAGTTCATATGAACAAATAACTTAAGAGCATTATCAACAGGCCTGCTTTCTAACCATCAAATTGGATGTCAAATCCTTGCAAGGTACTTCATTTACTGTTTTTCTTAGAACTGAAACCAAAAGGGATAAATCTTGCAAGATACAAGTACTGTAAAAGTCAATAAAAATCAGAACTGAAAATATAAAGTAGAATATTGTTTAGACTCTACTAAGATTTTCTCAACTCCACCATGACTTTTTTTTCCTAACACTTCCTTGTAATCAAACATTCATTTAAAGCTCTCAAACGTTCACTCACAGTGCAAAAGGACAAATTATGAGATTAGAGCACAGAAATACTTAAACTTCAAAAATAATCCTGAACTAGAAGAACTGTAAGTGAAAAACAGAAATTGTGTAGTACTTATGAAAAAATGGTATGTAGTACCAGCTCTGGTATCTGATACAGGGATAGAAATGCATCGGTCTCAGCTTCTACACCTTATCCAGAACTTGACACAGAACAAACAGAACCTGGATACAAATACTTCCAAGGGTAAAGAGTTTAATTTCATTTCATATAGCTCTTCAGCCATGTCCTCTGCAATATGCAAGCAACTACTGGCATAGTAAAAAGTGAATTAATTTAGCATCCCATTCCAGCAGATACTCTCGAGTTGCAGCTCGTGGCAGACAAAGATGGAGAAGCGGCACTGAAAAACATTTTCCACCAAGAGGAACTCTAAGGGATAAGGAAAGTTATTAGCACAGCATTTTCATATCACCTCCATCAATTCCCTCAAAAAATAATACAGAACAACCAGCTGAAGCATTAAAGTATCCTAGGGTCTAGGAGAATCCCACAGGAATGCCATATCCAGCTATGGAAGTCAAAGCTAATTAAAGTATTAGGTGGAGTCTTAAAATTTTAATTAGAATAGAAAGTTTTCTCTTCATTTTTCACCTTCAATGCAGCTGCAAGTATAAGGAAATCGGCTCTTTTTTCCTTCAACTGTGGTTTTACGACATGTCTTGGTTTTAGGCATTGCAAAAGCTCTGCAAAAACTGAGGTTACTATAGTGATTTTAGTTAATTACACATAATCTCAAAACTCCCAAACATGCTATTCTAAGGGTTTTTCTGGGGGAAAAAAACAATCTGTAAAATAAAATCTAATTTCTGAAAGCTAGTAATTTTTGTTCTATTAGTAGCATAGGGAACACCAAGTGACATTCAGCAACAGATTTTTACACATCATTAAAATGAACACGATTGTAAATGTGTTCAAATTACTATAAGTGAAAATTACAAGTGAACTATGTAGAAACAAGAACACAAACCCATTATTAACACTTTTGTCAGTCTCCAGGCAGATGATATGCCACCTGGAATACAGCCCCCAAATGGCAAATTTTGGGGTGTCTATCAATTTTGCTAGAACAGACTTATTTCCTCTGCCACTGATGCTAGTCAGCTTAAAATACTAACCTATTTCTTGATTTACACAGAGAGGAATATATTTTAGATTTAATTTACTTCAACCATATTGGATATTTTAACATTGCTAAAATATGAAGTTTACCATTTTAATAGGGAAAGATCAAAAAACTTCAAACAACTGAATTTTCACCTTCCAACTGTAATAAGCGCTTGTTAACAAGTACTTCACAGAAGCTCCCTGGGTTATTCCTTGAGAAAATAAAATCTGCATCAGTTACTTGTTACTGAAGACAAAGATATGCATAAAATATACCCAAAAATACCTTGTGGAATTTCCTAAAAGGGAACGTTATAGCAGAGAAAATGCTGCACCATTTGGAGATCTGATTTTTGTGTCTTGCAGGGTGAAGAACAAGATAGGCATGAAACATATCAAGAAGAATCCTGGCGGTGAAAAACTAGAGACATCTGCTTCATTCACATATGTCTCACTGACTAAAATCATAAGCAAAAGCTGACAGACCTCATCAATGCTGACTTTTTGTTTTACTGGTACTGCTCAGTGGTTATTGGGGCAAGTCATTTAGCAACAAAGCAAGAAGACTGTACACAGCAGCCTGTTTATGACTGTATTAATATGCATATTAATTTCCCTCACACCGCTTGAATGACACAGCTATACAAAACAGCACAGACTTACAGTGCCTAAAACATACAGTTTGCAGTTCAACATCATTAGGCAGGAACAGCATCTATTCTAGAAGTCATTCTGATTTGCTCAGGGTATAAACCCCTTTCTCTTCCCACAACTCTTCTCACTGAGCTCTTCATTTCTGTGATTCCAGTACAGTACATGTAAAGCCATTACCACCAGCCTTTTTCTGGTTATGAGCAGTTTTTCCATAAAGAATTTTACAGAAAAAAAGGGGAAAGAAAATCTACAGTAATGCATTGCTCAAAACAAAAATGTCAGTACCAAACATTAATGCAGAATTAATCTGTCATTTTACATAGCTTAAATATAACCTGTCCAAGTTAACAATGGTAAAACTGCAAGACAGGAGAACAAGAGACACAGCTGATCAGGTAGACTGTGACATACCAGTTAAAACACGTTGTTAAGGTATTTGTTGTCCTCCACCCTATCACCTACAGGATCCCCAGAGTAGTTGTGATCTCATTATTAAAACTTGTAGCTTTGATAGCACAGCTCTGGACCATGAGATGAAAGAACTGAATTCTCCTAGTATAATTCACAGTCTTGGTGAATGACCAAGTTATTACTCTTTCTTATTCCTCTTTGAGGCACTGAGTTCTACTGATGAAAAAGCACAGTATAAAAATCTGGTTTTGTAAGAAACTGTCCACCCACCAGAACTTCACTTGGCCTGCAAGATGGGCAAGGAACTGGCTCATAGGTCACACTCAGTGCTGATCACTGGATTTTACTCAGGCTGGCAGCCTGTCACAAGTGAGGTCCTCCAGGGATTGATACTGGGCCTCATGCTATTCAACATCATCATAAATTACGTGGACGATGGGATTGAGAGCACCATCAAGTTTGCTGATGACACCACAGTGGGTGGTGAGGTGGATGCGTCAGAAGGCAAAGCCATCTTACAGAGAGACCTGGACGGGCTGGAAGAGTGAGCTGGCAAGAACAGTATGGAGTTTAACAGAGACAAGTGCAAGGTCCTGCAGCTGGGATGACACAACCAAACAGGCCAGGGTCTACGTGGCTGGGGAGCTGCCTTGCTGAAAGGGACCTGGGGACCTGGTAGACAACAAGCTGAACAGGAGTCGGCAGCAACAGGCTGCTGCAGCCACGAAGGCAAATCGGATCCTGGGCTGCATCCACAGGGGCATCACTAGCAAAGAGAGAGACATGATCATCCCAACGCACCAAGCGCTTGTCAGGCCACACCTGGAGGACTACTGTGTGCAGTTCTGGTCTCCACAATTCAGGAAAGACACAGAGAGACCGAAAAGGGTCCAAAGAAGGGCCATGAAGATGATGGAGAACCTGCCCTACAAGGAGAGACTGAAGGAGTTAGGTCTTTTTTCCCCTCAGAGAAAAGAAGGCTCGGGGTGGGGGGAAACCTCATCACAGTATTCCAGTATGTAGAGTGGCTACAAAGAGGACAAAGGCTCTTTCTTCACAAGGAGCCACATGGAGAGGACAAGTTACACCAGGAGAGGTTTCATCTTGATATAAGAAAGAAATTTTTTACACTGAGAAAAATCAATCACTGGAACAAACTCCCCAGGGATGTGATAAGAGTCCCCATCGTTGGAGGTTTTCAAGCTGCAACTGGACAGGGTGCTAGAAAAATCTCATTTAGGCTCCCCTTCCCATGATAGTTTGGACCAAATGATCTTTTGAGGTCCCTTCCAACCTGGGCTATTCTATGACTCTGCTCTGACTGGCAAGGTAGCTTCCAACTGTCTCCTACAAAACACCCTCTATTTCTGAAGCAGGTAATCAAAATTTCATCTCATTTATATACTAAGATAACCTTCCCTGCCTTATTTCACAAGTGTGTTTATGCTAACAGGGATATACTCTAAATGTGTAATAAAGTAAGCAATATCCTTCAGCTATATCCAGCAAGCCAACGACCTTGGGCTCTCCTCACATGTATGTAAATACAGATACAGCTATATAAAATGTCCCACTCTACTTGCTGGCAGAGTCTTGCTGTTTTGGCATAGACTTGAGTCACAATACATTGCAGATACCTCCTTTTGCAGACTGTAAATAACAGCCTAAAACTTCACCACCAATTTTATAAATGCCTAAGTCTGTTGAAAAAATATACCACAAAACACCAATATTTAAGCCATAATGACATATCTAAAAAAAAAAAAGCGAGTGCTGACCAGGGAAGTCATCTACTATATCATTAAGGTTAGTTTTTATAGTTAGTATTTATATTTAAAGTTATCATTTATTGGCTTATCATAACCTTTAAATGAAGAAGTAGGCTTTACCATGTACTCTAGGCAGGTAAACACTTGAATACAGATTCATCAGTATTTCTTCCTCCCATGCACTGTCTTACACCAAAAACTCCAATGAAGCTTGAAATCATCTAATTATAACTACCTTGTTCTTCAGTTGTCTCACTTTCCCTCATCATTCCCAAAACACCACTTTTCTTCCATTTTCTAGCTCCAGTCTTTCAAAGAACTTAGGTTCATGCCTGACTTTAAGCATATCAAGTTATCTCATTCTGTAAGCTTATGAATAGCCTTCACTTATGTTTCCACTCAATTAATGGCTATATCAGGATTTTGCCCAATAATTCATGCATGATGAAAGCTGACAAAGTCCTGCAGTTTATTTTTAAAAAGCTACTGACTTTACTACTTCCAACACTGAAATGGATAAGATTCCAGCACTGTTTTTTATTAGCTGCCTATTTACAATTCAGTAAGTTATAGTTATATTAAAAATTGTTCTAAAAATTACATTTATGAAAAAAAATTAAAAAGGAAAAACTGGATGGATTGTTTCCTGGAGCTAAGATAAACAATGGACCAATTGCCACTTCCCTGCTGTAGTTAAACATCTCATTTTCACTCAAGTCAACAGCATTATTCAACAGTCAGACTGATTTAACAGAAAACTTCCGCATGCTCTTGCGAGTCTGCATAAAATCAGAGTTTCTCTGAAACCTTCTGAAATACATGGAATATCTTTATTCTTTGCTGAGAAAGCTGACTACCAATATGGGCATCTCAAGTCTGGATACTGCTTAATGAACGTTTTTCAAAAAAAACATCTTCTGAACTGGGCTGAACATTTAACTTCCTGACCATCAGACCTCTGAGACTTGAAGGAGGAACCTTTTACACAGATCAGGTACCTATGAAATAATAAACCTTTCCTTAACAAAATCATGAGAAGCATTCTGTACCTTTTTTTTTTTTTTCAATTTGTGCTCTAGAAACCTTGAGCAAGGTTTTAAAATGTTTTTCAAATTACTGCATGAGCACAGTCAGTAATCAGAGCATGCAATCACAGTTCTCATTTAAGACTGAAAATCTTTGGCCCAGATGGATTTCAACAAATTATACGCTTAACCGAGGTTTCCGCTTTTCTCCATTGACTAAACAGGAAACCTTCGGCAACAAGACTTCTAATTTAGGTATATCAGTTTGGTGCCTAAAATTAGGTGGGATGAATATAGCTCAAAAAATTACACAGCACTGGTTGATGATGGAAAAAGTCTAAGGCAGTAAATCACAGGCTGACTTGAAGCAGCCTCCTTTAACAGGTCTCAAATGGTTCCTACAGTGCTAGCAGCTTTTTTCTCCCAATAAAAACCACAATGGCAAACAATGACCCATAGGTTGAACAGTGTTCTGGGATCCAAGGAGTGGGAATTTTCTTCCTGATTCATCATTTGAAAAACAATAAATGTATACCTATATAGAATTCCATATATATAATATTGTTTCAAATCCATTCAGTCTACGCTATTTAATACGTTAGTAGTTCAGTTCAACACACTCTGCTACTCTGGCTAAGTTGGTTTTGCTACCAGACCCAAATTGTTTGAAGGCACTTGGGTATTTCCAAAACATGCTGCGATCTGACAACACAACTGTGAGCCTCAGTGTTGATTATTTAACATCACAAAGGAATTGTTTATGATTCACAGGAGGTTGAAAGGCCAAATAAATGCATTTCAAGAACTCTACATTTAGCTAATTATTTTTCAGATAAAATTGCAGATTTAAATTTCTAATTGTTGTTAAATGAAAACAGCAAGAAATTAAGTACATTAAAATGGCACCTTTCAGAGGAAAAAGAAACAATAAAAAAATCAATGCAGGTATTTTGGATATGCACATGACATCAGGAAGAACTCTAATTTCAGAAAAGCACATTTTGTAGAGGTTGTCTTTGCAAGGAACATGCTTGTTGTAGTAAACAAATGATACAAATCTAGACAAGTTCTTTAATAGCCAAATAACACTCAACAGGGGAGCCCCTTAAAAATAATATATAATACAAATAGATGTACTGAATATTACATTTCTATGCACACAGATCTAGGAACATACTACTGTGAAGCAGACTCCTGAGCGCTTTTTTTTTTCTTAAGTCATTGAAAGGAGTTTAAACTTTTTTTAAACTAAGTATTTCAAAAGAGGAAGTGCATATCAGTATAGTCAAGTGGGCACTTAGCTTTTTTTTTTTTTAATTGGATCATAAACTACAATAGCTACATCTCTAGCAATATCAATCAGATACAGAAAAACAGGCAACTTAGATTTCTTGCACGACACCCAGGGATGATATAATGCTGTAGTTCAGTGGACAAGACCACAAATGCATATGTACAATTACTGCCTTATAAATCAAACATCAAGCAAAACAAAATTTGAAAAAAGGGAAAAGAGAGATCTAATTTACCTAAGCATCGATACAGTGGCAGCTACAATACTAACTTACAAAGGCAGTCCAGTTAGGCCTTGAAAAGAGGAGGTGCATCTAAGGAATACTTACTTATTCTCACTGCTCCAGTTATCCCTGAAGAATAACTGAGGTTACTTCTATTGTCCACTCAGACATCCCTGTGTGAAATAGTCTTTGATGTATACAGTATTTAGAAGAGGGCAACTGTTGCATGCAGGTAAATTGTTTATTTTTGGAAGAACAGTCAAAAGGAAATGTGTTTCAAAATTAAACCACGAAAAACAGTTTTAGTTGCATCTTTCTGCCCTTATTTTAAAAATATGAAACTAAAAAAATTGAGCCTGAAAATGGATACATCCTAAAAAACCAAAATTATTATATGTACTATTTCCTCTATCACTATTAGAAAAGAAATTTCACCCCCTCTTTCTATCCCCAACCCTAGACAAAATTTGGAATTCCTGAAGTTCAAATGAAGTGCTGGGTAGAGATAAACAGATGAAAAAGGGAGGACAAGAAGCAGTGGAAGATGATCTACCTTCACTGAAATAGTGGTATTTCAGTCTGCCTGTACCAGACAAAAAAATGTTACTGCATACAAAGTATGCAATACATCACATACATGTATGTTATACAAATGCCGAAAAAAGCGAAAAATTAATATTTCTGCTTTAGTTACATTCTTCTGCCCTAAACTTTATTCCTCTATTATTCTCATTAAGTGCTCAGAACAAAACTAACTGAAGTTAAAACTCTCATGCAGTTTCAGAATATGAGAATACAAACTAGTATTCTTACCAGTTTTGGCCAACAACACTGTGGAAGTTAAGTTATTGTCAAGTGGAATTCTCCCCTCATTTTACTAGGTGAAACAAAATGGAAAAAAACATGTTTTCTAGAAAGCCAAGACCTAGCTAAGACAAACATTTGGTACTTTTCAAGCTAAAGCCTGAAGTCTCTCAAGAAATGCTATATGGGCAAATAAAAGGGAGATCATGGACATACATAATTCACTGCTGTATGGATTAAAACTTTTCTGTAAATAGTTGCCTTTCAACTGACACAGCACAGAAGAAAACTGCTAGGGGTAAAAAAAGCACCTGCTGTTCAAAAGGAAAAATACTCAGAAGTGTTGCTGTCACTTGATTGTAAATTCAATGAAAATTTTTAACCAAGCATAACCCAATACCATTTGTCAAATCTGACTGTGAAGTGATGTTATTACCTCAGAGCGTATATGCTGGAGAGACTACATGTAGTGACAGAAACACTCTCATAGTCACTGCTGGAGATGGAGCTGAGGGGGGAATCACATAAGCCATCCTGAGAACTGAAAAAACATATGGAAACAAAATGAACTGCTGAAGCGAACAAAGGTAAAAAAACAGAGCACTCTGACAACTCATGGCTTGTCATGGATTATACAGAAATAAGAGTAAACTGGCAGTTGTACTTTCTGGTCTTTGGAAATGATACAAACCTATTCTGTTTTCTTCCCAAAAAGGACAGACAATTTGGCAAAGTCAGCAGGTACACATATTATAAAAATCTTCAATTTAATTCATGCTATACAGTTAAACCAATCAGCAAAGAACCAAGGATCTTACATTTTCATAGGGTATAGGCTATGGAATAGCATGCCCATGCTTCCAAGTGTCATTTAACATTATAACACAGACATAACAAAACTGAGAGTTCTTAAAGTCACTGCATGTTTCAGGCCAAGACACCCTAAACAAGGAGCTTCAAAAACTTTTGAAATACTGTGTCAAGTTAGATCTATGTTTCCTTCCAACAGGAAGGAAAAAGTCTGTGAGAAAGCAGAAAGCTGACTCTTCAGTGAAGGACATGAAGATAACACACCTACCCCTAAATTTGGTCAGTCCCTGTAACTACCACATATGTACCTCAAATTTTGTGCTGGAAGGAGCAGTCCCATGGTAAACCACTAACACTTCATCAGGGGAAATCCACTAGCTACTAAGTAAAATGATATGAATAATTTAAATGAATGGTACACAACTTGTCTCTGACGTCCCTGGGCTAATGAAAAGCTTTTAAATAGTACATAATTTTACATTTTACATCATGTTATCAACATATATTAGGATTAGAAGATTAGAGTAGTTCCGTAGTGCTTATAAAACTGTCTCGGAAAGACCAGTTTTTTGTTTCAGTAGCAATTTACTGCTCACTGCTGGAAATTCCACAAGCTCAAAAAAATTAAATAACACTAGCAAAGAAAATATGTGGTCCTGAGCAGAGGTATCAAAGCTGTATTGGCTCTAGGCAGTGCAGAAGAATCATTCGAGCCTGCTGAACTCAAATGTTCAGTTCACAGAAATCTTTGGACAACGCAGAAAGAAACCTAAGAAATACCTTTAGTTAAAGGAGATGTAATTATATAGGTCAGGATTATTTTACCTCAATTCTTCACAACTACTAACAGGTTTTTTTTATGCTCTTTTGATTTGTAGGCGTATGCGGGGTACCTATTCAAACCAGCTACGTTCCAAAATCTCTTCTTCAATTAAATTTACTACTGTGGCTATTTTTGCAGCTAGAAGTCTGGAAGAAGGCTTAAGGGGAAAGCAGTGTACGGAAGGTATGTGCTCTAATCCCACTAAGAAATAATAGGATTTGTTTGCATACCTCCCACTAATCGCTTGGAAAATGTACCCCTTCATGTTCCTCATTTCTGATTGCCAATTTGAAAATAAATCCCAAGTGTACTACACTTTAGTTGAAAGGAAAGCAGTCACAACTGGAAAATAATTTTATCGGACTTGAACAAAAATCTATTTAACTTTCATTCGCTTTATATAATTTCCCTTGCTAATTCTGCTCATTATGAAGAGATAGATGCATTTAAACAAAGGCTTACTCTTTTATAGCTCATCACCTTTACCCATCCAATCTGACAATATGGTCATGCTACTAAAATGTACTTTTACTATCTGTTTTATGGCAGCCAGATGATATTAAAAAACCATTAGCATGTGATTTCCCAGCATGATTGAGCAGGAGAAACTGTCTTGCAAAGACGAAATATATTGTTATACACTTTTCGTAAGAACTGAACCTTCTCATACTTCTTTGGGGAGTTAAATGCTATGCTAAAACATAAACCAAAGCAACCACCACCCTAAGTACTATCTCTCTATTAGAAGCAGATTTTATTGTCATCATTGTCCCCAGTCATGAAATCACCTTCTATCCTGAGCTAACTTTGTGGAGTGGACAGTCCAAGCCAGAAGGCAAAACAATAAAGGCGGCACAAAGTGCTAGACCTTGATGGTAAGTAAACCTGATGAGTAACCTCTGAACATAATGGCCCACAACCAGCTTACATTATCAACGATCTCAATGCTATCTTTCATTTTCATCTTCACAGATGTTCTCTGACCAGCTTACAAGCCTCATCTCAGAGCTCTTCTCCATACTTCTTATCCCCTCATTTGAATCCTCTCCCACATCTAACCAGTCACTATCAGCATAACTTCTCATCAGCTCCACTATCTCATCTCTTTTTAAGCCTTGTCATAACACCGTTTGCCATTCTAAACTGCTTCATAAATGTCTTCATTTTCCATTACTCCATCTTTTAATCTGTGCGCAAACCTGGCCATGCTGAGCCATCCACTGATTTCAGGATTAGATATCCATCTGGTCAGTCATCCTTTGGCAATATAAAGTATTTGGACACACTTGACACAAATAATGCTCACAGAGGTTAGGTTTGTTGTAATAAAGGATGTGTAGCTTGGACTATTACCAAGTGTAAACATTTTTCTCACTCCTGTGTACCAATACAGACTGAATTTTTGTACCAGAAATAATATTTGCTATTTACAAAGCTTATTTCTGTTTCATATTCAGGCTGTAACTCTTCAGATAAGAAATTCTGTGTTTATTTAGTACCAAGAAATGGGACTCCAATAATAACTCTGTTTATACCTTCTCGGTGTTATACTAAATAACTTTTTTTTTTTTTTAAAGAAACCAACCAAAAAAAGAGACTCCTGACATACTCACTGCATTCCTTCTCAGTACACACAGACTCAGGATACCTCTTTGTAGAATTTTCTTCTCATTAGTATCTGACTGAAGATTTGCTCAGCTTTTCTAAGATGCTGGTAGATCCTGAGGTGAATTGACCTGCTTTTCCCAACTCATGATTCCTGTCATCAGCTGATGGTAGCTTGGCTCATGTGTTCATTAGCATAATTATAAGAAGAGAAGGTATGTGCACACAGACACATTTTGTAGCTGATAGCAGCTAACCCTTTCTTCCCACACCAGCCCACAGGCGACCTGAACTTCACCACATCTCATGCTCATTTGAAATTAATGCCATGTTGGATTGGGATCCACAGGACTGTTTAAACTGAGTAAGGTGGCACAAGTTTGTTTCATTTGTGAGGTCTTAAACGCCTACAGTGCTATTTTAAAGATTACATTCTAGCATGGGATAAAACAAGCATCCACGCTCAAAATAGTATTCTTCAGCACTTCCAATAAGAATACAGAAAATAAAGATTGGAGGCAACAGAGCAAAGTGACATGGGGTGATGTGGCTGCCTCTTTTCATGGAATACTGGCAGAATGAACTAACAAACCATTTATTTAAAGCTGTTGGACATTTTTTGTAACTATTTTAGGCAAAAAACAAACTGAAAGCCACCTTTATCCTGGGTTTGGGCACTTTTCTACTGGAATGTGTTTCCAGCCTCTTACATTAAATTAAATCTCTGGCTGTTTCAGGGGAAGGTTTCTTCATGAATGTTATTACTTGAGTTACAGTCACATTCCATGTTACTTTAGTTAATTGGCACAGATCTTCCCTATGCCACACTACGTGAGAGCTAACTCTAAAGCTTCATGTGTCACCTATATCAAATCCACTCAAATAAGTGGCTCTTAAAACTCTATTTTACCTCCTATACTCATTTCAGGAACCCATGTTGACAGTTAATACAGTTCACTGTTGCTGCATTTGATATATGGACCTAGTAAAAGGGAGCTGGTCAAAACACTGACACCTTTTATTTGCATGCTAAAGCTTCGTAACAGCAGTTGTATCAGATACTGCACAAAATCAGCATTCAACAGACAAGGTCAAACACTACCACTTTTGAGATGTGTATCGTTAAAAAGAAGGGGAGGAGGGATTGAAAAAATTCATTTATACTGAATCTGAATTTGGCCAATTGCACAAAGAAAAGAAACAGAATACTAGAAGGAGAACAGAAGAATTTCAGTCAAGAGCCAAAGGATTGCTTAAAGGAAATTTTGCCATTGGAAGGCTGATATTTTTTTCCAAATCTACTACTTCCTTCTTGCTGATTAGAAGTTTTCTTATACCTGAATAGCTAATCGATTCAAGACACTAAGCAGATATGTTTTTATTTATGTGAATATGCACAGCTGTCCATTAAATTTTATGGAAAAGGCCACTTGGTCATGTAAAGACACAATTTTCTTAACTCTTACTGTGATGGGAATATTATAGGGAAAGCATGAATTTAAGACATTTAATCAAGTTAATTTGCACTGCAATATCAATTAATCTAGTTTTGATAAAGAAACACTTATAGAATCAAATGCTATAAACCGAAAAACAAGCTAGAAAGGTAATTTGTGGTGTTTTGGGTTTTTTAAAATGTAAATGCTAGCCATGCCAAAAATATAAATGCTTCTTTTCCATGCATTTATAAAGGTGGAATGACTTATCTTATAGCTGTTGTACTGAAAACATGCACACGTCACATGTTGCTAAGGAGTGAACAAAATAAAATACAGACAAAAAACAAAATTAGAAACCAACTACATAAAACAGGTGTTCATCTTCTTTACAAAGTCATTCTAATATGTTGAGGAAGTAAAATTTTAAATATATTACAATATAGACTATTGTAATATGTATTACAATATATACAATTTTAGACTACAGAATTGCAACACTAAGAAACAGGACAGCTTGAGTACCAAGCTGGACAAGAAGAAATGATTCATTTTATTCTAGAACTGCAATACAGATCAGCAAACAGCAAAACATACTTTTCCAAGGATGCCTCATTCCTCCTCCTTACACTGCAAAAGCATATGGAAAAATAATCTATTTTTTAAGCCCCCACAAATAAATGCAAACAGCACCAGCATCTAACAGCCAATGGACACAGCTAGAGCTTGTAGAAAGTGTGAAGATAAGTTTTCCTCACTACCAATTTCAGCTTGATTTGCCAATTCTCAGGTGCAATGTAAAAGACTTCAAGACTACACTCGCCAAATAGATCAAGGAAGATGGGAAAAAAAACCAAGGGTATAATTTAAGCTATGCATAATAGACCTGCAGCAGAAAAGAGAGAAACTATGCTTCAGAAACCTTTTTTATATCAGACCTGTTTTAAGGTCAGTATGTAGATAAACAAGCATGCAACAGAACCAGGTATTTAAAACAAACATCAAAACACTAGCATTGTGTGACAATATGAAACAAGCTGCCAAAACTTCACAAAACATGTAGAAGAACGAGCAATTTTACAACAACCCTTCAAGTCTGGAAAGAACAGAAAGGCAAGTATTTCCAAAACACCAAAAAACCCATGATCTTCACTCTCTGTAATTTTCTTTCCCCTTGGAAAAAGCAGGCAGAATACTATGACAGAATGAGCACTTCAAAAATCTGCATAGCTTGCTTCCACTTGGAAAAAAGACATACTAGATACAGATCTAAAGATTGGTTTAGGGGTTAACTTATGTCCCTTTTTACCCCAAATGCTGCTTTGTCATAGGTTTATGATCTTCTGTGCTATTCTTAGATTATTTCCCCCCTTTAACAGTTTGTTTTGCATATAACAGCCTTTACTTATCACATTGTCCCTTCAGCAGATCAGATACTGTCTCATATTTGCATCTCAATGCTGCTCCCCAAGACTCTCAGTGTCCTTTGTGTTTTATGTCTTTGAGATACTGAGAAGCAAATAATGGAGAACGATATAACATCAGCTATGACTTCAAAACCGAAGTAGTAGACATGTCAATACCCAAATCTTAAGTAGAATAGTATTTAATCTGTATTTTAAACCTCACTGAATATTGAGGCTAGATAGAGAAGCCTGAAATACCAAGTATTTTAGGTTTAAGGATTACAGTAAACCTGACTGGACCATGGAAATTATACCTACAATGTCATATTGCATAGTATAAGAACTGATTTACTAAAAGAAACAGTTTGTATCAGAACACTTGACAGCTGTTTGATTCAGACAAGGGAAAGAAAATTTTCTTCTCCTAGTTGGTGACTTACAGTAACTAGAAAGTAAATACATTTATCAATTTGATGAATGAGCATATCCTGCAGCTATTTCATATATATTAGAGTGCTTATTGTTCTAGCTAATGGGTCCATCATTCTGAAAATAGTCTACTGTCTCCAACATTTCCCCTATGGTTAAGTTGGTATTCACAAGCATGTAATAGGGAGCAGTCGCAGAAGCCTAATGTGATCTTCCAATTTAAAAATACCATTGAAAAGCAGTGATTAGTCACTGCGCAGGCAGAATGAGTAAGAAAAGGTCCACAAAGTTCTGTTTTGTAACTGAATTATCTCTTTTACTGATGACATGACTAGTGATTCAGAGGCAAGAACCAAACCTATATATAGACATATGAGAAAACTAAGGATCTACACATGTATAATTTTTAATCTAGTCCTCAGTAGATCCCCAGCATCTCTGTCTCTCACAGAATATACTGAAAGAGTTAATATTAGAACATTTCTAAATAAAGGAGCAACAATCTAGTAACAAAATACCTCCATCCTTATTTCTCCACTTCTGGGAAGATGGAATATTTGCCAATTAGTAACAGATGTACTGTAGTCCAATAACAAATAGACAGAATTGGAAGTAATCAACAAAGTAGCAGTGGAAGACACAATGGTGAAAACAGACAAAACTCACTAATTTGTTAAAAAAATATTCAAAAATATTCACCCAAGAGTTTTAGAACTCAAGAATTAATTGGATGAATTAAGTTCTCATTTAAAACTTTGTTGATGCCTGGAGTTTAAAGGTGGCAATCTCTAAAAATTATAAAGACTCCAAGGGGATTCAAACAACTCTAGTTCTGTGAGCTGAAGTTCGTACCAAGCAACTTAGCAGAATATATCAAAAGCATAAATAGGTAGGCAATAATGAGGAAGTCTGCCTGGAAAGAAGTAACATGGCTTCTGCCGCAGGAACCTCTTGGGAGCTCTCTGAAGGGGTCAAGAAGCTTGTGAAGAACTGTGATTCAGCTGGTAGCCTCTGGATTTCCAAAAAGTTTCTGTCAAAATACCTCACTAAAGGCTTTTCAGAAAACTAAGGACCTATAGAATAAGAGAAAGGGGCCCAAAATGGAGAAATAATTCTTAACTATAAATAGGGAGGAGCTGTTACATGACCACTTCTCAGAAGAGCAAGATGTCACCGATGAAGTTCATTTGGGAGTTTGTTTTCACATATGATCTGCAAAAATGGGGATAGCAATGAGGTCTGAAAGGTTCCTACAGATGCAAAATTATTCAGGGTAATAACAACAAGAGCAGACTGAAAAACTGCACAGGATCTTAAAGTCTGAATAACAGGCAATACAGCAAGGTGATATTCAACTGGTAAACACAGGGAGAACAACTTTAGCATCAGATATAGAATGACAGCCTCTGAGCTCACAATCAGGATCTTGGGGCTTTGGCACACAACTTCAGAAAACCCATCAGCTCACCACCTGGCAAAATATCCGAAGTCAAATATTGGGAGCCATTGGAAAAACAACAGAAAATAATTATGCCACTGTGCAAGTCCATGGTTTGCTCATATCCTGAGTAAGCCTAGTTCCGATTCACTTATTGCTAAGAGGAAATAGTATAATTGAAAAAGGTTTAGAGCAAGACAAAAGGAATGATCAAAGCTATAGACAACTTCTGATCAAGTAGGCTGGGACTTTTCCAACCTGAAAAAGTAACCACATAGGTGAAGTGTGACTGAGATCTACAAAAATCACAACCGGCACGAAGAAGCCAAACAGGAACTAGGAGCCATTCAACGAAGCTGTAACAAGCCAGGTCCAGAACAAACAAAAGGACACAGAGGAACACAGACCTATAGAACTCTCTGTAAAAGGACAATTCTCATACAAAGTTTTTATATAATATTAACAGAGGCTGGACGAGTATGTGAAGAAAAGGTTATTACATCCACAAACCATGAGAGGCTGAAAAAAAGCTTATATATGTAATTTTATTTTAAAGACTTGATCTCACAAATTTCATGTAATATCCTATTCAAGGCAAAAATTAGTAAACAAACTGAGTTTTATAAACAACGTATGATTTATTAGGACACTAATTAAGCATAATTACTTTTAAGCAATATTCCACTTCAAGTGTTGCAAAAGCATGAAATGTCCAAAGGATTTGTGAATTACTTCTTAAAATGAAGTCCATTCAGGAACCATGTTGCAAGGCCTTGAATATGGTAAGACTTGCAAGCCTAAGATAGCAAATACACAGAATAATGAGGAAGATAAAACTACTTTCTCAAAAGTCAAGTTTTGTGCATCCTAAATTGTGTTTTGCTGTAAGACAAATTAACTCCAGTGCAAAAAATTCTAGATTCTATTTCCACTACCAGTAAAATGTTTCATAATTCAATTGGTATGTTACTAAAAAAAATGTTTATTTCTGTAGCCTTTATATTGTGGTAGTGCTTCACAGTTCAGTCTATCCCCACTGCATTGTCCTGAGCTCTATACACCTGTAACAGAACCTGCATCACACAATCTCCACAGAACTGACAGTGAGGCACAAAGGAAGCAAGCTGCCACAGAAATACAGAGAACAACAATAACTTCTACTTAATTTCTTCCCTCTGCTTTATAATATTAATACTTCAGGGAAACTGAGGACATTACTCACTACAAAACAAGTTATCACCTAAACAGTAAACCAAAATGAAGTCTGTTTCCTACTGATGTGTGTAGGATCCCTAATGTCTAATCAAAGTTGACCTGAAGCATGGCGTTTTCTTTAACACAACTATTGTTATGGTCTCTCCCTGTTATCTGGTTCCTTATTGTCATTAAAGATGTAGAACTGTAATCCATGACCTCTATTGTTCTATCAGCTTTGGTTGAAATGATTCAATAGGTTTAAAAGCTGCTTCTGCACTCTGTTAGGCTCCTTCAGCACCAAAACATTCACAAATACCCTTGTGCCCACAAGTAATATGATCAGATCAACCCCATTCTCTCAGAAGAAGATGTGTTTAGATCCCAATTTAATCCCATGCATTGATGCAAGTTAACTTTATAGTATCTCAGACACACTTTTCCTGCAAAACAGCAGAGTACAATAGTTAATGACCCCGATAGTGTTGAGCAGCAATGCACTCTTTGTTACATTGAACTACTAAGATTAGTGTACTTGATTTCAATGATATAGAGACATTATATGATTAAAATTCATGTGTTCTCCAAATGTTTTCCAAAAAAGCTGATTAAGTCCAACAAAAAGCTACTCATATTAAAAAAAGTATACTGAAAAATTCCTTAATCCTTCAAAACACTATTTTCTTTAAAAGCAACATTAATTATACACCAATCACTAAAGGATATAAGAACTTACATGCAAATTACTACCAAAACTTCAAGTTGCTCTTACCTTGAACTAGATCTTGACTTCACATCTTCCTTTGCTGTCCTTTCACTACTAGCATCTTCATTGTTGTCTAGTTTTTTCTCACATGGTTGTTTTCTCTTCTCCCACTTCTGCTGATTTGAGATGCTTTCTGCTTCTTGTGTGTCATTTTCTGCTCCTACCTGTGAACCTGAGGAATGTGCCAGGCACTTAGAGGAGATTGGCAGTTTTTGCTCTTCTCTGCCAAAGTCTCTTTCTGCTAACAAAGCAGAAGTTTCAGGTTTTAATGTTTCCTGTGCAGGGACTGAATTGTCCAAGTTATCTACATGGTCCATTTCTTTAGACTTTACTAATGCGTATGAAGCATTTACAACACCTCCTGCAGAATGTTTAGTCTTTAAACCTTCAACACTGTCCTCCCTGCTGTCTTCACAGCTGCCACAACACACACAGGAATTAATTAGACAGTTTGTGGCAGCTATACTGAGTTTATGGGATTCATCCTCCTCCTCATTTGCTAATGGATTAGCAGATCCAGGAACACAACTAATAGCTGCTTCTGGAGTTGTTACTGGGGATTCTGAGCTAGAGGGAGATTTAGGATTGAATATTACGGTAGCAGATATTTTCATTCCCCCTGTCCTGTGAGCTATCACTTCTGCCATTTCTGCATCATCAGCATATGCATCCCAGCCATTGAGGTATAACTGTGAGTCCGGACCTTCTAGACAGCTGCATGAATTCTGAACTGAAATGCCAGACATCTGTTTGCTATCTTCAATATTGTTATTATTGCTTAAGTCACTTGCAGCATCTTTTAAAAGCAAAGTTTCCTCTGTCTGATGGCTGTTCTCCGACAGCAAAGCATCTCTATATTGCAGGTTCTGTTTTGAATCATGGCAAGGGTTATTCACCCAAGCAAAAGTATCACTTACTGAATCCAACCCAGCAAGAGCTTCTCCTGCTCCATCTAGGTCATCCATAAAAAACACTCTGTCCTCTTCATCAGTTAAATTGTCAAGATGGTGTCTTGTTGGTGAAGCTTCTGTGCTAGAACTATTTCTTAGGCTAGGTCTGTGAGCTGGAGACTGACAGATGCTTGGAGGGGAAAGCAGAGAAGACATTTCATCTCCAACTCTGTGTACCATCCTATTCAGCTGTTCTAGCTCCTGTTCATCATACTGCATAGAACAAGCCAGCTCAGCCTCTGTGTTTTCAGCTTTTGCTGAAAGCTCCTTAGCAGGCAGAGTCGTAGTTATGCCCGGTGTAATGACAGAGGGTACTTCAGGATTCGCTCTGACAGGAAAGTCCACATCTTGAGAGATGCAGAGGTTACGTTCCAGTGTGTGCAGTTCATCCTCAGTTAATGTCTGAAGTAGATCCCTGAAAATTAAGAAATACACACATCACTTGGCATTTACAATCATCGGAGGCACTGATGTTACAGGTTTTAAAAAAGCTTTTACTGTTAGTACAGAAATCCGGAACTTGGGGGCACAGAGTACTTTCAGCTGTATAACTCAAGGTGCATTTGGTATTCATATTCAGAACACAATAGCTGATGCCTGAATCTGAGATTACTCATGCAAATACAAGGTACCAACTTATTTATCTCCTTGCAACGAAGCTCCAAAATAAATCAAAACACACCCAAAAATGGATCTTTCCCCCTCCCCATCTACTTATAGTGAAAGTGTTACCCACAATTAGATATAGTCATTTTTTTAATTCACAAATTTGACTTCGACTAACAAACCAATTTGCCATCCTTCATACTAGATTCTGAAAATTATTCTGCAAAAAAGTACTGCAGAAGTTTCATACCATTATATTGTCAGATAAAAAGAATTCATTAAAAATAGTAATATCGCTTATGCAACACTGACATCTTGGAAGCCTGTTCACTGAAACAGGGATTGGAAGTGGGTTCTCTCCCGCCTCAAACACTAACTCAGTCATTAGGGAGTTAAGCTCCTGCATGATGTTAAGAATCAGGCAGGCCTAAAAGCAAATGTTTAGGTATTTACTAAACTATATTTTCTTGAGGCATGCAGCATCTCCAGTGTTACCAAGTGTCATCAGTATTGCAGTTCAGGACTATGAGCACCTAGAAACAAAGTGTTATTTGAGGTTGTTTAAGTGCTGTACAACTTTAAAACAAATACACAGACACAGCAGCACTTAATTTTACCTCTGAATTTGATTTACACTGTGCTTCTCAACTAGAAACCACATATAAAAATATCCTCTGTCAAGAACTGTTGTCAACATTTTCAAAGGCCAGCAAGTATATTTTGGCATAAATGAATGGATGGGAAAAGCAAGATCCTCTACTTAAAGAGAGGCTAGGAGTCCATTATTCCTCATGTGGTTAGAAATCATTGGCTAGCAGGTGACGTAGAGCTGGCACATTGATAATAAGCTCATATTAAAAGAATTCCCTTAAAGCAGTAACTTCAGTCTAAACAAGAGGACCAAAAAAAACCCCTAAGAAACATTCAACACATCTCACATCTTGATTTCCAGTCAATGGCTTTCATTCTTAACTTGTTAACTCAAAGATTCAATATTTTTCCAAGTACTATCACTAAAAGATCAAATTGCCCCAAAAATAAGTCACTAGTATCTGACTTGTATATCAGCTACTCTACAATTTTTAAAAAAAGGTAACAGTTTAAATAAGCATGCTCAAGTCAGAATAAGTATAGAACACATTTTTATGGTTATATGCATTCCATACAATTAGCATCTTCATTTTTTTTAAAAAAATACACTTTTATATAGGAGTTATATGGCCCTGAAAAAAATTCTAGTACCTTGTAAGATCAATTGCACCATTCTATCCTCCTCTTTTCACTCGTTCCCATAGTCTCTAATAGAGAAGTCAGTATTTCTTTAAATCATTCCATATGTATCTTTGCGTGTGAAGTTGGACAATTTTTTCAATTATAAATGAGTAAGAAAGGGAAATAGCCAATCTGGTAGGCCCGCTTACCTAATAAAGCTGTAAACCAGTATTGCTATCTGGCACACTCGAACGTTTTAAAATACCTACACATTCCTTTCTTTTGTCTAAACAGTATATGACAATACCATCTCATTACTCAGATTTTTTATTTAAACAGTAATCAGTGTCTGTAAGAGATTAAGCATTTTAACATCACCATAAAAACAAACTGACAGAGAATGGTTTATGTTTTAATGTCAACATAAAAATAGCTGTGTTCTTGTTTATTTTTGAAAGAATGATACCAATATAGTAAATACAAACATGGAATAACATGATTTTTGCCATGAGGCTTTGTATTATGAATTTTCAGTTTGTCAGTTTTTACAGAAATGTTGTGATGTAAGTTTATATAAGCAGAAACAAATTAATGTGGGGTTTTTAGAAACAGTTGCGTTTTTAAACTTAAAAATCCACAACAGAGTAAGAACACAAACACAACAGTGGAGGGTTTAAGTTTGTCCCTCCCCTATGAAAAGCTATTAAAAACATAAGATATTTCTGGGTCAGGTCAGGGTCCATAAAGCAGAGAAGCCTTTCTCTGACAACAGATTCTAAGGAAGAGTGTAAGAATGGGACAAGCACACAGTGATCTCTGCTAAGTGCATCCTAACTGGCTTCCAGCAGCCTGTAGGTCAGGGATTTCTGAACTAAGGTGGCATTCTTGCATGGATAAAAATGTGCATGTCGAACTGATCAGAAGCCAACTGCTTAAACATCAGCTATGCTTCTCCATACACCACAGTCATACCCTCTTCTCAAAACAGAAGAATTAATGACTTCTACAAATATAGACTACACTAGCAACATTCAAAGGAATTTGCTTTCCATCCAAGCTCATTAGCATAACTGGGAATGAAATGGGCCCATCTAAAAATCTAAGATTGAATCTTCTGACTTTCAGCATCTGGCCTGGGGTTTTATTTAGTTTCCAGAACATTGCATGGCAGCACCAAGGATTCCTGAATGTCTGGGTGCTCAAAACTGCTCTGATTCCTTTCTGAAGGCACAGAGCGCCTGACTGCTCAGACGTATCTGATACAGGTTTCACACATTCACTGTAAAGTAAGGACTGGAAAATACACATTTGCTTTATGCTGGCTAGCTTCAGCGACTTGAGTAATGAACTCTTTGTCTCTGCCAATAACAGTACCTCAAAATTTAACAACAATTGCGTGCAGTTTTGAGGATAACTAAATAAAGCTGATAAAAATTTAAAAAGTCAATGAAATCAGCTGACCGTTCTCATGTCTTTCTAGGTGAGTCAGATCTATGCTGCCTTGCAAGAGTTGCTATACATAATCAGTTGGATTACATGTGGTAGTTCACCACCCCTGTTATTTCAGTAGAGAAATAATCCTGCTTTAAATTCAAAAGAAATACGCTCTTTTTCCCAAATCAAACCCCAGAAATCTTGCTGTTAACAAATACAGCTTGTTCTAAAATAGGTGCAGACAATTATCTTCACTTCTTTGCATAAAAACCCCTAGACTTACTGGGCTGTTCTAAATACAAGTTTCCTTGCAAGATGACAAATGTTTGATCAACAGTTATCTTTTGATACACTGTATATTAGATTATACAGGATTCACTGCCAACAGTGAACATTGGTATGTTTTAAAATGCTTATGTAGACATTGTGAATAAAAATTAACGTCAACCAGTATACAGAAAGAAATGTTAAATCTCACTACTGAAGGTTTAAAACTAAACATCAGGCATCATTACTGAACCATAAGGTTTAATTGGACTGTAGCTACTTCCACAGTTCACGTCCTTTCTGCTGAAGCATCTGTAACTCATCATTGGATCCAAGCAAGTGCTAGAAAAAAGAATTTCTCCCTCTGCTTTCATTATTTAGAAGCCGCAGGTAAAGAGAGCTTCTGCAATCCACCCTGACAGCAGCGGTGTGCTTCCTTCTCGCAGGTTTTAGAAAACACTGAATTTTAAAAAAGCATGTTGAGGTTTCACCTGCTTTTACTCTTTTTGGCATAACAACACAGGAAGGCAATCTAGCCTTTAAAATATGAAGAACATTTTTCTTCCAGTGGCTACAGCCACTGGCAGAAAACAAGGCAAGTTCTTGATATGTACTCTGCTTGTTACAAGCAGTAGCAGAAATTTACACTCCCTATTGCAAAACCAATAAACATATTTTATTCTACTGCCAATATTGAGGGTGCAGAAATTACTTATTCAAAGATCTGAGGCCAGAAGTCCATTTAAAGACAAATTTGGCTAAATAGATGACCGGGCCACAAAAACCCAAGTGCACTGATCTCACACATTCTCCAGGTCTCCTTCATTAACTTTGTTCCTATTCTAACTAGAATTTTAAACTGTCTGTTTCCAGAGAACAGCATCATAGTTATTGCCAGCCTGTGCTTCAGTTCATGCTCTGAATGGAGCATAAACAGCTGTCTATGGAGCTGCCATCATAAGAACACGATGCAGGTACAGGAATGCAATTTGCATCCTCCCGCTTCCGCAGTGCTGAGCACACCAAGGTCTGCAGATCTGCTCTGATACAGCAACACTGAGAAATCAACACTGACCAATATCACTGGTACTCCTTTACTGCAAAACTTTTAAAACCAACTCAAAGTCTTAAACACGGACATCTTGTAAAAACTAACCAGTTTCCCCTCAATCACTGTGCACACTTTAAAAGCATATGAGTTTCACACCCACCCCCTGCGAACATTCTTGAACACACCGACAACAGGTATACTGCATTTGATTTCTAGTCAATGATACAGAAAGCTTTCAGTGTACTTAAAATGGTACAATCCTCTGATTCTGCACGACTTGATCTGCAATCTGCTTGATTCTGCACCATCAAAATTCATAGGGACCCTACCATCAATTCTAATGGTCCAGAAACAAGCAGCAGGCAAGCAGAGGGCTCTGAAAAAAAGGGCAGAATGAAGGAGTACTGCAAAATCCCAGGTTTGCTCAGCTCTGAAAATCTCCATATAATAGCCTCAAATGTACATATAGCATAGGTATTTTTAATCACAAGAATGTTTAGTGTCACAGGCATCTAAATTAAATACCTACACATATACCAGATGACATGTTTTGTATACTTACTAGGCAGATTACAGTCATTTGGCAGAAATGGTTCAAATGGCTTAGTTTAAAAGAAACAGAGATAACACCACTATATTATTATGCATTGGTAGATATATAAAATACCAATGTTCATGTTTCACATCAAAAATAACAATCAACACAAGCACCTGCTTAGATTTTAATTAAAACATTCAAAGTCATCATCTGCTGCTCAACCTTACCAAAACCTAAACAAGAACCCATACTACTTTTGCTCAGAGAGTCTCTACAACCTCTATTGTTTCCAAAGTTGCCAGACACCAATAGGACACCAAAAATTTTCCTAGCCATTTGATATTTTTCTCTGCTAGTTCTGATTTAATTATGTGGATCCATATTAATACAGTACTTATCATTGCCTTTAACAGTAGGGATGTTTAAGGATAATACAGCTTACAAATTACCTGTAATCCTACAATGTAAACTGTATATTTGCTGTTACTCTAAGTTAAAATATTTAGTTGGCTAAAAAGTTATAGAACTTCAGAAAAATTCACTGGGAATCGATCGTATTCTGCAATAATATGCTGTTCTATTTTCTTACAACAGGCACACAACTACAATAGAATATACAACGACTTTAACAGAAGACTACTTGAATCTATTTTCACTCCTTAACTACTGGTGAGGGAGACTGAAGACTCCTGGAAAAAATGCTCCCCTTTTGCTGGAGAACAGAAATATCAAGTATCTCATTCCATCTTCCCTTATAGGTTTCTGTGAACATTCTCACTGAGTTGGAACTGCAGCCTTATAAGTTGAAAAAAAAAAATCTGTGATAACAAAACCAAGAAATAAATCTAGACAGCTTAGGTACTTTAACAGTAATTTAATTACCCTACATGAACCACACAGTTATTTGTAACTCACTGCTATTTTCATTCAATGTATTTTTCATTCAAGAATATTACTAAATGATCTTTTTGAGACCAGTTCTTCAAAATATTCAAGTTCCTTGACACTCCTTCAATTCAGAGATCTCACTGCCAGACATAAAATTTCACATTATGTCTTAACTTGCTTTAATTTTTGCTCTGATCGATGTTATCTCACTAAGAACACTTCGCAAACTTTGTCTCCTAGACATCTGAAATCACATTTCTTAATGCTCATTTAACAGAATAAATATGTCTAAAGTTTATCAGAACTTTTTCCAAAAACTAATCTGAAAGAGTCTTATCATTTTTTGAAGTCTGCATTGAAAATTGTAGTTATTGAACAAACAAGCATTTTACTAATGTGTTTTCAACCCAAGCATTAAGTTCAGAGTAACTGAAAATTAAATGGACTAAGCAATAAACTGACTTCATTGATTTTCATTTTCTGTGTTGTGAAATGTAAGGAGTAAGCAGAAAGAACAGATTATAAGTAGTATATTAGCTTTTAAGTATTCTTTTTGCTTTAGACAGCCATTGGAATGCTGGTGAAAATTTCCATGATAGCTATCTTTTGGGAGTAAGGTATTTTAATGTAAACTTCATGAACTTTTAAAGCTTCAGTACCATTAAAGGTTTTTTTTCCCCTCTAACTTAAGGTTTGCTCCTCAATTCATGTTGTTCTTTACTCAGTGTTTTATAAAACCGCAATCACTCAAAAAACCCCAAACATGTTGATTTGTCTGAGATTAATTCTGAGATTTCAATATGAATATCATTAATGTACCTAAAAATAAAACTGTATTCCTTCAAGACAGAAATATTAGGAAATCTTTAAGGGACACAAAAGGATGTGGTCTGGCTATTCATAAAACCTGACTTCAGAAACAGGCTCCTCTCTGAACCATCCCTGACAGATTGCATTCTCCCCCAGGAGATGCCCCACCTCTAACAGGTGAGAGGAAATTAATCGGGATAAACTTGTGTACATCAAAACTGTTCTTACATCAAACTGTCATCATAACATACAGGGAAGGCGATAAATAGGTGAAAATTGGACACACTAATGAAAAACTTCTGTCAAATTATCTCTAGAAATTTCTAGGAACAAAATTTGCAGTTGGCATATAAATTTGAATTCTAAGGAAATAATAGGGCTTAAGGATTTAAAAAACAGGTTTTTTGTTTTAACACTCGGATAAAGTATCTTAAGGGTGAATATAAAAAAACCTGAATATAAAGATCCTTTAAGGATACAGCTTCATTTCTCCAAAGTAATGGATCAGTCTTCTAAAGACCTCAACTATGAAAAAAATATTTTAATTCTCTTTATACTTGAGCCAAAGCCTACATATCTCCAATGGTTACCAAGACTGAAGCACTGTGAAAACAGGTATATATAAAATGATCCATCCTGTAAAAACAGACCCACAATATGAAAAACCAATAGTAACTTCTATTAAATTAAGAATCATCTGAGTACTGCATCACAATGTAATGAGAAAATGTCATAAGCATGGCTAAACAGAAACATTGATGCTAATTAGAAACAGGATCTCCAAAAATAAACTGCAACTTCAGTATTTCAGGCATCATCCAACCATAAGGAAAATCTGAAATGTAATAAAATAGTATTCAGAAAAAAATAAAACTATCAGAGATGAAAAGTTCAGAAAACTCCCATAAAATGAAAAACTACATTTAGTTATTTCATGGGTGTATCAGGCAGATGAGAGGAAAACACAGTTTATGGTTAACATAGCAAACAAACACTTTTCTAGGCATTTATGATTTATTTTTAAGCCTCTGATATTCACTTCAGAAGAGAAGCAGTTACAACTATCTTTTATTACTTGCCTTATTTTTCTTAGCAAAGTGTGAAAAGGTCTGAAGAGCTCAGACATATCTTCTGGTTTATGGTCCAAATTTAATGGTCCCTCGGAGTAGACAACAAGGCCACTGTAATTCAAAACACATGCATGAACACACACAAAAATGAAAATTTCATTATACAGAGCAACTACTAAGGAGTCAGAAAAGCAACTGTACATAAACATTAAAACTACACTCAAATTACATATTGTTATGTTGTTTTTTGTCATATTCACCCACAAGTAGAATTAAATGCTATTTAAAGCAACAGGAAAAAAATCCCCTTCCTTCTGTCCACCCTCCCTTAAATATGAGACAAAAAGCAATGGAAGCATAAGGGGAAGAACGTATATTTATTTCATTGCTACAGCTGACCCATTAAAAAAAAAAAACGACAAGAAACTGATTATCAAGTAAGTTGTGGAAAGTCCACTGAATTAAGAGAGATTGCAAATGGCTTTTTCTTTCCAGTCTAAATAATTTCTAGGTAAGATAGTTGACTCTTGTGCTCCTATTTTCTACCTCTAAGATAAATACAACCTGGCATTAACATGTGGTAAAAAAGAACACACATTTTCTAAATCACACAAAACACATTTTGATAATACCATGCTCCTAAATCAACGCAGGATTTGTAGAAATTTCCTTGGAAAGAGGTTAGTTCATGATCCTGAAAACATCCGTGTCCTTCACTGTAGATATCTCAATAGTTCCTCCTGACCAAATCACTACTGCCCAAACCTGTTTGTGCGTCAGGGATTAAACAAAATTCACCTTCTTCACCATATCTGCTGCATCGTACTGCATACTCATACTATGTCTGAGAAAGCGGATTCTACCCATACCAGGCACCACTGTGCTTAAAACTATTTAATCCTCTGCCCACTGCAAAAACAATGTATGTTTCTCAAAGGCAAATCCATCACCTGTTCTCACACTCGAGATAACACAGATTTTAGTTTTTCCAGGCCATTTTCCCCTTCTTGCCCTTACAGTCAGTGCTCAGTTACCCACAGTAGTTCAAAGGTATGCTCCTTTTCTTACACTCACATGTTGCTTCAGAGAGCTTTCTAGCCACTTCACATCCAAGTCATCCAGAGCAATGGGGCCTAACAAGATTGTTCGTATCTTTTGTTCACTGGCTGTTCGCTAGCAAGCACCCTGCATGACCACTGAAGGCTCTCTGAGACACAGTGGCAAAGCTGATGTCACAAGTTACACGAATCCCACTGAAGTATTTAAAAAAAAAAAAAAGGACCACTTACACTCTGTTTACCATCTGGGAAATACTGCTCTTTTTCTTCTGTTTATAAACCCAGAGCCTGGCTTATGCCCTGGTAGCAGTATAGTACCGTGGTCTCCCATCAGGCTGGAAGATGGCCACCAGAAAGTTCAGAATTGTCAAGGTAACAGAGGGTCCAAGAAATCTGACCATTAAACTTGATCAACACTGCTTTGGGGACTAGGGTTTTGAGGGCAGGAGCAGGGAAAGGGGAGAAGAGAAAGAGAAAAGTTGCTTCTTTTGCAAGTCACCTCTTTTTTCCAATGGCTTAAGAGAAATTATCCTGTTACCAAGGATACTTAACTTCGATTTATTTTTTTTTTTAAGCTTTCTGATCTTCAACAAGCAGGCTACCACAAAGCAAAGTAGTTATTGCTGACTCATGTCCTATGTTCTGCCCAAATAAATGTTACTTCTTTGTTTGGAAGCTTGAGGCTGCTCTCACTGAACTTCTAACTGATGCAAAATCACCATTCCTTTGGCTTTCAGGTACAGTTTGCTTTCCATAGGGTTTAACTCTCAGAAGAAATAAAAAAAAATTTAAGTGGGCTGGAGTGCTACAAAAAAACCTTATGAAATGTCCTTTGTATATGTATGACCTTTGAAAAAGTTCTGAATCAATGCTTGAATATAGTTGTAACACGGAAAGAACTAAAAATTGGAGAAAACTGTCTTAATATTTCCTACTAGGTTCAAAGTTCACCGACACCTGTTAACATACTAGGCAACATACACTATATTGTCTATTGTAAAGTGATGTCTGGAAAGAAACCTTAGACAAAAATGACTCTGAGAAGTACTCCTTAAAGCTTTGCTATTAGAGGACTGAGGGCATCCAGCACTTCTCCTTGCCCCAGACCCATCCTTCTCATTAAGACACGGAGCGACAGCATGACAACTTTGTGTTGCGTCTGTCTTGCATTTAAAGGCCTCTCCTTTCACAGTCCAAATAAAAGGCTTGCATTTCTTCCAGACAACACAGATCTGGATGGTGTAGTTTTTCTGTTGAACTTCACATGGCAATGATTTATTTTCAAATCACTGGATACTTTGGAGCAGTTAAACTTTTTTCTCTTCTCCCTCTCTGTCCTCCTCTAATTTGGGATAGACAGCATGTGTTTTTCAGACAGCCCTCGGTTTTCCAGTTAGTCATGATGTACTCTTCTTCACTGTGCCTTCCAGCAGCTTCAAACTGAGTTCTCACATTCCCGTTGTCTTTTTGATAATCAGATTATTACTGTTATTATTTTTAGAATGACAGTTACAGACAATAGCCTATTTAACAGGAACAATAAGCCACAGGGATTTCCTGAGGAGAAGCGTATTACACTCAGAATTTGAGGTTTCTTATTTCCCTCAATTATACTACTTATATTATCTGACTTTAAAACATTCACAATGGTAAAATATTAAAAATATGCTGGCTTTATTCCAGAGAAACTGCTGTCTTATTAAATCATGAAGACTCATTAGGAAAAATGCATCTGATTTGTTCAATACTGCAAAAACTGTATGAAGCAAGAACACTTGTTTTAATTTAGTTGTCTTGAGTTGTCAAATACAGGGTACAAATCTACACATAAGTTAATACTTTCCTTGCAAAAGACTTAAGCCTAACTCAGTGGTCACAATGCAGTTTGTCATGACAACTCTTTTTGAACCTAGAGTCATTAAGAAAAAACCACAATTCCTTTTGACAACTTTTGAAGACTTGTAACCTTAGGTCATATTATTTTTGAGTGTCACAAAATATGTGCTTTCAAAAAATATTTCTGACAAAGCAACATTTTAAAATTTCTTTCTGGAGGATGACTGATCAATTGTTCCAGATTCCTGTTTTCTATATTTTAAGTTCTACCTTCTCTTTTCTTTTTTTTCCTCTTGATATTCTACATAAAACCAGTAATGATTTAAACCAAAACATAATCCTCTTACTTGAGTTTAAAGAAAGTACAAGCAAACTCTGTGGAAAAAAAAAATACATCGGAATTCTGAACAAAATTTTTGAAATCTTCAGCAAATCTTTAAATCAGGCACAGTGGGGAGTAGTTAAAAAAATTACTTACCATACAATCGCTAATCTTGGAATTGTAAACATTAAAGCTGGTTCATAGTCATCTATCATATCTTGAGTGAGGTATCCAAGCCTTAAGGCTCTAAGCAGAAGAACAAGGTTATTTAGTAAGAGATCAAACTCTTGAAGAATACATTTCAACAGGAAAATTTTGAAAAAATTGTTCTAAGCCAAACCAAATTGATAGTATTTAACTCATGAACTACTTTTTGTACCAACTAAAACACTATTTATATAACTGACTGCTGTAGTCTCTGCCTCAAAAAAATATTAATATAAGAAAAAAAAATCTTCAAACACTTAAAACTTTTATAGCCATCCAAAACCAAAATATTTTTTATGCCATTTTCCCCTTTTCTTTATTATTTCATGCCAGACTTCAGCTTGTTACTGAAAACCACTGGTGCTTAGAATTTTTCAATTAAAAGAAACATTTTTCAAGTAATAGGAAAAAATATTTGGTTTCATTTTCAAATAAAATTTGCTATAATCATCTAGGTCAACCCCTCCTGAACTAATAAACCAGACTAAAAAAAACTAGTTCTGTACAGCGACTATTATTGAAGTGTAAGGATTTAATATTTGGGGGACACATCACAGTCCTCTAATAACTTTTCAAATATCTTAAGCCCCTTTTAGACTAAAACCCAGTTTGTTATGACTTGGCTATGCTTTTCAGGTTTCTTCACAATTTCTTAATTTCCTTCCAAGTTTTGTAACATCCTCAAATTTCTTCTCTGATTTGTCCATATCTGTGAGTAAGATAACACTCAAAACTGCACACTAGTCCCACTGAGATCTGACTGGTTCCAAAAAGAATAGAAATAACTTTTTCTTATTCCTTATCAGTACTTGTCTTGCCAATACTGCTGGTGGTGAACAGCAACACAACCACAAAGCACTGGTTTGTACTAACAGTGGATGGACTCAGTGTGTGGCCCGCTCAATTTGTTCCCACCCAACTCCTTGTTCCCTCCTACAGTCCACTGCCAGATTATCCAAAGCTGCAAATGAGAAACCACCTTTTTCCTCTTACTGAGCAAATATATGTATATATAGTAGCTCTCTGACTGATGGAAGGTAATTTCTCCTACTTGTGACCATTTTGAGTTGTAATCCTATCTTTTAAAATGCCTGAAACACCTCTGATCTTGGTGTCATCTAGAGACTGTGGCAGTGTGCTCCGTACTCCTTGATTTCTTAAGAAAAGTATCGACCACACCAGATCCAGGGTCCTACTTCACAAATTCTCCTAATACAACAGTAAAACCAACACTTACTCTAGAGTGTGTTTTACAGTCAATTGGTCTCTAACAATTCCACCCAGACTACAGTTCACTAGTTTCCTTCTGAGAACAGTGTTGCACTGCTCAAAACCTCACTAGAGCTGAGTATTTCGCATGCTGTTCCCCAGTACTGCCCACCTGCTAGTCTAGTTACTCTCACAGAGGGGGGGGAAAAAAAAAAAGAAAAAAAAAAGAGAAGTTCAACACAGTACATTACAAATTCACATCTTCTTTATCACATTATACTCCTAAAAGAACTTATGAATTGCTGGAGTGTTAGGGTTTTTTTTAACATCGTCTCTCCATTCATATAGAGTCAAGCTCCAGTCCTCTAAGATCCTCAAAGAGCCTTTACAAGTTCTTTATGAAAATCACCAGAGGTTCACAGATTATTTGAATCACATCCCCATGTATTCTTGCATGAAGTATTATTAAATCTTGATGCCTGAAACAGATTTAGCTTATTTAAATGCTGTCTTTGTTTACACATCTATAACTAGGCATACCAACAATATTGTTACTGTTGGATTATTAACTTTTGGGGTTTTTTTGTCTAGAAAACAAAAGCATAGGCTTGTGCCAGGTAAGCATCCTTAATGCTTTTTAACTTTGTACTTGGATACTTACTAGAAAAGCAAAATACCTGGTGTTTTATGATGCTTCTTAAGGACTACAGTTCAAAGTGTTTCTACAAAAAGCTCAAAGTAAACACAGAAATTAAAATCTAGTATGTAACTAAAATGCTTACCTCTCCACGGTTTCACAGAAAAGTACGATTACCTCTTGCTGTACATAATATTCTTTCGGAGACTTCACAGGTACCATGGCTGACACATAACTACAAAGATTATAAAATAACATACTACTATTTTACACGCTTTAATGATTCAGTTTATAAAAACAAACGCAGGACAAATTATATTAGAAACCTAACCTTTCCTGCAGCATTCTGAAAGCACTCACTATGGAAATTGTAGAGTCTAAGAATCAAAAGAAATGCAGCTGATTTACTGCAGATTGAGGCAGTGTAACTCAGTAGTAATTTAGAAATATAATTACACACAGTTAGCAATCAGAACTACATACTGTGTGGCACGGGTAGGTAGGTCCTAAAAGGATCTTTATTGCTGCATCAAAGAATAGCTTAGTCTTTCCTTAAGAAAAAAAAAAAACCACAAACAACTGACTAAAACACACATTTTATCTAGAAAAGTTTCACCTGAAATTATATTAGTGAATTTCAGTTACCCAGCAGAGACAATTTAGGAAACTTAAAAGTTGGCCTTGTTTCTGTGTGGAATTACATGCAAAAGCACTAATTCACAAGGTAAGAAACATTGCTAAAAGTGGTTTTCTGTAACTATATTACTTAGTCATTTGTAGACTACAGGTAACACAGGAAGCGAAAAAGTTCTTCGCAAAATAACGGCATAGAAGAATGCTGTATGTAGACAGTTGGTATGGACAGGCCAGAAACTGTGCGTAAGCACTACCAAGAACCAGTTGCTGATTGTCAACAGTGTCTGCACTCAAAAATCACACTTAAAAAACACATTTTTAGCCAATGCCTTCAAGTAAAATGTTTTTCAATGTAACAGCATAATGATGGTTTTTTGAATCAGAAAAAAATTGCTTACCTGAGTAAAGTAATACAAGAGAATATAAATACTGCAGAAGGACAAACAATAATGGGAAACAAGACAGTCTATGGATTATTCCCAAGAAAAATCTAACATACCACCCAATTCTAAAAAACCTGTTCTGCTGAGGGTAGGAATAGCTGTATTATATTGGATCCATAAACAAACTTGTCCAGTATCCTGTCTATAACTATGCCCAGCACCACAAACATCTACCAGACATGCAGGAAGCTGGCGTAAATTCTGAAGCACAATGCAAGACTTGGTCAATGTGACCTTTGATCCAACAAACAGTTACTTTACTCACCCCAAAAGCAGTTATTTTTATTTTTGCTATAAACCTCCAAGCCATTTTTCAATCACAAGTTTTTAAATCAGTGAGTTCCTGTGGTTAATTATGGCTTGTGTAAAAGCACTTCCTTCATCAGATTTCAATTTGCCTTATTAAATTGAGTAGGTACATCTTGCTTGTATCTCTAAGCACAAGAGAACAAAACCTCATAATCTCTAGACTATTTGTTATCATACTTTTTTTTTTTTAATGTCTCTTATTTGTCTCCTTTCCTCTGACAAAGAAAACATTAAGGGAAGCGATTTATGGCTTCCTTTTGTGTCTTGGAAAACCTTCCTCAAATGCCATATGCCAGTATGCAAATGGAAGATTATAGTTCAGTTGAAGAGAGCAAATGTTGATTGCTAAAAAGCTATTTAATTTTCTTTTCATTATTGCTACACTGGAAGGAAAAATCTAACAATATAACAAATTACTGAAGAATTCAAATACCATGATAAAAAAATCACATACTTTTTCCATATAAAAGAATACAGAACAAAACAGCCAACTTCCAAAAACCAACAAGCCCCACAACAGCTGTAGTAGCCAAGACAATGCTCACAACACATTTACTTTGGAACTTTTACCTTAATTCAAATTCAGCAAAAAGGACATCAAAATGCTTGAGTGAATCTTTCATTTTTTCTGTGTAGAGGTTCAAATCCCTTAAGGCCTGGTCACGAATGATATTTCTAACTTCCTCTAGGCTTCGGGTCAGATCCTTGGCCAAGGGCCTCATAGCCATACTCTCAATTTCACGATTCATAATAATTGAACCAGCAGCCAAACACTATGAAATACATTAAGAGAGAAAATATTGTTACAAAGTTACTTTTATGTTTTAAAAAACCCACAAGGTGTGATATTTACTACTTTGAACAAGGGCAGTACTTAGCCCCAATTTGTTGCAAATTATTAAACAAGTGAAGATTTAAGAATGGTATGCCAGGAGCCATTAAGTCTTCATGTAAAAGGTTAGGGAGCAGCTCAGTCAGAGACATAAGAACAGGGGGAGGTTCAAGTAGAAGAACCACAGAGCTGACAGAAGAACTTAAAAAAGCTCTTCTCCCACTAGTTAGGCAGTAAGTATTGGTAGGATATATACTCTATGTACACAAGGATTGCTTGCATAAGAGGGATGCGAATCCAGCTCAAGTACGAGCAAAGGACTGTTTTGATTCAGGCTAAACTGCTTGATTTTGTAAAATAAATCTATTCCTTACAAAAAGAACAGAAATTCTCTAACTATGATGCCTTTTGCAGCAAAACTGGTCACACTGGCTATCAGACCAGGGATCCAGGTAGACCAGTATCCTGCCTCCCACAGAAGCCATGAATATAACTTATAGGAAAGAACATAAAGTCCAGATCACATAGTGATTCTTCCCTTTCAGTTTCTGGAAATCAGCTATTTAAGACAATTATTTTGCCCCAGGAATTATACACTGAATTCTCCTGACCAGCTCACAAAGACATTAAAAGTAGATTTTAACTGTAACACATGAAAAAAACTTTAAAATACTGCTTTTAAAAACAAGCTATTTAACAACCTTTGCTGCTGGGTTTATTCCTTTATGGATACATGTGGAAGACAAGAAGTACTGATATAAATTATACTTTCTGTATTAATGGAAATATTTTTATTAACTGAAAATATACAAGGTTGTTCTAGTTTCAGAGTTATAATTTTCTGATTTTTTTCCCCCCATGTTCATTTGCAGCTCTGTGTCCCTTCCTTCTCCCTTGCACTCCCCTCAAGAGGAGGCATTTCTGCAGCTCTGTATGGGTGACATACAATCCCAGCCCTCGCTCAGCAGCCCAATGCACTAATTAGTGTTCTAAGGACACTCAGAAGATCATGTTCTTACCTCTTATCAGCCAAAGCACTATTTGTGGCCAAGTGTGGATAAGGCAGGTCTTACTGCTGATATGCATTCTTAGTCTGGTAATGATTGCACTGACAAGGACACATAAGTGTATATTCATAACAGTCAATACAGTTGTCTTTACTACATGAATTTACAGGAGAAAACTGTAGTATGAGTTACCATTACTTCATCACTGCATATATTACTTTCTCTGAAACCAACAGGTCTCTCTAACCTGTTGGTTTGATTTGGAGACAGTGAAAGTTTGATTTGGAAAGAGTAAAAGCATTAGTTTATGTAACACAAACAGTAAATAAAGGGAGACTTTTTTTTCCCCTCCTAGAAGATACTGGCTGTCTGTGATTCCCTCAAGCATTTTCCACAATGCAAGGAGAAGTTACTGCATTGGCTGGTGTTTTTCCTGTTTGTTTGCTGTAATCCCAGCTTTAGTCCCTTAGAGTAAGAAAGCATAATGGGATTCACAGGGATTCATTACAGATGGTTGTAGAAAGAATGACTCCATCTTCTCCTACTTAACTACCAAGGAAGTACCATTAAGGCAACATGTGAGGTTGTCAGCATTTTAAAACAGAGCACCGCATCACCTAGATGATGGCTGTGAAGGTCATATGATAATGAGAAGAAAAACTGCTGCTGTTTTTGCTGAGGACAGGATTATAAAGCACTGACATATCAAATTCATTTTGTAAATTCTATGCAGGACTTCCCTGACTCAGAGGAACCTACAATTAACAACTATCAAAAGAAAGTTTCAGAAACTCAACATATGGAGGCCTATTGGACTGAACAAGATAGGAACTATTGATGGAGAGCATACACTTCAAAAAGAAAAGAGGAACTGGTAGAGAAAAGAATGGACAATAACAGGAACCAAAAAACTGCTTCAGATACAGGAGAGGCAAAGCTGGAAACAATACTACAACATGTTGTTGTGCAGTGGGATGTCTAGACTACTCCCCCCTCGACTCTCAACAAATTCATGGTGCTTGAAGTCACCGTCAGTCCAGCAGACCTGAAGACACTAAGCTCATCATTAAAGATGCCACAGTGATTTTTTTTTTTAATTTTTTTTAGCCAGACATCAGTACTGATCAATAAGTATCTTCCATATGACATCCTTTTTTCTGACACTTCAGGCTTCCCTTGGTTAAAATAATTAAAGCTTATTCACTGCAAAAATCCCCTGTTCCTACAGGTTGCTGTAGACGCACATCTTTGAAAGAAACTAGGTAGGAGAAAAGTGGACTTTGGTGTTTTGCACAGAAACCATTGTATTTTTAGCATACACATGAAAAAAGTGAGTTACATGCAACAAATGTCAGCTCAAAGTTATGTATGTTTAGCATGAGTTATAGCATAATATAGCCATTAAAGTGACAGCATGCACTTATATTTATTGGAGATAAGTGAATTTTATTGGTATAGAATTCCCCTATATATCTTAATTTAAGATTTTCAAAGCATGAGATGCGAGATGGCCCATCAGGATTAAAAAAATAGAAATCAAGAATATTAATCAGATGCTAAATTCACAAAAGAATAGTTTTTAAGAAGGGGTCATAATGACAGCAGACAATTATGAAAATAAACTGGTATGCTGTTAGCCCAACCAATACCAATACCATAGTTAAAGAATCCCCTTCCACTGAGCATCCAGACGAAGTTCCCAAAGATGTTTGCTTGGCTATGTAATTATATGTACCATTTTCAGAAGTCTCCAGATGTAAACTTCTGGCTTTATGTCACAAAAAAACCTGTCCATTAACCCCAAGTAACAGAAATAGGAGAGACTTACTTCTGCTCCAAACCAAAGCTGTCCTGCGAGGTTGTCATGGCGTATTTCCTCTGGAAACTTAACACAAAAGTCTCTGTTGGCCCGTTCATGTGGAATGCATTCATCCATGATTTGATTTATGATGTTCAAAACATTATCCTGAAGCAAAATACACGATAGCATATATACTGTTCCCACAGAAATCCCACAAAGTATTTTCTAACTTTCAATAAAATTTATTAGTGAGGCACTAATTAAGATAGAAAATGCAGTATTTAGCTCTTATGGTTATCACACACAGAGAGAAAACAACGAGGAGAATATTGCATAGAAAGAAGAGTGGCCAACTTCACTGTTTTTAGTTTCCCTAGAGACTGTTTCTCAGATTCACTGCACTTTGACTACTTTAGTGGGACTTTTGATGAGGAGGCATGATTTGAAGAGCTCTTCACCTTCAACTATCTAACTATAAAATAACAGTAAATAAACAAGAAGTAAATTAGGCTTCTCTCATTTCCTCTCACCAGCCCGATGATACGCACTTCATTCTTCCCAAAAAGAACACATGACAGAGTACCCTGGAGACATTACAAAATTAGTTATATTGGCACCACTGGGGTTGAATAGACTTAAACTCATCCTGAGAATCTAAAGCAGGTAGTTTCCATACTTGAGTCCCCAGTGGGCAAGGGCTGGCCCTCCTGCCTGCCTTCTCACCCCCTGGACATCCAGGAGGATAAGGGGACACTGCACAAGTTAGAGAGTCTTAGTAACTGCTCATATCTATGTCTGCACCAGGACAAAGATCAAAGACCTATAACCAGCTTCTTGATATGCACTAAATAATCTGTATTTATTTATTTCAAAAAGACAATTTTCACATATCCCTGCTGGGAACTGCACAGAATTTGATTAACATAATAAAGGTAGGTTCAGAGCATGAAAAAGGCTGAGTGCTTTCATTAAAGATGTTTTGTCTGTCTCATCCTTCTTCCATTATTTACAGAATTCATATTCTATTTAAAATATATTTCAGACAAATAAAAACAAAACTGTCTGTATAGAACTGTTTAACAGACAGAACTGCTTTAAGTCTACATTTGACTGTTTTATTTTCCTCTGCATTTAAAAAATAATAGGAGACAGAAGTTTTGAAGAAACCTGCCCCTTTACTATGTTCCCCACTGAGAAGGACAAAACCTACTTTAGGTACAAAGAAAGATTTACATTCTCTGTAATTTCAGTGCAGACTGCTGTAACTGCTGTTGCCACAAAATAATCTTAACATTAATGCTATAATCACAGTTGTCTTCATCCAAAATAAATAAATTAACCATTGATAATGTTTATGACACATTGGTAGAAGGTACTTTATGCATTCACAATTAAAACATTTTTACATAAATGTATTTTTTGCAAGTCTGTCATAAGGAAGCACATTTCATTTCAATTAAGTTGTTAAAAACAAGCACACACCTCATGCATATAAAATACAATGGCACACAATATTCAACCATCTTCTCTAGTAACAAATCTGAAAACCAAATGTTCTGTAGCTCCTCCATGGCACCACGACACAGATGTGGCCAGCAGGTATGATAAGCGACAAGGAAACACAGCTAGATTCACTGACATAAAATAATTAGAGATGCACTCCCTCACTCTGCTGGGTATAACATACTGCCAGGATTAGTGGGACACTTGGACTCCTTGGAATCCAAAGAGATGCCCATTGTAGAAACTGAGTGAAAACACCACCTCACAATATCCCCTAGTGTAACTGCAAGGGGAACTGGAAGATGACAGACAGAGCAAAGATGCCCACACCCTGTTTCAGCACCACCATCCTGAACCACTGGCTGAAGAACAAACCAGACTGCCACCACCTCCCCTCTCCAGGATAAAGTGGAGACAGTCAAGGAATCATGTGCAAATTAGTACAATGCTTCAGTGTGAGAAAAAGCAGACTAAGAGCACGTTTCTTATTTTCCTTCCTCGCATGTCTTAATTCCTGTATTGAGTATACTCCTCTCATCATTATTTAACTAGATCTATCTGGGGATCCAAAATACTGTGAAAGTAGGTCCCATACAGAAATCAACTCCAAAACCACTTAGTTCCTACCCAAAGTTACAGAGCAAAGAATGAAACCAAGGATTAAAGCATTTACATTGTAGAAGAGCACAAGTCACTCTTGACATTTTAAATCAGTTATTACTGATCTCTTTTGAGATGAGGTGCTTTGCCTGTAGCTCCCACTTTATCACCAGAGTAATACAAGCTGGCACATTAGAATGAAAAAGTCAGATTTCTGTTTTCAGGGAATTAATAAGTGTTTGCAAAGATCTTTTAGCATTGGAGAGATACAGTGCTAAAAAGAAATCCTACCAGTTAAATTTTACAAAAGCTGCTGGAAATACAAAGAAATATTTAAGCAAGGAACTTTAAGAAGAATTATATGTGAATCTGATTCTATCAGATTTTAAATAATCCAATTCCATTTTATTTTAGGACATGATATTCCAACTTATTTTACTTGTCAAACTTGAATATGGGAAAACGCATTTTTCAATCTCCTGCTTTTTTTCGAATATGATGAGACCCATATTGAAAAGCTTTCCTCCCTAAAATTTATTTTTACTTTAATGCATTATTTTTCAAATACAATCTTATTTTACTGCAGCTACAAATCAGACTGAATCCCCTTTTTATAATCACCTATATATATATTCAAAATTCCTGATATATCAAAGAACCTTTTATGCAGGACTCATACCTGGCCAAGCAACTGCTCTGTATTTTTTTCCTGCTTTCCTAATCATTATACCTGTAAAAAAGTACTAAGATTCTGTCTAAATCATCTCAGCAGATGATTATTATAAGCATCATGAAATTTTGTACCTTTATGCACTTAAACATTGCAACAGGATATAATAGTTAAACTTTTTACAAAGCAAGTATAATACTGATTATTTCAGTATATAATTTGTTTACCACCTAAATGACATTTAACGTTCTTCCTCATTTCTGCAATATCCCTATAATCTCTAGATGCTTCTGCTACACAGCACTCAAGACCTACCAACACATCTCCACGTATGCCAAACTTCCTGGGTCACATTAAAAAAAAAGTTATTTTTAACTTGTACAATACTAGCAAGTTAAACCATAGGTAATTAGAGTTTTAATATAGACTTCCCAATGAAGATAAATCACAATAACTCAATCTCTGGTCTAGCACCAGTTGTTTGTAAAGTTACCTGGCTTCACGTAGGCAGCTGGTCATTTTGCAAAACGCTAAGTGAAAAAGCCAATTAAAAAGATGAGCATCTTTTCCTGAATAGTCTAGTGGTGATACTAGAAGATTAAGGAAAGAATAGTTGATGGAACTTCGCCATTTAGTGTATAAATGCTGAAAAATTTCTACAAAGTGAATTGGTTTTGCTGTTTCAAGATACAGAATTTCCGAAATTCTCTGATTTTCTATAGGGCTTATTTTATCCTACTACAGGGGAAAAAAAAAAAAAAAAACAAACCAACAAAACAGTTCTCCATCACTTTCCTTCTCTTCCATTCCTTCTTATGACACCCAGAGCAGAGTAACCTAAATAGGAAATCTGGAATACTTGCTCCCATAATGACTTCAAATCTCAGCTGCTTTGTAACTGGAAGGATGCCAGCCAATTCAGACAGACTATCCAATGCATTGTAAGCAAATTAGTCTTTTCTTTAAAAGAGCTTCAAGAAACATTCAATTTAGTTAATTACAGTATTCTGCTTTGTAAGCTAAGAACGAATGGGTTCGGATACATGGTAACATTAAGGTTTTGCTCTAATTTAAGCAACAGAAATCAATTAGTTGAAATTGAAGTAGTAAATCTTTCACTTGATCCATCTTTCTACATAAAAGCCTCTGGATTTTAATGTATCCTTTGGTGTATGTATCTGTTATCTTTTGGTTCATTTGCATACCAGGATGAGCACGGTTTTGTTTCAGCTGCTCTTTTTTAGGCTTTCCAGCAGCACAACAGGCAGCCACTGCAGACATTCTGCTTCGGGATTTACTCCAAGTTCCTCATTTCCTGGAAAACAGAGCTCAGTGTTTCACATAACAGAGAGCACTTATATTTTATTTTGATAGGAAAGATAATGAGTGGTAGTGAGACAATGTATGTAGTTAGCCACAGTAGAGGACAAAAAGTTGATCTATTTCTGGCCCAGCAGTAATTGGCCATATACTCAATAACCAGAGCATAAAGCTAACAGCAACTGCTGCATTAGCTTTCGCAATAGGTACAAAAAGAAAGCCAATGACTTCATCTTACTTATGCTCTAAAATGTATGTTTAGATCAACAAAAGGCAGACTTATCTACTCTTTCGTACATGTCCTTGATAAAATCTGTGCTGCTCTTACATGCTATTAAGTTTAACATGACCTTCCTGAGGTCTTTTGCAAGATTTCTTCAGAGGAAGATAACTTCCTGTTCAGTACCTCTTTAATATCCTTTTTTTTGAATTATTGGTAAAATCTAGCCAAGGTAACAGAGTCTGTGATAATATCACCATGAGCTTAAGAGATGGTATTTTAGCCTCTTCATTTAAATATATCCTTCACATTTTTCATTTCTTTTACTGGCTTGACATTCAGCTGCAAGACCTCCTTCAACATCACATTTATGGCAAACAGAAGCTATTGATGAACACAAATTAAGGCCAAACATAAAGGAAGATTTTGTTGTAACTAAAGCAATTAGCTCATATTCAGGTTTTTATGGGTTACTTACATTAACAGAAGAAACCAATAATAAGGTGACACACTCTTTGATGTAAGTAACAGGATTTCAAAGGACACCCAAAATTGTTGGCTTCAGAACCCAGCAGGGTACCTACAGACGGCTGTTTCAACCATCAGAGATCCAAAGTCTCTCTCCAAACAGCAACAAGTTCCACCACTTTCTCCCCATCCAGCCCATCTTGCACAGATCCCAAAGGCCGTGCTTTCAGTCTCTCTTTTGCCTCATCAGCTATTTGACTATTTCCCACTGTCAACTTCCAGATGCTCCACTTCCTAAAACTAACGTAGGTTTTTTCCATGTGTGAACTTTGGGCAGTAGTTCCTAGTTTAACCTAGCCCATTGTAGAGCAGTAACAAAATTCATCATAAATTAAAGGCCATTTGGGTCTCTAGCAATTTAAATTGCTCTATCTCCCCAGCCCAGCACCAATCATTGTTGCAGTTTGTGTTGAACTGCAACATCAAAGCTTCTCTTCCTGAACTCTCTTAATGGTGTACCCTGATGAGGGCACTAAACACTCCAAACATCACAGATTTATTAATGGAAATTTTGATCTTGCCTCCTGCATATATTCAAAATCTATTATGCATACACTGAATAATTACATCTCACTAAGTGGAGCGATTGTTAGATATGCAGTGGTGAACACTGGCACACCAATTTTCAAACAGAAGAGGTCACATATTTGAGCACAGCTTCCAATAAAAATGGTTCTTTAACAAAGATGTAGTACTTATTTAGTGGCTAAAATGACATTTTTCACTAAGCCAGTGTGTACTCCTTTGACAAATTACATTGAAATTGAACTTATATCTGTTCTGAACATCTCTGTTTCTGACACAAAGACCTAATCATGGAATTCATTTCCCTCTTTTCTTACTAGCCACACAAATATAGCTCAGTAAATAAAAGAGGAACCCCCATTTACAGAAGAGCTGTTTAAGACCAACTTGAGAGACCGCATTAAGTGCAGCATTGTTACAGGGCATCATCGTGTCTCTGCAGAAAAAAAGCATTTTCAGATCACAAAAATCTAAGTGCTCCTGACACTACCATAAGGGAAAAAAAAAAGCTGTTTTACTCCTCCACACCAAAAAGCCATTAACTAATATTAGACAGGGCTGTCTCTACTGAAATGAAGTACGCCCAAACTTGTACCGAAAGACTGTTCTCAGTACAGAGCTCTTCAACCAAGCCTCCCTTTTATCACTAAGAGACAACTTAAGAACTTTGTCCACAGTGAATCAAAATATTACTAGATAAATATCACATTCTGTGATTCTGTGAAAATAGTACTAGATAAATATCATGGATACAGACATGTTCCTACAGCAGTGTATACAAACTTATGCCTTTTCTATAAAGACTCTAAAATGCTTGTCTTATATTAAAAGACATTTGAAAAGAATCCAGCAAGTAACCTGGTATACTAACACCCTCTTTTACATAGTTTCATAGCAACAGAAGGATAAAAGACATTCACTTTGAACGTGGGTATCTGCTGCAATAAACATAAAACGGGCTTTCGCTTGTACCAGTACCAGGCAACTGCCTTCCTACCACGGCACAGTGATCCCAAAACGGCCCTAAAATGTACTTCAAGATTTCCCAAGCACAGAAGTATTTCAGCCTGGTACAGAGCTCACACCGCCCTCTTTGTACCACTCCAAAGCTGTGCCACAGCTGAGGCCATGACCAGAACAGAGTCAATCATGACTTACTGCCACCCTTGCTTGGCCTTCCCCTACTGCAGCGTGAAAGCATCATGCATCCCCAACACATTCAGTGCTGAGCTGGTGTGGAGCCAGCTTTCCTCCCTACAGTTCTCTACTGCAAATAAATTCCCTGACCTGCAGTGTACAGCATTTTCAATCCACTCTTCCCACAGTCTCGGTTAACAGGCAGTTTCTCCGAATGACCTATTTGATCCATATGAGCAAGTAGAAACACAGGAAAAGCTTGTTAACATGGGAAACCACAATTCAAGACTAGAGTAGTAAACATTATTACGACCCTTTTTTCAAAGAAAAAAATATCTTACAATATTAATCACTCCCTACATAAGATCAAATATGAATCCAAAATGCAGAAAGGAAATAAAATTCTTGTTAGTTGATAGAGTTGTACTGATGGCCCAACTTATGGTGAAGCATTTTATATTTTCTAGTCATCATGCTAATCATTCTATAGTGAAAAATAATACACATGACCAAAAGTATCCCAACAACAATGAAGAAAAGCTGTTAGACAAGATTTAAAAAGACACAATTTCTGTAATTTACTAATTAGAAATGTTTATTGCTGCATATTTGGTTTCTTCCTAGCTATACCATTCCACTGTGTGGTGGGCTGACCCTAGCTGGACACCAGGTGCCCAAAGCTGTTCTATCACTCCCCCTCCTCAACTGAAAAAGGGAGAAGAAAAGATAGCAAAAGGCTCATGAGTTGAAATCAGGACAGGGAGATATCACTCAACCATTACCATCACGGGCAGAAGAGACTTTACACTGATTGCTTAAGATTTCTGGGGAAAAAAGGTAAATTTGAAATCTGCTTTTGTGGCCTAAGTCCAACAGAAGAAAAATCAACTTCTGATACTTACAGACTATTTAGTGTATTTCGCACAAGTATACTCAAGTTCATTTTCTTAATTCACAGTGCTCTGAAGTATAGTAAAAACATATGAAAGGGTTGACAAACCTGCATGTTTTCAAAAGAAATGTTACAAGCTTTCACTCAGTTGCATACCCAAATAGCAAACAGGTACCTGACAACAACTGTCTGAAGATATCAGGCAACACAGATAAGACATCTGTTGGAACAATGCAACTCACACAAGTAATCATTACTAGGAGTAATCAAATGACAAATACTGTAATCACTTACAAAACAACTGAACTGAAGATGAAACTATAGGAAAACAACTTAAAGTTCTACTATCACAGATAAACAGTACAGCAGAAGTGTGCATTGTCCAGAATTTAAGGTTAATCTTGACATCATCACTTTAAAAATGCTTTCCTTCTCAGTTTCACTCACTTTTCCCCACTCAAATTAAATTGGAAGAGATTGTATGAGAGAGATTTTTGCTTTGAACAAGGCTTGGCTTACTCTCCAGTAGCCAACTGCCCAATCCTTCTGGCACGAATTTCTAGCTTTCCTACATCAAATCTCTTAAATACATTGCTTATGAGAAATTCTCTGGAGCCCACCAGCCCTGTTGTATTTTGGAAAAAGCCTCACAAAAAGAAAACAAGTATGATTCCCTCCTCACCACAGATCAATAAGTAACGCCCAGGAGTTCTGATACAACTGAACAGGCTGGACTGGATCTGCTTTCGGTTCCTACTTCATCCCTCTACTGTTAACAAATACCTTCCTCTACTACAGTTTCTAAACTTTGGGAACATGAAGGCTTCTTTCAATCAACCTCTTCCCTCAATCTCAATAATTATCCTGCTGTCTCCTTCATTGACCTCCACTAACATAACTAATATAATGTCTCAAGGGTTGCAAATTAAGCAGAGTAGAAAGACCTGGCCATTACTTTAGCTAAAAGTATTCCTGGCTCAATCCACACTGTTTAACCTTTGTATCAATTAACAAAATAACATCAGAAATAGATTCTTGCCAACTTCTAACCAATCATTAGATTTCAGAATCCAGCAGGGAGTTTCTAACAGCTTTAGTCTAACTTGTGTCGTTTAACGAGATCTATTTCTGCCTAATTCTACAAGAAAATGTTCCTGGACGGACAGACGCAATCAAACATGAAAACATCGCACCCCTGAACTGTTCATTGTTCACAGTGATTATGGTACATACTCCCAGTTTGCTCTTGTCAAGAATGTTAATGAATACAATTAGTATTTCTTAGATAACTTACTGCCAATCCACTATGACACCAGCATTGTCCTACGAGTTATTTAACAGCTCTTCACAGATACCTTCTTCATCAAGGGATTCTCATTAATGCTGACTTTTTTAAAAATTGCTTTCTCTTCAGCATGGATACAATTCAGATAAGGTACAGAATAAAACGGCTTTTTTTTCCCCCCCTAGAAACTCCTTATTCTCATACCACTTAAACTTATCAGAAAATACGAGACACCTTCAGATAAGTTTCTTTTACACCTGAAATAGAAAGCCACTTTTCATCAAAGACAGTCAGCAAACAGCATAAGGCCATTTTACAGTGTAGGCATCAGGCAGCAAGGCCAACTTGAGAAGTCAGGTCCTTATCTCACCTACTTTGCAGCTTTTGTTCCCGTCTCCAGGCTGTCACAGGCTGTCTCACCCGCACTCTCAGCTTACTCTACAGAGGGCATATGTGAATGGTTTCAGTGCACTGATCCATAGCAACCCAGCTCATTTCCTGTTAAAGTTCACAGAATGACCCTGAAAATACATGCATCAGTACAGCTAAAGACACGGTTTCCTAGAGGTCTAAAGCTGACCACAGCTTAAACTTGCTATGGATAAGGATCTACACACCCACCGCTCTTCTCTCCGCTTCTGTCTGCAGATACTCCTCCAGCTCTATGTCAGCACTTTCACGCCATCGTGCATCCACACACACAGTGAATCAACATGACCATTTGGCTGAGAGTATGACACCACCAAAGCCTCCTCTACAACCAGGTTCCCAGGTGATCCCACCCGTTCCATGGCTGTTCACCCACTGCTGGATCACAAGCCAGGCTCCTGGAGCACACGGACTGGTGCTGGAAGGAAGGACGGACAGACAAGGCTATCTCTTTTGGTAGTACCACAGTCTGAAATCAGTTTAAGCTAATGGGAAGCTGTGCACTTTGAGAGGGTGCCACGCTGAACTATGAGGATGGGAACAAGAATAGTGTAAATTTGAAATGAAAACCTTTAAATTGTCACTGCCAATGGACCATGGAATTATGCCTAAGGAACTGTGGCATACTATGTGTGATAACACAGAAATACACATTTGTGCAGATTTTTTTTATAAAATCAAAGTTTATCTTGTTTGCCCATACTCAACCATATATCCAAGCAATAAAGCTAAGGAATTTACTGAAACTGAAGTCTTTATAACATTTCTACTGAGTGCCCAAGGGATTGCTTGAATCAAAGACTGGGCAATCCGCATGCACAGCCACTGAAGTTATCATAGGACTCTGACCAAAACCACTCAAATTTACGTAAATATTTTTTGTGAAATCATTTTATGCATTTCCATTAATACAGTTATGAAACCTAGCAGTGTTAATCCAGTGCACTGGTAGATTTAAAAGCCTTTACCTGCTAAGAGAGAAAAAACACACTTTGCATTAAGAAACAGTGGAAAATCTGATCTCACTGAACAGAGCTAATTGAGAGAGTTATGTTGAATTTCTGCAGCTGTAAACAGCAAAGACAGACCAATGTGCTATTATACCGCCAATAAAGAGTTATATCCAACAACAGTTCAACTGAAAACGCAGAGCCCAAATCTTTGGGAGACCTCTACTCTAACACAGAGTGTTCAGGCCTAGGATCATTTCTACTAGCCGTATCTTTTAAATGAGTGATTTAAGGATCTCCTAAGAATTTATGCAAAGATAATACTGCCTTCCTGTTGAGAAATGCCCTCAAATTTTTCTTTTCTCAACTATAAAATATACTTTTAGACTCTTAATTGCATTGCAGAATAAGCCAGACAACCACAAATATGTTAATCAGATCTACTGAGAGAACTCTTCGCATTCCAGCTACAGGGTTAAATTTTCCAGTCAAATTTGCAAAACCCCTATGGAGGACAATAGTACAAATAATAAAGAGGGCTGACACTGAGGCCAGAGGTTTGAAAACAGAAAATATTTTTTAATCCCAGTTATCATGCAAGTCAAAAGTAGACATGACTCTGCAAGCCTGCTAGAATTCAGCCATGTTTATTTATGAGCCTACATCAGACCTAACCAGAAAAAAAACCAAAGACCTTCTCACAGTATCAGAACAATTCTAAAGCAAAAATTACAAGAGCTTACATCAATAAGACAGTTTATCTCAGCACCTCAGTTGCACAAATCAATTCAACAAGCTTTGCAGCCTGAAGATGATCACTTAAGCTTCTACATGAACTACTACATTGTTTTATTATAAGCACTATGTAAGTGGAACAACAACAACTTTAGCAATAGTTACAGATACCCTGGGGCAACTGAGAAATCAAAGAATACAAGTATCTGTTGCTTGGTATTTGTTTAAGTAATCTTCATGCACAGAAACCCTGAGAACTAAAAACGTATTCTCAGGGCAAAACCAGGAACTTACATTGTGTACGTCACAGTAGTATCAAGAACACTATAGCTTTTAAATTACTTTCTGGGCTTTTTTCTGAACTATGGAACAAGGAACAGTATTTGCCTATAAAGGAAGTTCGCTTTATTTACTTTGCAGTGGGAAGAACCATGTACTTGGGGTAATACTGCTGTTCATCTCAGCAATACTTTGACATGTTGAAAAAAATCATGCTACTCTGTAAAAACTGGAAATCCTGTAGGAGAAAGTAGATGGCATTAGCAAAAAGGTATGCATTCTTAACCAACACAGCACGCATTCTTCATAATTCATTTCACACAACTATTTATTTCCCAAAGCCTTTAAAATGGGAAGTTTTTATGTGTGCAAGCAGCGCAAAAGCATGTAGCAGCAAAGCCTAACATCTGACGCCTGCTCTCCAACATCAAACCTTTCCTTATCACAAGCTGTTTTCACATCAACCATTTAAACTTCTTTGAAGCAATACTAACTTGCTAATACAGGTAATTCTTTAAAAGAGTACTTTTTTAAATGACGGTCTTAAAGCCTGCGTTTTTTCTACCAAGAACATTGTGCTGCAATGAGCCCACACAAATTCTTTCCAAAGCATAAGTTTGAGGCAGAAAACAATCCCTGTATCTTTACACCACAAAAGCAACTCAGAGTTATGACTAAATTTAAGCTTCTCCTCCTCTCTAGTTATAGAATTACAATGACTGAACAAAGCTACCCTAATGGGTAAAGTTTATTTTCTTCCCATCACCTTGAACTGCAGCTGTTCAATTAGTAGTTTATTGTTAAAGTATACACTAACAGTAACAACAGGACCTATTGTTTCAAACTCCAAAATATTTTGTAATCCCTACTTCTAAAAGTCCTTGCTGTGCTCAATGCATAATATACGTAGATAAACATCTAAAGGCTTCTTTTTGTTTAATGAAAACTTATTTATGACAACCTGACACATAAGAAAACAAGGTTGCACAATATTCCACACACTATTCCTCATAATAATCCATTATTCATATTTGAAATATATACAAATAATGTTATAGTATTGGTGTTATATTCCTTGAAAATAGATTTAATAGTTAATGATTCATGAAGTATTTCATAATGAAAAAGCCAGCCTTTATTTTAACTGTCAAGTATGTTAAGGTTACAATAAAAATTCAATTTCACTACTAAGAACTGTCTTTAAAAAAATAATTTGCCCTCTAGTCTTTATCATATTTCTCCAGCATTAAAGAAAAATCAAATTAAAGTGGTTTTTTTCCTCATACAATTAAGTGAAAAAGCTTTTAATAAAAGAAAACAGACTTAATCCCCAAGAACAGAAATATCACCAAATAAATTATTTGCATGTATTGTTAATCTTGCTAACATGGTGCCACCACATGCATATGGAGGAAAGAAGGCAAATTGCAGCATATTTAAGTCATGAGACTACATAAACAATTCAGTGGCTGACACTAGAATTTATCCCTCTTTGCAACAGTAAAGAAAAAATTTGAAAAGGAGAAATACAGCAGAGCTGACAGTAATCCTCTGATGGCACTGTTGAAGAATGTGGGAGAAGTATAAAGCCCCTGATAGTCACACACGTCACATTACATTAATTCCTACAGAATTGGATCTGGTAGAGTCTCATACTTAACAAATGCTGAGAAAAGTCAGTTTTAAAATGACCTGGCTCCACCGTCCTCATTTAGCCTTCAAATGCTCTGGGAACTACACCAGTGTGTCTCAGGTCCACTGTGTCAATATTCAATCAAGATACCAACATGTTTGGTTTACTTAATATAAAAAGTATGATCTGGGGCAGATAATCATGCATTAAGAAATGAAATATCATCTTATCTTCTTAAATAAAATGTTAAAAGACTTCATAACCTCACAAATTAAGAGTGTTCTATAGCCAGGTTCTCTTTCACAAATAATAAAATACCGTTTTTTAAAGTTTGAACAAAACTGGTGACATCTGGACAAAAAAGAGAATACTGTTCTAAGTACAAATAAAATGTTAGTCTTGCTCTCCTGTTATCACCTCATGCTTTAAATGGATGACCACCTGTCCTGGTCTCGGCTGGGATAGAGTTTAATTTTCTCTTGAGCTGGGAGGGGGCAAAGCCAGAACACCAGACCTGGATTGGCCAATGGAGTATTCCACATGACGTGACGTTATGCTCAGAATATAGAGGAGGGAGGTTCCCTCTCGCTTCCGAGTTTACAACAGCAGGATCGTTGTTCTTTTGGGTATCAGTCAGCAGGTGGTGAGCAGCCACATTGTGCATTACCTGTTTGTATCTTATATTATTGTTATTTCTTTGTTTTAGTTCAATCACTAAACTGGTTTTTTATCTCAACCTATGAGTTTCCTTATGTGTCTCCAGTCCTGTCCCTCATTCACCAGGTGGGAGGAGAGTGAACAACCGGCTGTATGGTCTTTGGCTGCCGGCTGAGTTCAAACCACAACTCCTCCCCAAGGTGGGGCATGAACCCACAAACCTGAGGATTAAGAGGCTCATGCTCTACCAACTGACCTAGCTGGGCCACTGAAGAACATCAAAACAACCAAGAGGTGGATCAAGCTGCTAAGATTAAGGTGGCTTGAGCAGATCTGGACTGTCAACATAAGGGTCAAAAACTTACGGCTCACTGGGCCCATGACTCCTCAGGCCATCAGGGAAGAGATGCAATATATAGATGGGCTTGTGACCAAGGGGTGGACTTCACCATGGACACCATTGGACAGGTTATCCATGAATGGGAGACATGTGCTGCGATCAAGCCGAACGGTTAAAACTCCTTTGGTATGGAAGGCAATGGTCAAACTATAAATACGGGGAGACCTGGCAGATTGATTATATCATGCTCCCACAAACTCAGCACGGCAAATGCTATGTGCTCACAATGGTGGAATCAGCCACCAGATGGTTAGAAACACATGCTGTGCCCCATGCCACTGCCCAGAACACTATTTTAGGCCTTAAGAAGCAAGTCTTGTGGTGGCACCCTGAAAAGAATTGAATCAGATAATGGGATGCATTTCTGAAATAATCTCATAGACACTTGAGCCAAAGAACATGGCACTGAGTGGGTATCACATCCTCTATCACACACCAGCCTCTGGGAAAATTGAGCGGTACGATGGGTTGCTAAAAACTATACTGGGAGCGATGGGTGGTAGAACTTTCAAACATTGGGCATGCATTTAGCAAACATCACCTGGTTAGTCAATACTAGAGGATCTGCCAACCAGGCTGGCCCTGCTCAAACTTCTACGTCCTGTAGATGAGGATAAAGTCCCTGTAGTGCGTATTAAAAAGATGCTGGGGAAAACAGTCTGGGTTATTCCTGCGTTGGGTAAAGGTAAACCCATGTGTGGGATTACTTTTACTTGAGGAGATGGGTGCACTTGGTGGGTAATGCACATGAACGGGGAAGTCCAATGTATGCCTCAAGGGGATTTGATATTAAGTGAAAATAGCCAATAAATTGAAGTGTATTATGTTAATTGCCAAGTGACCCTGCTATTGCCTATCATCATCATTACTGTTGATACATATTATACTAATGGCATCGCATTAATAAAAAAGATGAACTTTGATAGGGTCAGGACTGATCTTTTAAAGTGTTTTTCCACAGGAGTTTGCATGCAATGAATGCTGTCATTGTGAGCAGATGGTGCAGTATAACCTCACATCAGAGCCCCTTCAATAACAACCTATGGCTTCCCCAGCATGCACTATTTAATATAATATGATCACATCCCTTTTTTCACTGATAAAAATTTAATTGTATTTTGTATACAAAGATAAGTTCCCTTTTCATTATTTAGCAACTTGTCAATCTAGCTTGAGTTTCACCCTTGTGCATTATTGATTGTCACCTGTGTGGTCATTCCATGCTACACCAACTTTTATTTATTTTTAAATATATATATAAAAAGAAAAAATTTTAAAAAATCACATTCTGAAGATCCTTTCCATTTCCCACTACAGAGAAATCCATGCATGCGCTATGACAGAGTTCACCACAGCTCAGTCATGACTCTCCCCCACTTGGGAAATTTTACTAGGCATTTTTCAAACCCAGCAACAACTTCAGCATTGGGGGTGGGGGGTGGTGGTGGTGTTTGGTTTCTTTTATATTAAAGAAAAAAGCAATCTAGAAATCTGCCCACGTACATGGTGCAAGCTGAGGTAAAAGGCAGCTGGACCGGTTTCCCTGTATCAGGCTGAAACTGGTAATCACCTCCTAGAGTGACCCATTATCAAACATCATCACTGCTTCAATAAGACACCAGAGTACCAGATGAAGAGCTTCCCCTACTTTTAGAATTGTCTTATCCATCCATCTCCAGCTTCAGAAAGCAAATGTTTTCAAGATTTTAAGATACACAAAAAGCATATTTCAAAGATGAAGAATAGGATACTTGGGTTTTTTAATTACAATTTTGATTTTGATTCAGCAAGGCCAAGTGCAAGGTCCTGCACCTGTGTCAGGGAAATCCCCAATATCAATACAGACTAGGGGATGAGTGGATTGAGAACAGCCCTGCAGAGAAGGACTTGGCGGGTATTAGTGGGTAGAAAACTGACTATGGCTGAGCCAGCAATGTGTGCTCGCAGCTCAGAAAGCCAACTGTATCCTGGGCTGCATCAAGAGAAGTGTGGCCAGCAGGACGAGGGAGGGGATTCTCCCTCTCTACTCCACTCTCGTGAGACCCCCCCTGCAGTGCTGTGTCCAGCTCTGAGGGCACCAACACAAGAAGGACATGGACCTGCTCGAATGGGTCCAGAGGAGGCCACAAAGATGATCAGGGGGCTGGAGCACCTCCCCTGTGAGGACAGGCTGAGGGAGTTGGGGATGTTCAGCCTGGAGAAGAGAAGGCTCCAGGGAGATCCTATAGTGGCCTTACAGTACTTAAAGGGGCTACAGGAAAGATGGGGAGGGACTCTTGATCAGGGGTGTAGGGATAGAGTGAGAGGTGATGATTTTAAACTGAAAGAGGATAGGATTTAGATCCAATGTAAGGGAGAAGTTCTTTACTGTGAGGGTGATGAGGCACAGGAACAGGTTTCCCAGAGAGGTTGTGGCTGCCCCCTCCCTGGCAGTGTTCAAGGCCAGGTTGGACGGGGCTTTGAGCAACCTGGTCTAGTGGAAGGTGTCCCTGCCCATGGCAGGGGGGTTGGAACTTTAAAGTCCCTTCCAACCCAAATCATTCTATGAATCCATGATTTTAACATGCCACTAAGAAAGGAGCCCAGATGGGCTCCCAGCAGCATTTTATCCTTTACTCATTGTTTCTTACAGGCCATTTTTACCCTCTTTACACACTCTACAGTAAGCTTCTTCAGCCTGCAGGTTTGAACCCCTCTGTAACAGGTATTCCTTTAAAATAAGGACAAAGCTTTGTTTTCATTGACACTTGAATCTCAACTCATCTCATACTGATGCTTTCAGTTGTTAAATTGAGCTGGAAGAAATACGGAGATAAGTCTGGTTGAAACACAGCATTTTTTATAACATTCATCACATTTTATATTGCTACAGAAATTGAGACAGACAAGTGATAACAACAGAACACTGAAATATGCTTCAGCTTTCTCTAAGAGCTCCGATTCCTCAGCAACATTAACTTACACTGTGATAGATAATGAGGTTGAGATTCATACGTCTCTGTTCCTCACTGACTATACGGAGGAGTGACCTACGCATGAAGGAGCCAACTAAAGGCTACATTTTAAAACCTAATGTTACAGCAAAGCCAAACAGCTGATAGCTGACTTTAAAATGCTGGATTGCCAATCGCAGTAACTCAAGAGGTGCTTCCCAAGCAGGCAAATATCAGGAAAAGAGTGAAGAGCCAGTATAATATGCTACCAGTCAACACAGCATCAATCACTCCTACTAGTGAGCCAGAAACAGTCATGTTTCACAAATATTATAAATTCCCTATTTTACTATTCTGTGGTACAGAAGAAGGGGTAACGCAGCCAGGCAAGTCTACAGTTTGCTTCAGGTCAGTGCCCTGACAGAGGCAAATTCCTTCCTAGTGTACTTTAGCAGATCAAATTACACATTGCTGAGACAGAAACTGCAGTTCAAGGAATAATTTTGACAAAACCATGCTGGGAACTGACTCATATGCTATTCTGAGACCTCGCTACTGTACGCAGAGAAATAATTCTCAGCATACTGAAACAGTAAGCAAGTACTATGATCCTGAAAACATTTTCACAGTGTAAAGTACTTGTGCACAGGTTCAACATTTACCTATCAAGTCCTAACAAAATCTCTGCGTTAGAAACAAAGGGGTTTTCCTGTCTGTACTCTTAAAAAACCAATGAAGTTCTGTAATATCAAACAATAAACCTAATTCCATTTAAATAGTAGGAAATGGTTTTAAACCAGTTTATCAACTCAAGTAACAAGCTATTCATCAATGTGAAAATAGCAATGATCAAGGCAAATTAATTTAGAGCATGATCACAAATGCATGAGTAATTAATTAAAGAGTGTACACAAAGTACCATTACTTCTTATGAAAGTCAATACCATGTGATATTGGAAGCAGCATAGAAAGGGACACCTTATTATACTACTAATATTAAAATACTTCAGCGAATTATCTGTCTTGCAGGGAAGAAACACTCAGATGAACCAGCACTACATATTACTCAAGATTCACTGATGCAAACGTGTTTTTAAGAAAAAAGTTCTTTCCCTCTATTACCACCAATCAAGTTCAACAAACCAAAGTATGTCATCCTACCCATCCTTTTTTCATTTAAGAAACACTTACATAGCTTTTCATCATGCATCTCTGCACACTTAAGTTACTGTTAATTTTAACAGAAACGAGTAGAGGAAGAAGCATTTTATTCTTTTGGATAGGTATTAACCACAATAAATGCAAGATCCTGTATTAATAAATATGTTCTTATAATATTCTACCACTCACATGCAAACACTGAAGCAAAGCGAGGGATGTCATTTTCATAATAGGCTACTATAGCTGGAATAAAGTGTTATATCACATTAATGTGAAAGTGAAAAGTGAAGCTTTCAAAACCATTACCTTGATCCTTACTCATAGCTATATGCTACTCAGCATCATGCTACACAGCCAACTCACAGCATTTGAAATCCAAGTCGCAGTATCTTCAGAAGTTTTGAAAAGCTAATTTACTGTAAAAAGTGTGATTTTGATCATCAAATGCTATTAAGGCAAAACAGTGTAAGACAACAGAGTTGCAGTTCTTTACTAAAGAAGAGTCAGCAGTCATGAAGACTGAAGTTCTCTGCATATCCATGGGAACACCACAATGCACCATACCTTCAACTTGCCTTAACTAATACTGCCAGTTTCATTAAGATAGAAAACATTAAGTCTGTCCACTATAAAGCACTACATCCTTTAGGCAGAGTACTTCTGTTTTGCCTGAATCTGTTCACACACTACAGCAAACCTGGAGCTCTTCAACAATAGTACCAGAAGTTAAAAATACAGACAAAAACATAAAACTTAGCATTTCAGATATGGTTAAGATCCAAGGGAATATAACCTCCCTCTAAAAAGGAATTGCAGTTTGCAAGACCTGTTGATCTTTCAGAAAAATCACACTAAAGATATTTCTCTAGATAATAAAACAAAATAAAATTTCAAAACATCATCTGTTAATCAAGCAGACAGTATCAGTAAATCATATGAAAATAGCAACCCAGGAACAATTAATTAATTTCAAAATCAGATGAAAAGGCGAAAAGTCAAGGGATTTGAGAAATCTCTGTCCCTATGAAACACTAAAATCTGATAGAAAGACTATGTCTCTGTATAGTTCATGGAGATAAAAACTGGGAATAATCTGGAAACCTTAATAATACATGGAAAAAAATGTATAAAATTGGAAAAAAGAAATCATGCAAAAAATGGGAGTTTGGTTAACTATGTTCTGGGTCACAAGTTCCTTTTCAAAAGCATTGCTTGATGAGTCAGAAAGACCACATACCTAAAAAAAAAAGTCTCAGAATTGTGTGATTGTTGTTGCAGATATAACAGAAGTATTGCACAATGTCGCTGTTACCCTACTTTCACATGCACAACGTTCCATTAGAAGCATTTTGACCTCAGGGCTAGCTCCTTGTTCTCCATCTTCCTCAAACTCCGCCATACCTTAGGACTAATCCACAATTTTCCTCTTGCCATGAAATATTTGATTAGCAAATACGTACATTCTGAATCCTTACTAAAATAGTGCTCTTTCTCTTTTTTGGCATTTACATGACAAATTCTTAAAAGGAAAAAACCAATAAATATTGCTTTCACACAAAGTACTACAAAATAATGTAAGTCCTAATTAGCAAAGCCATTTTTGACATGACATTTGATGATGATCTGACCTATTCTGCCGAACTTTGAAAATTAGAAATTACAAAAATAACTACATGAAAAAACCCAACTATCTCCATCTTTTCTTTCAGCTTTAGCAACAGATTGTTTTAGTAACAGCAATCTGTTTGACAAATGAAAAGAAATTACCAGGCATCAGAAGGTATTAAGAGTCACAAGGTGGTGAGTCACTATATAACAAGCCAAGCAACTGACCAAGGAGCTATCCGAGTCTTCATTTCTTGCATTCCTATAGGTGAAACATTCAGAGAAGCTACTGTTTGAACAGAACAGCTCCTCAAGTCTCCCTATACTACAAGTAACAAATTGGAAAGCCTGTGCACCTGCAGAGAAACAGGGAATAAATTGTCATCTCCAGGGATGCAACCACAAACACGATGATCCTGCACCATGATATTGCTCATCCTCACTTATTATCAGAAAACCTTTCTTAAAAAAAACCGCCTGGAAAGATTTTTGCCTACAATGTTTGTGGAATGTCCATTACTGGAGGTTTGATAAGTATTTGTGAAGAGTGATTTACATACAGCTGATCCATCACACAGAAGACTAAGGTCAGTGACCTTTCAAAATAACTCTCACCTCTATTTTTTACCCTCCAAATCACTGAATTTTGACAGTTATTAAGCTTACAGATTGGTAAACCCTTAAACTTCACAGTTTTCTCCAGGGACAATACAGTAGAAAACTGAAGATATTCAAAGCAGGCAGAAATATTCAAATTGTTTCTGACATAACAATACATTGACTGTCAACTCCTTCTCTGTAAGCGCCCTTCAAAAAACCTACACTTTTAAAATCCAGTTTTCTTGCAAGCAAGCACATAGTATCTGACTTTTTTCTTTTCAGACTCAGCTAACTTAATGTGAATACTTGCTATAATGATCAGGGCACTGTTCTTCAAACTCATCTTAACTTGATTAGTGATGAAACTTTTCCACATAACAAAGTTTGGTACATTTTATTGTTAGTAACAGTAAGAAATTCTACCAAGGGGTGAATCAAAATACAGCCTTTACACTTAACTGCCAGTTTTTACTTGGTGGAGATGTAAATGAATCTTTACTACTAAGGTCCTTCCACTTACAATTCTCCTAGGTCGACAGCAAGTGTTTACTTTTCATACAGAAATCCTCCTACCACCTGAGCATGGCGTATTCTGGACTTGAACACTTTGGTTTCAAGTGTTTTTGTCAGATATGACTGGGAGAAGTAGTACCAAAGCATTTGTGCAAGTACGAAGTATACCACAAAAGTAGTTTCTACCTCTAAAAATTTGAATTTTATTGTTGAAAAACTTGGTGTAGAATGGCATTCAGCATGACAGGGAGAGTTATATTTTTTCCATTGCTTTTCAATTTCTGAACTTTTTCTTCCGAATAAATCAAATCACAAAACCATCCAAGTTAGAGCTAGATTTGGATGAATTGGTCTTTCCAGTGTCTGGTTCTTCTCCCTTCAAAGTATCACTCAAAGTATAGCCATAGTTACAGCAAATCTCTCAGAAATCTTTGTCTAGGTGAACCAGATTATACAACAGGAACTTAGACACAGATTCATACTTTTGAAATAATTTACAGGTAAAGACCATCTTTCGCTTGGCTCCTCAGTAGCTCCTCTCATCTTCAGGACTATTCACATGAAGCAGGTAACATTCTTTCCAAAAAATCAGCAAAGCTACCAGCTGTCTTCACATAGTTCACTTACTAATGAAAAACTATCAGATTCATGAAGTATGAAAGCTGAGCAGCTACAAAAGAATGGCTACTTTATACTGCCTGAAATTTTCAAATATTTCTCAAGTTCTAATAAGCTCTGTAAGCTTATTTTATATAAAGGAAACAAAGTCTTTAATGTGTGTTCTTATTTAAGGGAAACCATCAACACTCTCAAATGAGATGCAGTAGATTTAATTTATCATGTTTTCAAAAATATACCCTTTAAATTAAGGCATGTATCTACCGACCAAAGGTTCGGTTTAAGGGGATTTGACAATAAAAACTACTTAATACAATAACATACACAAAAATGTCAGTGAAATCAGGAAGGTACCATCTTGATTACCTGACAAGAGCGAAACTGGTTGACTAGCAGTGTACATCTCTGTGGATCTTTTCTTCCATCCAAACTGTCCAGTTCAGCTGCTACTTGATTTAGTTCCTCATCAGCGTAGTAGAACTGAGCAAGGAGCTGCGGGTCTGTTCTCTGTATTGAAGACAGAGACATATACAATATCACATTACTTTTGCAACTAAAACCCCACTTCAGATAATTATATTTATTGTGATTTTTTTTTTTTTTGAAGTGTAAGACATAAGTAGCATGGCAGTAAGTAAAAGAATGATCTTGAGGTATTTACACACACAAATTTTTTTCTACTTTGAATAAAAAAAAAACTCTTGCAGAAGAACTTGGAGCATTACTCAGCTACTGTTATCTCCAAAACCAACCGGCATTCTCACTACTTGTGGCATAATTACCTGGTGAAGCAAACAACTGAATCACAAGTTTTGTTTATTAAACAAAAGTACACTTCAGTTCTACAAAAAACAAGACAAAATTGCTTTCCAAGTTAAAACAACCCCCCCCAAAATCTATCAAGCAATGTGATAATCTATCAAGCACTGTGGTAACCCCTACAACATGATGCACAGTGCTGCCTGGTCAGAATCCTCACTTTGAGGATCACAAGAATCAAGTCACAGAAGGGAGATGTACTGAAACTACCAGATGCATTAGCTGCACCAAATAGCGAAGACTTCACAAAGCAAATAATATGACTAAATGAAGCATTACAAAGAAAAAGTTACACCACAAGTCTTCCAAGTGGCAAAGAACAGAATTATCACAATGGATTTTTGGCCACATTAAAACAAAATAGCAACTATAATATGGAGAAGAGAATAATAAAGGAATGCATATCAAAAATATTGAGAAATATTAATAATAAAAGTTTATAAAAGGAAATATTTTAAAAATATTGGAAATTCTGACCCCTGTGAAAGCTTTCATCAAAATATTGGAAAAATAGCACAGATCAGTATGCGGAGAGAGGAGATAAGAATTTTGACTGTTAAAGGAGTGGAGATACAAGTGGGAGGGAGAAAATAGCTTTTTGTACATGCCAGCAACTTGGCATGGGCCAAGATTCATGGACTCAGATAAGCACAACCTCATATTCTAAAGTAGTCAGTAAAACATACAGAAAATTTGCAGATGATGTGTATAAAATGAAAACAGTGTTTTAATCACAGTGTAAGAAACATTAAAACTATACTAACTGTAGACTGGGAATTAGAATTAGTTGTCACTAGATGAAAGAAAAAATGCCTGATACTACAGAAAACAAACAGCTGCAAAGTATCTGAAATTGATTCTTAATGCACTAAAGAATGAAACAACGCAAAAATACTTTTAGAAGGACTAGGTTATGTATAAAATCAGTAAAAATAAAGACCAAGTTGCATGGAAGCAGACTCAAACATTGAAAGAAAAAAAATAACATAGGGAAGAACCTCCACGTAATGAAAATCTTTGGGTAAAAAAGAAAACATTGTTTTTATAAACTAAAAAAAAAGCAGAAGCATAGAAATTACCAAGCAGCAACACATTTTAAATGACAACTAATGAAGATGTACAAGATAAGTACAGAGCACAACATGTACCAACAGAAACAAGTGTAACAGTGAAGAAATTAGTCAACAGCAAAACAGAAGATAACATCACTTCAAAAGACAACATCACCAAATACAACAAATGGCAAAGGACAAAACCACTGAGGGTGTAATGAGGAAGCATATGTTGTGAACCATAACATTTTCTATCTGAAACACAAAACATTTACACTACTGTAAAAGGATAAAATACCGAAGTTCTTAAGGAATGAGCATGTGGATGCAGCGGCATCAGAAATGCTGCTGGTAGCAAACCACAGGTTTAGAGCACTAATAGACATGATAAAGGTCTACTGGAGAGCTGAATCTTGTGCTTCACATACACCCAGTCATGCAGCGTCAGTCCAGAAGACATGAGCTGTCTGCTTTCACACAGGAAGATTAGTAGCAAACCTCTGCCAACAGCAACGCAGGTTCAGAAGTGGTGAGAGCAAAATAAATGCTGTCAGGAATACTTAAAAAAAAAGGCAGTTTCATACTTAAAAAAAATATTTTCAATAGAAGGTCCCACAACATATTGTTAAACTCCCTATTTTAGTGTCCACAAGATACATATTCTGCAGAAGAATTCTTTCAGGCCTTCCTAGCACAACAGATTTAAAACCTGCACAGCTGATTAGTCCCTGAAAAGGAACAATGGAGTATTAACACCTTTTGAAGAGAACAGTATACATCCTCCACACTTGACAGGATCAAGGAGTTAACTGCTACAAGTATTTTATTGCCATAAGACTTAAGGGAAAAGATTTAGTCTTATAAGTGATGCCAAATATGCCCTCAGTGTTACATGCTGAATTGGTTCTCAGTCAGCAATTTAATGAGACAACAATCATCCCTGAAAACAGAAGCACCAACTCCTGTTCCTACACGCCTTATTTGTGCATGAAAATAGTGAATTTAAGGCTACCTTTAACATTGCTGTGAGCCATCACACTGCCCAGCGGCTTCCTACATCACCACAATCACCCAAATTCTGAGGCAAGACAGAAACAAAACATCTTTTCAGGCAGCTGAAATGTAGTAATGAAAGTGTTAAGGTTTTTTTTTCTTCTTTAAACAGCCACTTTCTATGAAATAGAGAGCCTTTCCAATCATAAGATTCTTCCTCTTATTCCTTTCAATGTTGTCTTTTATTAAGCAGTTTCAGTGCCCGAAGTGTAAGCTGTCAAAAATTTAGTCTTGAATAATGTCTTCACTATAGCCTTGACACAAAGGTGCCCAGGGAGAAATATAAAGCTTGCGATATATGGTCACAGAAACAAACAAAATTCAAAATGAATGCTAATAAGAGGGAGAGCCTATAATTGAGCTACTAAATTTAATTTTGTTTAGTTCTAAACTTCTGTATTTATAAAGCAAGGCTTAGTAAAGCATTTCTTTCAGCATTTCCCCATCCAATTATTTTTATTATTTCTGATTTTTACCTTTTCCTTTAGCATTTATCTACATCCATTAAAACTTTCTAGACAAAGTTGTTAACCAAAGATGCAGGAGTTTATGCGTAGAATTGCGGCAAAGCATGACTGCTGATTTGTAAGCATCTAAATTGCACTGAAGAAGCAAAATATAGCAATGTATTAAGACTGGTTCAAGTAAGACAAGTAAGGCCGTGATACTCAGCTCCCATATGGCTGATGTTTTAAACTGGAGGAACAGAAGTTTTAATTGAGTTCTCTCTACTGCGTTATGTTTGGCATGGATTAGTAGCATGATCTTTGATTAATTGTGTCAATCATATGTGGTCCCTGGCAAGCTGAAGCTGCATGAAACTAAATCTCTTAGCAGGGGGCCATTTAGAACAAATAACCACAACTTTCTAAATTCAATTTGTTCCAACTGGTACAGCAGAAAATAAGAGATAGCACCATGCTCAAAGCCAATTTTTACTTTCAATTTATGAAAATTATCATTCAAATAATTCCACCCAAATCACTTATCATTCTTTGGCAAAATAAGAATTAGTAATTCCAATACTCAGCTGCTTAAATTAACAGAATGACTTCATTTGAAAGCACCTAACAGAGAACCTACCACCTACCCTGGTAGCTTGTTTCAGTAATTAATCATTTACCATCAAATGAATGCATCTAATATCTTGTTTTAATTTGCTGGATTTCAACTTCTAGACACTGCTCATTTTGCCTCTTTCCACTAAAGCATCGAGTATTTACGTTACTTATATTTGCCTTTTTCTGTATCCACAGACTGCGATAGCCCCTTTAACCATATCACCACTGTAGGTTGCACATACAGTTTCAGGATTTGGGGGAGGGGAATTTTTGTTTGGTTGTTTTTCAAGGGGGTGTGTGTGTGGAAGGTTTTTTGTGTGTGGTGGTATTGTTGTTGTTTTAAATCTGTTATCATCCCACTCTCTGGAGTGTGAGCTATCAAGGTAGGAGTCTCATTCTATAAGTACACCCTGCATTCCTTCTGTCTAACACTTCTTTATATCCCACATGTAATATTCAAAAGGATTCAGCCCACCAAATGGTCCAGGTTATTCTGTGTAGCTATATTGCCAGTGCATAACCTACCATACCACTGGAGTACATTCTCCACAGATTTGAAATCATCACTTCATACATGGGTCATAACTTACTATCCCCATTTGTATGATACACATGGACCATCACTCCAGCCAGTACAAAGACAAGAATCAGCATACCATCGGTTACTTTTTAACATTTAGCCATGTCATGTAATAACACATAATCTTTTTAAATGAAAGATCAGTTACTGAATATTTATTTTAATGATTTTTACTTTTTATTATGTCCCACTCTCATTAGGTCAGAGATGAAAATCAGAAGACTGCCTACCATCCACAAGGTCAAAATAAAACTGTCCACATGAAAAAGCTCTATTAACTATTGAACTGGTTACACTTGGGTTTTGCCCATGAAGTCTTACCAATGAGTAGTGAATAGGCCTAGCGTTAGTTCAGTTTGTTACATAATGAATTCTGATTTGATTTTTCAAAGAGGATTTATATGGACTGTAAGAGAATGTTGAAAGGAAAATATCTTAAGAGACTTGTTAGCTACAGGTTATTAGATAAGTAACAGGTCTGTAAGGTTACTTATTGCATGTTATCAGATGAAAAGATGCTATTCTCACATCTTGTAAACAAGCTGGTCTATCTAAACCTTAAGCTGTCACTAAAAGAAGTGTCAACTGGGAAAGGAAGAAATTTTATCACAGACTTCTCAACACAGGACAAAAGTAAACAGCTAGACCAAAAAGTGATACTACAACAAGAAGCTAGGGTGCCAAGAGATCAATCGCAAACCATACAGTAATTCTGTAATTTAATAATCGCCTTGAAAACCACATTTCCATAAATAAGGGTTCTTCTTGGGGAGGATTTCCTCCTTTTGAAACAAACTTGCAAGCATCTTTCGCATGATTTTTAACAACAGTTCTCAAGTATCAATACTGCTTCTTTTTCAAGTAACACACAAAATATCTGTCATCTTATAAACATAACTGACAGCAGCACGTAATTTGAACATTAAAGGAAATGTTTCCCCCAAGTTCCCATGATCATTTGTAGGGAAGTAATGATATTCTTCAGGCTTTTTCTGTTATACTGACATCACAACAGGAACAGAGTCCCCCCACCACCACCACAGAAAGAGAGACAGAAGACATCATCATCATCCCAAAAGAGCCAATGAACCAAGGGAACCATGCAGACAAGCAAGATACCAGCTAGCAATATAACTATCTTCTGATGCCTGTCAGTTATCCTGTGGAAAATAATCCTCATTTTTGAATTGCTGATCTAAAGGCTTCAGAACAACAGCTAAACCCCAACCCTGCTTAAAATAAAACCCATGGACCTGAGATAAAAGGCTCAAGATCTCCCTAGTTCACTGGCACTTTTCCAGCACTAAGCATTTATGTCTCTCCCACACACTCAAAAACCCTGACTTGATCCCCATGGGAAGAAACTATTCGGAAAAGCATTAATTATGTTTTGCCGATGGTAAATCCAGATTGCTCTTTGACAAGAGAACAAAGCAAAGCTACATCCACCGGGGTAACTTTTCAAGTTGTACATGGTAATGGTAAAAAGTGCATTTTACACAAGTACATGTATTTTATTACGCATTGCAGTAACTGCATTCACAATGACAGGACAATATTGGGTGAGAGTCCATGTGTGGTACTTTTAACTGCTGTAGGAGCCACATGACACTACCCTTCCTTAGCCAGGAAGGTTAACAAACAACTGCCTGCTCAACAATTTCTATTCTGCTACAACTCTAACGGCTGAAGGGAAAAGTTTTAGAGAAAGGCCATGGCCTTCAGTAAGGGACAGGGTGGTATAAATGTCTCTATTACTGAGGGCCCAGTTGTTCTCAGTCTAAATCTGCTGTCGACTATATTTTCAGGGAAAGGAAAGGAGCACATTGTCACATAAAGAGGATCAACCTCAAACTTTCCATTCCCTGAAATAAATGCTGCTGTTATCAGACCGTGCCAAATACGAACAATTACTGCATAGCCCAGAAATCAGAAAAGGGACTTCGCAAGTGAAAGCACATTCCCTTTGAGATGGGAATTTGGAAAGGCTATAGGTTAAGAACTTGATCCTACTCTGTAGTGCACAGAAAACGCTGCCTAACATTTCGGAAAACAACTCATTGTATGAGTTGACAACGTGTTCTGTTCACAAGGCAGAATTAGGTCTTAAGCATTTTAAATATAGCCAGTGACGAGGCAATGTAGTATTTTTAAAGCTTACAACTGATGTTGCATGTAACTAGTTTTAAGCTAACTGAACTTAACTAAGACTTACGTAACATTACCAGAAGGGAAAAGTGTTTTGTTCTGAAATAATAGGATTTAGGTGCAAAGTCCTAAGTTTGTTCATTGCCAGTGTGAAAAATAACAGACTTACAGTGACAGTAATTTATCCCATTGAAAACTGACTACACCGGTCACAGTTGTACTAGTAGGCTTAACTGGTAGATGACAAGTTCCAAAGACTTAAGGTTTTTCTTCAGAAAAGGATACCAGCAAGTTGTTACATCAGTTCATTTTTCACCTCACAGGCAAGCAAATGTACTCGCATCCTTCCTTTGGACAGGTCCTTTGAATTTTTCATTGATTTCTAAATACTAATAAATAACAGTAGGAAACAATCATTCTCTAACAGGTAGGTGAGCCAAAATTTCTGATAGTTAAATTCAAATGGCAAATTCTAGTAGCAAAAATATTTCTTCATGTTAAATGAAGGAGGAACTCTGCTACTCCACATATACAGATGTTTTGGGGGCTTTTTTGTTTGGTTTTTGTTTATCTTATTTAATCTACTGACCATCTGAAGTGCTATCTGTTAAGGAAAAAAAGGGAAAAAATTCCCTCAACATTCATATTTTGTAGAATCTAATCAAGTCTTAAACTGTTGTTGCACATGCATAGAAAGAAAAAGGACTGAGGTTAATCAGCAATTTGTAAATGGTCATGAGGACATGTGAAAAACAAGCACTGTGAGGAACACTCCAGCCTGGTTAAAGCTTTTCCAGCTGCTCTGTATTTATCTACAGAATATCATTACACAAGCAAGAAAGACAGGTGAACAGCTTGTTAACACAATAAAATGCTAGCAGCACCTTGAGCAAAAAAACCCAGTGAGATAATGATTTATTGGACAACAAAAATCAGGTGGATAAGGTTTTGCAATACTAGCACACTCTCTTCAAACACATTTAAGTGCTTTGCTTCCCCTACAGAATAGTATACCACCAACCCTCCAAAAAAGAAAATCTGATAGTGGTCACACTGAACTAGAGTAGCAAATGTTTGAGACTGCCACGCAGTCGGTTTTCACTCATGATGGATTAAGTCACCATACGAAGTTTCTATTTTTGAGTGTTCATAATATTGATCTAGAAAAGCACGTGCTCAAATCCATATTTTCTGAGGGAAATACATAAGCATATGCTGAACACATATTACTTAAGCTTTCAGACATGCACTCTGCTGAATAGGAGTGCCAGGCTGCTGAACCGCAGCTTCAATTTCTAAGATAGACAGACTTCAGGAAGAAAAAAGATTTTGCCGTGGGGAAGCCCACATGCTAAGCAGGCGTGAGAAGTGATGGAGCAGCCACTTTTTGCATGTGAAGAGTGGGTAACCTGCAATGCTACCTTTTTTGCCTCCCAGATGTGCAGGTCCAATATTTTGCTTCTGCTTAGCAGACCTGGTAGAACACCAGTTTTGCCTTGCTGTTCAGTACCAACCTGTTTTGAACAATCTGCCATATACAGCGTTTTACTTCTGGATCATGAAATAAATGCCTTAGTTAACAAGGGCATAGACAAAACTCTAAGAAGAGGGAAACCTGACCCAGCAACGAGTTCAAGCCTGCTGACTATGAAAGAGTTACTCCGTAGTCTTTCTCAGGTAGTGACAGGCATAGCACATTCCTTAGGTTTCTTCATATTGAAAGTGCATCTTTATTTTTCTTTACCTCAGCAAACTTGCTTATGAGTCTGAGTTGTTCTGTATCATATTTTAGTAAGAGCACAGTCATCTGTGTAAAGTTGCTCATACATAACCTCATTTGCCTTGTAGGAGGCTTTCAACAAGCTCAGGTTGAACACCTTACCAGATGTTCAGGATTTAACTACCTTGGCATCATACCACTAGCACAATCAATCATTGCAACAAAAAGATTTAATCAGAACTTTGTTCCAAAACACATCTGTTCAAGCCCAGTGATGAAAGAAACTGCTCTTACAGCCCTCAGCACAGAAACTTTTCCCAGCTTCTGCCTTCTGACAAAAACGTCAAGTGAACATCTGTGTAAGTAAAGTGTAAGTAAATATTTTGATCTTATTTCTACTATTTCAGCTAAAATACATAAACAAGTAGCTTTGAGTGCCATCATCAAACTGGGTTTCCTATTCTGTTTTCCAGATAATAGCAAACTTCAGTTGATGTTCATCCGGTGCTCACTACAGCACCTATCTGTGGAGATTCATCCATGTCTAATAACGAATGGACTCAAGACGAAGTCCTTCAGTTGGAGCATTTAACACCATCACTCTTTGCAGAAAATGTCCACCTCCTTTTAGGTAGAGACCTACATAAAGTTTTAGGAAACTTTCAGGAACTTTCATTGCTTTTAAGGACTTGATACTGAGATTAGTATCCTTTTTCCAAGCATGCTTGAACATCAACAGTGGCTTTGAAAATTACCAGAAGATGGACAAGAAGAGTGACAAGAAAGGCACCACACAGACCAACAGCAGGACCACAGAGGACTTTAAACCATACTAAAAACTTTTGAAACGGTATTCAAATACACAAGAAGCATGTATTTGCTGGAAGACAGTAGACTGAGTGACAGTGCATGGGAGAAAACTCCCCTGCATCCCTGCTCCTACCTCCTGCTGAATCGAATCTTTTTGCTCAATTAAGCATTCCTGGGTCTTTTCAGACAATATCCTCAAGGTCTGTCCTTGGTCTCCTGGTCATGCAGAAAATCTCTCCTGGGAAACAAATGGGTTTGTACAGCTATTCCTGTTTTCTGTACTAGCTCAGCATACAATTTCAGTTTGGCCATTTCACCTCATCAGCATGCATGCTGGGTGAGCTGTATCAGTCTTCAGCTATTCCCCCCCCTGCCCCAGCCCTGCCCAAAGTGGTTCCTTTTAAATCAAGACACAGAATGCACGAAAACTAAACAGACATTAAATACAAATATGAATGCTTTTCTGTTATATATTTTCTTAAGATGGACAGTTCTATGTTCATTTATTGAGAGGAAAAATTAAAAAACAAATGAACAACAAAAACACAAAACACCCCCCCAAACCCTCTAGTCACTACATATTAGTGATTCATAGAAGGATTTAAAAATCACATATTGTCTTTTTTGGCAAGATCAAGTTTCTCAGACCTGTTGGCATCCTGCTTAGGTAAATACAAAAACCACAATTATGGTACTACCTATTTAATGAAAAGACGCTTTTCCCACATTCCCAAAAACAGCTTTCAGAGCAGCTGTAATACATAGAGCCTATTGCCTAATTCATCAGCAACATCACTTTCCCATTATAACTATACACATTCAGGTCCTCCCCAAATGCATTATGCAAACTTCTGGTTGCCAATTATTTTCTCTAGTATGCTAAATGACACCAAAAAGAGGTGCATTAATTACAGAACTGCCATTAAAAGCAAGGAAATGCATTACCAGTAATGCTTATTGTAATATTTACAATGCTTTGGCAAGAATACGATTCAAATTAGTTTTCCTTTGTTATATTTGATAATAGCATCAAAACACACCACATTGGAGACACCAAAAAAGAAAGAGAAATCTGATCTTTGAAAAATGAAGCATGTTTAAGTAATGCAAAAATATTAACTCATACATGTACAATTCATTTTGATGTAGACACCTACTGCAGGTCTTTATCAGCAGACAATAGTAGCCTTTATCTTCCACTGCAGCTGAACTTCCTTCTCTACAACCACTGCTCTATACAGGCTCTACACCCCAGTCAGACTCCAGAAATGAACACTAACGAGGGACACCATACCAAAATCGGAGCTAGACTCATGACTTCTCTTGGATGTAATGGGGCAAAGAATTCCATTGAGAACAGTGAATATTTTTCTCTGAAGAAAGTAATCAACGTTAAATCAACACGTCAAAAAAGTTTCCTGACATTTCTGAAATCAAAGTTCTTAATTATTCCCAGTAATTTCAAGACTACTCTGAAAATAGATACTAATACCTGCATCCAGACTTATACAGCTGTCAACCTAGTTACACGATCACATTATTTGCCTAGAACATGGGAACTTGCTCCAAAACAGGCAAAAATAACAGTTGTCATCTCCCATCCCTCAGATTTTTCCTGCTCAAGCCTTTCTGTTTTGTGTAACAAACCTAAAATGGACATCAGAACTTGGAAGTACTTTCCCACTGCGGTATCTGCTTGAACCAGACAAGTCTCCCTCCAGCTCAATCAATACTTTGTTGTTCCACTCAAAGGTTCAAAGATGAAAGCTGCAGAAGGACCCCTCCAGATTTGCCATGAGCATGGTGGTACAATTTCCTTCTGAAGGTAGGAGACATCTGTTCAAACCTATTGAACTAAAATCTCTTTCTTGCCCTTACTCACTACCTTAGAGACAAGCTTGCATCCGAATTCAGCTCCAGTACCTGTAAAGCCTTTTCAGTTTGCTCCCTCCAGCAGCGATTACTGTTGCACCAGCCCTGAGTCACAGCTCTGCTTTTATTTTCAACATGGGCAAGCCTGGAGACTGCAAATGCCTATAAAACTTCAGGGACTACCAATAATGATCTACAAAATCTCAAGGCATTATTAAACATAAAAAACTTGTTTTTAACCTATATATATATATAAAAAACACCCAAGGAACTGTGGAGAAATTCTTAAAGGAAACCCATATTTTGCACTTCTGTGGCAATTTGCAAACACACTCAAGCAATTAATTGAAAAGTCTTACAATAAAATGCTTTAGGCTATTCCTCCAAGCAGTTAGCTTCTCTAGTCAGGCAACACCTTCCTCATGTACTGAATATTTTACAACTTCTAAAGCTACACTGCTCTTCCTTATCAAAATATAGGTGAAATACAGCATTCCCTTTCAAAGAAAGTGTTGTAGGGACTGAGGGATATTTTGAAACTGCAAATAGACATGTCAATATAATTTAACTCAAGATTTTTTTGTATCTGCTATTTGTTTTCCTTGATATGATTTTTGTATTATTTGTAATTAACAATTCTATACATAGAAAATCATTACAAGATGGGCTAAATCAGAATATATCCAATAAAAGGCTCTGTTCAGGAAGACAAGTTAACTTCAGAGGATGATGTTATCACATGCCAAAATTGCACTGTGAACACAAACACCATTCAAAAATCATGACTAACATCCATAATCATAGTATGTGTTGAGAAACAATTTTTATTCATTTATTTCTTTGTTTATTTATTTGAGAAAAAAAGCAAGTCCAGAATTTATCAACTGGAGATGGCAGGCAGAAAAATATAGCCTGGAACTGATTAAGTTTGAGGATATACATACATTTTGGAGGGGTATCAAAGATTATTTATATTCAGCAAAACACAGTTATGTTTTTTGAAATTGAATGAAAACATGGCAAAGTAAATCAAGCTGGCATTATACTTCTACTCTACAAGCAGCTACTGCTCAATTGTTCATGTAACTACCTACAACAGTCTAAGGAGTAGTTAGGTCCCAATACAACCTAAGACAAAGTAAAGTGCATTAACTATAAGGGGGGTGTAATTACAGCAAGATGGTAAAAGTATCAACTGATTACAACATGACGACTCATTCTGGGGATATGCATTTATGTGTTTATTCCATATATAGCAGAATAATCTGTAAAAAAAAGGCAAAAATTAATTTCCAGGAGAGATATGAATGCAGATTGTTTCAAAAAGACCAGTTTGAGACAGGCTGTTTCTGCATTTAAATCACACAAAATCCACATGTGAAATATAGTAGTCATTGTTTAACATGTCACTGTATGCTTAAATACTGCAATGAGGAAGGCAAAAGTACAGGATACAAAAAAGCCCAAACTAAAGCACCCAGGTTAAGAGAAGCTAAACCCAGTATTAGTGTTGAGAACAGGACAAATGTAGGAAAGAAACATATAATTGAGAAGATGGATTTCTAAGCCCAACACAAACCTCAGCACTCTGAAAAGCATCAAGATCCACAGTAAGCCCAGCCCTTCTCACCCGTATCTTCTAGGCATCAAATCTCAAAGGTAACTTCTAAAGCTATGACAAATGCAGGCCTCCTAACAAGATAAATCCTAGAGTAAATGAGGCAACTTGAATTATGAAAACTGCATTAACAGCTCTTGTATATATCTAATTGTCTTTGTAAAAGACAATTTCAATAAAACTGTCCAAGTTACTTTATTCGATAAAGGAAAAACTACATTACCTGTGAAGTGAGACTTGCTAAATTACCAGAAGAGCCATTACAAACATCTTCATTTCCCAAGAAATAATTTCATTAGACAAAACATGAAAAAACAGGAGACTGATAGACTTCCTAATGATTATATGTTTCTTATCACAAAGATGTTAGCACTTGCGAAAAGCAAATGTGTACATAAAAAGCCCGTCTTATAGACCTGGAATTTCTACAAAGGAGCCTAATGAGTCTGTGGTCTGCCACCCCACCGTTATCAGGGTGCCATGCATTCCTCTTGTGTAGCACATGTGTGGCCATGTGTTACTGCCCCAGTTGGACCTGCACTCAGCCCAGTATGCCAGGTGGCCCAACAAAGCCTTGTTACTCCCAACAGAGAACAAATGACAGCACTTGCTCTTACACACTTAATTTCTCCCTGGACATATTGTTACATGAAAAACTTGTTGTACACCACTTAGAGCAAGATACAATGCATGAAAAAATTTGTAAAAGAAAAATCAAAATTTAAACAGAAAAGTTCCTTTTTTCGTCATTCTGCCCAGGCTAATACTGATTCAACATTCCTCCTAATGTATCCTCCTCTGCAACAGATGGGAAAACTCTCCAGCAGAGCACCATTACACATTTCAGCAATGAATTACAGAAGACAACATGACTCTCACACATTTTATTTCACATGCTGAGGAATTTATTCTGACTTGCAGTGGATGATGCCACAATAAAGCCTTGCCTTAGTGTACCTCACCACAACTGTCACTCAATACAGGAGACTGAAATTTGGAAAAAGACAATTGCCCTTACCAAACCCACTCAATCATGTCAGATTCCAAAAAAATAAAACAAACACTGGAGCAAGAATATTGTTATAAAAACTTACCACTTAACAGTAACACTATAGCAAAACAGGTGGAACTACACAAAGCAAGCTTTTCATGCATTCTCTGGAACACCCCAAAGTCTCTCTGTCTGCTAAAAGCCAGATGCACCTAGACCACCACATGCAGCTGCAGCACGTATTAATTTGTTTTGGCAATCTGGTCTTCCTCACTTGCTGAACAATCTCCGCGTGTATGAAGCACATCTGCCCGCACTGTACCTCCAAGTTTTTCTACAACACTCTTCCATTTTTCAACCTTCTTCACCCTGCCAATACATAACACATAGCTCCTCACCAAATAACTGAGGCATTAGTGCTGTAAAGGACTTGACAAAGTAAAATACAGAAGGATACCCCAGCGAGTATTTTTAGCTGGAGATAAGTTATTTAAAATCACTTCCTGAAAAACAGTACTTGCATTGAGAGCAACAGTTCATGAAAAGCAACATGCCAACTGAGGATGGGACCCAGAACATCAGATTTCTTTCAGAGGGAATAAGACAAAGCAAATACTTACAGCACTTCACACCAGAACTGTTTTCAAACATACTTCCTCAGTGCCTATTTTTAAAATCAGGCCAAAACCCAGAACTGTACTTAAGGCTAGTGTTCTGTACTCACAGTAATCTAGCCAAGTTTAGGATATTCAGCCCACAACCTGCTATTATCCCAAAGGCTGTTTTGTTGCTCGCATGTCTAGCCTAGACAGAAATAATTTACATTTATCTGAAGGAAAAGTTAAGGAATAAAACATGGTATGTATTCACTGTATCTGGTTATGAGAAATGTTTTTGTGCATAAGGTATTTACATATTAAGGACAACCCCCCTCCTTGCCAGCCCACAGCTGGGGCTGGAATTCCTACAGCAAACATACACACAAAGTCCAAATCTCTTGTAACGTGATTCTCTTCAGTAAAGACATATGAGTCTGGTATCATGGTAAGACCTCTGCTACAAGAGATTGTCTAAGGTTCTGGCAACATTTTACCTGGATGCAACGCCATAATTTGCAATTTAAAAAAACCCTAACCCAAGAAAACAGTATAGTTCTCTTCATTTTCTATTACATCTCACTATATATCGTTTTATCAAGCTTTGTACTATTCTCTCCAGTTATCTCAAATTTACTAGAAAGGCTCAAAGACAAACAAACAAACCAAAGAGATACGAATTAACCCCCAAGGGAGACACAACCCTAACCAGAGACAGCAGCTAGCACAATCCCAAAAATAAAATATAATCAGGAAGTTACATACTCAAAAAAACAACCTTCCACTAAATAAGTCTTGTACAGGAACTGATAAAATAAAAGAGATACATCATAAGTGTCAGACCATCACTGACATACAGAGATTAGTGGGCAGTGTACTGTTAAAATTTTAGTATCTGTACTTTGGTTGTTTAAAGAACATGAGGTGCCCCCTTCCCTTAAACCAAAAGGAAGTCTGGATTCAGTGCTCTACAAAGCTCTTAGCTCTCAATCACAAATTATCACAAATTTACCATCGCAGTCACTAATATTCTTGTATATACTTGGGAGAGATACGTGCTTGGTAGTGAGAAATTAAGTCTGTCTAGGTCTCCTAACTAAGCTCACATTCTATTGCCTCACATTCTCTTATTGAGTCCACACAGAGGTTTCTAGACCCTTATCCAGCCTAACCAGATATACCACCTAGACTGGGATAACACGCTCTGAAGATTTTCTCCCCATTCATAAAATCAACACAGTTCCTAGCTGGGAAGAGAGTCAAAAGTAGCAGTTTTTTCAGACTATTTCTTAGGTTCGTCTGTCAGCTTGTGCCAAGAAAAATCTCACTTAGGCATAAACAGCCACAGTATCCCAGGAAGAGAGAGGAAAAAGCACAACGCGGTCCAAAGGAAAAACAAAGTTTGGTACTTTCAAATCATGCCACATTCCCCTGAGAACTGAGCATTAAGGATCCGGTCTAGTTTTAGAGTTTCATATCCAAAGACACTACTACACCTCTGCAAGAGAAAGGCTGCCCAGGCCTACATGAGACCATGAACACAAAGTAAAAAGACCAATTCTGCAAGTGCAAAATATAGCCAGGAATCAACATACGCAGACACTGCCTTCAAAACCTCTCAGTTCTGTGCAGTGGATGGTTCAGCTACGACAAAATACTTCTGAAGTACTGGAAGCTCTGCTACTTGATTCCCCTGTTTGTCCTCTCAGGCCAGACTACTGAGGCAGCCCTCTGCAAACATGTCATTTCTCCTCAGTAAAATAATTATCAGGCTGAAGTGGAAAAGTTGACATCATACCTGATGGTTCCAAACTACACGTGGATTAGCAGCCTTGGCTTATGCCCAAAAAAGCTTACACAAGAAAACAGGTAAGAGGGAAAGAAATAAGTTAAATTCAAGAAAAATTAGTAGTCACTTCCTAAGGAGACAGATGTGCTGTTTTTGTTGGCCAATGCCATAAACTTGCCCTGATAGCTTTGCACCAAATACAAGAAAGATGCCTATGAACTGAGATCAAACCAATCAAGATGAAAACACCAGTAGGACAGTGATAGAGAAAATGGCACAACAAGAGAGAAGGGTCTCCTGGAAATGGCATCTACTATTGAGCTAAGGTAAGAATTATCTTTCAATTTTTTTTTCCTATGACTGATGGAAAAAACTTGGATTAAGCTCTGTTCTGCCTGTAATACAGCTCCACTGAATATACTAAACACATTCCAAAAAACCTAATCCTTACTTGTCTTGAAGGAGGTATTGTCAACGTACAATACCAATGCTCTTGCATCAAGCACAAAAAAAAACCCCAACAGGCCATGATTATTACCTTGGATTCATCAACAAACCAGCAATTACAACATATGTTGCTTTGATTATCAGGAAGCCAGAAGAGAAGAAGTGAAAATGACACTTTCCATCGAGGAAAGAAAAATACTCTAGTCAGTGGACTTTAATTACTTGTACTAAGTGCAAGTAGTTTTAGTGGTAACATATTGCAGGATGCGTTCAACTGTGGATTTATTTTTCCTAATGCCTTGAAATCACCAAGCATGATGGCATGATGGACATGATGGCAAAAGTTATTCAGAGGACTGAGAAGGAAAGACATGTGTGAGCTCTGTTTACAGGAAAGAACGTTTTCATATATGCTCAGGTTAATTCTTTTGATGATCCAAAATTTTTTTCCTTGAAACCAAATGCCTAGAAGATACTCATCAGAATGTACATGACCATAGAAAGCAGAAATATTTTAACATATACATTTCTAATATGATAGCGGCAAATCCATTTTAAAGTAGCAGATGACCCCCTAATCCTACAGAATTCACATCTGCACCAGCACAAGTTCAAATACCATTATTAGGGCATTCAGACATTTCCAAGAAACTTGATATCTAGTTTCTATACCCATAAAGGGCTGTTATGGTTATTTTGGCTCAGTTTAAAAACAAACTACTAAATCACTGCAGGACAAAAAAAAACCAAAAAAAAGTTTAAAGTTCGTTTATGTGTAAGAACATATTATAATGTAGAATTATACATAAGGTTCCACAGTGACCATTTGATTCACATAGGAAAGGTTAAACTGCTTAGATAAACCGTTTTGTAAGAAGCTAGAAAATGAACCGTATTCTGTTTTTTATTGTTAGCCATTGCCATTCAGACATCATACTACTCTGCACCAAGATAAATATAAACTTGTTTGCATATATCCAGGTGAAGTTTTGCACTGCGTAATAATAAACTACAAAGAAATTTCAAAAAAATGCTAAATAGCTTCCACATCCAGCATTCCAGAGCAGAATAAAATACTCCTGTCGAAGAAATAGCTGCATTCCCGTTCTTTCAGCATTCTGCAGCATATGGATGAACAGCCAGGCTGAAGGCAGACTTTGACAGATTTAGAGATTTATATACAAGGGGGAAAAAAAAAAATCTTTGCTGGTTGCCATTGGAAAAGTTCACATAAAGCACCGAAGTGACAGATTGAACTGGTTGCTGATAATGAACTGATGAAACAGAGTGCCTCTTCTTACACAGTTGAAATAAACTTTTTCTTAACTCTTTGCTTATCCTGTTTATCTCCCATACACAGAGCAATTATTTTGCAACATCTACTTTTTCAGTGGCATCTTGAGAATGACAAGTCACTGGCAATAAAACCAATTCTCTCAACACATTTATTAAGGTGGACATGCCAACAAATTCTTAATACCAAGAAGCGGGCATTCATGGGTTTTATGCCACTTCTCATACTTCCTATCTTCCATCTTGTGGTGATTAACAAAAAACCTAATCTCATTTTAGTTCTGCAATAAACCTCAGTAATTACAGTTTTCAAAAAACTGCTGTGTCCTTTTCTACAGTTTAATAACTAACATAAATATAATACTTACATTACTGTAGTTCTAAGCAGGCTTCATCATGACCTGGTTATGCTGCCATGTTCCCAAATCATTCTGAGAAACCATCTCTAGCCTCAAGACTTCAACTTCACAGCAAGTTTTAAAGAGAAAAACTGGAGGAAGAACCCCAACAGAAGGTAAGAAACAGACTGGCTTGGTAGATGTGTACAGGGCATTAGTTCCACGCTGCTTTTCCTCCCTTGCCTTTCTGTAATACTGGTTGAAGTCCTTGTCTACTCGCTCAGCTGTTCAGTTTTGCTCTTACCTCTTTTTCAGAAATACCTTTTTTTTCCTCCCCTGTATGACATATAAATGTAAGGTGTAAGAGCATATTTTGAGACCTAATAAGAGGTTTTGTTTTCAGAAGCTGGCTGCTGCTTATATGTGTAGCCTTCACAACCAATTCGTTGCAGTGCAATAAGTAATTATTTGGATCTGACTTCTATGTCAAGCGGCTACAGGCATGTTATTCTTCCAACATTCAACAGCAAAGCTAAACAAGCCAAAAAAGACAACCTAGAGTTAATCACCTCTTTTTACTCAGGCTTCTCCAGAAAACAAACCAAACAAAAAAACCCAACACTGTATTCCAGTTGCATTTAGCACATGCTTGATGTCAGGTTCATAGGTTCAATGATGAGCAAGTTACGGAATACAAGACAGCTTAAGTTGCTCCCCATTTTCTTTTAATCAGAAAAAAATCTAGCATTTTGCAAATCTAAAAAGTAGTGTTGTCACTATGGCACTACTATAACATTTATACAGAAGTGTTAGAATAGTAAACCTGAAGGTTATTCTTTAAATATGAAGAAACTGGTATTTAGATGTAACTGTGCCAGCAAACCAGACACACTTTTTCAGAGATGCTCTAACACAACCACCAAGCACACACATTAACCACATAATTCAGCTCACACAGCATGGGGAGAAAACATTCCCTGCTAACAGGCTCTGTCTACATTACTGCGAGCTACCCATGATGTGTACCCATCAGGTGCAACAGCTGAGAATTATTACAGTAAGAACTCTGCAAACAAGTTCAGCATCTTCTTACAGGTTCACTCAAACCTGTAAAGTGACAGATTTTTTTAAAGCACTGTAATGAGAACACAATGTGTTTCATGTGTATTCTATTCGTCCAGTTGCTTCCTGACAATACTGTGAACACTAGGCATCTGCAGCATCCTAGAGCTAGGTGCTCCACAAGTCAGTCATGTGCTGAAGGAAGAATGGTGAACCTTTTGTATGTACTGACCCTGCTTCATACAATGCCCCTTACCTTTCACACTATGAGAAGAAATACAAATCTCTTCCCTGCTCACCACAGTACTCTCACAAAAGCATCTATCATGTCACTTCTGTGTTCTGTATCAAATCTACAGCTAGTAATGAGCTAAGCGGATTAGCCTCATCTAGGTGTTCACATTGAGTTTGCCTGTTAACATACAGACCCTACAAGAAGGAACACTTCAAACTGCAACAGAGACAATGAGCACCAGAGGGGATGGGAGGAAGGTGCAGAAAGCAATGCTTGCTGAGGAAAATGCCTTATTTCAGTGACTAGTGATAGCCAAGAAGGCCCTCTGGCATGCTCAGGCTATCAGTGAACATCCTTGAGCATCAAGGTTTCCTCCAGAACTTTGTTACAAGTATTCTGTGAACATATACATACTGAAATACTGGGGAGGGGGGAACAGGGCAGGGGTGGCAATGATTGGCTCTCCCCAGCAAATAACAAGGAAAATTAAGAAAAATGGGAGTGTCTGTTTTAGCAACCAATCTTTACCAATGTCCTCTGCTAAGAGGACACTGCAAGGATGCTGCTGCATATTGTTTACATCACAGGCAGATGTAAATAGGAATATCTTCAAATACACACTGACACTTAGACAGGTTTTTACTTACAGACTAAATATTGGAAAAAGCCCAAGAAATCAAGGCAACAGACTGTAGTACACAAAGCATAGAACCCATTAAGATTTTTTTATGTGCATATAAGAAAGACTTCATGACTCAAAGGACCATCACATACAACAACTCTGACTTAAATCAAAAGCACACAATGCACAAATGTTGTTTAAGCAAGGACAAGTCTAATGAGTCCCTTAGCAGAGAAATTATGCCCATTCAGCCTAACTTCACTGAAGCCTTCAGAGCAGTCACAGCTGGACTGTTACCCCATAGAAAGACCTGGGCAAGGCCTGCATGAACCAACAGAAAGCACCACTGTGAACCTAACACCTTGGTTATTTTACCCCTGGAGCTGAGTAGCACTTACACAATTTATTAGCAATCATACTGAGTGTTTTGCAGCAGCATTTATTAGATGCTTCAAAGCACAAATTAAAACCATGGCTTAGGAAAATGAGGTAAGAAGTAGACTTTCACAGTTGATGTGTGGTAATTTAATGCACAATAATCTTGGTTCATGATCACATATCTGAATTGAAATGAAACTTCAGGACAATATTCTATGAAATTTGCATTTTTAGCACAGAAACCAGTGGAACTGAGAATTGCCACCAACTGCAGAATTGGAAAATCCCATTTTCCTCACTGTAGGCAAAAACAGGAAACAAAAACTTGGACTTGTTCTTAGGAATGTGACTATAAAGGAGGAATTAAGAAAAAGAAAATGCTTTGGGCAAAAAGGGTAAAAGAGAAGTCTGCATACACATTTGGAAAATAAGGTTTCAAGGCAGAAGAGGAACCAAACCCCAGACCTGGAAAAGGAAGTTATAATCCAAGCTGGGTTTTGCTATTTTTTTTATTAAGTTTGTTGTCATGTTATAAAACTTGCTTTCAGATTCGTCTAGAGGTGTCACTATCCAAAGTGAAAGTGTGGAACCAATCAAATACACAGTTCATCTTTACACCATTACATACAAGTTTCCTCAATTATTTACTCATAAAAGTAACAAAAAAAAAAGTATGCCAACTATGCAGGCAATCTGGATAAATTCAAGTTCCACAAGTAACTTTTTCTTCTTTGTAAAGTGAAAACAATCCAGGCTACCTAAGACCACACAGCACCTCCATCTGATTCTCAGAAAAAGATTTTCGATGTTTTGCAGCGTTGGCATGTCTTTCTCCTTTCTTGAAATCTTCACTAGAGTCAGTTTTACTTACAACAACTGTTTACAACAACTGTTGATGTAGCATGAAGACTAGAGAAAACACCACCAACACAATAAATGAGATACCCAAACAAGAAGTCTTCATATTTGTATTGGCTTTCCCTATTTGTATAGAAGTGCTCACATGCATTGAAGGAAAAGCAGAACCTTTCAACCAAGAAAATTGGATGAGAAGCCTCCTTATTTACCGCTGTCATAAAAGCTTGCTTATAAATTGCTGCATTTCAGTTTTCAGCTTTACCACACACAACCTCCCCTTTGCTGAAACCCTGTCTCCAAGAAACTTACTCTAATGATTTCTTATGTAAATAAAATTGTTTTTCTACCTAAGCTTGCCCAGTTTTGAAAAAAATATTATTAAAACACAGTAAATGTTTCCGTATCAAGTTCTCTGCTTTTTACAAATCCATTATAAATGGCCATGTTCAAGAGGTATGAAGGAAAACCAGCTACAGTTTTAGGCTGCTGATGCGATACAGATTGTAACCTGAAGCATTGCTGGGCTGGTGACATTTTGGTAAGGAACCATAAGATGAAGAAGCACTAAGCTGAAAACTATATTGATTAAATAAGACAAGGGAAAAAAGATAGAAAAAGAACTGAGGGCCCTAAGGAAACTGCAGGACTTGCATCCTCTTAACTCTTGCAGCTGAGATTTGTAGCCTCAGTCAATTAGTGTTTTCTCTTACTATGTTTCTTTCAGTTTTGTAGTATCTATTGAAGTGATTAAACACTGTAGCTCTTAAAAAGACATTTTACAAACTTTTTCATAATTCAGAAGCTGTGCAAAATACTATAAAAAAATCAAAATAAGATGAAAAAGCCAAATGAGTCAACAAATAGATTAAATAAGGAATGGAATTCTATTTTAACTTTCATGTTTTGTGAATGATGCAAAAACTATCAACTTTGGGCCTGGCAGTGCTGCTGACTGCTGTATGAGTATCTGTTACCAACATTAGCACTGAATCCCTCCAAGACTGTGGAGCAGTCCTAGCCTTTAACAATATGGTTACAGCCTTTAATTTTACCCTGCAACTGTATGATTAAATTGAATAAAACTGGTCTACCCTGTGACTCACACAAGAAGTAATCGTGAACATTTGTTGCACTAGACCCATAACATGCCTGTCTTGCACGTGGAAAATTAAGGTAATATTTCACTCACAGCACCACAGCACTCATTGCAAAGCATTGCGGCACAGAAGAACATTGTGAGAACAAAGCTATAAGTGTTTATAAAGCACTTGGCGATCTTGGATAAAAGATATTATAATTAAAAATTAAATTACTCTGAATTAGTGGAAGGCATTTTGCATCCTTCCCTAACAGAGCTCATACCCCCATGCATGGTACCACCACAACGCTCCCCACTTTCATGGAGCCTGCGGGGCCAGAATCCAAGTTAATTCCGAAGTTACACCTTGCCTGAAGTTACAAATCTGAAACTATTGTAGCTGAGGAAATTCAGCTTTTTTACTTAACTAGGGCTGAGACACAATGCAAAGTCTGAAACTTTTCAGTTTCACTTAGGTTAGTAATCAATACGATAACCCTTCAGTGAGCTCAAAAAGTACTGCTACCGTAACTTTTTATCATTTTATATAATCAATACTTGCAGAAAAAAATATCATGACTAATCAGTAAGGTTACTGAAACATTCAAATTAAAATTGTGAACACCTGTTCAGAGGATTTTTATTACTTGTGAGCCAAGTTAAAAAAGTCCAGCAAGCTTTGCTGAAATAATTTTTCATGTATACAGCAATCATTTCATACAACAGAAGACCTATATTTCACATTTTAAAGCCCACTACATCTGAAACTGTACAGACAACAGTGCAATGGTTTCCACAGTGAAAGAAAAATGGCTCTAAGGTGGCACTGACATCAGGAATTCACTGTACAACTATCCATATGTATATTATCTTTTGACCTAAAAAGACTACAACTCTGTTTAAGATGAGACTCTTGGTACTTCTGAATATGGCGAGGACAGTGATAACCATAAAAATAAGTTACACACATGAGCTATTGCATAATTTGGTGGCATCAAAAGTTATTCCTAACTTGCCTTTACCATCAAAAGAGGTGTCTGAAAAATAGCAGCTTCAGCGATCAGTTCGGTGAAGACATTACAAGAAACTGTGGAAATGAATGGAGAAGCAAGTTGATCTTCCACACTTTTACTAGAGGCTTGAAGATAGAGCAACAAGTTGGCAAAACGATAATATAATGCCTGGGAAGTGATGACTGTGTATGCCACACATTTAGCTAACTGCATTGGATACCTGGTTGTGAAGCATCCTTCAACAGCAACTGGATGGTTCAAGCAGTAAGTGTTCATAAGTGTGTTTGACATGAGCAAGCTAGATGCTAAAAATCAAAAAATCCACCAAAGACATAGGATACTGAATTACATCAGTCAGGTGGTAGGACTTGACCACATAAAACTGGTAGTTCTAACCAGTCTTATACTATAACTTTTTCCCCATCCCCCTCCCCTCAACTGAACATGGAAGACTTGCAGAACGACATTCAACTTTTACACAGCTGAGTTCAGGGCAGACAGTGTCCCTCACCACTTTTTTGGTTACCCAAAACAAGAGAACCGCTTGTCTTTATAATCTCTACTGACAAGAGAAAACTACCCTGCCAAAAGCTAAAGCGTCCCTTCCCACTAGCCTTCTAAATGTTGTACAAAACAGGGAAATTAAGTTGGCATGCTTAACACAGAACTACAAAAACCTGAGCAAACCAGAATATACAGGTCTATTACAGTTACATAAATTTACATTCAGATTCTGAAAAAAAATACTTCAGGTAAAAAGCTCGTAGATCTTAGAAATAACATCTTCCTCCTTTTGCCATCTAAATAGGAAAGGCAAGTAAGAAAGATACAACAATTGTTTTAAAACAGGTTGGGTTGGAAGAGACTTTTAAAGGGCATCTTCTCCAACTCCCCTGCTGTGGGCAGGGGCATCCTTCACTAGATCAGGTTGCTCAATAGATTTCCCTATTTAAAGCATTAAATTCTGTTCTAGCCTTGACTGAGCATCTCGTGCTTTTTCAGAACGTGTTATTGCTGCCAGTGGTTGCATAAGAGAATTACTGAGATTTTCAGAAATGCCACCAGAAGTAAAAAAACCCCATAACCCTAGGAACAAACTGGAAATTCAATTATCTGCAACTTTTCCCAGATACATTATTTTTCATAAGCAATAATCTGGAATTATGTTTAACATGCTCCCTCTAAAGCAAAAATCCATTTTTAAAAATTATGCATTTGTACAATTTCAATTATCTGTAAATACACAACTCAGTTTCTACAATGTCTGACAGATAAAAACCAGACAAGTAATATAAGGGGCCCGGCACATTTGGAAAGTTCCTTCCATCTTCAGCTAAAAAAGAAAAGATCAGTTAGGCTCCAAATTCAGAGTTCTGCTGTGAGTCTAATGCAGGCCCTCTAGCAGCGAGATTATGTGATTATTTCTGGATGCCGCAGTCATGTGGTTGCACAGCAAAGCTTTTGTCGGAAACATGACACAATCCCATTGCATTCAAACTGCCGGCAGCAACTTGCAGTTTTGCATTTTCCTAAAACACACCCACAGTGACAGTAAATACATACCAGCTTTTCAGTGCTAGGGTCTCAACTAGTCAGAGTTTATATTCCTTGCTGCAGTAAATCTAAAGGCTCATTTCTCTCTAGTTTTTTCTACTGTGTATCACTTCAGGTGCATGTTCACTGGGTCCCACTAAATCAGAGAGCATTAATATCCACCCCTCCCAAACCACCCCTGCTTGAGGAAGCCCAGCTAAAGACTGCAGAATAAGGAATTTTAAAAGTTTGGGTTGGTATTTACTCTTACAGGATCTTTCCCTCAGGTACAAACAGAACTCACAATAGTCAACCTACATAGTACTATAGAATATTTTGCACAGTACATGATTATCTTACCCCATAAGGCATCTATTTGGATATTGCATATATTCAATGTCACCCCTTCAGAGACAGATTTTTTTTTTTCCAAACATCATATAGTCTCTCATTGTACTTTTCAGAATAACACCAGACTTGCTAAAAATATTTCACATTATTACATCTTAAAGACCAACTCACTTGTTTAACTTGCTTTTACTACTTCTGCCTCTCAAACTGCCTTAACTCAGGGTATTTACACATTCAAGCGCTATATGTACTTTAAAACAAGGAAATAGTTAAAGCACATACAGAATACTAACCACTAGGTATACAATTGACAGCTTCTACAAAAACTGACTATGAAACTAAGTATGTTAGATGCTAAACAACAAAATATATTTGGAATAGAACATGCTATGGAAATACACATATTTAGCTCCTATCGCATGACTCATCACTTGTTTTCTTTTACCTATACTACATACTCACTGCTGGGCGCATGGAGTACTAGACAATACTTGATCTAATTACCTGATTTCAGGATAACTGGCATTCAGCCATAAAAAAAATCAAATCTTGTAGTTCAGTACTCACATGGTATATTTTTGCAGCACTTAGTTTTCTTTCTGAAAGCTCATAGAAGAAATGCTCAGCAAATAAAACCGATTCCCATCTAACAAAGTTTAGCGAAATGCTATTAAATACAAAACCTCTTATTAAGAGTCATAGAAACCTATGGACACTGAAGGAGTGCCCCAGAATATGTGAGAAAGGATTCTGTAAGGAAAAAAAACTCCTATTCCCACTTTCGAATCGACTGATTTAACAACCTTAGGGAGTGGGCTTTCCTGCATCTATTAACACAGCTTACTCATTTGCTATGCAAAGAGAATAGGTCAATCAGTAGTCACTGAAGCCCTCCTAGAAGAAAGCTCCTAAATTGTGGCTGTAACACCCACCAATAGGGCTCTTGGCTGGAAGTGGAGTCAGAAGTTATTTACCAACAGTAATTCTAACACAGAGTTCATACTTCAGCCTTTGCTAATTCCTGTAATAAGAGTGCAAGTTATGCTGGCAAAAAACGTTCTTTGCCCTGTTTCTGTTAGCCAGACTGAAGGCCATATGTTGTACCAGTGCAACTCTTCCCCTGAAACCCTCCCCAAACTCTTCAGCAGTTTCTTCTGATGTTTGTTCTAACAGCAAGGTGTGTGATTTCATCCCATTGCAGCCAACATCCCCAGGAGATCAAGGCTTTTCTGGCATACCTGGCTGAACTCAGCACATGTCTGCATGCAGAAGCTCAGAATAGCATACAGGGGGTGAGGCAGAGTTTAATGCACACTCAACTACAGCTGAATGCATGAGCAGCATTCCCTTTTTTTCCTTGGGAACACACTAAATGAGCCAAGCTGTAATGAGCTCTGTTTTAATTGGGTAATGACTTTAAAAGTTCTAAAAAACAACTCAGAAAATGAAGAGCATCTGCATAATGAAAGCTGGAAAAATAATATTTTGCACTTTTGGTATCTACAGGTCTGAGTTTAAAGAAAAAGTGGAGCTATCAAATTCTGACAAATAACAGCATACAATCATTAAGCATCCTGCTCACAGTCAGACAGCACAATTACAAGCTACAACAGGGAATACTGAGAGCTCACAAGCTATCTGAAGCTTCTGGGAGTTGTGTTAAACATGGGTGGATACAAGATAAAACACACCCCCAAGCTCGAACTGGACAGCCAAGACCAGTGCCTTCTTGATATCTTCTTGCATCCTTGTACAGCATCTACAAAACCATTCTATAGTTAGAAATTAGAAACCATTATTTAATTAGAAATTCAGCCGTAGAATACAGATGAATACCACCTTTTAAAGTTTTTAGTTACAAATATGCCACAAAAAGCATCTTATTTTTTAACCTGTTTACAATAAACCACAAAAATTAATAAAAATATTTTTAATGGCATGAAGTTTAGTGAAATACTGTTTTCTTAATAAGCTGAAATAATACTTCTGAGAGGAAGAGAAGAAACAGGTGGGAGCAAAAGCAAAGACTGCTGCATTTCAAGAAAAGTGATCATGTGTATTGATGCATCATTAAATGTAAAGGTTCCCTTACCATTTTCAGGATAGATTGTCTTCTTAAGCCTAAAAAGTTTCAGGTACTTTGCAACTGATTCCATTATCTTAAACCTTTTAAGATTTTTCTCCTACTATAATTATATGAACAAACTAAAACTTCTTTTTATCAGTTCCTGACTGTTATTGTTAGTATCTTCCTACGGCATCAAATAGAGTTCAGGTATTGACTGTGCATTTCAAAGGCTTTCAACTTCGAATAAAAACATCCAGACCTGTTGACATGATATTTCTCAAAACTAGTTCTGAACTGGAATACAAATCTGAAGATACAGCCTCTCAAGCAGGTCACCATGCAGTCTCACGTGGAACCCTTTGAGAGAGAGAACACTAATGCTGACTGATGGCATAAATACCGTTTTGAAAGAGAAAGACCAAGAAGACATGGGACAATCTTAATTCACAGTAAACATTTAAATTCTGTGTGCTACTAGGATGGGCAAAACAGTCCCAAGTCTGAATAAAAGCATCGCAAGACTCACTTAGGACTATGCTAAAGTAGTACCTATGACTGCAGCATCTAGTAAGATTTCTTCTTGGCTTTGTGAGTTAATTGTCACTAGAAAATTCCAGTTCATCATTCATGTCCATAACACAAACATCGTATTTTGAACATTGCACTTGAGTGCTGCTATTTTGTCAAGGCTATTAACATTCCACCCAGCATCGCAAGTTGACCTCATTATACACACCTTTAAAAAATAAAAATTACAGCATTAATAAACCTGCCAGAGATTACTGATTGCAAAGTCACTTTTTTCATCAATACGTAAAAGATATTGACAGTAAACAGCAGAAACACAAGAAAAATGTTTATGGTATTGTTTAGCTATTATGGACCCATTTGATGAGCAGATTTGTTCACTGTAACTCTCAGCCCTTCCCATGGCTAATCAGAATCTTTGTAACTGCCCTGTTTATCAATCAGTAACAGAATATAAGACTCAAGCAGTAAAACAAAATGTACTTCCGACTTCCTTTTCTCACTTTCAGTAATTTCTCTTGACTCTGCTTCTGTCATATTAATTCAGCTATTTAATTCCTGGACTTCATGACTATAGAACTGCATTTACATCTTGTAAATATGCAATTTTAACTTCACTGAGTGTACATCTCTAATTATGCTGATATGTAGCAATACGGTACCGTAACTCCCTCAAGTAAAAACCGCATCTGAAGTTGCATCTGGTTCATTTTAAAGGGAACTTGAACAGAGCACTAAAATGCATCAAGTACCCTATTTATCTCAGGAGATGCTAAGATACCAAATGATGATCTGCATTCTGCATTAAACATTTATCTGACAGTCTGGTATTTTTCTTTAGTATTGAACCTGCTCACCAACTTTAACTTTTAATTTTTCTCGTGTTAAAGTAGAAGCCCTGATACATCTCTGTTTATAGTTTAATGCACCTACTTATCCATGCAGAAAAACAGTTCCAAAGTCAAATTTTATTAATTTGCTCACGAGAGACTGTCTATAATTAATTATGTCCTCCACTGACAAATTCATACAGAATTCTTCCATTCTGTATCTCTCACTCTGTAAATACAGGCTACACAGACAGCATATTCCAAAGACACAAATTTCCAAATCCTCAAACATAGTCTCTCTGATAGTTTATCCATTCAGCTGAGCACAAGAACAGTCTGACAATAACAGAGAGGCATTAGCTCATTAAACAAACCTTTTCTAAAAAGCAACAGCAGACACCACTAGCATCAGCAGCCCATTTCCATAGTTGCTCTAAAAAAACCCCACACAGCCTCACTGTGGTTTTTCCCAGACAGGTCCTAAACTTCGTTTAAAAGCCTGTCTTGCACCTTCAACACCACCAGCTTGACCAGGACTAGGGCTAGAGAGCACAGAACAAGCTATCACACATACTGGCTTCTATCACGTGCATCCTCATCAGTTACACGAACCCCTTAAAAATGCTTAAGCATCCTTTACCTTGCAACTGCCTCGATAAATCCCTCCCTCTGAGAGCAGGAGACTAGGTCCTCTAGACTAGTAGGTTTGGCCTCACATTCATCCTCTATCTCCAATGGCTCTTTGAGCCTATCCAGTATCAGCTGCCCAGTGGAAGAGTTTGTAGGGGGTTGACTGCAGTCAGCAGCCAAACACCCACCCTGCCTTTTACCTGCGACCTTCTCCCAGGGGATGGCGTGAGAAATAGAAGGAAGACAAAAAGTCTCATGGATTGGATAATGACAGTTTCATAAGAAAAAAAGGAATTCATTCACTGCTACCCACCAGCAGGCAGATGTCCAGCAGCTTCCTGGGAAGTGGAGCCTAAGCACAGGTAATGCTTGCTTGTAAAGACAAATGCTGTAACCACAAGTATCCTCCCCCAACTCCCCCAGCTCCTCCCTTCCCTGAGCTTTCACTCCTGAGCAGTGTCATACAGCATAGAATATCCCTTGGTCACCTGGGGTCAGTTATCCTGGCTGTGTCCCCTGCCAACTTCTTGACAACCCCCAATGTAGTCACCTTCTTTGCTGTGTTACCAGCACTGTTTCAGCCACCAATGCAAAGCACAGCACTATACCTGCTGCTACTCAGAAAGTTAACTTGGTAACTCCATCCCAGCCAAAGTACCGAGTTATTACATGTCTCTGAAGTTCCAGGTATCAATGTAAAACTTGTTTCTTCAGTCCCAGAATCCTGACTGCAATATGCTTTTCCATCACTACCCTGAAAAATAGGAGGGGGGGATAAGGACCTCTAAAAGGGTCTCTCAATCTTTAAACAGGCATTTTCAGAATTTTTTTTTAACATTTTAATTGTGCATAACTTCCTTATCTAGAAGTCAGTGACAGTTTCTTGAAGTCACTTCACATCCTGCCTACCAGAGAGCAGAGGACCACAAATGGCAGAGGCAGGCCTGAGACAAAAAAGCAAGCTCACAGAAGTGACAGATATGCAATGGGTGTGTTTTGTTTTGCTGGAGGAGTTGTTGTTTGGTTAATTTAAAAAAACAAAAGAAAACCCAAAAAACTATAAAGCTAATTCATCACAAGATACTTAGGCACTGCTAGGCAGAAAGCAAGAGAGGAATGCAAGATACTCCTTAGTAAAGTTAACATTACTCATCCCTTCGAGTCCTACCACTTTTGTGCAAGTCAGTTGACACAACTCTGGGGTTGTATTTTGGGGTTTATACTATTGTTCCCTTGCTTTCCAAAGTTATGAAGCTGGAGACACTCTTTCTGGGGTTTTTGGGGTTTTGTTTGTTTGTTTGTTTTTTTGGTGGGGTTGGGCTTTTTCAGGGGTTTCAATATCCAAGTTAAACCACAACAATTACATTAACAACTTTGCAATCACTGGGCATATAGTTAATTCCCAGGATTTTTAATTAAAGTGGATTTGGAAGAGAATTCTTTAATCAAAACTATCAATTATCTGCTACACAAACTAACCAACTTTAGGCAGGTTTCACTATAATGAACATTAAAGATGAAGTACAAGGGGGGGGCCTTTTACTATTTTGAAAATGCATCTTTGTACCTTTTGTTTTCTTCCACAGATCTGTGAAACCCTAAAGATGACAAACTATAAGATGATGGGACATCTTCCTAAATAAACTTTGTCAGGATGCTTTCTCATTGTTAAATTCTGCTTAGCTAATGACAAGCTATTCTCCACAATTTCTTCCTTAAGCCATTACCATAATAAAACCTGGTGACATTTAGAGCCAAGGAAACCCATCTGCTAACACATGGACAGCTAGTATTTTTGACAGCCTAATTTTCATCAAGGACAGGAAAAGAAATGATCCTCTTGCTAACACCACATATATCATGAATGAGATCAGCCTGTGCTTTTCATTATTCTACATGAATTACATTTGGAAAGGAAAATGTACTGCTGCATTAATACATCTCATTGTGCGTCAGCATCATTTGTAATTGTACAAGTTTGAAGGCAGAAAGAAGTAAGGGAAAGGGATTTCTTAGGGGAAATCAGGAAATGAGTGGTGGATGACTCAAACTTATGTACTCAGATTTGTAACTATCTTCTTACGTATAAATTAAAAGAGACAATTCAAATTTAATTCATGTATTAGAAAATTTGGAAGAGATGATGATACACATTTTAGTCCATAACAACAGGTCCCCATCCTAGCACTGCCTACTTACAAACTCCAAAAGTACTATAAAGGTTATAGGCTGTATAGAAGAGACAAATCTTTGCATAACCAATAGCATAGCCTCAGGCCTGAGTTCGTATATTGAAAGATAAAAACTCTGTACATTCCATAAAGTACTGTAGAGAAACAAAGAAACATATTAAGTGAAACAAAGTAGATTTATTGAAGATTCTGTCATACCATCAGCACAGAAGGCTGAGTCCCCCCATAGTGTTTCACCCAGCTCTGGGGTAGAAGCAGTGCCAAACTCCCCTTCACACAGCCTGTGTATCCTGTGACTCCCACAAACACACCACGAGCATTTAAAAAACAAACAAACAAAACACACAACCAAAATGATTAAAAAATTAATGTCTCCCTCCTCAGGTCCATGTATAGATTCATGGGCATATCTACAAGGACATAGGCACGTCTACAAGGAACATGTTAACTGAGTAAGTTTATTCTGTTATCACAGAAATTAGAAAATACTAGTTATGAGATATGGAACAAAATCCTACTTCCTCTCATGCATCAACAGCATTGTTATCAGATTTCAATTACAAAAGTATCTGCATCACATTTCTAAGCCATCCAGTATACAGTATTTGAGAATACTGACCTAAGTCTTAGGTATAATGAAACTAACACAAATTAAATAAACCATGGTCATCTAGAAAGAGGCTAATTCAGTGCAAATCTGTGATTAACAGCTTATTTTGTCTGCAGGCTACTGTACATTGTGGTCTCTGCACAAGTTGCTCACCCAATCAAGCTGATCACCTGATCACCCCTTAGTAAATACACTAAGTTTAACCTTGCAATTCAACACATTGTGCCAGAACTTGCTACAAGGCGAGCAAAAATATTGTGCTGCTTTATAAATCACTTCTTCACAGGCAACAGCGGCAATAAAAGCGCACTAACAAAACTGCTGTGAGGATAAATGCATTTTAAAAAGCACAAACACCTTTAAATCCCCCTAAGGGGCCACAGACAGTACAAATTCATATTACTCAGTTTAATTCAACTTGAGGATCATTGCCTATTGTGTGCCTATTGACACACAAAAAGCTAAATAAAGGATGGTTGGGATCACTTCTACCTTCTCTTCCTGCAGCCTGCAGTGGACACTGAAGAACACACAGCCCATTCCAACAAAACCCCTGTACCTCCTACCATGACAAAAAAAAAAAGAGAAAGGGACAACTACAGAAAATAAGGTGTATTCAAGTAGCATACTGAGGGAAGAAAAACAAAAACAAGCTGTAACTTTTAATGAAATTATTTTCTGTTCTCCTGGAGCCTCCGCACTTACGTTAGCTTAAATGGTCTGGTCATTTCAATCTACAGCTTGACAAGAGCCTTGCTTTAGTGACTGACATGCAGCTACAAACCACCCCCAGAATAACACATGTATCAGGATGGTAAATGCCATTAAAGTAAAATAGAAGGATGAGAGAGATAGAACAGGAAAATATTTCTGAACAGTTTAGTACCAAAATTGGTTAAGTGAAGTTTTCCATTCTTTAAGCCAACTATTTTGAATTCCTCCTTATACATCTTATCGCTTCTCTCACACAGCAGTTTCTCTAAATGAGCAGAATACAAAGGGTTAAGAAAAAAATCGAGTGTCAAGCACACCTGTGTTCAACTTAGTGTCTTGAGAAAGTGTTTGATATAAAATAAAAAAAAACATTTGGTCCTATTTGGAATTTCTTTTAGCACAGTAATAAACAGAGTTTTTACTACTGGTTATAAATTCTCTTTATGCCTGTATGGTATAGAACAGTAGGCTCAAGCAATTTTTAAACAAATATACTCTAACCTTGCATTTCCAAAGTTATAATTACATGAAACACTGACAGCTTTCATGACTGACATGGCAGTCAGACTTGATTTATATTCCAAATTTCTCCTAGTAGTTATGGACATGCAAATCATTTTACTTTTTCAATTATAGACATGAATCTGAAATTATGTGAACTAGGCATAGTGAATCTATGACAATCACTTGCACGCTCAAAACATGAATATTCAAAGTTATATCTTACAGACACATTGCAAAGTAGAGCAACAAGCTCCACTCACTGAGTTATATATTCTCCTGTTTCATAATCTTATATAATTACTGGAGTTTATTGAATTTTTTTCCTAAGTATATTTTTAAACTAGCAAAGGTTGACACTGATTTTTTTTGTGTGCTCTCACTGAATAGCACGTCAAATATGCCATTTGAGATTTTAAATTTTTAGCTTTACAGTTTAAATTATTAGCCTTCAAAAGCCTGCATGTGGATTTATAAGTGCTGTCTGAAGAATTCACTTGAGCAGCTTTAAAATACTGAGAAGGAGACAGCACAACATCTGTCCATGACAAGCTGCTGAAAACCAGGCACCACGCCAAGCACTCCCCAAAGTTCCAGCCCAGCAAAATCAGACAATCTTGAACAGCTGTAAACAGTAAAGCAAGAACTGCTTTTAACATTAAATCAAAGAAACAAAATCTTGCAATAAGCATGTAGCAGTTGCTCCTTGAAGTTTACCAAAGAAATGAGGCACAACTTATCTAGTCCATATCACTGTATTACAGCTTATTACAGTTTTACTGATGAAGATATATTTGTGGGTTTTTTAAATTACATTAGATTTAAACTATGGGGAGGGCTTCATCACTTTGCAAAACTAAAGTGATCCTTCTCTGAAGAGTTCACTATGCAAATTTACAGGAGAAAAACTAGACAGAGCAAACCTGTAGAAGAAAAAAGGACAACAAAGTTAGACTTTAGGATGCTTTTGTCCATTAGCTTCGTATATCCCAAACCTTCCCAGAGATTTCAGCTGTCTTTTGGGGGTTTGTTTTTCTCTTAAGGAAACAAGAGTAAAAGTTATATTACAATGAAAACTACAGAATGGAGTGAAAAAGGCTTGTAAGATCAGAGGTAAGCAGAGGTGTAGGGACATGAAAGAAACAAAGGAAATTCTGAAAGTGGAGTTCTAAAAGGAAATTCTAAAAGATGCTTAACTCCTAGTGAAAGTAGAAGGAAAAAACTTAAGAAACAACAAAAATAGCGTTGGTTTTATTACGTAAAAGAAAGCCAGAATGTTTCAAGAAGAGAATGAAAGTATCACCTCCTTCAATACCAAAAAAACTCAAAAGGCTTTTTCTAGTAATAACAAGTACAAGTAAACTGGTTTTGAACATGTTGCATTAAAAACTAAAATCTCAAAACATGAATTCTTGAGCTACAAAATAAACTTTAAGTGAAATTTTACCTAAACATGCATAGTCCCATGTTTTCAGTACCTCAAAACGGTGTTCCACTATCAGGTTTTTTCTTCTGTATAATAATTTAACTAGATTTTTCTTTTCCTGCCAGAACGCTGTCAAACCATACGAGATCAAAGTCAAAGGAAAAAATAAATTTAAAAAAATAATCACACCATCTTCAATTGCCTTTTCTTTTAATGTGTGATATCATATGTTAAGACTGCATGACAGTCAAGGGATGACATGTGAAAGATCCAGAGTAAGCCTTTGGGATACCTGAGGGGGTGCCACAGTGCAACTGACTTTTCCATGCACTGTGGCCTTGTGTGTCAGGTGCACCGGTTGGCGTCACACGAGGTTTGAGAGAGGAACAGATATCGCAGCCCAGCCAAATGGGAATGCAGTGCAGAAGCCATCTGTGTGAACCTGATATTCAAAGCGCATGACACAAGAAGTCTGCAAGATACAAACCTGACTGTGGAAAAAGCTCAGTGCCATAAGATCTGGGAAGAGCTGATGATGGAACTGAAGGAGACCCCTGCAAGGCTGGATTGTCGACAAGTGCAGTTGAACAGGTCTGGCAACATTAATTAAAACAACTGTGTAATAAGGTACTTCTTAGATACACATCCTGACTTCCTATTTATTTCCTGGTGCTTTCAAAGCACTGACAGAGCCCTGTACCACTACTGCAGGAGGCTGCTACTGCTCTTGCACTGTGCTGCAGTAATAGGGTGAAGTGAGGTGTTCAAACGGAGCTTCCAAAATACAAATGCCTAGTGACAGGCAACATGCTCAGGAGGAACCTGCACACAGTAATTACCTTCCCTGTCAGTCTAAAACAAACCAACCATAATCTCTCAAAACCTGTACAAGCTCACTGACTTTTTTATTTTTTGTTATTATTACCTTTTATTTTTTAAGATTAGGTGGTATTTAAAAGGCTGCTCCCTTGTTGTTCTGAATATCCTTCCTTGGTTTTATTTTGGTCATGAAAGGGACAGTTTGTTATTGAAAACTTCATACATACTCTTGTCTTAGTATGTGAGTAAACGGTATAAATAAAGTTTAACTAGTTTTCATTTGAAATATAAAAGGAAAGGCTTATCTGAGCTGACTGACAGCTTGGAGGAAAGCAGAACTGCTAGTTTAATCAGAGGAACACAGGAGTGATGGGATGGAACTAAAATGGTGATTTCACATTAAAAATAAGATCTAATTTAACTCATGGCTGCCACGCAATGAAGTACTGGAGAATACTCTTCTGAATGTCATTCACCTTCAAGACAAACTATTTTTGTTAGAGTGTCATGAGAAACAATACAGCCTTGAAGTGCCACAGTAAAAATAAAACTAGCATCCCTAGACTTCCCCCTAATATAGCAGATATTGACAATTTTTTCCATTAATCTTCACAGGTTTGCACTGAATCTATTTTGTATCTTCTGCTGACCCAAGAACCAGGCCTACACCAACACTGAGAAATATCTAAGTTACAACGGGCAGTGTTCAGTCCTGCTCAGAGAAAACACAAGTTATCATCATCTTATAGACTTAATGAAAAGAAACCAGAATTCATACCACAAGCTTCTTTGGCAAAATAGGATTTAAATGGCACCTTTTCCCCTAATGGCAGCTACATGCAATATGACACTTCAATTGTATCTGTAATGTACAAGTTACAGTTGTCTGTCTTTTACACCTAACTTTATAAGATGCTTTAGAGAGTTAAAACTAAATTATTAAAATACCATCCCAAAGCAACATGAAATAATTTAAATAAACTCAACAAACCCAGTAATTATCACAAAACTCATCCAAGATTAGAAAAGGGGACTCTTCCTACAAACCATCGTGCTGCTGGTTTTAGAAATTATGTATTATTAGGTTACAGGGACTGGTGTCAGGAGTGGCTGGAGGAGCAAGCAGAAACCACCAAAAAATATCTGGAAGAGAAATTTCTCAAAAACACACAGGTGTGCCATAGACTAACTAGGGATAAGGATACTCAGAATAAGCAGTCTCCAATGTACACAAAGAGCTAATGCTCAGCCACCTTGCTGTGCTACCTTTCTATATGTTTACACATTATGAGCAAAATGCTGATGGGAACTTATGACTTGTATATTTATCCATTACAAGACCTAAATTCTTGTCTTTATGTGAAACATGACCATGAACAACTATCAGCATCTATCATCATGTCCCACCCTCCAAATCTTGGTACAAATCAATATATATTGGAGGTACTGCAAAGCAGTTCATTTGTTTTTTTGAAATGATATTAAACAAAATTGCTTGAACAATGTGTGTGCCTTCTAGGAACTACTATAATGGTAATATCTTAATACCAGTATTGATGGTACGATACATGATGCTACAGAATCTTACTGTTTCAATGAAAAAAAAAAACCCGAACCACAAAACTTCATAAATATTTGTAGCTAGACTGAGGGAGATGAGAAGGGCTAAGATGAAGTTTCTACTCAGACACCCGAGTGTTTATTTGAGGAAAAGAAAATACACAAAACAAGCATTACTCAAGAGATCAGCCAGCAACTGCAGCATCCCTTTTGCCCTGGACATTACTCAGGTGATGTTTTCATAACCTGTGTTACGAAACACAGAATAAATTCCCTCTCCCAGCTAACAGTACTTCTCATCGCCATGCTTGTGCTCATCACTCACCTCTCCAGAATCTCCTTTTCTCTCCCAACCTACCATACACCTCAGGGCTGTTACACCATGCTCTGAACTTCCTGAATATTTTGAGAGAGAAAGAGCTTTAGGATTTTCACTCATAAATAGGGGAACAAGATATGCCTAGCATGTTAATTAATCCCATAAGCAGGTCAGCTACAGCCAAGCTTTTTATGATTACATAGCAGGAGAAAAAAAAAAAAAACAAAAACAAACAAACAACCAGGAGTTCCCATCAGGGAGCAGCAGGGAGGAAAGCAAACAACACAAGCTGGGTATTACTGTCCTACTGCAGAGAGCTGACCTTTCAATATTAAACAAAACCTCCTACATATGCTCGAGTTCAGTGGCTCCAGCAGGAAAACAGAAAGAATGAAGTAGCTTATGTGTCTGCTACAACAGCAAAGAGGGAAGCAGTAGAAAACAGCACCAAATAAGTATACATGGTCACAGTAACCAATCAAGGTATTACTTTAGGTGACCATATGAATCTAAATGCAGAGGAGAAAAAAAAAGTATTACTTGGTACAGTCAATGAAAATACTGACTTAAGAGAAAAATATGACAGCAGTCCACTCAAACTGTTTTGTATCAGTGGATGTACAGGAAGGCTGTGTCATATTGATGCTATGCCAAAAGCATTTGCAAGAAGAGACACAGATTAAGAGGCAAAGTCTACTCAGTCTGAAATGGCACAGCAGAGAGAACTGAGGGAAAAAATCAGGATGGTGGGACTATCCAGAAAACAATCAAGAAACACGGTAAGCAAGAGCTAATGCAGAAAAACACTGCGAGGTGCTGGACATAGGTTGAACTTGAACTGAAATGCTCAAGAAACTTTTTTCAGTATAGTGAGCTTGTTCACTCATCCTCTTCACAGGACAGAAAAAGCTACAAACAACAGAGAACTAGAGCAAGGACATCCTCTTCTTTTCTAGGTCCTCTCCAGCATTTGCATTCAGCACAGTATCACCTTGTTGCAGCTACACAACACTTCTAGACATACCTCCTAAATCTGAGCTCTAGATCTTCCCAAGAGGGGCACAGCTGCCTATGTCACCTCTTTGTTAATGGTGCTCACATCTGCAGAAATCCTACCAGCAGGCACCAGGGGTGGATCTTGCCTCAACGTCCCTGGGCCAGCCAAAGCCCTGGACCAGAGGGGGCCGGCTACCGCCTTGGCCCTCTCTCCCAGCAGCTCAGAGCTTGGGGCAGGTGTGCTGGCACCACGTTCTCCTCCAGAAAAGGCTCTCCCCAGCACTTCACCTACAATCAAGTATCAAGCAATTGAACTGCATCTTTTCAGTGAATTGAGCTGTTAAATAAATATAAGAGTAAAAAGAAAAATGCTGTAAGACAAGATGGGTTTTTTTAATACAGTGAAATTTCCTCCTTATAGCTGAGTGTAGTGTGCCAAGTTTATTTTTAAAATGCCTTCAGGACTAAACCTCAGAAAATAGAGCTTTGCAGATGAGAGTACCACTAGTTCCTTTAAAGTTGCACACAACAATCTATATAGTATCAGGAGCCACAAACAGAAAAATCACAGAAGATAAAATTATTTTATATTGGTAGAGAAATTGGACTGTTCAAAAAGACTAACACTAACTTACACTACAGAGTACCTGCCACACTATCTGCTAGTGTTAAGGGAACGTCAGGAATATTTCCATTATAATACTGATGTTTTCAATTTATCACAACTCTCCAGAGCAAGCTCAGAAAGCATCTCTCACAGTAAGCAATCTCCCCCCGCCCCCCCCCCCCCCCCAAAGGTTTAAACAGGGGGAGTTCAGTTATGTTAAAGCAAGTGAAAGAAAAAATAACCTTCTCTCACAAAGAAAAATAATACTTGAAATGTAAAGCAATTACAAGCAGTTCTAGAAGTAATAATTCTGAACTCAAGAGATGAAGTCGGCACATTAATATCCACCTCTGGCAAAGCCAAGAGACAAGCAAATTGTTCCACAAACATCTCTAGCTTATTGCTAGCTGTGATGATTTTATGACAACTTACTGTAACTGTGTGCTTTTAAAAAGCACAGAGCAGAAGCTACTGTGAAGCTGAGCTTTATTTTACAGTAATATTTACAGTATTTCGCAACCTTCATAGTCACATTGTACCTGCAAGGGAAAACCTACCTGGTATGTGGACTTGATCAAAACAACCACATTTCAAGGTTCAATTTTAGGGTAGTGCTTCTGTTAAACATTCACGTTTCCTTACAGATATATATTTCCATGAAATTCAAACCCTTTAAACAATAACTAGGTTATTGTCACCGTACAAAAATCAACATATATCAGAATGAGAATGAACTCCTGAATACTTCAGAGAACCTTAATTAATAAAGGAATGAAGAAAAGTGGAAGCCTCATCACACTGAGTGAAGGTTTTCAGATGAGGTGACTTCGGAAACCTCTTCTTTTGGATGGTCAACTTTCGATGTCTTTAAAAGGACTTTATTTCAAATCAAGATGAACACTTACACCTAGAGAATAGAATTTTTAAGAGCAAGTCAGACATGCAATATATTAATATACCTGAATTGTCACAATCCTTTGTAGTCTCCTTGCCTATTCACTGGACCAAATATTTCCTTTCCAGACCCTCTCACAGTTATAAACCAAAGCAAAACATAAAAGCATTCAGAAATCTTCTCATTTCCCAATAAAACTGACCATTGACAGTTTTCGGAAAGCCAAGGACAAGAAAGAAGGACTTTCAAGCCATTCAGTATATTTTCTTAGAATGATTCTAAATACTATTTTATTAAGTACTTGCAATGGAACCATGACTCTATCTTTCTTTTTTCCTGAGGTCATAGTAATGTCAAGGACTTCATTAACTACTTTGAGTCTGGCAACTTTTACCAGCCCGCTTCCTAAAATGAAGGTCAATTTTTTGCACTTACCTCTTATTCAATATTCAAATGACTGCACATATTAAAAAGGTAGCCATAAAAATGGTCTCAGACACAATGAAAAACATCATATGGTACAGCGTTATTGTAAAGAGATTGCTGTAACTAATTTCCAGTGTGTATGTTCCACAGAAAGTTTAACGTTGTTCATAGAATTCATCATGAGATATGAACAAGAAATTCCAAGGCAAGAGCTTTTCTTATCGAACAAGACACAAGATTTCAGCCAGAGAAAGTTCTTCCATCAGTCAACCCACAGAGGAGGAGGTTAGATCACTAGTCAATTTACAAGAGTAACTACGGAGCAAGATTGGGTTAAGAGAAGCAGGTTACAGTCTCAGCTCAGCTTTTAACAAGCCCTTTATCCTCCATTTCAATTTTCCACTGGAGATTAGGTTTATCTTCACCTGTAGATATGAAAGCTCCTGAAAGGAGACATACTGCATAGTTTTTAATCAATAAGATGCAATTTAAAACTTAATTCCTCCAAAGTACATTAAGAAAGCACAAAAAAGGGGATTCAGTTCTTCAAATCTAATTGCATGCATCTGTACTCCAAACTCAAGTCTCAATACACAAAATAGAATTTTATAAAAAGATCACTGACTTCTCTTACCTAACAAGCAGAGCCTACTAAATCAGACCACTAACTAAGGAAAAAGAAGAATAAAGAACTACTTCATTCTTCTTTGAAGCACACACAAAAACAACTATGCCAGCAGGCTAACATCAACCCCAAAAAAGACCATTCAAGTTCAGGTATTTTGTATACCTGCTTATTTCTACTGCAGACTCATCTTTAAAAATGAGGTGGTTTACATATTCATTTCTCTTGAAAAAGATAAATCTTCCATTAAAAAAGACATTATGAGCAGTTTATATCAATAATAACAATTCTTTAATCCTTTGAATCCTTAACACAAAGGTAGCACAAGGCTTCAGTGGTGGCATGGAAGACAAAACCAGATCAAGACAGACCCTGATCCACACATTCTAAAATGCAAAGAAAAGCGTAAGATAATACCTCACATCATCTTCTCCCAAGCATCAGAGTTTAAATGCTTCTAAGAGTAATGATGGAAGGTCAGAAAAATACTCACAAAGTATATAATTTCTGATCAAAGCTTAAATACTGTTATAGCTATAATGCAATCCACTTTTATTTTAGAAGTTGTTCCTGGAAGTCCTTATGAACAATTACAACAACCAGATATGAAAGAAAGATGGGAAAAGTACAGGTATGAACATTATACCATAGCAAGTGGATTCCCTTTCAGGCCATACAACTCCTGCACTACCCTCCCACATCTGTTTGAGACTGGACAAGTTTCTTTATGGAATTCCTGAACACATCCAATAAACAGCTTCAAGATTCTAAAAGTGGTTTTTTTGTTCAATCTGTTGTGTTGTACTTTTTTTGCAGCACTGAAGTATTAGCCAACTTTGCAAATTTTTCCAGGGTGTTTTATTTTGTTTAGGTTTTTGTTTTACTTCAGGGGTTTTTTTGTCACAGCTATGTTGTTTCTTAATATTTAAAAAACAAAGTATATGAAGAGCTAAAATGAGAATGACAAAAAACACCCTTCTGATGATGCAGTATACTGATGATATCCAGATCTGCAGTATAGTTGGGGCTGTATCAACATTTCATTGGAGGCAACTCCACAATTTAAACGTTTGTCTTCTGTGTCTCGGCCTTACAGAGCACGTTTTTCCCAAACCAGCTCCAGCTGATGAAGCTTTATACTATTCATGTTATACAGAACCCTAAAGAAAAAGCTGGTCACTGTAACAGTCACGATAAATCCAATACAGAATCTGACATAACAAATAATCTCATAGACCATCATTTTGTACTTAAACCATCCCAAAATTATAATAATCATGAAAGTACAAATTGTTTATAATAGTCAAAGATGGAATAAACACGAAATCCCTATTCCTCTTGCTGCAAAGCTGCTTACTGAAGTTATAATGTGCATCATTCAAACTTCCAACTTGGGGTTTGTTCAAACATCACATTTGCTGTTTCTAAATGCAGTCTGCTTGTCTGAAATTTTTAACCAAGATACAAAAATCAATGTTATATAAAGCACTCTTTCCTGATACTGATGATGCATAATATGAGTCACCACTTCAAAGCCTCCAACACACCACACAAGCCACGTTCTTTTAAGTTGCAAATAAACCCTACAGTGGTTTCTCCTGTCTTGCTTCTAACCAAGCATCCTCAGTTCCCAACAGCAAATTGTAACTTTGCCAGTCAGGAGAAAATAAGATCTACAAGCAGAAATGAAAGCTTCTAAACAATACATACATTTTCTTTAACTCAAAATGCAAATATTTCCCAGACCTGTCATTTTTTAAGCTTTTAAAAAAAGGCTAGAAAAAAACCAAGTCACCAATGAAATGTTAATATTGTATCTTTTTTAATTTCTTTTTCTGGATTTTCACCATGAATTTGTGGTGTGGTTCCATGATCTGTAACACAAGCAGCAAGGGGCGGGGGGAACAAAGAAAAAGAAAGGTTCAAAGCATCTGAAAGTTTAGGCACACAAGTTACTGTCTGTCATCTGGCTTACAGCAACTGCTGTGCATGCTCTTCACCAGTGGCAAACACCAGGCAGAGTTAAGGATTCACTCAAGAGAAGAGAGTTAAGATAAAGTAACTTCACTGTTGCAAGAATTACTAGACATCTGATGATGTACAATAACCTGTTGGTATTACTTGGCCACAAAAAACTGAAAGAGGGGAAACCCTCTTATTTGAACAGGGGAAAAAAAAAAGTTATTCTTGCTCAGGAAATGATCATTCCTTCTTGGCTGGTGACAAATTCATCAATAAGAAATTCTCTCTCACTGGGTTTCAAGCACTGGCACACCCTATCCACCTGGGCTGTACACACACCTGCACATGATGTTTACTAGTGTCCAGCCAGGTATCTCCTTCAGCCCTGGCAACAGATGATGCAGATGTGGGTCATGAAGAGCCCAGCACTAAGAGGGCACTGCCGCAATAGTCCAGTTAGGCACCCACCAAGATTCGTATGTTTTCTTCACTTAACATTGACAAGAACTCCTTTAAAAAAAAAAATGTTTCCAAGAAGTCATACTGTCCACCTTTCAAAAAAGAAAAAATCACCACTAAGCAGTTAATATTACCAAGGCTTTTAATTTTCTCATTAACTTACCAGCTTAAGCTTCCTCAAAAATATGGACTCTGAAAACATACACTAGCAAGAGTGCAAGTACTGTAGCATAATGACATCTGATGGTAGTGCAACTGCTCTAGTTCAGCAGAAATCAAAAGTTCAATAACTACATTACATGTACAGATGTAAATTAAATAGCTTATTAGCTAAAAGTAAGGCTTGGAAAAATCTCCCAGTAGATAATCCTCTTCAAGTACACATCAGGATTTCTACTTTGTCATTACAACACTGTAACAACATAGTCAATATATGGGTATAGATAAATGTGTACACCTGCATAGACACACACATAAATTTATAAACAAATACACCCAAGGAAGTCACAAAAGAAAGGCAACACTTTGGATGGTATTTCCAAACAACAAGAAAGTGAAAGGATGGCCAGACTAACTGAAACAGCCCTGCCAGTGGAAAATGAGACAGATGCCATGGAACATCCCAAACCTACAGAACTGAGGGATACAGCACAAACGAGAGATGATGCTCCACTAGAAGTAGTAAATCTCATCAGAAAATAATGGAATTACCTTTCCTAGAGAACTATTTCTGTCATCTTTTGCCATAAGGACTAGTGTGCACAAAGAACATCTGTATGTCTAAGGACTTAGAACAGAGAAGCAGCACTAGTGAGGGGCTCACAACTGTCTGAATTGATTCCTCCCCAGGGTTCATCTTAGAAGAAAAAGTATATAGTAACAAACATCCAAATAACATATGTTCTAAAACATTTTCATCTTTTTCCTTCTTCAAGAGGAATTCCAACTGAAACAAGGTCACTGTTCCTCTTTTGCTTTCCAGTGTCACAATCCATAAGGTCTTGCTTTGTATCACTGAAGCAAAAAATGTTACCTATGTGTATTGGATCATCTCTGATGAATACTGATGGTGCTGTACGCTGTAGAAGTAGCTTTATTCTTGTTTCTACTTAGACTATTTTAAAAATTTACCAATTTCTCAGTTGTGTTCACATAATTTCTGGTAAGGCCATGATGAAAGTCATGTGAAATTCTAGGCTATTAAAAGAAATTGTTTCTTCAAGAAAGTGCTGTTTCGTGATGAAATACACTGTTGTTAACTAGTGTTAATCATTTAATTTGTAGTTTACAAGTATAAAATTCAAGGGTGGCTTTTTGGTCAAATATTATATTCTTTTTACATCCAAGCTTCTATTGCAGTTGAGCCAAAACCAGTGAAAAAACAGCAGGAGTTAGTACATATCACAGCTGAGTTCTGACAACAGTGTTAGCACCTTGTGAATAAAGCATGCTATCAGTTATGCAAAAGTAACCCCACCGAAAATAACAAGTTACGAATATATATAAAATTGCTGTGAATGGTAGTAATGGCAGTACTCAAGTACTTATCTTCAGTATGTTGACTGCACTGAATTTTACAAGATCCTCACACTTCCAGCCATAAAATGGTTTTTTGGGTTGTTGGGTTTTGGGCGGGTTTTTTTGGGTTGGGTTTTTTTTTGCCTTTTTTTTTTTAACTAAGACTTAAGCAGACATTATAATCTTTTCTTGTAACCAGAGGACAGGTGGAAAGCTAGCTGAGATGCCTAACATGTCTGTTGGCATTCTAATGTGATTTTATAATTTCAAAATTAGTAGCAGGTTAAGGAACTTTCCTGCTCACTATCTTCTCACTTGGTTTCTTCCTCAACCCCCACCCCCTTCTTTTCACTCCGCAACTTCAATTCCAGCACAGTTCAACTGCAACATCACTAGAGATGTGAGGTGCAGGGAAGATAAAAATACAAGGAGGTTAAAACGTCATGATTAACAGGAGACAGACCCTGATACTGCCTTAGGAACAGAAATTCTGAATATATTCTGAAGATATACTAATATCTGAACTAAAAAAAAACACCTTAGTTTGTAACTCTCCAACACTTTTCCACATAGCAGAAAGACCAACTCATTTTCCTATCCTGAACAACATCATGAGCATTAGCCAATATAACATCCTAAACTCGAACTTGCTGATACAAGAGTTCAGCTTCCTTCCACTAGGAAGCAGTGTTAAACCAACGAATAAATGGTTGGGATGAAGTGACCTAGCTCTAGACTAGATTCAGAGAAATTGGCAGTACTCATTCGATGTGTAGCAATCCAGCAAAAGTAGTATCATTTATCATCTAAACGACCAGTCACAGAAAGCATTGAACTCAAGTTCCTTGGTATACAAGAAGGAATCTGAGAGACTGGTAATCAACTGACCTCCTATTCACTAAAGAACAGGAGACAAAGTCTAGAAGGGGCAGATCTCAATCTACAGTCCATCAGCATTTAGAATTTGGTACTCCAGATCAAACTGAGAAAGCCATATGTAGACTTAAATAAACTACATACAGCTAGCATATTATGAATTCAAAATTCCAAGTTACACAATTTAGCATTATTACACTTTTTTAGAAGTTAGACTGTATCAGAAAAGCTACTCCAGAACTACACTGTAGTACTAATTTAAGTAAAAAAAAAAGATGACAATGCAATCAACTCCTATGAACATTACTTACTGGTTTTATTAACTTAGTTCCTGCATGGATTACTTTCTAGAATAAGTGAGTTTAGCATCAGCACGAAATTCAGCCTAAATTATTACTGCTCCTAAAATTAGAATTAACTAGGACAAAAACTGCCCACTCAGAGTAAGTCAGTACAACCTTGGTAAAAAAGTAAAAAATTCAGTACATGTTAAAATGGAAATGATACTGCATTAACCTCAAGGAATATCTGCAGCCAGAATTAAAGTTCACCCTGTACAACTAACCTTCTTCAGGTTCAGTCTACTTCTCTCTCAAAAAAAAAATAACGATTTCCCTGCACAACTACTTTCCCTTGCCTTCACTACTAATCCCACATTTATTCACAGTGATAAGATGGCAACAAGAAAACAAAGAATATAACATTTGCTTGTAGCATACTATTTAACAAGTGTCTCAGACCTGCTCTGTCATGATATATTAAATAAATGTTCTATTTTACCTTTTGAGAAAGTATGAAAAACAAGGTTTTTTTAATTAACATGTTAATAAATAACAACTAATTCCTCTGAAAGCCATCACATTTTTTAAAACAGATTATAATACTGCATGTGTCACATTATAACCTAAAAGATAGTAACACAGGGTTATGACAGCACACCACATTTTTCTGCTCTCCACTATTGGTACCAGGGTTTGACAGAACACATGCTTTAAGAAGTTGCTGTTTCAAACTTGTATCCATGGAGGAAAGAAATCACAAAGTTCAGCAGCTCTCAAGTTCTCAAACCATACAGATCAATGTTGTTTTAGTATGATTTTGTCAAACATCCTCTCTAGAGATAGCATGAGAAGTGTGGCTGTGACCCTACTCACCATCTCCCTTCCTGCCCACAGCTGTAGTGTGCAATGTGGCACTCAAGGTTCAGGACAAACTATTGCTTATCCGCACCCCCCCCCGACATAGGTCTATAGTTTGCATGTATTTCTTTCTACAAGTTCCATTTTTTCTTTTAAAAGTTTAAGAAAATGCAAAAAGAGCAAAGTGTTTTCAGATTAAACAGTTTATGGGCACAGATATTCTGCCATTTCTAACCCCTTTTTAACACAAGAAATCTGCTGAGCAGGACACACGTCTTGAAGTCAAGGTACGTACATTTCCCAGTGCTGTCACCCACTGAGCAAGCTTCAACAATCACCTCCACAGCTCTGAATGAAATCATCTTTCCCCCCCCGGCAATGATTAACATGTTGTCAACAGCTAAACTGAAAAGACTTACAATATTTAGCTAAGTACGTCAGCAAAATCTTCCATAAAACATCCCATCCAATCTTTCTTGCTCCAGAATGGACCTCCAGTGAGAGTCATAAAGCATCAAAGCATGCTACAGAGTCGGAACACACCAGCAATCAGAGGTTTCAACAAGCTAGTGAGACATGATACCTCCTCCTCCAGCAACAGAGCAGATGGAAATCACATCTCAAGCATCCGTGTCCGCACACACACACAGAGTTTCTCAAAGGCAGGGTCCCTCCCTGGGAAGCATGGCCTTCACATGCAGGAACTCTGCAGAGGAATCCATATCCCAGTGGCAACCAAGGAAAAAGGCTTAGGGAAGAAGCCACACAGCTTGGGCTCATGGGGCTTTGCAGAACTCTGAACGACACAGTCACACCCACAAAAAGCTTCCCATATCAAATGACAACCGTGGCTGTAGATTCCTGGTTTAGGGAATAGCTTTTCCACCACATCACTTCTTGCCATGAACACCAACTTGTACAAATGCAAGAAGGAAAAAGATCAGAAATTATATTACAGGATAAATGACCAACATATGCAAGTATTGCATCTTTCCCTACACTCTCTTCACCTTGAACAAAGCTAGAAGTGAGTAGAACAATGTAGAAACCGCTAAGTGTAAACGAAAAGAAGCTACAAAACATCTGACTCAAAAATAGCACAAACTGAAATAGAAGAAACATCTGATAACCAAGCAGTTATTTTCCTGAGCTTGGACTTGAGAGGACATACCTAATGGATCACCTGAACAGTGAGAGTCAAGAAAAAGAAGACAAGTTAGCCAAAGGCATTACATCAGCACACATAAATTAAAGCACATTAAACTCTTGTAAGGACATTCCCTCCAGGAAGATCAACCTGAAAATCAAAGGAAGGCCATCTTCTCTGCAAATGGGCATAATGCACTTTAACTTACAGGCATTAATTTCTCATCTGTAGTTAATTGTATAAACTCTCCTGAATGTGACTGGATAAGCAATCCCTTAAATATACTAAATGGCATAAAAGAAAAGACTGACCACTAACATCTCAAAAAAACTACCTAATAATTGGCAAAACTGTAGAAGATGTAAAAATACGAGATTTGAATAGAAGTTTCAGAACTTTTTTCTTCCAGGAAGAACAGCATTAAAAACCTCTAAGGCATAATGCAGCATCCTCCTCAAACGCCTGCAAGCAGGACATTGCCTGCTTGCAATGTCTCTGCACTGTCTTGCAATGTCTGCAAATGTCTTGCAATGCCTCTCCACTGGCTTTTGTTACACGTTATTCAAGAACTCCCTTCCCCCTAGAAGCCCCCACCCCACACCCTTTGCAGCATTGCAAAAATGCAGATGAACAACTGATACAAGACAAGCCTACAGTGCACCATATGGTGCATATTTCTAACAAAAACAGATTTGAAAATAAAGTTTAACCTCTTGGAGTATTCACAGGTTTCAGTTTTATAAAAAACTTACCTGGACTCATTTATTTCGCTTTGGGCAGCAGAATTATGACAATATATTTTTCTCTAACTAGTACAGAAGGCTTACCATCTTCTAGACTACTTGATTCAGTATTAACATACCAAAACTACCGCTTGCCTAAGGATAACACAGTGTCCTTGGTGCTTTCAGCCTTAAGCCAACTCGCATTGGTTTTAAAATCAGTTTATCCCTGACAGTTCTACACCATCTTTAAGTAAAGATAATTTCAGTGAGATGTCATGCCCTCCCCTTCATACATTTGAAACCTATCACACATTTTTAAGAAGTTAAATTCTAATACAGCTGACCAAAAACAATCAAATGAAGGCCACACTGAGATGCCTATTATCCTGACATTTGAAGTACAGAACTGAATAAACTAACACACCTAAAAAATTCAAACAATAGATTTTGTTAAGTTGCAGATAGCACTACAGTTACTTTGTTTTATGCTTCAGTGTACTTCAGAAATCACACGGAAATTTCACATAATCTCAGCTGGTGCCTTATGCACATGCTTTAATAAAGAAGAATAAAGTTTAACTAAGTTAATTCAGTGATGACATTTTCAAGAATAAGACCTAAAGTATTTATTAGTTACCTAGTCTACCTGTAAAGAAAAAATATCCCCATCCTTGCTCCATAATGCTATCTCCATAAGCAAAACTCAGAATGGCAAGATTCTTTTAGGCTACCCTTGCAAACTTTCATTGCATACGTTACCTTTCAACAAGCATATAACAGGTCTATTTCTGTTCTGCTGATTCCAAGATTTCTCTTGCAGAAGTCTGTCAAATTTATCAAACACTGAAAGCACAGAACATGCAGTAGCAGAAAAATTTGGAAGGTTCAAAACCTTTACAAGAAAACATTTAAGATAGTGTCAAGACTTATTTCAGAACTAAAGATTTATTTAAAGGCTTTAAGCTACTGCTGAACAAAGCAAAGGATCCTCTTCACAACATGAAAATGGTAGGTAATAGTTATTGCCAATGAACAACTGCATCTTCCTGCAAGGCTTGGATTTCATTGTTCAGTCACATTATGTGCTGGTTTGCAGTGTGTCACTGATGACAGCAGAAAGTTAGGACTAGGGTTGTTCATAAAGAATGCAGGTTCTGTACAGTTATTTCAAGTAATCTTTTGCAAAAAGCATTCCTTTGAAGAACCATTCACTGATTCAGTTTTGTCAGCTGATTCGTGCCAAGCATGGACAACCCTCTAAGAGATGGCTACGCAGAGTCAGTGCACCTCGCCATGTCAACAGCACTTCTGCAACTCTGAGCTCAATGTAGTTTAGTTTCCTGACTTACTTTTAGGATACATTTCTCTAGTGTCAAATGAGAGACAAACCCCACACTGAAGCTTTCTTTGCAGTTATGAACTGCAGCTACGGACTTTAAATAGTTACCAAATTTATTCTGCCACAGCCAGCGAGACAACAGCTCTAACTCCTCACAGCAGTCACACCTATTTTTTTTAAATCACTGCTACACTGTAAATACAAGAAATATGTTGCATGAGCAACATTAAAAAAGAGCAAGATAACATCAAAATTATTTACACAAAAGTAACTGTGTTAGTTATAATGACAACTTTCCTATTTACTCCATTTTAAACGCTTCATCTAAAACAGAATTTACAAAAACTTTTAAGCCATGAATCAAGCATGACAGCACTCAGGTTTATATTTGAACAATTTTTTTTGTTTTGTTTCTTTAAATAACCAGGAGAACTATTTCTCTCATAATCACTTCAAATCTCATCTCTTCCAGTTTTAAAATGCTGCCCAGTTTCTGTTCTTCCATGAACAGCCTAAAAGGCATATTTAAGATCTAAACTAAAAAAGCAGACCCTGTTAAAGGTCAGTATCCCCTTACACCACATGAAGATTTGGTCTCTTCCTAATCAAAGACAGTATTTGTTCTTCCATCACTTCCATACTAGAAATATCATGGCAAGGCAACTGCAATACAATGAAGGTTTTATGAAGTATGTCAGAAGAGCATAAGACAAGCAAGAAAAGGTAAGTTAGAATTTTCATACTGAATTCCTACCTGCAGTTTCAGACACTTTATTTAACAGCATTATTTCAAATGGTAGGATTCAAACTTGAGTTTTTTGTCAGTGAATTATCACACTTAACATGTACAAAAAAAATCCATCCCTTCTGAAAAACTAAATAAAGTCAAATTATACAGTGTAGCTAACTAAAACCACTTGTCTATTTCTAGACAGGAAAACACACCAATACACTGAAACAGTTGTCACGTAAAACATCACAAATTCTTTACTGGAATTATGTTAAAGTCCATATTTAATGTAATATTTGAAATTGCTCATAGAAGTTTAAGATTCAGAACAGGCTGTGGCTTATTTTGTAAAGCACTTTGCACTCTGGTCCCTTAATAATTTTTGTCATGTAGTCAATGATTTAACCACAGTAGTCTTATCATGGAGTTGCTAACTAGAACAGAAGAAAAAAAAGTTGTATCAAAAATCTCTGGCATTTTCCCTTAAAAAGATATTCAATGTTTCAAAAAATTTATAATAGGACACATAACTAGTCAAAATAATCTTCAAATCAGACATATTTACCATAGGTTTCTTGGTAGCCAAACTACCACAATAAATCCCCTATGAAGCTCTATTTTGTTCATGTATTCCTCAGATTACCAGATGCAAAAAACATCCCACCACCCTTCAGGATTTAAGAAGAAAATTGTTCAGAACACTGGAAAAAAGTAATAAATATCTTACAGCTACTTGGTTTCACTTCCCACATAGCCACAGTATTTTGAATTTGATTGACTGCTTTATTTCCTTTCTCCTCACATTTTGATGGGGATAATCCCTCCTTTAAAAGCATACAATATCTTAGTAAATATAAATAAATTTGAACTTCCACATTTCTCATTCTTTTGCCAACATCATTTCTAAATCTATCATTGTCTTATCAACTCCCCTATGTTAAAGTAAAAATCTACTTTCCAGATTAAAATCAAAATTAAGGAAGAAAACGCACATTTCAAGTAAATAATAACTTGGACATTTCCCAAATAAAGACCTGGTAAGTCTTAAAAACATGAAACTGTTCTAAAAGTTGGTCAAACACTCATGAAGCAGTTCTGCTAAGCACAGGCTCAATCAGGAGCTCCATTAGGTGCTTTGAAATACAAATTCCCACAAGCTGTTTCATGTGGCATACACAGCTCCTGTACACTGTACCAAAAAAACAGACCATTACTAAATTGCATTAAATTATCATCTTAATGCACTCCCCAAAGCACAGAAAGATAATCTGACCTTAAATTCAGAGGAAAACAGAAAATGAATGAGAATATTGTAATAATTTTCTTTGCTATTGGAAGTAAAATAGACATGACTTTCAATAGATTGCATGTGGGTTTGACTCCTCAAAACAAATGCCTAAGCTGAAATTGAACAGATTCAAAGAATAATGGCTTTAATAATGCTGTGAAAGCTTTCAGGGGTTCTCATTTAATATCATATTTTTTGTGCAACACTAACCATCAACTGACAGAAGCTTTAACTACTAATTAAGGATAGAGAATACCAAAAAGAACAAAGTCAGAAGGCAAAAAATAAATTGTGTCCCCGTATCTCAACATAACTCATATTTTTTTTTTCCTACTGAAACCTGTTCATTGGAAAAATTTCATTTAGAATTTACTCTGAGGTAGGATTCCCCCCCTATTCACTAGTACATATTTTGGAAAAGCAGATCGTACTTCTGGGGTTAATGTTGCTCAACAGAGACTTTTAGAATGTGTTAAGGAGAGAAGTCTAAACAACTCATCTTTTTGGGTTTTTAGTAAACAATCTTCTCAAAAGTGCTCGATCATCACTCCTGTACACAACTTAGTGATTTTGTATTATTCTCCTACAAGAAGTGAAATCTGTCTCAAGACCCAACACCAGAACTCCTGGTTTCTATGCCCATGTGCCAATTCAGTCATGTTTAAAAGCCTGCCACAACACTAGCTTTATTTAGCTCTTCGCTGGAGAAAACAAAAAAACATAAAAGACAGATATCAAAGAATGCACTCTAAAAAGCTAGAAATCCTTTTAATTGCTAAACCCATTACTCTAAACTATATGGCAACTCTAACAGTTACATACTCTACAGAAAAAGCTCTTGATGCCCTACCTTCTTGTAGCATTTTCCAGCTTGTTTTCAGAATGGCTGCCCACCTGTAGGTGCCAACAGCAATAAAACCCCATCCAGACATTAGCACAAAACAGTGAATGTTTCAACACTAGCTGCTAACCATATAAATAACACAAGACGTTTTCCACCAAAAAATTCATTGGCATTCAGTGGACAGGACCAAGTATTAGCAGCTTTTATTGCCTTTACTTCACTTGATACGTCTCACTGTGACCAAGTCACTTCTACTATGTGGCAAGAGTGATGCATCCTTCCTCTATCATCGTATCTGTTGCAGGTTACACATCGTCCGTGTGTTTAAAAATTGCAGGCATACCATGGTCCCTCAAACATCAGAATATAAGATGTAATTTCAGTCATTTGTGATCTTGCACATCTATCTGTAGTGGTAGCAGTTTTGGGGCTCAGGCCTATAATGAAGCTTTGTGGAGCCTGTCTGGAAAACTGAGGAGCTATCAACAAACTTCAAATTTATTTCTCCAAAGGAAAACAGTAAGGGAGAAAAGGGATTGCAATTGAAGGACTTAAGAGCAGGGGATGTTGATGTTTTGGTTTCTTTAATTTCACTATAAAAAACATCCTGCAGGATGAGAAAAAAAATGCATTCTACATAGACTAACCTTGCCAACAGCTGGCCTTTTACACTGCACATGTACCATGTCTTTGATCCTAACCAGCTATAAAAGTGTGTGCTGCTTAGACAGAAAAAAAACTAGCAAAAAAGGCAAAATTTATCTTTATGAGTACTCTTTATCTCCATCTGCTGCTCAGCTAAACTTTTCAAAGAGAAAGAAGAATTCCAAGAGAGATTAGTAGAAACCAGTTTCGTCATAAGTTTAAACATTTATGAAACTTAATTTACCTAACTCTTTCGTGAACTGTTTAAGCAAAGCAGTAAGCACTGTCATTTGATAGGTTATGCTGCTTATTCAGTTATCACTCACAGACACTTCTATAGCTGGGAACGAATAGTATTAAAACATATAACAAGAAATACCCCAAACCTGGTAAAGCCTGAGAGGCCAAATAAAAAAAACAAAAAACCCTCTATCTACTTCCCTGCAGTCTTTGCTACCTGTCCTAATTCCACACGAAAACAGCTTCACGCAGAGATTCATTTATCAAAAGTTGCTGGAAACATTTCAAACAAAACAACAAAAACCCACCCACCAAACACATTTGACTGATTTTCAGTGATGTTATTGTTTTAAAATTCTATGATAAGACTTCTGTTAAAACATTAAAGCAACATTTTAGTTTCTACCTTTTGTACTCTATTTGTATTAAGATGCATTCCTAAGGCCTGCTAAAATCTGTGCTTAAAATGCTAAATCGTAAGATTGGAAACAGTAGTTTAAGGTGACATTTTCAGCTGTTTTCAAAAGTTACCTGGTTCCCTTGTACTAAAGGGTTATATACGTTTGGATGTACACAGTTTCTTTCACTAATTCTGATAACCAAAAATTCATGTTAAAATCGACATATTGCAGCTAGAAAGCATTTTTGCTCTGTATATATTAAGATGCAGAACATGTAAATTTAAGTAAACTGTTGTTAGACATTCAAATGTTCTAGTTTTAAAAGTTATGGAAGTTCTTTGTAGAGAAAGTTGTTCAGACAACTGTTGATGAGCAACAGTGGTTTTCCGCTAGCAACTACATACTACAGATAGCAAGGAAACAGCATACTTAATTAAAAGTGTTGTTACTTGCTGAACTCTTTCAGAAGTATTTCATGTCCAGTTGTCAACACACACAGAGTAGCCTCCACTTCAGATGTGCATTCAGTTTATGTACTAAGTGATTTTATAGATTAATTACTATACTGAAGGCTAATTACCTAAGGAGATTTACATGGTCAGTTATTAGAAAACACCTCTGAGAATAACTTAAGCTGTTCAACCTCACTGCCACAGTCTGGAGAATCTGTTTCTGCACATCACAATGCTAGCTGATGCTATGAAATTGCTAAATTGTAAAATACTTCAACTGGCTGCACCAACATCTCCTGTAACTGCATGAGGGATGTCACATAAGAGACAGAAAGGCTACTGAAAGCTCAGTCACAGGGCAGGTAGATCACACTGTCCTGGTTTCAGCTGGAATAAAGTTAATTTTCTTCATAGTAGCTGGTATAGTGGTGTGTTTTGGACTTAGGGTGAGAATAACGTTGATAACACACTGATGTCTTAGTTGTTGCTAAGCAGTGTTTATCCTAAACCAAGGACTTTACAGCTTCTCATACTGCCCTGCCAGCAGAGGCTGGGGGTGAACAGCTGGGATGGCTGACCCGAACAAGCCAAAGAGCTATTCCATACCGTATGGTGTCATGCCCTGTATATAAACTGAGGGGAGCTGGCCAGGATTGGTGGTGAGCAATTGTATCATGCATCACTTGTTTTGTCTGTTCTACTATTATTAGTATTTTCTCTTCCTTTTCTGTCCTATTAAACTGCCTTTATCTCAACCCGTAAGTTTCAATTTTTTTTTTCTGACTCTCTCCCCCATCCCACTGAGGTAGGGGAGTGAGTGAGCAGCTGCATGGTGCTTAATTGCTAGCTGGGGTTAAACCACAACACACACAAATTTGGGTTTTATTATTTTCTTTTAATGAAGAAAGAAAACACTAGTTAGACATGCTTATGCCCAAATACAGGAAAACAAGTTATTACCACTGTGACTACATTTCCAAACATTATGTTCTATTAATGATCTTTTCCTAGTCACACTGTAAAAAGCTTAGTCAGGAAAAAAATAAAAAAAAAAATCTGTCTGAAAGTCTTAACCCAGATAATAACTTCCAAAAGCTGGGTAGGAAGTTGTCCTACCTCCAGTGAAGTAAATGAGAGAGTTCCCTTTGACTTGGAAGAGGACCAGGATATCACTCTGAATAAATACTTATTTTCAATAATTTAGCACAATTTAGTGCTAATCTAGTGCTAAACTAGGGCAAATCTAGTCTTGTTGAAAGAGAGGAATAGGCCATGATTCCTAAAGAAATTGAATTTATGAAGAAGGGGTGATCTGACTATTTTAAAGCAGTTCAGGAGAAAATTAAACTCGTGAACAATGTAGATAAACATCCCTAAAGCAAAAAACATAACTACATTTTACCCTAAATTTATTGAAGGGAAAAGACGAAGTGAAGCAACACCCATAAATATTCAAATTTGGGATTAGTACTCTAATCAGATTAATTCAGATCTAAGAGGCAATCTTCTGCCTTTTTCCTGTGACAAATTGAGAGCTCTGCTTTACCATACTGTTAATTCAAGCTGTTACCCAAGCTTTGGGTTCCATTCTCGTAAGACCTTTTGCTTCAGTTCACCAACTCTTTAGAAAAAGCTACTAAAAATACCAGTTAAAACTCAAACATTGCTGATGTTCAGATTAACAAGAGAGTGGAGATACAACATGGGCTAATCCAGCCACTTGGCGTAATTTCAGTTATTCCCCAAGGTGATTACCTCAAGGTATACAAGTTAAATACATGAATGCCAAGTACCGTAAAATACTGAAATCAAGACAACTTCGGGTTACTTTGTTTTTAGGAAAAGGCCTAAATTAGTCAGTCTTGAGCTAGCCATATCTAAATGTGCCTTTTACGTGACAATGATCAAAAGGGTGAATGTAATGTATTGGTAGACCCTTGCTAGCTTTAGCCAAATCAACTCAAGCAATGGAAATTAAGATATTGATGGTTACAAACTCCAGAAGCAGCCCATCAAAATCCTCATAACAACTTTAACCCACACCAACTCAACAGTCAAGCTATAATGTAAACCATACTAAAATCATCCCTTTCTTCTGCTGAGAGCTCTGGGAGATGACAATCAAGAGCATGCTGAATGGGGCCTGAGAACCCTAACTATCTTTCGCAAAGAAGTTATTTTGGCTAGTTCCTGGAATTAAGAAGAATCTGTCACAAATGTTTTTCATTTTATGATGGAGCAGCTAGTCCTGGAAACCATTTCCAGGAATACAAACACCAGGAAAATCACCACGGGTTCACCAAGGGGAAGTCAAGCTTGACCAACCTGATAAACTCCTGCAATGAAATGACTGGCCTGATCAACAAGTGGAAACTAACCTGGCCTTCAGTAAGGCCTTTGACGCTGTCTCCCATAAGATCCTCATAAATAAGCTGCCTGGGTGAGCAGACTGTGAGGTGGACTGAAAATTGGCTGAGCAGCTGGGCCCAGAGGGTGATCAGTGGCACAGTCTAGTTGAAGGCCAGTAACTAGAGATGTATTCCAGGGGTCAATACTGGGTCCAGTCTTGTTTAAACATCTTCATTAATGATCTGGATAATGGGAAGACTCAGTAAGTCTGATGATAATACAAAACTGCAAGGAGTGGCTGATATGCCAGAAGGACATGCTGCTATCCAGGACCACCTCAACAGGCTGGAGATGGGCTGAAAAGAACCTCATGAAGCTTAAAAAGAAGTGCAAAGTCCTGCACCATGGGAAAGAACAACCCCATGCACAAATATATGCTGGGGTTATAGCAGCCTGAAAGCAGAAAAGCAGCTAGAAAGCTTGGCAGAAAAGGACCTGGGGGTCCTGGTGGACAAGTTGAACATAAGCCAGCAGTGTGCCCTTGTGGCAAAGAAGGCTAATGGTAGCCTGAGCTGTAAGGGCAAAGAAGGCTAATGGTAGCCTGAGCTGCCTTAGACAAAGCGTTGCCAGCACTGGTGAGGCCACCCCTGGAGCGCTGTACCCAGTTGTGGGCTTCCCAGTACAAGAGAGACATGGACAGACTGGAGACAGTCCAGCAAATGGCCATGAAGATAATGAAGGGACTGGAGCATCTCTCCTATTAAGAAAGTCACAGAGCTGGGTCAGTTCAGCCTGGAGAAGACTCAGCGGGGGATCTTATCAATGTATATAAATATCTGATGAGAGTGTGCAAAGATGACAGAAACAGGCTCTTTCCAGTGCTGCCCAGTGAAAGGCCCAGAGGCAATGGGCACAAACTGAAACACAGGAGGTTCCCTCTGAACATCAGGAAACACTTTTTTACCATGAGTGTGATCGAGCACTGGCACAAGTTGCCCAGAGAGGTTGTGGAGTCTCCATCCTTGAGACATCCAAAAGCTGTCTGGACACAGTCCTGGGCAAGTGGTTCTGGATGGCCCCATTTGAGCAGGGGAGCATGAACAAGATGACCTCCAGAACTCCCTTCCAACCTCATCCATTCTGCAGTTCAGGTGAGAAGCAATGTATAGAGACACAAAACAAAGATAACGATCCTTTCTCGGCTGACTAAAATTATACCTAATACCTGCAAAATTAAATGCCAAAATATATCATGTTATGTTTAAAATAACAACATTCCAATCCTGGAAAGTTATTTTCTTCCAACAATCCAACTAAACCAGTAAGTTACCTTAAAATAGATGCATTATTTTCCAGTCCTCAAACAAAATAAGCCATAAAAAGTGTGAATTTTCTGAAATTGGATTTCACCTCGAGACAGTTGCTACCATTAGCAGCAATTACCAACAAAAATTACATTTACAAAAGCTCTATGAAAGCAGCTAAACATAAACCAAGTTGTGGCAAGTCTTACTTAAAAAGCTCTTCTAACAAGTCTTTTAATTTTATTCTCAGAAGCCATAATACCTTTAAAACAAAAATTCAGGGTAGCTGACACTGGTTTCATGACATAAAAGGACAAAGTGACAGGAAAAAAACAGAGTAACATAACATGATGAGCATTGTGATTGTCCTCCAGTGTCTTTCAGACTTATTTGAATTTTTTCTTACACAAGACTGACTTTAGGAAAGGTCAGAAACTGGAGGAATCCTATATAGCATATACAAATTGCTATTATTCATTTCCATTCTCCAACATCTCTAAAATCTTCAGTAAAATAATTATTTTACGTGCAAAACCCAAAAGTACTTCTTATGAAGAAAATAATACTACTTCAAATGCTGAGAGCAGACTCCTCGGCTCACTTCAGGAATTCCAAGAGGAGTATTCACAGAACCTAGACTTGCAGGAACGTGACTTGCCCTGCTTAGGAGGAGTCAGCAGAGAGAACAGGAGAGAAGAGCTCTTCTAGATGGCAAGTCACACTAAAAACTAACTACAGATGCTACAGACTGTCTCCCACAGAAGTGTCTTTCACTTCCTTGATGTGGGAAGCAGACTAGCTTCACTAGGCTAAAGTTAGCCTTTGAATAGCTTTGCAATACCTCTTCCCTTAGGAAAAGGAGGCAATATTTCTTCCTCCCTGCAACTCTTGTAAAGCCTACATAATTGCACCTATTCTCAGACTGTTTGCAAATGGAAAAGACAGAAAAAGTCAATATAGTTTTGTTCTAAAGCTCTGCAGTTTTCAGAAAATAAGGCTGTTCAAGGTGTGCTCTGTGGCAGTAGCACACAGACATTAAACACAAGACTGGCAGAGGCAGCAGCAACTCTGTCCTAGGCTCTCTTCACATGCAAATCTCTCTTAAGGAACTACCTACAAAAAGGCTGAATTCTTGTATTCCTTCTTCATCAACTTATAGGTACCTTCTGGAAGCCTCTACTGCAATAATTCATAAGAATAAATAGCTCCACTCTGGACGTAGGTTACTTTCATTACCGAAAACAAGCCATAACTTTCTCTGCAGGGAAAACTTTCTCATTACAAACTTTTCTAAAAATAGGCTAAAGCCTATGCAACTTCTCATGAAAAGAAAACCCCTGGATGCTGCAACAAGATATTTTAGAAGCCAAAGTAGACCACAAACTAAATCAGTAAATGCAGCTATATTCAGAGTATCCACAGTCAAAGCTTCTGAGTAAAAAAAGCTATTTTCCCAGAATTTCCCCCACCAAAACTGATGATTCCTCATGTTGATCATAAAAAACCCCACCAAAACCCACAAACCCACACCATGCACCCACGCATAAGCCTGGCAAGAAGATTTAGAATGAAACAGAATCAACACTTTTGCAAGGTGTATGGTCCAATAATCAAGTATCAGCCACTGAATATAAAAAGCTATCTGTCAAAACCTGTCCTTCCTCAATAAAGGATCTGAAAAAAACCAAACCATAATTGGCCTTCTTATTTTCTGACATTTCTGAAAAGAAAAAGAAAATACATTCATTTTACTGCCTCATTCAATAGCTTTGGTTACTTCATGTGTAATTAGGGTATCTCTCAGATCTTCGATCGGCTTCTGCTTTGGCCTGAGGGAATCTCATTCAATATGGAAGAAGGCGAAGGCTTTAATTGTGCTGTATAAGAAGTTCATGAATCCATAGGCTTGGAAATGTTAATTTCTCCAGTATTACAATGGAAGAGTACTAACAAGTTACCTCTAACAAGAAACTTGAAGTCCTAAAAAAGGTGCATTTCTGGTACTGAAATAAGCACATATCTATGAAATAAAGTGTTTAAAACTAAGTATCATTCATATAAGGAGTATCAAATAAGATTTCCCTTTGAATACCTAAGGAATGAGCCAATGACCACCTCACGGAAGAGTAGAGAACACTAGGAGAACCAAAAAAATCTGTTTTATGGAGATGAAGAAGCAAGGAGGATTCAGAGAAGCTTAGAAAGATACAGGGTAAAATACAATTATGCATAAATATGTAAGCTTGTAAAGGACAATAAGTTCATAAACTACCGACATTATTTTCTTCCATTAAGGACAGAAGTCCGGTCAACTCCCTTCTACCACAAGACTAGTCTAGTGAAGACAGCAGAACCACCTCTTCACCTCACTAAAACTCTTCACCCTGTCTCATGTGACATTCTTACTAGCAAACTGAAGGAACACAGTCTAGATAAAGTTGCCCTGAGATAAAGAGATTTAACTTCTTGGGGAAATTTAAAGTATACACTATTTGCTGTTCAAAGCTGGGCATGTTTCAAGTGCTGCCATGGGCCCATTTCTATACAGTTTTAAAAGATCAAGTGTGGATATAGTCCATTTATATGTCAATTAGATTAAGGCATGAGAAATGATTTGAAGAGCAGGAAAATAATTTACATTTGAATAAACTGACTCAATTTCAGTGATGAACTTAAATGACTTGCTCTAGCCAAAAGAGTAATCCATTACTCTGAATCCTCCTCCCCCATTCCTGCATACCTGGCTGGCTCCTATTCAGTTCTTGAAAGAGTCTACAGCTCATCTGGCCTTTCACTGTCAAACTGATTTAATCAGCCAATCTGGAGGGGAAAAAAAAAAAAACAACAACCAAAGACAACAAAAAAGTTTTCCAAGGGGCAGGAAGGAGTGTGGAAAGAGGTCAGAGTTCAGGTCTCCTTACACATCTCTGAACCGCTTTCTTCTCGCTGAGTCAGCTCAGCAAGGGCGCCAACAAATGCCAAAGTCAAAGCTGGGGAAGCAGTGGGGCCGAGGCAGAGGGTGAGAAATGGTCACTGCACACTGTATGACTGGGTCAACTGTGTCATCTCATCAAGTTCACTGTCTTAACAGACACGATCTGAAAAACAACAGGATGATATCTACAAAACTGCAAAGTGGAAAGTACTCATGAAGACCAGGTTCTAATGAGTGAGGAATGCAAAGACAGATCAGCTAATTACAACATGTCATCGACCACATGTCATAACACCAATAAAAACATGATAACATGTAAACTACCAGAGATGTACATTCTAGTCCATACTACAACTCTTGCAGTCTTAGTTGAAGCCCTGCCTATCAAGCTTTATGGAAGAACTACATCCCAAACTAGAGAAGGAGCAGGAAAGAAACAACAATAGGAGGTTTCAAACAACACAGCCTATAAAAGTATTTTTTTTAACAAGAGAGCTCATTTAGGACAGGGAGGTGGGAAAAAACCCCAAAAGCACACAAAACAAAAAACCACAAATACTGCCATTCCAGTAAAGAAAAAGTTAATAGAGTTTTTTCCATGTCTCTTTGGGATTAAGAGAGGAATAAACAAGATTCATTTGCAGGGAAAAAAAGTTATTGGTGTTGAGAGTTGAAAGGGAATTAATTATGAAAGAAAAGCAATAGATTGTCCAAAGAGATGGTGTAAACCATTTTTTGCCACATTTGAAGAACAGGACAGAAATGAGCCGTTGTAGCAGAGGCAGCCAAGAGCATCCAGGGGTGCATTATGTAGACAGTTGCCAGTGGGTCGAGGGAGGTGATCCTTTCCAGTCAGCACTGGTGATACATCTGAAGTGCTGGGTCCAGTTCTGGACTTCCCAGTACAAGACAGGCATGAACATACTGGAGAGAGTCCAACAAAGGGCCACAAAGATTCATGCCCTGGAACATTCGTCATACAGGGACAGAGCTGCAACTGTTTCAGCCTGGAGAAGAGAATGCTCAGAGTTGATCTTATGAATGTGTATAAATATCTGATGGGAGGGTGGAAAGAAGACTGAGACAGACTTACCTTAGTGATATCCAGTGAGAGCAAGAGGTAGTAGATACAAATTGAAATACAGGAAACACTTTTTCACTGTAAGGGTGATGGAGCACAGGTTGCCCAGAGGGGTTGTGGAGTCTCCATCCTTGGAGGCATTCACAACCTGACTAGACATGGTCCTGAGAAACTGGGATGGACTAGACCATCTCCACTGGTCCCTTCCAATCTCATCCTTTCTACAATTCTGTGATTTTTTGCACAGTTGTAAATTCATCTACCAAAAGCTATGATATTATAGTATCACCCAAAGCCAGGCAATTCTACACAGACACAGTAGAGAAAATTCCCATGTGCTTCATTAGTTATCATTACAGTATTCTGATCATTTAAAGATACTGAAGAAACACAAAGAAGGCTTGACATGATCCTGGTATATACAGTGTCATTGATTTAATAAGACATTATAGAAAAAAAGTTACTGTTGTATGTTAAGAACAGTATTCACCTATGAAAACAAATCGCAAGATGTCCATGGCTCAGTTGTGCGGTCTCGAACACCTTAGAACACACCATTCTGCAATCTAGTATGGCTCACAAATTAGGGAAGGTCATGCTGTTCAACAGCAGATTAGAAGAAACCCATATGTTTGCAAAAAGCCCATAGCCTTGGAAGTACACTAGGCCCCATGCTTTCTTAACCTGACCAGAATCTATGTCCCAGCATGGCACCAGTGATTAGTCTGTTGCTGAACATGGAGCTCTTAAATGACTCACAGGTGACCAAATCTTGGAAACTTGTCATCATAAGGCAGTAAACTGGCAGTTCAACAGGGGACATATTAAGCTTTTCTCCCCAGTTTATTAACTAGCATTATTTGCCCATCATACAGAACTAATTGTCACCCAATTCCCATTGGACATGCTTTTCTTTACTTTTCAGCCTGAACTGCACTGAACCTACAGCACTTGCTGAGAGTTTTCTGTGCAGGAGAGGTGCAGTAAGATAATAGACACAGAAGGTCTATAACATGCTAATTAATTATTTTCCCTAATGATCTACCATTGTACTCTGATGGGCCTGGAGAGCAGTATAAAGCACCTGGATACTTAATTTTCCTTTTGGGATATTCATACCACTAATCTATCACCAGAAATGTACAAAGCTCATTTAAATATTATTATGAGGCTGCAGAGGGTGCTCCAACACTGCTTATAGACAGTTTCTATTAAATCCCCACATTCCACAGCAAATCACTCATTGGTTTTTCAGAAGTAATCAGAATTTGAAAAAAAATTTAAGACAGATTAAGATGACATTTCCCCTAACATCTTGTTTTATCCAGGGAGAAAGTGATACGAATGAAATTCTTTTCCTCTCACCAACAGAAGGTGTTCTGAGTGGGAATAACATCTAGGAAGGCAGCACTTCTCCATAACATTGCCTTTTTCTTGCACCTAAGATATGAAATACCTAATTGCTCCACATGGACTGTGGAGTGGGGAAAGCAGGCACATAGACATGGAAGCACATACCATCAGCCATATTGCTCTCAAGTTGCTTAAGCAAATAACCTCCCTAGAAGAAACTTCTGTTGCTTTAAGAGTAACTCGTCAAAAACCACAAAGCTTTTAGCTCTTTTTGTGAGGAGTCAACACCACTATAAAGCGCCCTCAGCACAGAATGCAGTGGCTTGTGCAGACAGTGTTTTACTCTTGAGGGGCAGGAATTCACAAAATAAAAGTACCTCTACTTGGGTATCCCAGATCTTGCTTTTGTATTTAACACTGCAGAAATTTTATTTTCTAGCTTTCAAGGAAGCAAAGTTCAGACAAAAAACCAACACCTTCTTTTGGCTAAAATTAAATTTAACAAGAATTTTTACTTCTCCCCTTTCTCACAGTTTTTTTTTTTTTTTTTCAATCTCATTCCAGTTAAGCACACGGTGAAAAATGTTACATTGTCTGACAATACTGCCATTTAAATATATTAATTCTGAGCCAGCTGATGAAAATTAAATAGAGGAAAAGCTTTTAAAGACCTTGAAATTAATTTTTTTTAAATGTTGAAATAGCATAATTAGCTGATCCTTCACTTTACTGGCTTCAAGCCCCAAATTAGCAAATTCTAGGTTTGACAATTCATGTATTGAACTTGAAACCGAACAGATACGCCAAACACACAATGAAGCGTTAACCAAATACTTTAGTACCTTCACAATCCTTTTTGGAAAGGACAGCTTGCTCTAAGCATCAAGTAGTTCAAGAATGTGAAAAGCCTGCCCTTTCATAGCTCACTGCCTTCTCTCACTACTTCTACAGAGTTTCACTTCCAGCAAATGATATCTGTGCCTTTGTCACTGCAAGATTACTAGCATTAACATTTTATATAAAAAGTCTGCAGCTTAATGTTACCTAAAAATAACTTTGGGTGAACCTGTTTTACAGTAAAAACTGAATTAGAAGTCCAACTCTTAGTCCCACTTGACTTGACCTGGGTTTCAGACTGCTCTCTGCATTACAGGAATTCACATCTTTCATACATAAGAAAGAGTAATAGAATATGTGCAATTTGGATTAGGGTTTCATTTATATTATGAATGCAACATAAGACACAAGCACTGAAGATACAACTCCATAGTTGGTACAAGGTACCATGCTGCCACCAAAAGAGGAGTTAGTGCTGCCCCTCTCCACAATTAAGCTGATAACTAACTGCAAAATTATATAAACAAAGCAAGTAAGTTTATATTAAAAAGCTGATCCACTGCAAAACACAGCCACATACCTTCCAATACTAACAGTGGGGAATTAAGACAGGAGCACTTGGCCATATTTTGAAGCACCAGCAACGTTTCTGCACTGTCTTGGTTGCCGTAAAATCCGCAAGCAGAACACACAAAGATTCTTGATAGGAGTCATATATTGTGAACACTGGAGAAAAGGAAATACATCTCCCTTTGCTCTGAAGGAATCACTACTGCACTAATACATTTGACCATATCTTATAATACTTTACAGGAGATTTAGGTCATCATGATAGAAAAGTTGCCTAACAAGCAGTAAAAGAAGGGAGTCATAAACAGTATATAATAACAGAGTTAAGTAACCAGAGTTGTGATACGGAGTAACTATAAAAGACTCATGTTCTACCAGACAAGTTTGCCGCAAACAGGTTCAAAGGTTTAGTCATTACTGATAAAACTTTTATCCAACACTCTAAAACCTGGATACATCATAGATGTCAGCATTTAAGAGAGACTTCTAATTCCTATTTTATTATGCAGCATTTAGCACATCAACTTTATTTTACCTAAACCAAACAAAACATAACATCCTGTAAGCAAAATATCCCCCCCTCAATGAAATGGATTTTCTGTACTTTGCACTTAGGACTCATGGACAGCTGTCGACTTGGAAGACATGCCCCACCCACCAAATTACAGAAGCATTTCAGTAGAAACATTCCCCCCCTCCCCAGAAGCTTTGCATGTCAACATACAATAGTGATTTTACCACAAGGGGGAGATGAGAAAGACAGACAGAACTGACTGGAGGCATAGTGAGGCATTGGTTTCAACATGACTAATTAACAGTTGAAAATCACCATTACCTATCTCCCATATGCTGTCATTTGTAAGCAAGAGTTGGACAGTGAATCTTAACATATGGCAACAGTAAGTTGTTCTTCAATCTTTGAATAGCAAAGTACATACAATCTGGTCCACTGCTTCAGCTGTAAAATGTTATTGCAGGGTAACTTAAAAGGAAAAACAATCTCATAAAGTAGTGGGCAGGAAGAAGGGGAAAAGGAGAAAAAATGGTTACAAAACCCCCAAATTAAGCTTGTCTTGGCTACTGGCTTACATTTAAGGGCACTGAATAACCTTATCTCACCTTCATGGCTCAGTCCCCCATTTGAAAGCTAGGAAGAATGACTATTTGTATTTGAAAGATGCACAGATGATATACAAGTTCTGGACCACACACAACACACAGGCACACTCAGAGATATATATAGACAGAGAAATAACTATAAAAAGAGCTGGAACCAACCTCATAGCATTTTATTGCTTGACCTGACTGATAATAAATGACTCTGGACTTAAGCAAAAATTGTGCTTAGCTTTCTTAGATTAAAACTAATGTTTCCAGGAGAAAGGTTGTCACTGATTAACTCTTCAGGAGCACTCATGAAGTATTATTATGAAGCTTATTAAGCACTGATCAAGTCAACTGAATTTAAATAATGGACTACCTCTTTGTTTCAGGTAGGAAATAAAAGCAGCTAGGCACCTTCAATTCACCTACATTTATTTGTTAACATCAGAGCAGTAGATTATGTATCTGTGTGTAAATATATGTGTACATATAGATTGATATACACATATTACATCAATAAATTAACAGAACATTTCTAATTTAGAGCAAAAAATTCTTTTAATCTTTTTATACCGCAAAACCATGTCATGGCTTTTTAAAGATGCATTCATTCTTTTAAAAGTTGCATCCCAGTTCCATATGTAAAAATACTTTTAAATTCAGAGTTATGAGTTATTTTAACATGAACTTACTGGTTTCTTGTTATCAACTATACAGAGCACTGTCTACTATGAAAGCACCAAATAGTAACTCTCAAAGTTCAACAGGAAAAGAAGAAATCAACTGAAAAATAGATAAGGCTAAGGCTTTCTTAAAGAAACTGTCAAAGGAAATACTGTGGCCAATTAACTGAGAAAATATACCTATTAAAATAACTGGACAAAAAAAAGTAACAAAAACCACCCCAACGACAACAAAAAACTCCACATAAACAAAACCCCACAAAATCAAAAAACAGTTTTATTGAAACTTAGGACATTTTCTCTGGATATAATTTTTTGTCCTCAAATATACTCAATCAACTGCTTAGACAAAACAACTAGCAAAAAACTATCAAAATACAGTAAAACTACAAAAAACACCCTTCCATAAAATACCTCCTAAACACCCCCACGATATCTGAAACCAGATTCTCCAACAGGAACACATCCATTTTGAAGAAAATGCTCAATCATCACTGCAACATAAAGAAAATATTAGCCAAATTAACAATTACACCAGTGAACACCTGTCAGTAAACAATAAACACTTTTAAATGTAAGGCACATCAAATAACCTGCCCTGTTCCAATGATTTGCTGCTGATCATGACATTACATTCCTATACTCAATTTTACACAAAAATTATAAGATAACTATGAGGTGCACAGGAGAATCATTCCTTAAAAGAATCCACTGCTATCTATAGTCTTTAAAACAGATCTCCAGATCTGGCCAGACTTACCACCAGAAGCACACATATCAAAAACAACCAATGCAAAACCTTCTAATACCTCTTTACAAGCACCCAACGGAGCCTATGAGTACACTTGCAAGAATGCAATACATTCCACCCATGGTATCACATGTCCTTACAGGATCTACACTCATGTAACCACACAACTACCATGTTCAAGGATGAACCAGTCATCACCAAGGGACACAGAAAGACCTAATTACCATTTCCACTTCATCTCTTATGCCTCAGTGAGGACCTGCAAGATTCCTTAAAATACAACGTAAAATAAATCATGGGTTCAAGATGACATTTGTTTGACAGCCCTTTACATTTTTTCCTACTCAATAATATTAGAATAATATTATTCTTCCTTATTCTACAAGGGCTTCCATCCATCTTGCACCAAAAAATGACATAATTTCAATTGCATCAAGATATTTTCGTAAGGCTGTCAACTGGATCAGGTATACTGGTCCAGCTTTAAAAAAAAACAGTAAATAAAATGCTCAGCAGTGCAGGCACTCACATGAATGAATCTTGAAAATAAAGTAAAAGCAGACAGTGCTTTGAGAGGATTTGGAGGGTTGTATAGGAAGCATGCCAATATGTTCTCATTTGTATGGTAGGAGCACACAAACTCCAGCAACTGGACTAAGACAGCAAGGTGAAATTTCTGCCAAGAGTTTGGTGCTTACAGAAGGAGAATTAGAGAAAGAGGCACTGATATGAGAGCCCATACCATTCCTAAAAGAAATTCCTAGATGACAAACATCCAAAAAGCCACTTGTAGACAAGCATGTAATACCCCATTCATGCTCAGCTCCTTCATGGCCGGAAACAATAACCTGAATAAACTGGGTTTTTGAGTATCTGATGAACTTCAGAAAGTCAGGAAACATTTCCTACATTAAAAGGTTTACAAAGGAAGGTGAGAATTAGAAGAATGCAAAGCAGAAATGCAGAACACCCTGAGCATCCGGTTCGTTTAGCTTCAACCACCTATAATTCCAGAGATCAAAGTGCCAGTCGATGGCAGGAATTAACACATTCCAGCATAAACATCACCCCAATTTAAATTAACCTGTGTCCCATTTGAAAATTAAGAGCAGGCATTCTTAAAGAGTAGGAGAGCAACCCTCTCTTTTTCCTCCCTCAAACTATTTTTCTTACATTTTTGTGCCAAAGCATTTTCATCCACCCTACCTTCTTCACCTGTCCTTTTCCCCATTTGCCTTCCTTTCATTCATCCACCCAGCACGGTGTACATGGAACTGACAAGATGCTCACTCTTACGTTATTCATTCTGAATGACTATCAAGTATGAGCAAAGGCCCTGCAAGAAAAAAGTAAAAATGAGCTCATGGCTTCCAAAGACAAAGCAAAGTAGAGGCAGTCCCTACATGACGCTCCCAGAGGTCAGCTACCCTTGCTGTAGATTGTTACGCACTTCCATAGCCTCACAGCAGAATCCTATTTCCTTTCATAACTCAGTTTCTGACAATCAGCTTTTCAGGGCATCTTATTCCTGAACAGGATCAAAAGCAGTAATACTACACGGAGGAAAGGGTGGTGAATGTAGAGCAGAGTAAGAACCACCATTGATGGGATCAGAAAGATCAAGAAGAATTGCCAGGCTAGAGGCCTGAGGAAGCAATGCAAAAAAGTCACTGACTACTGGGGAGACAAAAAGGAAAATCCTACAGCCTGCAGGGTAGAACAGCAATACAAAGACAGGATGTAGTAAGTCTGACCCACATCATCAAAATAAATAAATAAGAGCAAGACCTTCCAGTTATAGCAGCAAGGTATACCAAGAGAGGAAGGCTGTATCTTTAAGCGGTTCAAACATTCTGTCTTCCCCCAAAATTAACTCTTCCCGATATCCTAAATCTAGACCTCTAAACATTGCATTACAACTTTTGTCACTCACTTGTTTTCAAACAGCAGGCAGCTGACACTGCCTCGGAGGAAAACCGTATTCTATTACACTGAGCTATCCATCAGACATATGTGCTCTGCTTTAGCTGACTTAGGGATAGGTTGAGTTTGTAGGATTCAACAAGTTCAGCTAGCAGGTAATGCAGCAGTTCACTTCCTGAATGCAAGCAGGGGGCATATGGCCATTATACTAACAATCCCCAGCTTGTGGTTTTAGATACAATAAAGAGTTGGAATAGTTTGTACTTTCAAGAGAAAACAAAGACTTGGCTGAGAACAGGTAAGACAGACTCCAATTCAGCAGCATCCTCCAATAAAACAACCAAGCTGGAAAAACCTGCTCTTTCACGTGCACTAAGGTTGGTCAGTCTTCAAACATGAGCCAAACTAACATATCCAGCCTTTAATTAATTTATTTTTAACATCATTATTTAAAAATAGTTTTAGTGAATTACTTTAAATGAATGTTGCTAGCACAACTGCCAGGAAAGTAGATCATCATAACTATTAAAGCAGTGAAATGAAGCATGTCAAAAGTTTTTGCACTGTTTATTTTTCAGTTAGTTCAGAAAAAATATTCTTCTGTGGTCCAACGCAAAGGGAACTTTTGGTGGTTTTTTTTTTTGTCATTCTTCTAAAGTAACTAGGAAGAACGCATTGTGATGTTTAAAAACTATTTTTTTCTAAATTCTTTTAAGAAGTAGCACATGGGGGGAGGAGAGGGACAGAATCTAAACATGCAAATCAAGTTTCCAAGAGAAAGAACAGAAGATAGTCTACAGGACAAGGGACACATTAGGTCACACCAATGGCTGGCTTGGAAAAGCTTATAAAGAAAATGCTTACCTCACACTAGAATGAAACTCAGCTCTAAGCACTGAGAAGACAGTAGTCATTATGGAGACAAGAAGTATAAATTAATTGAAAATTATTAGACATTTTAAGGAAAAATGTTCGTAAACTATTGAATTATAAGGGTACAATCTGCAGCTCAGCAAAATCCTATGCTGCAGACTACCATAAGTTTAAAAAAAAAAGCCCAGTGGAAATATCAGTTTCTATTCATCTCTTTTTTCCCCTAGGCATCTGTTACAGGACACAGAGGAAAAGATAACCACCAGACATCACACCAGGCTAGATGGACCTTTGATCTGATATACTATGACTTTGCTCAGAGTAATCCACATCAAAAATAATTTTGCAAGGTGTATGTATTTCTCTCGCACCAGAGTAATTAAGAACAGCTAAGCAATTATCTTAATAGACAACTGCAATAGTTACCTACTTCCCTTTTTCAGACACAGGTAAAATCAAGACTCAAAAACAATATGACTGCATGTGATTATTTTCAGTCAGCTGCAGAGCCAGAATAAAACAGTGAAGAATTAGTTTCCACACTTGTGTTCAAACCACTAGATGGTGCTTCTAAAATAAAGCAATTCAGTATGCAAAACTCTAAAACTGAATAATGTATGATGATTTAGAAGTTGCCTTCCTCAGGACTGTTATCAATAACACTGATTAATGTGGTTCAATAGCTGCAGCCTCTGATCAGACAGTAACAAGAATAATTAGGCAGATAATTGAGATCAAAAAGCTGATCATGAAAACAGAGATTTCCAAAAATCCAGTAACTGCTGTTTCCCCAAATAAGAAACACTCCTCATTCTTCTGTCTCTGAAAGTCATTAGATGTTATTTTATGCCATACTGACATTAACAAGTTTTGTTCACGAACTGCTGTGCCCAAAGGCTTTGATTACTGTATGGCACCAGTAAAAAGAAGCTTTATGCTACAAATAGGGTTTACCTTTTCTTTCATTCTTCATTTAAGTAGTTTTCTCTAAGACATTTTGCCCAAGACTGAACTCGCTCTAGTTCTCTTCCGTGAAGAGCAAACGTTTCACTTTTAAGATATGGAAATCATAGCCAAAATAAGATGCTAACTGCTTCCTACCTATGATTCTGTAACATCACTCTTCCTTTTTCATTCTCTCCTCCAAAACTAGTCTCAATAGTTGCTTAGCTACCCCAGTAGCCTCGTCCTTTTTCATTTCTGGCCATTTCTATCCATGAATACACCACTTAAAATAATTCTCCTTTTTCCTGCATCTCATTCTGCTGGCCCAACTTTAAAACCACTCTTTGCAGTATGCTAAAACACGTAGTTGACTGCGTAGTTTTTTTACTATCTTCTATTCTTCTAAAGTTCAAGCTTCAATTAATCTTTAAAGATCCCTTCCTCTTTTTCTACTTAGAATCAATTTTTTCCTACTAAAATTTCTAAAAACATGTTTCTTCTCTTATTTAAAAAAAAAAAATCACCTTTGACTATTTCCTATTGTCTTTCCCATCTTTAACTTCTGAGTCAGCTCTGCCACTAAGCAACCCTGACAATACTGCTGAGAAAGATTAACGTATGCGCAGCTTTTAATGTTCAACACTCACCTAGGACTTTTTTTTTTTTTAAACACTCCTCATTGTGCAAAGTAATGCAGAAGCTTCTAGAGGTTATTCAATTAATTTTGTCATTGGCTCTCACTTTTCTACTTTAGGGGATTGCTTTGGATCCCCTAGATATGCTCTCTTCCTCTTACTTACATGAGGTCTTCTTCCAAGATACCCATTTACTATCTCTTATTTCAAGCTTTTTTTAAAATTAGCATACTTATCTTTTGCTCAAAGTCCTTTAACAATTATTATCATCAACAATTACTACTAGCTGTGGCTTACTTTCGTAAAGTGCAGCTTAGTAAGACGACCTTAAGAAAGTTAAAGGCTCTATGCACAAACCCAGAAACAAGCCTTGTCCAAGTACCTGCCATTCCACGTATCCCTAAATGTTATTTCTGATTAGACAGCACCATTGCAGAAACATGCTAACAGGCAGCAAGAACGTCTTGTCTTGAAGATGTATCTGCTAACCCAGCTACAGAAAGTAATGATCAGATTTAAAAAAGAAACCAATGAAAAGTATTTCAAAACAAACACCCAGGAAGATAGCAACCACAATTCTCAGCATCTCCAAGCACTCCAGGGGGAGAAGATGCATAGCCTCTGAAGCATGTGAAAGAAGTCTGCTGAGTACCTACTTGTCAGTAAGTGTTCACTCCTAGCTACAAGTTGGGGCCATTTCCGTAAACCTATCTTCACATCTCCATGGGAGTTACGCAGCCTTTTATTTAAAAGGGACAATAACGGCACAGCTGTACCTTGGTCAATCTTAGAGGAGTGCTAAAAAAAAAAACCATCACACAAAACCTCCAGGCTTATGCAAGTCTTGTGAGCATCATTTAACTGGGACAAAGCATTCACAAAGCAGTATCTTTACTACCAATGACTATGAATTTTGTGTGAATTACGGGAACATCACAAATTCTTCAACATCTACCGCAAGAAGTTCGCATTCTTTTACTATGTAAAATAAACTAGCAAAAAACAAGTTAGGTTACTGAGTGCACAACTGAAATATCAAAAAAAGAAGGTAAGGTCTAATGAAAAAACATATTCCTGGCTTTTGTTCCCCAGGTAAAAACGTATTCTGAGTCACAAATGTAAACAAAATGAGCAGTATTTTTTAAAAAATAAAGACATGAAAAATAAACATGCACTGAAGGTGTCTCAGTTTGTTATGCTAAACAGATCAAAAACGTCTTGAAGTTGTTGTTAGACAAAATTCTTTTTCCCCTGTCAAACCCTAAATAGTTCTTTTAAAATATCAATAAACTTGAGCTCAATTCAAAAGAGCTACCCGGCGAGCTAGTTACCCATGCTTTTTTCAAGCTAGTCTCTAGATTTAAGCAGCAACATTCACAGAAATTATTCTGAATACTTTAGATACCAAAAGCATTTCAAAACTCTGCAAAACCAGTCCAGTTCCGTATTTTTGCTGGATGCTCAGATCTGCCTGGGAGCAGGTTCTGACCTGACACCTGTGGAATGCTCCAGCAGCAGAAAGTACAAGATAAGAAATTCCCTGAAGTGACGGGAAATATTTCTATTATACCTGTGCATACAGACAAGTATTTTGATTTAGAAGGAATCGCCCTTTGTCTCAGAAAGGTGGCAGTGCCTGGGAAGCCTGCAGTGTCCTGAAGAGGTCAAACAGAGTAACTATTGTTCCACCAGTGTGCTGCAATTCAAGAAAACTATTGCTTCAAATCACTCCTCTGCATTTTCTCCTGGTTCAAAAGCAAACACCAACCTCCCCTCCAAAACTCTAATGCATTGAACTGCAGTCCCCAAAAGGAAAACACATATTACAGACCACATTTGAAAAATTAAATAACAATCGATGTGGCACAGGAGGTTGGAACAAAATCTCATCTCTGCTCCGTCTCGAATACATCAGCTAAAAGTCTGCCTCCTACCAGCTATACAGATCATGTCAGTGCTATTTATTTCATCCTCTGGTTACCTCTGCCATCGGCATTTGATCCGGGTTATTAAAATCTGGTATATCAGCATACCTGAAGAATAGGGCTGGACAGGAAGAGCACTGACTGAACAAGGATTTAGGAAAATCGTGCTGTTCTCGTGACACGCTCATGACATTAGTCAAGACCTTCTACTTCCTACACCCACATTTTCTCTCCCATCCTTGGTATGTTCAGAGATGCAGCAGTTACCAAGTAAATAGCTCTGCCTAGATGCAGGTCCCTGCATCTTACAGTAACTTGATGATTATCCTGATAGTTTCGTAATGCCATCCTGTTAAGCAATATCTGTTCTATTCCATTTCCTTGTCGCCCCCATTTACAAAGATTAAGCTGAATTAATTTACATATTTGGGGGTTGGGGTTTTTTAGTAAGAATTATGAAATAGTTCCCCTGGGATTAAGCTAAACCATGTATTCAGGTTTCTGAACAGGCTGTACTGTGAATTTGCTGCACTCTGATGTCATCCCCCCACCTTCAAAATCATCTCTGAGCAGCAAGCAAAGTCGCAGGGCAAATGCCCGGTACCATCAAAATCCGCTGCCAGGCAGAATTCCAATTACATGATAGTAGGATCTGGAATACTTCAGAAGCAGCATGCCCCATCACTGGTAGCAAAATCGAACTGATAAAATGTAACTGGCATTCGTAGTACCTAACAGAGGATTATAACTAAGCAACCAACATATGTCACTAGTGGTGATAGCCCCCACCAGAATAAATATTCAGAAAAGTAATCTTCAAAATACATTCTACTCAAAACCACTTCAAAATAGACTGTGGAACCCACTAACCATACAGGAAGGAATCCTAGAGATTCCTTGGCAAAATAGAAAAGCAAGTAGTATAACCAGGAAAGTTACAGTCTCTAAATGTGACCTTACTTTCTACCAAAAAAAATGCTGTTCAGACTTCTGTGTGTTTAACTATATTACCCATACCAACTCAGTAGGCACATCAGAAAAAATGCTTGTTTCATCGAGGAAGCCACACTACTACAATTTGTCAGTAGCTCATTCTGAATACAAGTACAAAAATTATGTAGTAAGCCACTGAAACTAACAAAAACTATTCCCCCAAAAAATATAAATATACAACAAAAAGGACATGGTGCTGGTTTTAAACCAACAGCAGTAGGTGTTACTGATTTATGAGGCCCAGTGTCATGCGACAGGCTTGGAAAGTTCCTTTACCACAGAACAGTCCTACAGCAATATAAGCGTACACTGTTTGATACAGACCTTGGATGCTGAACATACAGCATACAACAACAGAGCGGTATATTAATAAGTAAGTTTTATCATAAAAAGATGAAATCTCCATTAGCAAGAAAATTAACATGAAATTTAATTAGTTTTGATAAAAAATAGTGATAAAAGCTACATTTACAATGATTTCTTCTGCATTTAAGGTTACCAATATTTCTTTTTGTTTATTAACTGTTTCTCTTAGTTGTTCCTTCGTGTAAAACATAAATAACAGAGTTTACTGACAGCTACCTGTAATTTGTTACTGTATTTTCAGTTGCTTAATCTCTAAATTATTTTCCTTTCAGTTATTAGCAGCAATATCACACAAGCATGTGTTCTTCAACAGTACTCACCACGCTTATGACTACGTACAAAATCCATAACACCAGAACAATCTGAACTTTCATTCTGCACTATCACCTGGAGCTTGTTTTTTTTTTTTTTAAACTCGAGTATACTGGCTGTAATCCGGACTGTGCGCATGGAAGGTTTACAAAAATGAGGCTTAACGCTATTACTGAAATTAAAATCAAGAAAAAAAAAGGGTGGCAGTGACAGACAGGGGCAAAAATTAAAACAAATACTTTATAAAGTGAGTAACTATACTGACTGCTGTAATGCCTGGACAAAAAAAGGATGCTGTAGATATAATGCCCTTCATAGGCGTTTTGAACATCACATGTGAGAGAAGATTACTCTCCAGACAGTTGTTATTTAACTCGTGCCAGAAAATAATTTCATTACAAAGCAAGCTATGATTCTTGGATTACTTCCAAGAATTTCAAAGCGAGCAGAAAAGGGCAGAAAATACACACCTACAGAGCACTATTCAACATTTTTTTAACTTAAAAAGTTCGCAGGTGCACGCAGATAGCATGAACAGCCGAACAGGAGCACCTGAACCGTCTCTCCCCGCGTTCAGGCTACACGCAAAGCACAGAAAACAGCCGCGGAGCGTCCAGCGGGGCAGGACTACCCGGGCAGAGCCGCCGCCGCGCTGCGGTGCCCAGCGCGGGGCGCGCCGGCAGGTCCGCAGGCCCTCCGGAGGCTCCGCGGGGCCAGCACCCGCCCGGGAGCAACACCGGCGCCGGGGAGAAGCCCCCGCCCGCCCCGGGCCGTGCTCTCTCCAGGTCCAACCGGCACCACGGCACACGCTCTGCTTTGTCATCTCCCCCCCCGCAGCGGGCCAGCCGCTCCGCGCACGCCGGGACGAGCCGCCGGCCCGCTCCGGTGCCTCGCACCGCCCAGCCCCTCCCGCCTCCCCCCCGCGGGCCGTGCCCGGCAGGACCCGTCCGAAAGCCGGCGGAGCCAGCCCCGCTCCGCGCCGACCTCCCGCCACCTCCGCGGCGGCTGCCGGAGGCACCAGCGCGAACCGACCCACGGCCGCCAGCGCCGCGGCTGCGCGCCCGGCTCCGCGTCCCCCCGCCGCGCCTCCGCTCCCAGCCGCGGGGTGAGGGTGACCCCGGGGCGAGGCCAGCGGAGGTACCGCCGGGCAGCGGCGCCCACCCGGAGCCAGCGGCCCCTCACAACTTACCTTGGGTTTGTAGAGCCACTTTCTGAACCTGTTCATCATCACCGCGGCCGCTGCCACCCCGCCGCCGCCGCCTGCCGCTGCTACAGGGGTTGCCGGCTCCCCGCCCGCGACGCTCGGGGGACCGGGGCGAGCCCTGCCCCTTGCCGGGAGGCTCCGCCGGGTCGCCGCCGCCGCCGCCGCCGCTATTGCTGCTGCCCCTCCTCCTCCTCCTCAGGGCAGAGGCCGCCAGCCGCTGCGGAGCGCGGGCGCCGTGCGCGCTGCCCTCAGCGCAGGGACCGGCCGCCGGCTCCGCGGGCTCCGCGCGCTGCTGACAGCCCCCGAACCATCGCGCGGCCGGCGGCAGCGCGCGCTCAACCCCCCCCTCCCGCTCCCCAACCCGGCGCACGCGCAAGGCCAGGCCCACGCTCGCCCTCCCCGCTGGCGCCCGCCACCAATCGGGTGGCGGCCCGAGGGCCTCGCCCCGCCCACCCGGCTGCTCATTTGCGTAACATGCGAAGCGGGCAGGGACGCGACGTGCCCCGGCACGGCCCGCCCCCGGCGGTGCGGTGCGGAGCGGAGCGGAGCGCCGCGGCCCGGTGGATGCCGGGACTCGTAACCTCCTCCGCGGGCTGCGCCGGCCGTGCCCGCTCCAGGACGGCAAACCTGCGCGTGTGGCAGCCTGACCGCAGGGCGGGGCAGCCGGCGGGCTGAGCGCCAGCCGCCCGTCAGCACAACGCTCGAGGAGGGGCGGAACGGGTTTCTTGGCAACGGCGCCAAACAATCGCCGCCATGTTTTTTCCCGGCCGGGTAGTTCTTCGCCGCCGATCGGGCCGTTCCGCAACACGAAGTCGGGCGCGGGGGAGAACTACAGCTCCCAGCAGACCCTGCGCCCCTTAGCAACGGCGCCGGGCCGCGCCGCCGGCGGTCGCAGCGCGGGGTCTGTGTGGCTGGAGGGTCCGCGCCGCCGCCGCCACCGCGCTGAGAGAGGGGACGGTCAGGTACGGGCCCGGGCGGCGCCGGGCTGAGGGGCCGCCCCGGGGGCAGGGGCCCGCTGCGCGCTCGCGCATTTACCTCAGGCGGCGCCGCCCGTCCTGGGGCCCGGGTTGTCTGTGCAGCAGGGTGGTTGTAGCCGTATATGACACCGCCGAAAACAAAAATGGGTAAAATGCTTGACGCCTGGAAGTGTTAGGTGCCCCGGGCAGGCTTATAACTGCTCCACTCGTTTATTATGTGTTTATAAATACAATAGAAAAGATCAAGGGGGCCTGTGTTATACTGTAGACAGAATCGTTGGGCTCTGCTCCCAGAGTTTTCATTAACTGTTGTGATTTCGGGCGAGCAGCCAGCCTCGGTGTCCTCTGGCTTACCTATCTCGTAAATATGGTACAAATATTGAATTGGAAAGTTCCACAAGATACTAGATAAAAAAATACTGTGTCGAGTCAAGTAAAATAGTTGTAGGTACACAAAACATAGAAATATATGCAAATTAAAAATAAACATAAGATCCAGGCTATAGGTGCTCGGGGTGAACATTTTCCATCTGGTGCTTTGCTGCCTTAGGGGAGGAATCTGCTGAAAAGAGGCTTTGTGCCCAGAACTGCTCCCTGCTACGCTCAGGTGACAGTCACTGATGCAGAAAAGTCCGGAGTAATAAGAATGGCAGGATGTAACCACTGGGACAACTGTCCTCTGAATTCAGTGGGTCTGCTTCTAGCGCACAGCTGAGAGAAACACCTATTCCATTTTGAGCAGTACCTACTTGATCTGATGGAATTTTGCAGCGAGGCTTAGTTCAGCCCTCTTTTTAAGAAGGACAGCTTTCATCAGAAAAAATGCAATTGCAGTCTTTCTAGTCTAGAAACATAGGAGCAAACGTAAAACCTATAGGAATCTTTCAGGTTATTGAAACCATCCCTGCTATTGTGGCCAGTCTTATCCGATGTAATTGCTTTCAAAATATCTCCAAGCTCCATTGTAAAAGAAGGCTAAATCAGGTTCTTTGAACTGAAATTCTGTATCTGATAATAGAAGAAAATTTCTACCATTTTGTACATAGTATAAATTTATATCATTTTTATACATAGCAATCAGGGTATTCTTTTAAATAGCTGTGTGGAAATAAGGGTGCATGTCATAATGCAAAGCATTTTATTCCTGTGTGTTTCAAAGCATTGTTGTTAATACTAGCAATTTGTTTAAATACAATCACAAGTGAAGTTCTTTCTATTAAGAACCCCTATATGTCCAGAGCTCTCAAGGCATTACTTTATGTCTTAGTTTGCATATTCCAGTTTTTGGTGTTAGTGATTGTTATTTGGAGGGGAGGGGTGAATATCAGCATGTACAGAGCATGAGAGCTCAAACTTGTTTCTACTATGCCAGAAGAAAAAATATTTGTCACTGGTAGACCTGTTGGAGCCTGAATTATGATTCAGCCTGAATGAGTACAGGGTTATTTCTCTCTTATCCAAAATCCCTTGTGAGTGTAAGAACCTTGGCAGGTACAGAGAAACAGATCATGATTCTCAGAGGAGTGGAGAAATGGTGATTCCCCCTGTGACAGAGACACAACAGCACCTCTTTTTTTTATTTGCCATCCCTTGTCATGATCAAGCCCTGTTTTGCTGGACTTTTTTTTTTTTGATTGGACATTTTGCCTTGATCATACCAGGTAACTAAATGCCTATATTGAACATAATCACAGACAAACTCTTTTTTTCAGCAGTCTGAGATTAGTAATTAAAAGTGCTGTTTAGGCAATTATTATTGAGTATGACAGTGCTGAAAGGCAGAGTACAAAACCACTGTATTTGGAAACGTTATGATATCCTTTTAAAACAAGAAATTAATTATCTTTACCATGGTGGCAATGAATCATCTTGATCAGGCAGTCTTTTCTAACATCAAAATATGATATATAAAATACAAGAATGATTTTCAAAAATTTGTTTTTATTTTCACTATGGAAAATTACTTCTGTGCTCATTTTTTCGCATTGTTAAACCAGATTAATGACTTTCAGCCCTGATCATTGCTGTCATTGGTCTTTCATACACAACATGTGCACATGTATCAACAAATGCATTATAGTTCTTGTCATGTTAACATTAAAAGTGAGGTAGCCAGTTCTGCAAACTCTCATGTATACGAGTAAGACATCATTTGAGATAGATGTAATCCAGTCATTTCACAAACAAAGTATCAAGCATAAAAAGTGACCAACTGCTGTGCCTTCAAAAACCTTGACAGTGGCCTAGACTATGGATGTGTTGTGGTCGCTGCCCAGCTTGCTGACCAACACTGTCTCACTGCTTCCTTATCATTCCTCTCTGTTCCTATTCTTTCGTTCTTTTGGAAAAATAGGCTGTTAATAGCAACATGTGATAAGATTTAAGATTCAAATTTCGCTTTCAATTGCGTCTCACTGGGAAGAGCAATGTATTAAATAGGACCTGTGTAGAACATGTGCAAAAATTCATGCTTTTCTCTAGTATTATCTTTAATGATTTTTCATCAAATAACCTGACACAGAAAGCATTTTAGGTATTGTCCTAAGGATCTTTTGAGACATTTGCAGAATAAGAAATATGTAATTATGTCTTCTATTTTATTGATGTTTGTACTGTATTTTCATTTCTCCTGATAGCTTTTCTGAGTAACTGTGATTTTGAAAGCTTGACCTAAATGTTCTCTTCTACATTACTGCAGTATATCTTCTCTATGAGCCTATCAACATACATTATGCTACAACTGAAGGAGGCATGAAAAATTAATTATTTGCTATATTTATAGGATTCTCCATGGTGAAGATGGTCAGCCATGGAAAACATATTGCAATAATAGTCCAACAGCTTAACAAATTTAACCCTGAAAATCAGAGCGTGGAGGATTTCTTGAGTGAATCAGCTAAGATGTTGCAGGTATATTAAGTTTCAGTTCATCTTACATAGCTTACTTTGTTTTACTATGTGATTTTAAGTATAAAGATACCTGTTTTCTAACAGGTTGTTACAATGTTGTAACTTTCATAGATTTTTCTTACAGTGATGCTTTTCATTCATGAGTAAAGTCCAAATTTCTTATGGTTATCACCAGAAAACAAGGAAGTAAAGATCAGAGGGATTGAAAAACTGCTTGAGTAGCAACAAAAACCAGGAAAGCAATAACTTTCTAAAATGGATGTCAGTGGTAGGGAAAGCTTCTCTTCTACTTCTTACTAAGCTGTTTTGTAGTTTCCTATCTCCTTTCCTCCTTCCAAACAGAAGTTTCTGTCAGCAGCACCCATTTGAATGTATAAATGCAGTTTAGAAGCTGACTCACAGGATCAGGTATTCTTGCTTTGAGGACATAAATGACCATCAGAACAGTGGGATGGAAGGCAAGTGACAGTAAATCAACTGCTTGATTTTAATCTAATACTGCGAGTAACCAGACCAAGATTTGCCCGTACGTAGCTATACTGGCTGAAGTGGTTCCCATCCTTTCCTGACCGCAGTCTGTCACCTCTTCCCATCACTTTGTCCTCAGTGCCACCCTGACTTGTGCTGATGCAGCTACTGGATTGAATCAGCTTTAGAAAATCACTAAGGGAAGACCGTAATATTGTTTAGACTGCTATTGTCTGTGCGTGCCATGTATTATCAAACTACATTGCCAGAGCTCTGATTCCACACTCCCATGTAGCTCTGGTGCTCATTTCCAATTCTGACAATAAGGTCTAAAACGCTGCTATCCAGTTAGATAGTCTTTCACATTAATTTTGCATAAACGTAAATGACTGCAAGAATATAAAACTATGGATGTGTGATTTGAAAATCAGAGGCTGAGGCAGTGGATCCATACACATTTCTTGGGTGCTTGCTTTCTTAAACAGTTTCCACTCAGGTCCCTAGTTTCTGACACTGCCTTCCTGCCCTGTAGTAGCGGCATAATTCTTTATGCATTCATATGCTGAATTACATCAGGGAACTGATCCAATTTCAAAATAATAATTTTTCACTGGGCAGAGAGCAGGTAAATTCAGCTACCACTGCTGCCAAAATAAATGCTTGTAAAAATTAACATTCAGATCATTGTTTCTCTCAGCCCAGGAAAGGTGATACAAAGACAAAAGAAGCAGTAACTCCATTAGAGAAACATGAATCTTAAGCTTAATAAAAAACTCTTTCAAAAGGGGAAGAACAGGGAGGATAGCTGATGCCGAAGGTGAAGCAGAAATGTTTCTCTGGGATAGTTTCAGCTCACTTACTACATAATACTTTTGCTGCAAATTTATCCAAGGAAGTAAAAAGTAAGATCTGTGTTTATATAAAATTAGCTTTGTTTCAGTACCAAATGGGTGATTATAATTCACCAGGGAAAATTCACTTCTTTCTTTTCTGTTTCATAGTAGGCATATGATCCTAAAAATATGGTAGCATTTTTGTACACATGATTTCCAGGCTTGGCCACTTACCAATTAGCTGGTATTAACTGACCCATGCAGAAACTTCCTCCAGTTTGTATCCTGATTAATGCCATGACTTTAAATCATGGACTAGATTCAAGCCTTTATGTCTCATGCTAGGAGCATGACAAATAACAAACCTAGTGTTGTGTACTACTGACCAGACAAAAATCAGGAGGGTCAGATTCCAAGAGCACAAATATAAATAAGTGCAAGACACAGCTTTCTTTATATTTATTTGCTTACTTATGTATGCAGTATATCAGACTCAACTTTTCTACAGGTTACTATCTTCTTTATTGTATTTGAATGTTTTGTAGTCTGTATGTCCTTCTAATATGATATCTGCTGTGTCTTGTTTAGTTCTTTGATAACCTGTTGGTGACCTACATAAAATACACTTTTTAGCCTATTGTCCAGCAGTTTGTGGTTGTTCCTGGTGAAACGAACAATTCTGGGCTAGGTTATTTCTCTCAAAATAAAAAGGCAGCATGCACAGGTCATTCCAGAATATGTTCAAGGGACTTCAGCACCCCAGTGTGTCTCTGCCAGGCTGTGGGAGCCACTGCAGATGCCAGTACTATCAAGTGCCAGATCCTGGAGATAAGTACCTCTGACAGCCACACATTCTCACCTGAACTGCAAGGACTGGATAGCAAAGGACTTTTGCAGAGCAAAACCTCTGTCAGAATGAAGTAGGTTTCAAAGAGCAATATAAATGTTTGTAGGAGCTGATCGGAAGTAAGTAAAATGACTTGTTCGGAAATCTAATAAATGAAATGAGGAGATGGGCATCCTTGGCTGATCAGAAATGGGGGATGACATCAGTAAAGAATAAGAGATAATAGGTAGAATGGAACCGAGCTGCGAAGCATCTTGATAGCAGACAGGCAGCTTTCGTTTTATGTGCTAGAATCAACTGTGAGATGCCAAGTGGAATAAGTGGGTCAAAACAATGGACTAGGAGAACAATCCTAACAATAACGTTCCAGAAAGACTGGATTAGTTAAACCCAGGAAAGAGATGTTTATTACAGTAAAATGGAAAATTTGGAGACACTACCTTAGCTTTTTAGCTATGAAGCAATAGGAAAATACTACTTGAAACCTACTGTTCAAAAAGAATGAAGAAGACATGCACATAAACTAGTTATGATATCCTGAAGAGTAGTCTACATGAAAGAAGACCTCTGAGGTTATGGGCTTGACTGACAGGGAGAGTGGCAATAGTACCAATAATTGAGGAAAGAAGTAGCATGAGAGCACTGAAGTTTTGTTTTAGCATTGTTGAAATTAAGCTGACAACAACAACACAGAAATGTCACAGAGAGAAGCCAGCATCTTAGACTGTGGTTTAGGGTTCTTACATGATAAATGTGAATATGTTATGCAAGGAAGTTGGATTTAGTCCTAAGGGAGTGAGTCTGGAAGGCACAATCTGTCTCAATCCAGATATCCCTGTCAACTGTCTACCAGGGGCATAAGACCACTCTTGTGCAAATCCTTGAAAATTAAAGCAGTGAAAACTGCTGGTGAAGTGAGGCACAGAAAAAGAAGTGAAAGTGGGCAAGCAAATACATGTTAAAATGAAGGACTTCACAATATGTATATATATAAAAAAGAAAGAGACATAAAATCCAAAGGGTTGAAGCCATAGGGTGAAAATAGACTTGCTTTGCAAATGATAGCAAGAAGTAACTGGTAGATTCCATATTAGATCTTTTACTAAGTATAGAATCAGTCTTTGTTGAATATTCGGCTCAAAATCCAACACAACATTTCTGTTGGTTTCACTGTGCTGCTGTGAAGGTGACACAGTCCAGGGGTTTGCATAGTGACTCTTCAGAAAGATTTTCTTAATTTCTAGATGCTCTAATTTTACTTACATGTAAGCTTAGATACATAATTAAAACAAAAGCCAAAATACATCATTGTGTGAAACATTAATAGTATATTTTGCTCTTTCATAAAGACTCTGTAGAAATTTTTATGTTTTGGCAGTTCACAATGCTTGGGAAGTGGCTGTACTGTAGAGGTTTGGAATACTCTGCTAGCCAAATATTGGACAGATGGAAGAGAAGGATAAAGTGGGTCCTGTTCTAAGCTCCATCATCTTTCTACCCCTGTCCTTTCTCTTACCCTCACTTACTTTCCCAGGTCTCCTCATTTAACCCGTCCCAGTTCCATCTCTTCAAGCTGATTCCAATGCTGTCGTCACTGTCCAGCAAGTCCTGCTCACGTCTTTGGTTTTGTTCTGCTCACCTCAAGGCTCTTGCACATTCAGTTCAGGTCTCTACTGTACCTAAATCAAATCAGAAATATATCTCTCTCTTCAAACTGAAGCCCACAGGAGGCAGATGTCACAGAGAAGATAGGCAAGACAGACTCTTCTATCAGTTTGAGCTCCCAGACTGACCCAGCATGGCTTGTCCCAGTCTCATCCTGTATTGTACTGAAAGCTCTGCTTGCCCTGGGCTGAGCATGGCAAGGGCACACAGAATTTTCAGGGAAGTGTACTGCTACAGTACAAATTCACACAAAACACATGCAAATGGATATTTTTCAGTTGGCAAAATGTGCATGGATTTTCAAAAGAAAACCAAAAGGACAAATTTGTAAGGTACTGCTTGGGCCCCATGTGCCACTTTGAAAATACGTCCCTAGCTGTTTCCTTTTATTTGATTTCTCACTACTTACTATTTCAAAATAGCTAGTTAAAAAACTGAAAATTTGACAACTTTCTATCAAATATCAGTTCTTTGCATCAGACTGTGTGAGCTGCTCTCATCTTGTTCCTCTTGAATAGCATGGGAGAGTATCCATTAACTTCAACAGAAGCAGAAGCAACCTCTTGATTATTATTAGGTTTATTTCTTAATGCATCTTTATAATTTTATTTAAATATCCGTGTTCCCATCTGAACATATTCTCTCATTGTAGGAAATCTTGTTTCAAGCCTTGAGACAGAAATCTGTTTGGAAAACATCTGGGTGTACAGTCTGCTTCCAGAGCAACTGCCCAAAGTCAGAAGCATTACTCTGTACATAAATTGGTGTATATAAGTAGTTGGCCATCTTTATTTACAGAGAAATGATGGCATTAGATACTGCTATCAAGAGTTATTTTTTCTAGCTGTATGTGGGATTTAGCTTTACATAGTCCATTTACAGTAATGGCAGCCGCACATCTAATTCCTGTGTACTGCTTTGGAAAAGCACCCGTCTTTCCCTGTGTTTTTGTAATTGAGGTAGATAAAGCAGATAACATATGCAGTCACTGTTGGGATACATTTTTCTTTTTCACTTATTGCACTTTGCCATCACTCAGTATTTCAATATACAAATAGGGAATCAGGAAATTAGCACTAAAGGAATAGAAAGTGAATTTTAAAGAGCAGAAGTAAACTGTTACTTTGACAGTAGTTCAGGTCTGTCTGAACCACTGTATATATAAAGATAGAATCTTCTTTTGGTGTAATGGAAATGTATAAATAAATTGCTGGACTGCCAGGTAGTTGATAGTGTTTAAAACCAAGGTGTTAAGAGAGACTGCAAGACCACTCAGAAGCAAGAGAGAAAGACACATTCCAGTCTCAGTTCCTCTCTTCCAACTCCTAGTTCACACTTCTATATTGGAGTTAGGGAAACTCACTGTTTAGCCTCCTGTTTTTTAAGAAATACAAATGAAATATGGTAAGGATTTTTAATTCTTGAATAGTAGGAGATAAATAACATGGTTTCCTCTGATTAGAACGTTATGATCAAAATTAGTCTAGAGGTGATTCTGTGTTCAACTCCATACAATTTATTTCTGCAACACGTGATTTTTACATCATAAAAATAATTTCTATTTGTTGTTCTCAGTGAATGATCAGACTTGATTTTCTTCCAGGAAGAAAACTACACTTTGATTTGTAATTCAGTTATTTACAATCTTCATATTTATTGTATTGTAAGTTACGATGTTTATAACATAATATTGGACTTGTTTTTCTCTGCAAATATTTTCAATAAGAACATAGGTTCATTAGTAATACGGTGGGTGATTCCTAGTTGCAACAAGCCTTCACCTTCAATCATGAAGAATCATACTGTGTCCCTGAAACCTCCGAAAACCAAATAATAAGTGCAAGTAAATGCTTTTACTTCGATGTTGGGACCTTGTTGCTATTAAATCAGAATTCAGTTTGAATTGTCCTGAATAACACATTAACTTAAAATAATTCTTTGAGTCCATCTTGGTTCTTTAAATTCTTAGTATTCACATTCAAATTTACGTCTCTATTTCTGTTGTTCTTCATTTGAATACCCTGACTACTTCTCCCTGTTTATCTTCCTAAATGCTTTTTAATACTCCTTTCATCAAACAGATGCCATCCAGCTATTATCTTTGTTCTTGTGTACTAAACCCCCTTCATTTTATTAAGTATTCTTCAATTAAATCTATCAAAAATTATCCATATCCAGAGTGATTCTTCATCCAGTGTATACTGTACATAAGGATATAGTTTCATCAGCCCATTTATAGTAATGGATCCATTCATTTTGAAAAAAGACTAAGTTTTGTACCTAACTGAAGCATTCCAGGCATTTTTTTCTTCCTTGTGACTGTTAGAATCAAGCTTTTGCTATGCTAACAAGAGACAGATTTTAACACAGAAGTTACCATGCAATGTTTGTGCCTTCATGCAAATAACTCCCTTTATTTTCAGTGGAATTATTTGTTTCAATTAGAGTTGCAGGATCAGACCCATCATATTGACCTTTATAAATCCCATCTACTAAAAAGCTTATTTCTGTAAAGTCAGAACTGCCACCCCAAATTCACTGTTTCGCTCCTTTATTCCTCTCATGTTGATAGCAAGATGAACCTGTTTATGAGCTTTCCATTTTGCAAGAACATGGTGTAATTTGGCATAACTCTTCATAGTTCTCATTTGTGTTGGTTCAGCTGTGTGTCTCACACATGCCCACTCAACTGTGAGTAAAATCTCCAAATGTCAGAAGTCATAGATCTAGTTTTAAATATGAAAATAATGTAATGCAAGATTATTTTGATACATGTGATGAAAAAAATCCTACTAAATTATACAAGTCTAATTTGTATTATTAGTTACTGACATAAATGCAGATTAGGATCTTTCTAAGGAAAGGATGGAATCTGAGTTTTCTGCAGTGTCCCACTCATGTGATTTAATATTAAATACAAGGGAAAATAACGTTAACTGTACCTCTTCAAGATGGTCAGCATTATCAGCTGAAGATGAAAGTACTAGCTTGTGACTGCAGCATAGACTGTAAATAGCAGAAGCAGTACATTCTCCTACTTATGTCCTAAGATCGCAGGGTTTTTTCCCCCACTGAAATTACTGGAAGCATTTTCACTGACTTCAGAGGGAAAGAGGACTGGGTTCTGGTGACTGATTCAAAACCCAGTGAAGTCAATAGGAATATTTTCCTTCATTTCCACGGCATTTTGATTAGACCCTTGGAGAGGACCAGCACTGATTTCTGAAGCACTATAAATTAATCAGACTGCATCTGCAAAATGTGCATATTCTCACTAGAAATAGACAAATTCAGCACATACTATTACTCAGTTCTCTCAGGAGGTGAAAGCTATTTTATCTTTTTATCAAATATTATCTTCTTTCTAAAATGTTTGTTTCACCTTAAACTAAATCCTTATCATGAGAAGTCTCAGAGCACGGTTGATGTTCCTTTCCTTCCTCCTCTGCAGAAACAAGAGCTTTTCCTTCTCTCCTTACCCATACTTCTCTGATCTCTCTGGCCCTTAAACAGGTCCCATTGTAACCGTCCTTATTACCATACACCCACAGTGGCAAAGCTTGCTTTTTGCAGATACTTCTCCATTTAATTCATGCTGTTTCTTGTACTAACACATGTTGAAAGTTGTTTGTGTACAAAGTCCTATGCTTAAGCTTTCTTACACAGTCTCTTCTCTCCTTGAAGAAAATTGACTGGTTCCCAGCTACAGCTAAGTGTCAGGGAGCAAGGAAAATAAGTCAATGGAAGCAGGCTAAGGGCATTAAGGATTTCTCAAAAGGGGGAGATAACGCCAATCAGCATATATTCAGACAAGACTCACATTTTTTTCACAGGATCAGTCAGGATAATTTCAGACAGGATCATTCTTTTACAACTTAAACACTTGGGAATCAGAAAAAGCTGAAATTCAATGCCATAGAGAGAACACTGCCAGGTATTTGTATGGAAATGGCATTGTGAACACATATAACTGTATTTTACTTATATCCAGTGCAGCCATTGGTCAACACAGTAATATACAGGCTTCCAAAACATTAAAAATATAGGACCATCCAGTATTCATCTACCTTAAATGTACTATGCTTTACACAACAAAACAACAAATAATAAGCTGTAACATTAGAGAGCTTGTTTCCTGAGCATAGAACAGGCATATTTTTCAAGATCTATCTTGTCTTCTGATAAATTTCAGTATTTGATGCAACAGAAGATGCTAGCTGCATGTGTTACCTTCACCTGTAAATTATCTGGCCTTCCTCATGCTGAAGGACTCTCACAACATACTTGCAAACATAGCTAACTGCTAGTTATTATAGAGAAATACATGCGGTAAAGTATACTTGATAAGAAGGTAGTCTGATGGACAGAACAAAGGCTCACAAATTAGTGTTTATTAATTCTTTTCTTGTTGCCACCAGTGACTTAGTGTGTCGCCTGGGGAAAATCTCTTTGCTCCATACTGTAGTTCCTGCATTAGCAAAATAATATTAGCCAAAAGGAATCTCATTAAACGCAATTAGTGTTAGTGAAGTGTTTTGAGAACCTCATACAAAAGGTGCTATAAATGTACAATCTGCCATCATATTGTACTGTTTCAGGATCATTTGACCACTTCAGAAATATATACCACAGACATAAACTGCAACAGAAAGCCACACAGAAAGCCACACTTAGCAATTAGTGCTAGCAGTGACACCTACCCAACATATTACTTTCCCAAAGCAATTATGGTTTCAGATATACAGATAAACTGTAAATATGCTTGATTAAATTTGTTGAGAACACAAGGCACTTTCTATGCAGAGAGTATCCTAACTGTTTTAAAGCATTGATTTGGGTTTTGATTCACTAGATTATCAGCAGGGCTTAACCAACAACAGCTCACCTTTGAGTTTCTTATCCAAGTACTGATCCTGCCCAGTCTTGTTTAGCTTATTATGAGTTTTGATGAGATCACTTCCCTGGATGACACAGCTGCAGGCTGCTTAACTATTCTCAATTTTTATATGTAGAAACAGAACACTTAGTACCATTTGTAGTTGAAAGCAGATTCAATTGATAATTTCATGACAAGACTTTCTGGCCTGTGGTCCACAGAATTACCAGTCAGTACTGATGTTCTGGGGCACCAGGGTGCACCTTCTGTCACCTTGTTGCTTAGTTCGAGGCCATGTAGTGGTTATGTACTTTCTTGCTCAGGGAGTAAGCAAGAGTAAGCACTTATTTCTGTGTTTGTCCTAATAACTAACTTCTGACTGACCTGTTAACTCAGAATAGTAAAAGAAATAGAATAAATATAAATATGCAATTGTATTTTTATGCTGTAGTCTGAACTGCCTAGGAGATAGGATTTGGGCACTGGTGTCGTCTTGTTAGCTGCTTGTCTACTTTTGATCATCTCTCCAAAGTACATTTGATAAGCACTGGTTTGTTGTAGCACTTCACATATATACGTCAAATTACTCAGCAGGTGAATTCAAAGATTCTAATCAAATATATTGGAAACAATTTATATTCTAGCTTTCTAGCAGGGATAGTTGTAAGTCTTTGTTGGACTTGCTTGCAATGGGCTTGTCCGGTTTTACCATGGACTTTCTGTTTATTATCAGAGCTACTGTTGTCTGCAGATTGATCTGTTCATGAACAGCAGCATTTGTTCAAGGGGACTGATTGTTTTAGATTCAAAATGTCACAATCTTACTTTTACTGGAACGTCATCCTCTCTCACTTTACCCTTCAGGTATTTAGGTTTTCTTTTGCCTTTTCTGGTGAATTCTCAGATACCTCATATCAAATATGAGATATAGATTTGAGCATTTGGGGGGGGGGGGGGTAAATTTCTGGATTCTCTTTGTCAGTTTTATGAAAGAATTTCCATAAATCTTCATCCAGAAAAGGTATAGTCGGAATGGACTGTGTGCCTCACAAGAATTCTCAGTGCTTAGCAAGATGGAGTCCATGCTTCCCATTGCGTATTTTCAGATGTGTTCAGTCTCTTTCCTCTGCCTTTCTATTTGTGACCATCCTCCATCTAAGCCCTTCTGTATCTCCTGTTTTCCCCTACCTTCCTTTTCACTCCTTTCTCTGTGCTTCTTGTTTGCCACCTCACTCCAGTTGGCTCACATTTTCCCAAATACATTCCCCTTTATCTTTCTCCCATCTCGACCACAAACTGTTGGTTCTTCTTTCTCTAGAGCCCTAATTAAGAATGTAGGTGATATCCTGCTTATTCACACTCAGTCTCTAGTGCTGCCCAGCAGACCTTGTGAACCTTCCGTGTCTCCATGTAATGATGAGTTTGGTTACACTTTGTTTCTTCTTACCCAACATATCTGGGTCACAGAATATATTCAGAGTCATATATGATTACTTCAGTTATAGAAATAAAACTTTTCTATCATTTAAACTATTATTAGCCTTAAGGATCTAAAAACAACAAACTGAGCTTGATTCTGTTTCTGTATGTGTATCATTAGTAATATTGTCTATTACGGTTCTGCTAGAGAAGTAGTCAGATGTATTAGTTTAATCCCAGTGGCAGTAAAGAAATTACAAGGATGTATGTAGGTGTAATTTTGCCTGCATACATGTGTATCTGTATATGCATATATAAGTATAGATGGATATGGAGACAATTATATGGAGGCGCTATTTTTTTCTAGTGATGATGCACAAATTGGAAGGAATGAAATCTGGCTTTTGAGCAGGAGTAGGGAAAAAGAATTATGCTTGCTGTGAATGACAACCTGAGAAAATACACTTGGAATGCTTCTGCATCATTTTTTACGTTTAAGAATTGGAACTCTAATTTTAAAGTTTTGCCTTGTATTTGCTCAATCTCAAAGCCCTATATAGTGTCATACATCAGAACACTCACACAGTTCCTTCCAGCAGCCTCTAATAATACCCTTAAACTAGAAATGAATCACATTAGGGAAATAAAGCGATCAAGATGCTAGCAGATAGCCTACTAGGCAAGGTGAACCTTTCATCTGATATATCATTGCAGTTCAATTGTTCCCACATCTTAGAGCTATGGGAGAGATCATATATCAAATGTGGACTACGTGTTTTCAGAAGATGCACTTAGCTTTTTTCTCGGCTTCTTGACTAACCTCTTAAGTCAAAGAATCATTATTGTTTGTCATTTTGTCATAGTGTGGCTGTCCTTTTTCAATTCATGTAATAACAAACTGTTCTGGGTCTCAGATTTTATTGCAGTGTTTAGAGGTGGTTCATACTAGAAGTTTATCTCATGTAGTAACAGATATTCCACAGGTTATTTATTATGATTGAAACTCTCTGTAAAGTTCAGGAGCATTCAAACTTTTTAAAGGGATTATGAGATAGGACCCAAATGACATGCAGCGACCATCTGACCCTCCCTTTTCTGTTCTCTTGTGGTAATGCATGAACATTATGAGTGACTGAGAGTGCAGCTGGATAAGAAACAGTCTGCATCAACAAGAATCCTGGCACTAAAAGGTTTAGTTTAAATTAGTCATATTCTCCAGTATTAGGTTACAGTAGCAGTTGAGTCTTTTCCGTAATCCCGGTCCAGCTTCTCCCCTCAATTTAGTCTCCCCAAGTAGCACTGACTTCACCAACAAAGAACAAGTTTCACCCTGGAAAAGCAAACTCTTACTGAAACTTTCTCATACTCTTGGCTAAGTTAATCATTGCTCATAGCTCAGAGACTTCAAATTTTCTTTGCAGTAACTGTTGACATTCACACATCAAGGCCTTTTAACTAAATGCGTATGTCAGCAGATAAATGGAAAGTTTAACATTGGGGAAGGTTACATTTTACTTAACAAGGTCCATTAATTTGTTAGAACTGCCCATATTTGATAGTATTAGAAATGCGTCAGCCCTACCAGAGGCACTGCTATTTGTTTTTCATGTTTTCCAATTACTTCAAAATGATTGTACTTCTTTTTGTACACAACTAACGTTTTCTTTCCAGAATACATTAATCATTATTAATTTTGTATTTCTATAGACTCTTAACGTGACAGAAGAAAAATTTGTGTTGGATACACTAGCTGGATGCATAGAATATAAATCCTTATTGGATGTAGTAGTCAATGCCTTTTTTGTTCGGGATGGGAGATATTGCTTGATTTCTGAACGTAATCTCTATATAGGTAAGTTTTCTTTAAAACACCAAATGTGTTTACCACAAAACTTTAAAAAAATATCATTTTACTAATGTAGGTCTTAATATTATATTACATTTGAAGCATTGTCATTGTGCCCAATGAAGTATGAGGTACAGAACCTTTTCCAATGGCCTTACGATGTAAAGCCTAAATCCTGAAATTGTTGTTTAGTCTGGACTCTCACAGGTGTTAACTGGAATTTTACCTAAGAAAATTCTGCAGAATATGCCTGCAGATTAGGTAACATGCAGATGGAAAATAGCATTGGTGGCTGGAAGAAGTCTCTTGGAAGAAGCATCCTGGAAGTTTAACTATCACTTTAAAAAATGTTCTTCAGTGATTTCGCTTTATTCTCTTCTATGCAACCTAGTGCCTCTGCCATTCAGGTATGAAATTGTGGAACACAGCTTTGTCTGCTGAGGAACACAGCATGTCTCACTGTATGAAGATACAACTGTCTCTATCCATACATGGGTTTCTTTGTTCCTGACCATCACAATGACATAAATAGACTTCTGTCTGTCTCCATGAATGAGGTCAATTATTTTCCTTTTATTAATTACTCAGTTAGAATCAGTTACAATACAACTATATCTGATCGTATGAGCTAGTTAATCAGAGTAGTTACTACTCCCAAAATTACTTCAGGCATTGAGAAATATATTAAAAAGTAATTTAAAGAATATTTTTATACTGTGCATTTAATACACATATACTGAGGTTGATTTATTAAGTCCATAAATAAATTGGAATCACAAATCGCACTGGCATTGGTTCTCTAAGTCAGATATGTTCTGAAGCTTTGTGGGTACTTTGAAAAGTCCAGTCAATTTAATTCAAAGTTGTTGAAAAATGAAAAAAAACCAGATCTGATGTATCTACATTTTATGTTTTAAAAGCTACTAAATTTTTGTGGCAATTCTGGTTGCTTCTGTCACAATCTGAAAAGGAATAGAAATCTAAATCAAAGAGCAAACAGAAAGAAAGCTAAACTGTCAAGGATGAAATTAATAGTATATTGAGTTTATTCTAAATGGTAATGTTTCATTGTCTCCATTTCTCCAAAACCATGTTTTTCAGTGTCTGGAGCACATAAATTATACCTTTAAGCTGAGTGTTGCTATAATTGGATTGTCAGGACTGGTCCACTCAAAAGCCTCCATTAATCATAGGCAGAGGGTAGGCCCCAGAAAATTTTCCTTTATCAACAAGTTGAGAGTCTAAGGTCATCGGCTTACATTTTTTTAAGCTGCTTGTGATTCCCTTTGCCAAGCTGCATTGACACTTAAATGATCAAAGCTGCTTATAAAGGCTGTTGCTATGTGTGAGCAGATTTGAATTTAATAAAGCTTGTAGGAGATAAATGTATATTCTTCTAAGACTGCTTAAATATGTTGCTATGCTAAAGCACAAGATTGAAGCCTAACAATACACTGAGCTGGCTGCAGCACATTGGTCAGAATTTACTGATTTTATCATTACTGCTTGGTAGCAGCTGAAATACTGCAGTGCAAGTGAAGCCTGATTGATCAAAGTGAGTATGGTCAAATGAAAGCTGATACAGGAGCTCATGAACTTTACACGTCTGCAAAAATCTCACAGCACTGACTGTGCCTCTTCCTGTATCGAACTGTACACTTGCCAGAGGGGCGTGCAAAAATCGGGCTTGGACTTCCCAGAGAATGTCACAATTTAAAAACTTCATTTTATTCTAATTCAGAATAAAACCAAAGATTACAACATTTTCTTCAAAATGGTCACTTGCAAAAAAAAAAAAAAAAAAGGAAAATAAACACTAGAAATATGACAGTTTATGTTTAAAATTTTTGTTATGTATAATAAACTATGATTTTGGAACAGAAGAATAAGAGCTATCCTCTCTGAAAACATTAAAAACAGAGTATGTTGAAAAATTCACTATCAAAGCATTCTTTTATGTCTCCTGTTCACATTACATTCTCTCAGAATAAGCTTGCTTGCACTGAAAATTTTGGTTACACTAAAAGAGAGAGGTTTCCAACAATGTAATACTGTCAGAAACTTTTCAGTCATATCTCTCAGGAGCCATCAGACTCCTATTCTCCCTGTCTTGTTGCCACACTAACACAGAAATTTCACAGATGGAATATGCAGATATTTGTGGTATAAGCTGGTACTATTACCCAAAGAAACAAGCCGCCCGTTTTCTCATCACTGGCCACTCATTCTCAACCCTATGTCATACCTTCTCCTGAATTAGAACTTGTGTTCAGCAGCCATCCAGTGAACTGATCAAGAAAGTGCTTCAGGTTAAAATTCACAATCTGTTTTAACTTGGCTGTGTGGGTGACTGTACTTGTCCAGGAGAAGAAACACCAGGAAGTAAAAGGAGGGAATGAGAACAAGCAGTTAGGGGTTGACAGAGCTGCTTATTTTAGTGGTGATGTTGGCATAATGAAATGACTGTGAAATCATGGCAAGATCTTACCTTTGGCCTTACAGGTTTCCAAACACTGCTATAGTAGATCGCCCAGTTTTACAAACAGACATTTGCAGGCATCAAAAGGACCTCTATGAGTGACTTCAGATAACTACAATTGTTTTACGTTTTTTGTCTAAGTGGCTAGATCCTCAGCTGTTAGAATTCCATAAAGTTGTGTAGATTTGCACTAGCTTAGATCTGTCTGATGAAAGAGATAACTAATTTATATGAACCATAGCATAGAGTCACGATGCTAATAATGAATATAGGGTTAACATTATAACTTCATGTTACAGTTTCTCATTGTCAAGCATTATATTGCTCAGTTAGATAAACAACATCGAAGACTATTTAAAATAAAAGTAACAGTCTAAATCCCAGAGTATGCTGAGAATAGGGTATAGGTTTATTAGAATTCCCTGCTGCATTTTAAATGTATGTATCTTTTGATAGTTATTTGTTATCTGGCTACTTTTCAACTAGAAGAGCTCGGTCTTCAGCACTTCAGCAGAATTGTGAAATCACTGGACACTGCAAAAATGCAAAAGGTAATGAAAGTACAAAACATGTAAAAAAAATTAATGATCTCTTCATTGTGTTTGATTAATCAGATGACTTTTCTCAAATTTCAGGATAATTTAAATTCAGAAATTAGTGTTATTTTCTGTTTAAATTCAGAAATTAAATTAGTATTTTGTTATAACAAAACCTGTCAATTTCTATACTTACACAGTGACTCATATTCAGTCAAAGATCAACTTAAAATGTATTTTATATAATCTGAGAAGGTAGAATAATCGCATGATTTACAGTTCATGTGATTTATAGTTGTTCCTCTAACTTGCATACTCACTCTTGGCTCTGCTCACATTCTTTCTTTGACTTTAGGCAGGAGAATTTTTTTCCATACACAGTGAATCTACTGAAACTTGCAGTTCTTGCTGATTAGTGTTCTTTTTTCCCTGAACAATCCACTACTACTTCAATTATCAAGCCTATTGTCCTTCCATCACTTCTTCTCCTTCCCAAAAAACAGTTGCTCATTTGGAGCTACGCATGTACCAGTTACCCTGTTACAACATACATGCAAATGGCCAAACTATTGCTGCCAAATAGACGGCATGCCAACAGAGTTCTGCCTGCCTTTTCCTCTCTGGAGTCACAAATTTGGGTTTTGCTCCACTACTTGTTTGCTAATTTTCATGAGATCTGTCGAAATATAAATCTCTTCTCTTTCAGAATGGTTGAAAGTGCTGATTATCTTAAAAGCTATATTGTAAAGAGGGGCAGAGGGATAAACTGAGCAGCAATGCTTTCTCATAAGCCCTGTTTTCTTAGGAAACTGGACTAAGAATTAAATTGCTGGTGACACAGCATATGTAAACTTTCATCATCCAGATGTTTCAAAGCATAGTTCAAACACAGCATTTGAATAACATATATGGAATTCAAGCGATAGGCAGATTTTAGTAATTAATACTCAAAAGGCTAAGGTTTATCCTTATACTGATTATTTTGAATGTTCATGTGGATGCCAGTGCCTCTTTAATGAGTACAGTTGCTTTGTAATATGTAGGGAGAGAGTAGGTTAGGTTCTCTGCATGACATTTTTAGAAACCCTCTATTCACTTTGTTTTGATGGTCTTATGATGGAATGTTTTTTATTAGGTTTTTATTTTGTCTCCATTCAGAGACAAAAATTATATATTTCATTAACTGTTAGAAAGAACAGAGAAGTGGCTGGAAGAATTATCATAATCTGGTAGACAGACAAATCACCCTGTCTACAGTGCTCTCCCAGCCCCTTCTTTGGTAAACATCTTAGACACAAGCCACTGGATTGGATGCATCTTGAGCTCATTCAGCTAGCAACACAATCTTCCCACTTCGTGACAGTTATCTCATGTTGATTCCATTCACCAAGCTTACTATGGCTTTAGCATCAGTGCCCTGATGTTCTATTTCAGATAATTTCTCCTTCCTTGTCTGGAATAACTCTTTTCTGCTGCATTATGCAATGGTCTGCACCTGCTACTTTTCTTCCTGTAGATGTAACTTTGTTTGCTTAAGTATCTTATCAGATCCTCATCACCATGGTACCTAGGTTTTCTTGTCTTGCATTAGACGAGGTTCTTTGTCTCCAAAGTGATGCTAGATTATATTAATGCACCTGCAGCAGAGGATTTAGAAGCAGCATTTGGTCCCCCCAGCAACAGAGACAAAAACAGCAGAAGGTCGATCTGCAGCCTTAGCAACAGAAGTTTTCAGAAATTTGGGATTCTCCTTCAGGATGCTGACCTGTAGACTGTGTCTGAATTCAGTTGAGATGCAGAAAAATTATTCACATATATTTACTTAGATTTACTTTAATTGAAAAATAAATTTTTCTGCACATCACAGGCTGAATGGAATTTTCTTAATCATGCAGATAAACCTTACTCAAATGAGTAGTCTTCAGTTGAATGAGATTGACTTGTGTGAGTAGACCTTTCTCTTAACGGACTGCATGATGGAATCCATTCAAATCAAAGTGTTTCCCTATGATTGATGCATGTTCAGATATTTTCATTCAGGTAAAATATCCAGGCAGAATAATAATGCTGCCTCACTAACACATGTTAATCTGCTTGAACAGGAAATCATAAACTCTCGTTCTGTGATGTTAAGAATACATGCAAAAATTCTTTATGGTTGTATAATTATAGAATCATAGGATAAAACCCAATTTTGTAACTTTAGTGTGATTGTTCTTCTAAGAACTTAGCTATGCATTGCTAGCTCGAGCTTATTTTTCTGTTCTACTATTCATGCATGTTATTCTTTTGTATTTGTTGTAAAATGTAAGGGTTTGTATGTTAGAGAAAATACACTGTTGAAATAAAAAGTTGAAGTAAACAGCTTTATAATTTCATAATTGCCTTGTAAAAAAAGCAAAATAACTAGTGTTTTCTTTGTAACATTCAAGAACCTGTTTTGTTCTGTTTCATGTTCCGATTGCTTCTCACAGCAGTAAAGTCTTTTATAAATAACTTCTGAGATCTGCAAAGGAAAATCACTACATAAGAACTGGATATTGTAACTGCTGTTATGATGAGGTAGCAACAGTGTAACAAGACCAGTAAGAAGTAGGACAAGATCAGCCTCATGGTGGACATGGGGATAAAAAAAGTTCAAGTTGGGTCATACAGTGGCAGAAGGACCTGAGACTGTGGCTAGGACACTTTTCTCTACACCTTTAGCTCAAAATACGATCCTCAAGATAGAGTTGCCCATTACAATTTCTTCATAGGAAAGCCTTCTTAAGAGCTTCTTGCTTGCTTTCCTTTTCATTTCTCTGTTGCAGTTGAAAGGTACAGTCCTATGGGTGGTTGAGCTGCCAGAGCTGAAGAACTAAACTACAATAAGAGGGACAGAATCAGCAGAGGAAGAGAGGAGTGGACAGGAATGTCCTTGACTGCATTTGCTACTACAGCAAATAGCTGTGGGTGTGTACAGCCCAAATAATATCATTCTCAGGTGGTGGCTGATCTGTAGGGAGAAACAGAACCTGCTCTTTCTTGCATTTACTTCCTTAAGAGTCAAAAACTTGTGTTGTGTATATAAGGATTTCAGCTTTGCAAATGACGACAGGGATGTAAAGATAGTACCAGATGAGGAAACTTCCCATTTTTTGTTTGTTTGGGTTTTTTTCTTAGAAATCTATACAATCCTACTGTGTAAAAATATGTTAAGAATATTAGCAGGGTGTGTTCAGATTCTCAGAAGGAAGGTATTAATTCAACCCACGTGTAAAAATGCATTACAAAACAGTCTTTAATTATACACACTTGTCTTACTACAGCCAGAGTACATTAAAATAGTAAAAATTGGTACAATTCATTTCTGGTGTAATTCCACCACTTCTAGAAGGGAAGTGAATCTTGGTTATCGTGCTCTGTGAGTAGTGAAACTCTTGGAACATTCAAGACAGAGGAGTAAGCAGAATAATGCTGCTACCAAAATGGCTGTCTAGTGACTTGTCTAAGGAGACATGCTAGTAACATCCAGAGAACTTAAAGCTTTGTTTTGCTGCTATAGAAGCAACAACTGCTGATACTGGGATTGCCACCCATGTCACATGTGGCCAAGGACAAAACAGAAATATAAGGGATATTTCCTAGAAATTCGGTTCACAAAACACAAAAGTTTCTGTTGTTAAGAAATGAAATGTGCTATGGCTTCGTGGGTCTTATTCTGCCAACATTTGCCATCTGTGATAGGGATAATCAAAACCAAAACTGTGGATTTTTTGGCTCAGGCAGACTCTGGTCAGAAATGATGTTTGGTAATGCTGCTCTGCCGTTTGCAATCCCTGCATTGCCTGGATAACTGTTCCAGGGCTGCATTCAAAGCCTTCTCTAGTATGATGCATATTGGGGCATATCCTTATCGTAGCATTCCTCTAGGGACTGGGACTAACGGTACTGAAATATACATCGCAGTATTGATTTCTGATTACACAGTCAACCATTCTCTGTACCTCATAGGAGTACATCATAGCATTTATCAATCACATAATCACCCATTTGTCGTAATGCCGTGTGAAATGTTAATAACCAGTACTTAGCTGGTGTTGCAGTAGGATGCCTCAAAGGGTAGTAGCCAGCCAGAAATCACTGTGTGCCTTTATTATAATTTCATCTGGCTCGAAGAGGTAGTTGAGTTGCAAGTACTTCATAAAAGATAGTTATGGCAAATATTTAGAAGACCTAGATGGAGATCAGTCAGGGAGAGCTGAAACAACATTTCAGAGGCTTAGTTTCATGTGGCAGTGAGGTAGACAACTGACTGAAACCTCTGAAGATGGACTGGGATATAAAAGAGGAATACTGAGGATACTGAGAGGGAGGAGTTCAGTTTAATGAAATCTAGTGAAAGAAAACTGGAGGATTTACAAATCACCACCTGCAGTATTTCTACATCAGCTACTTCTGTGAGCTCTCTGAATACCTAGAAATTTGAAACTAGCTTCACCCCTCGGGGTCTGCCTCATTTTAGGTATATCAGCTCATGTTCAACCTACCCCTGTACACACACTTGCTTACGTGGATTTAAAAGCACATGTTTTATAAACTTTGTATATAGTTAGGGCCTTCCATAAGGTAAGAGGAGTACTTTGGCAGGAAACATGTTCACTGGGTCTATAATTATATATACAGCTAGGATACCTGGATGTAAAATTTTGTTACAATAACTGGTAGAATTAGAGTATATACAAAGTTTTGTTGGAGAGTATGAACTCTGTCTAGACCTCCAGCATTTTATTTATACATTGCACAAGTACAAATTACTATGTTAGGTGAAAAAAGTAATCCAATATGCATGTGCTACAGAGAAAGATCCTCTGTAAGGAGAATGAATGAGTTTCTAGACCAGTGGGATGAAATGCATCCCTTAGCATACACTTAGCAAACTCCACTGAATCTGGAAGCACCAAAAAACCAACTTCTTCACAATTCAACACTTAGTTTATAGCCATGCTTTTAGGGATGAAATATCTTCTTTTGGATAGTGTGTTGATATGCCAGCATCTGCAATTTTGGGGAAGAGCAGTAGTTCCTAGACAAGAATGGGAATCCAAGGGGTAATATTCATTTAGTCCTTCAGTTGTTGATCAGTCTTTTGACTCTACCAGAAGCACAACAGATGAAAATAGGACTAACTTTACAGGTTAATTCCTTGGAAATGGTCACATCAAGCCTACAGATTTCAAGTAGCAGGCTTTCTACAACTGTTGAACATTTGCAGCAAACACCTTGAGTCAAATTGAATTGTAGCTGAATTATTCACAAAGCTCTGAGCCACCTTGGGCTTGGCACCATATGTGAATTAAGAAGCTCCTTGGTAGTCTTTCAGAACTAAAAACTCAATACAAAGACCTACATGGTTCTATGGAAACCAACCTAAGGGAGGGCTGACGCCAAGTCTGAACTAATAAGCTCTGCAGTCTCCATTCGAAGCTTCTCAAGTGACTGCACACTGCTTTCCAGTATGTCTCATAATGTCAATATTATTTAGTGTGCTTTTTCCTATTACTGGGATTATTTGAGCATGGTACTTGCTTGTACTTTCATTTCCAAGAATTTTAATGAAAAAGGTCAGATCCAAGTTTGGAATTCATATTGCTGTAAGTGATACATGCTGAATCTGAGTGCCATTTTTCAAGAGTCTGTTTCAAAAGGCCGTTTGAACAGTTCAAGTTTTAAAGAAAGGCTCTTGACCTTCTGGTGAACTCCATTGTGAAACAAAAGTTCAAATGTTAGTTGCTGTTTCTCCAGCATGTAGAGCCCTACAGTGTGTTAGTGTGCCAAATTTCAGTCTTCTAGTTTAATGGGAATATGCCAATTATATTTCAATAAAAGAATAAACTATATTGTATAGCAGCTACTATAGTTCTCAGCAGTTCTTTCTGCCCAGTTCCCAGGGAGCTGAAGGGAACTTAAGTAATTCAGGTGCAGTGCCAGGCCTGGCAGGTTTCTGGGCACCATGGATCATCTAGCTATAGATAATCAGGAGCTGATTGTGGGTATATTAGAATCTGAAACTCTATTGTATAATACTAAAATCAGTGTATTGCAGTAGAAATCAGTTTTGAATAAAACCTTTTGTTTCACAATGTTTGAAGCAAATTAAAGATGCATCAACACATCCCCATGTCGTAGCCCCTAGATTTTTTTTTTAGGCCACTAAAAATATTTTACTATTCGTGTTTCACAAAATAGGGCTGAAAGACATGGGGCTGTCCTAACAGAACTAAGAGGAACCTACAGATACTGAGCACCTATGACTGTACAGGGTAAAATACAAGCGAGTTCTTCAGCAGTGTTTGTAGTAAAAGCAACTATCTTTTTCTAGTCTTATATACACCATACCTTCAGTATTCATGTTAAAAGAAACCACTTATTATTAGTTTCTTAGATTCTTCTTCAATGCCTTGTATTTGAACACATGGATAAAGGATGAATGGAGTCAGTTCTACGATTCGCTGTATGTAAAAGAGAACTGGATTGATCCACTGCTAAGGTAAGCAGAACTTAAGTAGCCTGTAGCCACCTCAAAGTTTAAAAGCTGGGGAAAGCTTCCCCTGAAAGTTCAATTTGCTGTTAAAGTGTTTCTCCTACTGAAGTCACTTGAAAGCCTTCTTGTCTTGGTGAGACTACAGCAATCCCTTTCACTTACCAGAGGCAAGGTTCTCTCATAGAAAAGTCAAGTCCTTTCACAGCTGTTGTACATTTACTGCTCAGTGCCCCTGAATAGATCAAACATCATACTCAAAAAAAATAAAATCAGAAGGTTCAAATTACCTTACAGAGTTAGACTCATGCCTCATAAGTCACTTCAACATCTGTATTGACATTAAACATTTGAAAAAAGATGTTTGACTTCCCTGAGTTTGGCTTTATGCACAGGCTTCTTTATGCTGGTAGTTGTAAAATCCCTTCTGAGCAAATCAGATAAGCATGTAAACAAGTGTTTTAAATTCTTATTTATTTACACAATTGCAGCATCATTTAACAGTTTAAATGCTCTGAGGTGCCAGGTGTGTCCACACATCGGTTATGTAGTGATACAATAGCATGAGTACCCTTGCCAAACTTTCCTGTGAGGGAGTGAGTACCCTTCCCACTTTCATGTGGAGAAACAGTAGCTCTGCAGCCTATTGTGTCCCTTTTTCACTCTTGTTTTTACCCAGGACAGATAAATTAGAACTAGCATTGGTACACCAATGTGACTGCAATCACACATCCTCCTCACTGCAGTCAGTATAGATCAACCCAGATGATGGCAAACACTGTTAGACAAAAATATGGTACAAACAACGTCAGCTGAAAAAGAGTTTGCATCTAGTTCTGTCATACCAGTCAGTAGAATTAATCCTTTCACACTATGTAGATTACATTCAATGTAACAAATACATGTTTTGCCTAGAAGTAGTAAATGTAAGCTGTACAAGAACATTAAAGACCATATTTGGTTAACGGGTTTGAAACTTCCTTCAGGGGGCTGAGGATGCGTTGATCAGTCTAATCAGTTCAGTAGCTTAAATTCTTTTAAATATGTCTTTGTATTCCTCTTTCTAATGCCAATGAGGTTAATATAAAGAGTCCTGTTTATTTTAATGGACCTACATTACTTGCAGAAGTTACTTGCAAGCCTCATCCCATAATGGCAGTACTAGCTAAGGTAACAGTTACATAAACAAGTTCCTGTAAATTTGCATTGTCAGCTGCTTTTTTAAATTCTGGGAAAGCTCCATTGCATGTGTAATACTTAAGGATAGAACACATATAGAGGAGGAATAACTGACATGAAGCAGTCACCATAATTAGCCCTGTTATAAGCTGTTTGTGACTTACCTTGAATTCTGCACCTTCCTGTCATCCTTGGAAGAAGTCTGAACCTTCATACGAGTCAAAATCCAAACTCAGAGAAATCAAAACCATCTTGACTGCCCCACAAGGTTCACTGAGGGTTCATTTCCGCATTCACCAAACTCCTTACATCTTTTGATTTTTTTATTAGAACTGCCTGTGCTTTCTGTCAGTTGGCGAAAGTGGCAATACTTAGACCGCTGTTTGTTCATAGTCTCTTCATTTAAGTATGTTAAGAGTGTACTTAGCTTATGACACCTGCTTTTCTGATTCATAGTCTGGTCCTGCTGAAAAACGAACTGGCAACATAGTTGCTTATTCAGTAAAAACTGTGGCTGTTTCACCGCTAGTAGTCTGCATGGTCTAGCACCTATAACAGGTGAAGAAACACAGTCGAACTAAACCATGAGTACAAATTCATAGTCAATTTTATTAAAATGGAATGGCTGAAAGCATTACAGAATTTGCACTGATGCCAACCTCATATACTGCATGTAAAGTCTGTATGAAAAAAAAATGAAATAAAATTGAAAAATCTGTTTTTATTTGAAGATGGCAGCCAAAAATACAGCAACTGATTGGACAGCTCACAGATAAATTAAATAATCGTACTACCACTGTCAAGACTTCGACGGTCACTCAGCCGAAGGAATTTAATTTGACTGTACCCAAACCACGTGCCATTCCTATACCTCTGCTAATACCAGTACTGGAAAAAAGGCCACCTGTGAGTGTTTTTCTGCTTTGAGAGATACTAAGTTTTATGTATACTTGTGCACAAAACCATGGTAGGGGAGTTAATAGTCTCTTTAAATATAATTATATAAAATCTGCAACCTTTGACAGATCAACAAGGATTTTTGTAATATTCTGTGTTATTGAAGGTCAGATTTCTTAAAAAAACCAAACTAATTCTTTTCATTTCAGTGAATGTTGTGTAGGCAAATTGTAAGCCAAACAAAGGAAAGGGAAAAGGTTGGTTCCAGTAGTTGTTTTGTGACTTTTGGAGGTAGAACTATACAATGGGTACAAATTTATGACAGTATTGATACAAGTATTTCTGGTAGCCCTTGGATTTGTAAGATGTTTGCTTTGGATAATGCACTGAAGCAGCTAATAGAAGAACATTCAAATTAAAATTTTTTATAAACTTTGATTTTTTTGTAGATGAACTCTCATTAAAATAAATGGCAAAGCAATTTCACTGGAGACGAGATGTCTTCTAGGTTTGCAGCTCCTCCTTAAGGGTCGAATTTTATTCCTTTCTATTTGTATTAATGTTGAATCTCTAAAATTAAGGTTTTTCAGTTCAAATTTATTACTCACATATAAATGAGACTAGATTTATCTTTGAAATGCTAAGCTTTTATTTTACTCATTGTCTAAGACTGTGGTTCAGTTATACTGGTACAAATCAGAGACACACGATTGGTTTCAAGTTAGCTCACTGGGGTAAGGCAAAGAGGATTTAGGATCAAGCTGCTATGACTAACTTAATAAAGACTCCAAAATCATCTATATTTAAATGCAGTGGGAAGTGAGCTTGGAAGTCATAGTTTTGGGCATTATCTGCCACCTTGTATTAGCGCTTCAGGTTTTAAATAATACATGTGTTGAATGCTCTTAGAAACCATTTACATCTTAGGATGGCAGAGCAATTTAATGGCTGTGTGTTATACAGTTAATGGGATTTTACATTGAAACAGCTTAATACCAGGCTCTGAAAAACTGCATTTAATAACTACTTAATCAGTATAGGAATGAGTCATATTGCTGTCATTTTAGTACCTTTATGCTGTGCAGTCCCTCTTAGAATAAATTTGCTTTAATGGGGATGCATTTACTGAAGTTCATTTGTGTTGTTAGGATTATACTAAATTTGGTTTACATTCTGGCCAAGTCTGCAAATTTAAAAGCTTGTGTGAATAGAAAACCATTAGCATAGTAGTGACATATGTTGTGCTCATTTCTGTACCTATCTCAGCAAATTAAGCTTCACTTTAATTTGCCATATTGTTGCCAGTATCATCATTTTAGATCCTGAACAGAGACTGAACAGAGACTGAAAAGACAGCCCAGATCGCAAGAAAGAGTTAGTAAAGTGAGAGCAGGCCATAGTTTTGGCTAGTGTATGGTGGGGGGTTCTATGTAATTGCAAGGAATGCACAGAAATAAAACTCTTCCAGATTACATCCCATAATCTGCTGCAGAATGTTCTCATTCATTTTCTCCCCAAGTTGTTCATTTTATGAGATATGCATTTAAAAATGCATCTGTCAAAGATGCATCTGTCATGCATCTGTCAAAGAACTTGACATGTGCTATATTAGCAGGGTCTATTGTAGTCACAATAACTACAGGTGTAGTTACTGCTCGACTTTGAAACATTGTATGAATTCATAGGGAGGCATCTGGATTTTGAGCAATGACTATTGATAAGTTATTGCATCCCTATGGTGAAATTAGTTCATTCTTATTAATGGGATTATTATTTTAGGTATTTCTTTCTGGTAGGTTGCATTATATTCTATAGTATAGATATAGTAGAGATAAAATGCAAAGTAAGATGAGATGTACCACATACATTGAGTTCAGGGGCTGGGATAGTACTGCTGTGCTGCACACTGAACACATGCTTCCTGGAGGAGAGGATGGGAGATGTGGGTCATTGCAGAAAGCAGGGTAGTTGTCTTAGTGATCTATATTGAGATGGGACTCTCCACTGACCTTGGAAATTTTCATTGGAGTAACATGGGCCTAGAAGGTTAAGATAATCATTTATCATCGCAAACATTCATCAGAAGTGGGGGACACTGAGTGAAAAGGAAAAACACTTTACTTGGAAATTTAGTAATGAAACATTTCACTCTAAATATTTGGTCTAAAGATTATAAATTCTTCACTGTCCTTTGCACACAAGCACATGGATGCGCACATGAGCATGCACATATGCATACACACCTTCATAAATACAATTCTACAAAAAAAAAAAAAGAGTGCTTTAGCTTGAAGTTTGCAAAGAAAACAAATGGAGACAGGTGCTTAAACCTGATAACATGCAAAATGATTGGGACACATGTAATTTCATTTGATATCTTGGCCTTGAGTTACAAATAAAATAAATTCTTTTAATATCAGTGCTGTATTAGAATAATAAGATTATGCAATTATTTTATTTTTAGATTTTCTGTAAACCAATAATGTAGTTCAAAAAAATAAAAAGGCCGCACTGAGATGTTATTGTAACACCATTCAGCCAAATTTAGTGTATCTTTAAGATATTTTCTTACTATTTCAGCTCTGCCTCATGAGTGGAATTGCTGATTGTTTAAAATAATTAAATGAGTGAATTCATTTGGCCAATACAGAGGATTTTGTTTGCAAATATATAGACTCACCAATGTATTTCTCTTTATGATCTTGTTATGTATAAAAATAGAAGCTCTTAATACAATCACATTGCATTAGCTTGCCCTTGTCCGTTTTATGACAGTAACTTTAAAAAAATAGAGGAGTGATGACTACCAAATTTCAAAATGACTATTCATTTTGCTCTTCCTTAAACTTCTTGTGGTACCTACTTCCTAAATAAACCTCTGGTAAAAGTATATCCAGAAAGCATAGGTGAGCCTGTCGACTGGCTGGAGAGGAAAAGCAAGGCTGGTGTCTCTTACTCCCAGCACCCTTTCTTTCACATTAGGATTAAGTAGGTACCATTTGGCCTTTTTGATCTCTCTATTGCTGGAATTTAGAGTTTACTTACAGTGACTTATTCATCCTCTTACAGCAACTGAGTAATTGCTGTATTGTCTATCTGTCTGTCTGATTGGTACTCATCACCATGGTATCTGAGGGCTAAATTACAAGGCTAAGATCATTTTTGAAACAGAGCTGATTGATTGAAAAGTCGTCTTAAATTACTTGGAGTAAGCATAGCAGTTTCTGAGGAGAGATTTTCAGCTTACACTGGCAGATGAGTACAGTTTTGCAGGTAAAGCACATGACTAGGAAGAAGAGTGAAATAAATTGATACTCACTGCTTGTGCAACCCTTTGCAAATCCTCTGGGCTTTAATTCCTCCATCCATAAAGGCATAATAAAAATTCTTAGATACTGCTGGGAAATAGTTTCAGTTCTACTTCACTTAAAAAGCTCACAAAAATACTTGAGCAGTCCAATCAGGGCATTTAATTGCTAGCTTTCTCTGTTTGTGCATTTGTTTTGCCTGTAGATAATGATGTCATATAGCAAAGGCAGTGGAAAGGACATCAGATTCGTGACTTTTTCAAAGCATAGCTCTTTATAGAGTCCAATAAAGCTAGATGGGATCCCCATGTTCCCTAAACTGACCTCCAGTACAATACACATGATCGATTTTCCCCATTAATTCAATAATTAATTCTGTAACTTCTAATTGAGCTAGAACATTTTTAGCAAGATAAATATTTAAGCAGATGTCCAGTAAACTGACAGACTATCTCACCCGCACAGGAAGGAGACATCCAGTCTTTTTTCAGAGTTTGCTCTGGGCAAAATTTGTTGCTCAGGCAAGTATTGAAATCCCCCAGAAGTTTCAGCCTAACTCAAAGCCATACTGTCCCTAATCTCCTGTTGATCCATATGACAGCCAGATGATAAATCTTTCCTGGTCATTTTATCTGTAGCACTTTCTGATATGTGAATGCTTTCCCAAATCTTTGACTAATGCTAGAAGAGCCCTCTCAGTCCTCTACCTCCAAACATTTAATTTACACCTCCAATGGTATGTCCCCACAAGGACATTAGGACAGCCATAGTAAACCAGAGCAAAGGCCCATTTTACCCAGCGTTTTTTTCTCTAGCAGTGGCCAAACACAGATGTCTAGAAAGACTACAGGGACAGGACAAGCATAGCTGCTGCTTTTTCCAACCGCCTTCTCAGTCTCCCACATTTCAGCTCAAAGACTTCCTCAGTTACAATGAAGCTCCTGGGTATTTAATAAACTTCAAAGGATGGTCTTCCCTCAACTTCTCTGGCATCTCTGTAACTTGTTGCTACAACCACACACTGGGCCAGTGAGCTCCACAGCTTAACTTTAGTCAGCTGCCCTATCTGGCTGCCAGCGCTGTGAAGCTGAAGTTTATGAGATGCCAAACAGAACTTTTCCCCTTCTGGCAATTTTTTTTTCCCCTTCATAGGGTGTACAGGATTTATTATTTCTTTAGCCTTTCTTTAATACTAGTTTCAGATTTTTCTTTCTGGTCTTTTGACCAGGGGTGATATTACATTGGACAGGACTGAAAAGCCTGGGTAGTCCAGCTAATTGGAATCTGTTCATGTCTTCTACACTGGCACTAATAGAAAAGAATCAATATTTTAAAAATAACTGTAGCTGTTCTGTGTTTTTTTTTCCTGCAAGAATGTGTCGCTTGGAATGTTTTATACCCCATATTGTTGAGATTATTGCCTTTTAATATAGGTTCCTCCAAGCACCTACAAACCTCCAAAGGAAAAAAAGCAACTAGAGGAAATCAAAACAAAAAATCGCCGAAAAGCAGAAGTAAGTGTATTATGTTCTTGTTCTACTCTTTCCTTTCTTCTAAACTGTTTCTTCTGTAATGTTCCATTTTCATAACTGTTAGAACTTCACCTGAAACATATTTGCTTTTGCACCTAATAGCTCCTGGCTTTTTCTCTAGAGTCATGAAGTTTGTATCCCCTGTTCTTTTTCCATCATCCTTATTTTATTATTGTCTGAGACAAGGTCCGCCTTTTATTCGCTATACAAATACTGTGTGAGAATTTATGCAAGTAGCCATGCAAGGTAGCAGAAACATGATTACTTTCTTCTCCTCCTTGAAATAGTATAATGGCTCTTTTACTCCCACAGGAAATGCAGATATTTAAGGTATTCACTTAATAATTAAATACAAAATATGTCCAATATTTTTGTTTGTTTTCTATAGTAACTGATAAATAAGCACATCATCACCCACTGTTTTAAAATACCAGCACATTCTGACTTCGTTTTTGTGCAGATTCCATACTCTCCTTCAGCAGGCTGAGAGAGTGGGAAGTCATCATGATCTGTAGAGAAGCAGAGTACATGGTCTGTGTGTTAAGAGAGCAGGAGAAGGAAGGGCCTGGAAAAACAAAGGAACAGATCTAGTTATTTGATCCAAACTTTGATATAATCCTGTTCAATGACTTGGCTCCTATCATAGTTAAAGCAGATAGTTGTCGCCTCCTCCTTGGAAGGGAATTAATTAACTGTCAGTTTCCACTTTCTTTCTTCCTCCCCACGCTGCAGTCACCATATCCAATCGAATAACAGCATTAGCTTGGTAAAAGGCATGCTATTTGACTCCTTTTTATCTGCACTCTCCCACCCCCATTCTGAAAATGCCTTACTCTAGTTTTCACTAGCCAGTACAAGCCCATTTATCACTGTTCTGGGCTCTCCTCATGTCCTTGTGAAAGGGGCATTGGATTCTGTTCCTAAACTATAGTAAATGCTTTAACGTGCAATAGATTCTAGGGGGATAAACTTTGCATTCCTTTTGCTGGCCCATCACATTACCTATGCTTGATATTTCATTATAAAAGAATACAACATTTTTTATCCTTTTATTATTTCCACACTGTGGAGAAAGCACACACGTATTTGTCTGTGTGCTTATTTGTATGTACAAGCTTCCCAGAAAAACTGGGGAGGAAAAGCAAGATATCACACTGCCTATATTGTCAAAAATCTATGACAACTATAAAATCACTTAACAACCAGCCACATTCTTCAGTAGAGAAAATGTATGAATACAAGGAACAAAGGAAAACCACCGCAGAAATTATAGCTGCAATAACAGCAGTTTTTGTTGCCTCTGGAATGTTATAAAAGGCATCCACAAAGGTCAGTTCCCAGACTGTTTGCTAAACAAGCTGAAATGTTGGGTCCTAAAAGAAATATGCATTAAAAATGTCATTTATTTCAGAGCATTTTTGCAGAAGCTATAGTAAGTACCACATCTGAGCATCTGTAAGAAGGAGTGAGAACAGTGGAAGCCATACTCTAGGCAGTTAGGGAAGTGCTGATGTTATGGACAGCGGCTGTCCAGAAAGCCATCAGAAAATCTAGTCTGTGTTTCACAGCTTTGATTAGAGATTTGGTTTACAACCAAAAGAAATAACCAAAAACTGGAAATATGGCTGCTCTTTTAAAATGACAGGTGGAATTACTGTTAGGGGTGTGCCTATTGGAGCAAGCCTTGGGCTCAGATCCCTGATCATAATTTTCTAATTTAATTCAAAAACAAAGCCATTGTTTGTTAGCTATGTGGAAACAATTACTACCTATGGTACTGATGTGCTGTAGATAATTATGAGGCTTTTAAGTGGAATTCTGGATGAACAACATGTTTCATAAGGGCAGACCTATCAAAGGCCGGATGGCCTATGCAAAGGATACGACCAGGCAGAACTATGCAGAAAATACAGACTTGCCTACTTCAAGTTTTTAATCAGGAATTAAAATTCATATAAATACTAAGTCAATCTTTCATTAATTGGAAACAAATTAATATACTGGTGGGGCTTCAAGGCTTTTCGATACAGAAAATTCTTATTAGAGAATTTAAATGTACCATAGTCTTTAAGCTAATTGCTTTAATTTTAGGATCTGCTCCTGAAAGCAAATACTAACCAGTTCAGGTGTGCAACCACGAAGTCTGAAAAGGGAGAGGTATGCTACAAAATAATTTATTACCTAAAAATCCCCCATTATAAAGATGAAAAATGACCGAGTATTTAAAGATATATCAAAGTATTTGAAAATTTTTGTTTATTTTGGATTAGGAATTATGTGCTATCATTTATTGCTGTACTGTCATTTCACATCCATATACTAACATTTGCCTTTTTGGATGCATAATTCATAACCCCCTTTTCTCATACTTCTGGTGCTGCTTTATTCTCCTAATTTTGAGACAAGCAGCCTTCCTGTGATACTACTCCCAACAAGTCTCCAAACTGGCAATATTTCTCTAAACCTACATATTATTTTTCCATTAACTTTTATGTCACAGAACAGCCAAGCTGAGGGAATAATAGTCCCATTCATACAGAATTCTTGATTTGGTTGATTCCCAGTTTACAACTATGTCACCAAACTATGTATGTAATATATGCATTTCAGCATCACATCTGCATATTCTATTCACCGTGTTCATCCCCATGGTACCAGACACTTTCACATCAGTATCTATAGCTAACACCATAAAATTAAATTAATAGCCATCAGTAGAATTCTACCACTATTTAATAATTTCATGAAGTATGCTATGACACCCTGTTTTGTCTTCCCAATATCTATTTCAGTTAAGAGCTGAATATATTCATATACATAGGTAATATTTCATAGTCAAACAAAACATCACTGTTATTTTTTTAGCATTATTTTAGTCAACAAATTTTAGTCAATATTTGGACCTGCCTTTGTATGGTCATTTGATATGAAATATTCCCACTAAATTGGGTGTACATAGCAAATTTGTGTGGATATAAATTCCAAAATACATCCCCTATGACTGTATTTGTCACTCGAATATTCAAGAGTGATTTTTGGTAAATATCAATATTTTTTGCTGAGTATGTGAAAATCTGTCTCTGAAATGAAAGAATGTATTTTTGGTTTGAACTGCAGAACACACATGACAGTATGAAGAGAAAACCAGCATTCCGGGCTCAAAAGATCCAAAGCAAGGTGAGTAACCTTTAAGATACTGTTGTCAGATGTACTTGAAAACTTTGGAGTGCAAAACACACATGCAAATTCTGTGGTAATACAAACTCTACTGGAATCCATGGTTTTACACTAAGTTCTGTGGCCAGGAGCATTGGATGGATTTGGTCGATGGCTCATAAATTTTGGCCTATGCACCATTAACAATCCACAAAGAAATGGTCAGGGAGCAACAAGAGTGTGGCTACTCCAGGAGGGAAGAGAAACAAGGAGCCAAAGGTAATGAAAGCACAGGCAGTGCCCTCGCCAACCAGGCCACAGTATCTGAAGATGACAAGGTGGGTGGTAGTTGCAGGTTCTGCTGACAGCAAGTCGTCGTTAGACAAAGCAAGGTAACGAGTCGGGTCTGGGGCCCACCCAGGAAGTCCGGTCAGGAGACAAGGCTACAACAGCAACCCAGGTCCATGACAGCTGAAGACAGAACTGGAGAGACAACCAGGAGGAGAATTACCTGCAGCATAATGGGAAAGGACCAAAGCCTGTATCTGAGCTTAAGTGGGACTCCCAGACCAGTGAGCAGAGGGTATGAGTGGAGGTCCTAGGTGAGGCTGGTCAGGGCAATTGAGACCTGTTGGTTTCCTGAGGGCCCTGACAGGTAAGTTCTGTGCAGTTGCACAGTATAACTATATTGTCTTAACAGTGTTTTCAATTACAAAGGGAGAAGTTTTTATGTAAAATGCTAAGGACTGAGAATAGTCCACAGGAAAAAAAAAAAGAACTGTAAACCCCTGGTTTAAGAACTCAGCACAGGGACAGAAGAATCTTGTATCCGTAAATCACTGTTTCAAAATGAGATCCTAAAGAATGCTGAGCAATCATTCCAGCTAATGACTGTCTGATACACAATATACAATCAGTCTGAATGTTTGTCTTGTTTCCTGTAGACACATACTGAGGTCATAAAATCCACTATACTGATTGCTTCTCTGCTAGAATTTCCAAGGGTTAGAGAATTGTAAACATGGAAAATGGGCTGTTCAGCCTTACCAGTGTAACACATGAAAACTCACATTGCTAATTCTGCAATAACTGTACTACAGATAAATCTACAGTCTTACATCGTTCAATCTGTCACCTTGTATTTGTTTCAAGTTCATATGCAGAATAATTTAATGTGGAAGCTGTGCTTGTATTGTGACCTCAAATACCTTATGAGCAAGTCTACCTATTCTTTAAAACTATGTAGTTAGGTACAGCTCATAAACACTTTGGAAAGACTGATTCCCTGCTTGGGGACTGGGTATCTGGCAACTATTTCTAAAACAGATCTGGCATTTGTCACATACTGAAGCTGTCTTTAATAACAGTATCACCTACTCAGTCTGCTTGCTTACAATCCAGCAGCATTTAAATTACAGGAAAGTAGTAGGATACCAGTTCCTTCTGCACTCAAAAGAGGGGAAAAAACCCAAAACAGGAAACATTTGCATAGTTAACCCAAACATGCATGACCTGTAATTGTGTGGTCTTAGTTCAAGACTATGTATATTCCACTTCCTTTTCTGATAATGTAAAATACCTTAGTGTGGCCTAATGAGAGTCAAACCTTCTGCTTAAATTGCGTAAAGAAAAATATGGATCTGGTACCTTATGGCATTGATCGGGGCCACTTCTAACACCTGCTAGTACCTCCTCTAGGAGCACAATCAGTTTTATCTTGTCTAAACACATTTGCCTTAAAGGTTGGTTAGGTGATATTCAAGATGCTGCTATAACTTTCAAGCTGAGATAGGGATATTGTTATTGACTTTTAAAATACTTTCTCATCCTGTTGCCTTCCTGCCTGTGCAACACTGTGAGCAGAGAAATCCTAAGAGGAAGGTTTATCCAAGATGTATAAATAAGATCATAATCTGTCCTCAAATTAATGAAATTATATAATGCTCTAACCAACTAGTATTTTCCTTTCCTCTTTTTAGAACACCCACAGTGTATTAAATATTTTTTTTTCATTTCAGACACATTTATTATGTGCAGCAGCAATTATTTCTCACTGCTGCTACAAAATATCTATTCATCCTTTTCACTGGAAAAATGAGATGGTACAAATGCATCATCACTGTCTCAATCTGCCTCTTGTTCATATCAAGCCTTCCTCTTTACATATTTATTGGTTTTGGTGAGCTATTGTGTGTTCATTAGGTGGCAATACTGAATACAATTTTCTTCCACAAGAATTACAGTGTTCTGCAGTACTCCTGATTATTTCCATTTTCTCAACTTGAAAAAAGGGAAGATACCTCACGACAAGAAGACAACAAGTAAAATTCAAAACTTCCTTGATATCACATGACATAGAAGAATCTATTTAGTTATTTTTATTTTTTATATTCTTAAGAGTCCTAGTTATTTTGCCTATATGGGCTGTCATATTTCTGTTTCATTGTCATACAGTCATATTTCTGTTTAATAGACTGGAACTGAAGTTGAAGGTATTTTCATAATCATTTTTAGTTCAGTTCTCTATTCCAAATTATATAGTTAGTAGAGAACATGAAATCTGTATACACAGGTAGTTGCCGAAATACGAAAATTTCTACGTGTGTCAGAGAAAATGTCTACTCAAGTAGACATTTTATACATGGTATAGTGTATAAAATACAGGCTGTGGAGAGAATATTCATATCATGCAGAAGACTTTGCAAAGAGTTGAGAAGTAGACCAAAAGGAAGGAAGGACATCATTAGGCATTAAGAAGAGTAAGTATAGTGAGTCAAACAAAAGAAATAAAATACATTGGTTTGGGTTCTTTTCCTAAATTCTTCAAGATATCATCATTTTGCCAAGAAACAGACAGGTAATTCATTTTTGTCCATTAAAATGTGCCATCTGTGTGGAAAACACAGTAATTCTACTTAGTGAGTTTCTAGGTGATTGCATGTGTTTGTTATCCTCAACCTACCTAATTAATATCAGTTATAAAGCATCCTTTTTCCAGTTAGCTTATGTATTTCAGGAGATTGCAGTACATATTTGTGCATACAATATTTGCAGTATATAGCTTGAGTTATTCTGTGCATCTGTTTCTCAGCCACTCATTAAGCTGTTAATTTGGAATTTAAATATATGTTTGAATTCTGAACACCAAACTCATCTGGATTTAGGTCAAATGTGTCATGTCTAAGCTTTGTTTTCTGCAGGAATGATCCCAGCTCTTATCCCACCAGCATTGCTTTGCCTCAGTTCAGATCAGGTCTCTTACATGTGTCTGCAAAGGTGATATATTTTTTCTGAATAGCCTACTTGTGCAGGGAACATTTTTAAGCAGCAGAAAGGTTGTTCCCTTCCTCCCTCAGTATTTAGAGGTTGTCTGGAAGTTAGTCCTAAGAAGAACTGCAAAGAAGCCACAGGATCTAGTCCAAGTTACACCATGAGGCCTGGAAGTCACTGGGAAGTACACTGAGAACTGTACTTCACTTCTACTATCTAGAAAATGGATATGGCAATTGGTGATGCCGATCATCTTAGAAATATTTTGAAGTTATAAAAATGATTATTTGTAAAACACTTCTGAGACCTTCCTATGAAAGGTAATGCTCGTGTTTTACTTTAACGGTTTTGGCTAACTTACTGTCTTTCAGCAAAGCAGTTTATTTCCTTTGTCCAAAGCAGATGGAACCTTGCACACTGTGTATATGAGCACTGAAAAAAAAAAGAAAGGAAGTGAACACATTCTATGGGATTTGACATGGTCCAAGAGTGATTACAAATTTATAATCCACTTGGGGGACTTTGCTGATTTCTTAAGCAGCTTGAGTGGTTTATGAACAGCATGCAATTTCATTGTGAATGTCAGATTAATGCTAGATGAATGCTTTAAGCAAAATTTACGCTGTCTTAGGTCAATTTATTTAACCCATTGAAATGTTGTTATACTCTGTTTTATGGTTTACATTACTAACTATAGTATATACATTCCCTTTCCTCACAGATTGACAATACACGTATTAAATTAAATGCTGCAGCTATTTTAAGAGAGGGTGCCCTCTATCAGCGGAAAATGGAACAGGAGCTCAAGAGGTACAATCACGCTTCTTCCTCAGATAATGTTTCACATCCCTGGATGTAGAATAATTAACCACATTAACAATAATTAAGTAAATTCCAGGTAAACTAAAATAATGGATCTGTCATAAGGCATTAGGAAGCTATTCTATAAACACGGTTGACAAAGAGTAAGGTGGACTGATATGAAAGTCTACATTAAAGCCATTGTTTTACTATAGATGCTATACACTGTGACTGTATTCTGATTTAGCACCCTGACTAGTGTTCACTTGCAAAATCCAATAAGGATCACTTGTTATATTTATTCTGATTCTCCAGAATAAATAATGACCCAAATACACATCTATTTCTGTGTTCATTATAAAATATGTCCATTATAAAAGATTTATTATCCGCTGCTGTTGATTCACGTGAGCACCAGTGATACAGCCAGGAGCAGTCTGAGGAGTGTCAAGAGCGATTACAGAGCCCTGGTAGCAGCGGTAAGGGACTCTGGAGTGCAGGTAGTTTTTTCATCGATCCTCCTGGTCAAGGGGAAGAGGTTTGAAAGGGCCAGTCAAATCTGTTGAATCGACAAATTGTTATGGGACTGGTGCCACAGGTTCAGCTGCGCTAAGTTCAGCTACTTAGACCATGGGACTCGCTTTGAGAAACCTGGTCTACTGGGGGCTGATGGGGTCTATCTGTCAGATAAGGGGAAGAGCATCCTTGGTCATAGGCTTGCCAAGCTGGTGATGAGGACTTTAAACTAAAGTTGCCAGGGGAGGGGGACCTCAATCCATCCCACTCCTACCAGTTTGACGCCAGTACCAGCAATAGATGCCCAGAGCCTGGAGAGGGGTCACAGGTCAGCAGGAGAGCACCTGAAGAGCAGCACAAAGGAATTCCAGCCAGTAACTCAGCTTCATCAGGGCCCAACTTAAATGCCTCTATGCAAACACACATAGCATGGGGCATTAACAAGAGGAGCTAGAGACGTGTGTACCACTGCAGGGCTACGATCTGACTGGCATCACAGAGACATGGTGGGATGACTCCTATGACTGGAGTGTTGGCATGGAAGGATACAGGCTCTTTAGGAAGGACAGGCAGGGGACATGAGGAGGGCATGTTGCCCTCTATGTCAGTGACCAGCTGGAGTGCATGGATCTGTGCCTGGGGATGGATGAGGAGCCAACCGAGAGCTTGTGGTCAGGAATAAATAGAGGGCAGGGACAGGAGATGTTATGGTGGGGGTCTGCTACAGACCACCTGACCAGGAAGACCGAGCAGATGAGGCCCTCCCTAGACAGACAAGCCCTGGTCCTCATGGGGGACTTCAACCACCTCAATATCTGCTGGAGGGACAACACTGCAGGGCAGAAGCAATCCAGGAGGTTCCTGGAGTACATTGATGATAACTTCCTTCTCCAACTGATAGAGGAGCCATTGAGGAGAGGTGCTGTGCTGGGCCTTGTTCTCACCAACAAGGAGGAGCTGGAGGGGAGTGTGAAGCTCAAGGGCAGCCTTGGCTGCAGTGACCATGAAGTGGTGGAGTTCAAGATCCTTAGGGCAGCAAGGAGGGCGTGCAGCAAGCTCACTATGCTGGACTTCAGGAGAGCAGGTTTTGGCCTCTTCAGGGATCTGCTTGGCAGAGTAGCACCTCCCTTACGAGGACAGGCTGAGACAGTTGGGGTTGTTCAGCCTGGAGAAGAGAATGCCCCAGGGAGACCTTATAGCAGCCTTCCAGTACTTAAAGGGGGCTACAGAAAAGATGGGGAGGGACTTTTTATAAGGGCATGTAGCAATAGGACAAGGGGTAACAGCCTTAAACTGAAGGAGGGTAGATTTAGACTAGATGTAACAAAGAAATTCTTTATTGTGAGGGTGATGAGGCACAGGAACAGGTTTCCCGGAGAAGCTGTGGCTGCCCCCTCCCTGGCAGTGTTCAAGGCCAGGTAGGATGGGGCTTTGAGCAACCTGGTCTAGTGGAAGGTGTCCCTGCCCATGGCAGGGGGGTTGGAACTAGATGGTCTTTAAGGTCCCTTCCAACCCAAACCATTCTATGATTCTATATAAGCCAAATCATTTCATACATCTCAATTTTCTTCAATGGTTTGCGGTCAACTACATGCTAAATTTGATACTTGAACTTGCTTATATGTATATAAAAATACCTGTCCATTTCTATGACAGTGAGATATGGAAGACTAAGATTGTGCTGCTCCACAAGGCAAGACAAGCCAGGAGCTGAGGGTGACAGCAAGGCATGTAGGGACAGTGCCCTGACAAGCAGCTCAGTTCCACAGTACACTGGCAAGGCAGCAGAGCACATCCAGTGACAGGCAGCAGGGTCAGCCAACGGTCCAGTGATTTCTAGATGAGTCCATAGTGACGAGACAGGGCTGAGGTCAAACCAGGAAGCCAAGTCAACAAGGCAGGGTCAACAAGGTACTAGGCTGGGCGCAGGCATACCTACCATGTAGCTTAGGCAAGGACAAAGGCTGTTAATGTCAGCTTAAATGGGGCTCCGGGGAAGAAACTCTACACACACAACAGAACTGCTCATAGCTCTTCCTCACATGGTTCTTTTTACTCCAGTCTGATCCAATGTTATGTGGTTGCACTGCAACAGAGCTGTCTTTGAACACAAGCAACTAAATCCTAGGCAGGGGTGGGGAATAAGAGGTTGCAGGTCCTTTTGGGCTCTGCGGAATCCTGACATAAGGGTTCCTCTGACATCAGGAATCCTTACGCAGCAGCATGGGTTTTCAGCTGACATTAACTAGGGAGAGGGTGACTCCTGAATGGCCACTGCATTCTATAACTAGAATTACAGAACATTTTCACTAATAATTTTAACGAAGATACAACCTATATCATGTCATCTTGACTGAATATTATTTTTAATCCACCTGACTTAGGCTAAGCACTAAATATTGTTGGCATTTTAAGTCCCAGAATGACTGCCTAAGGTTGGATTTAGTCTTTGGACCTAGCAAATTTTGGTATATGGATCAGGATTTTAGTGGTAAGATATGCATCGTTCAGGTTCTGTTACCAGCTACATTACATATGATACTGTCCACTATATCCGGCAGAATTTTGTTCCATTCAGCAAAGGAATAGATTTTCCCTGTAACTTAACACTATTTCATATTAATGAGATTTAATCTTCAGCGGCATTTAGCACAAAACAGATACACACATATATATATGCATTGGGGAGCAGCAGTAAAACGCAATTCACTGCATTTTTGTGTCTCTGCCCTAGTTCTTGGCTCCTTCACTCCTCTGCTGCAAGGACTTTGATGGGCCTGCCCCAGGGCTTTGCTATGCTTTTCTCTCTCAGCCAGCACAACAAATAAGAATGTGGCTTTGCTTAATTGCTGAATACTTCTTTGCCTCATTACAGCAGTATTATTTATTTGACAAAATACAAACCAGAACAGAATTAGGCAGAAAAGATTTTAGTTCCCTATGTTAAAGTGGCCAAGAAGATTGCCGAAGAGAAAAGTTGTTTGTTCTTTCTATCTCTAAGCAAAGTAATCCTCTGAGAAAATGTACATACCTTCAGCCTGATTCTCCCTGCTCCTTATGAGAATCCATATGTAGCTAAAGTTTGCCCTCTCTTGGGGCTTTGTTTTACTGAAAACTTTCAGATCCATGCCCTCATGCACCTTCTTCCAGCCTGGCTTTCCACATAGTAGGAACAGCTCTTACACTGGAATTAAAATTTATCTCTCGAATGACTTTGCTATGACTGCCTTTTTTCTCTACAGAGATCAAATACCTTCTATCACAACAAATTTTGAACCAAGGCAGGGCTGCAGAGCCAGATCCCTAGAATAGCATATTCTTTCCTCTCTATTGCAGAATTGAAAATTTGCTACAAGGGGCTGGAGACCCCTCTGAATTCTTGGAATGGCAAAAACAGATGCGTGGAAAAGATCTGGAAGAACAGCTGTCTGAAATAGAGTGTAGGAGGCTTCAAGGGAAACTGAGTCATGAAGAGGCAGTTCTAGCCCATCAGAATGTAATTCAAGAAAATAAGATGAAAGCTGATCTAATGAGAGAAAAGGTAATACATACAGCATTGCTCAAATTTTGCTTACATTCAATCAGTGCAAAACATACCACAGATGATACCTACTATAAGAAGGTGTAAAAGTTCTATACAGTGTTTTTACTCACTGGAGTCTGCAAACAATGGAAAAATAGTGCTATAACTTCCAGATACAGCAATGCTTATACATTAAAGTGTTTGATTTGGTTGATAACACTCGTGAAGAAAATTGAATAAAACAGGGTAAAGCATTCTCCCCTATATTCATGTCATTGTGCATATCCTTTTTGAACAGATACTGAGATACTAAGCACCATTTGCAATGAAATCACCAATACATGACTAATTTCATTATCTTGTTAAAATGAGAGCCACAAATATGAAAGAATTTGTTTTCTTAAACTGTTACAATTCAATTTACTTCATATTATCTGACATGCCTAGATCTCTCTTAGGGGAAAATTCAGTCAGAGAACCCTCTTTGGATCTCTATATATGGAAAACTGAATATTTATGCCAAAAAGTATTTTCACACAGTTTCCTATCTGGCAAACTACAGTTTCCCCAAAACATTGCTAGATCTTTTCATTTTTTTCCCAAACTCACATTACATTTTGCCAGTGCTTCTCCTATAAACTAAACAAGTGATCAAGAAATAACTAATACTATAGATTTTAAAGTCTTCATAGTCACTATCACATGCTTTGCTTTTCTATTAGCCCAGTTTGCTGCTATGCCCTGTAGGCCAGCCAGTACTTTTCTCTTGGCCACCTCTCACAGATGTCTCTGCAGTGTCTCAGCAACTTAAGATGGGACCACAAATGTACAAGATTTTCATAAAGGACATGCTGGAAAAGAGAAACTCCTTTTCTGTCCTATAAAATCTTTCAACCTTTTTTGGCATTGAGTCTTCATGTCTGTTTAGACAGGCTGTAGCAAGAACTTAAAGTGAACCCTAATATGTACAACTGAGCATAGTGTGATCGCTCACAAATCATTGTAATTATTATATTCACCTCAATTTCAGAGCATATGTGTTTTATTTGTTAACAGAAACGTCCCAATATGTATAGATTTGGGGATGTGCAAATCAGACTTGCTCTAACCTGACCAATTCCAGGCAGCTCCCTTCACTTGCCAACAGATGCCAGCAGGGCACTTCATCCATATGGAGATCTCCAGAAGTATGGAGCACCAATTGCCCATTCACCAACAGCTGTCATGCTAACCCTCCTCCTTCTTTTAAAACTCTAGCCTTCCATCTAAAACAGAAAGTACGGTAAGGAATCTAGCCTGGGAAAATCCAGTTTCCTGCTTCCTGATGAACAAAGAAAGGTACATGATAGCCAAAAGTGGACGTTACAGAGATATGACTTAGGCCCAGGAAGATTCTGCAGGCACACAACCACCTGTGTATTAGATTAGGACTCTTCTTGATATCTCACAACCAGATCCAGAGATGGCTTTTTTTGTCTGCTTTTAGAAAAATGTGGGAGTGAATCCTGGAAAATAGCAGTGCAAATGTTAGGGAGTACTGTTGTGGGTAAATAAAACATAGAGAGGGGAGCTTAAATCTGGGTCTCTATGTTGGCCCCAGACAATGTCCTTTGTTGCTTTTGTGGGTGATGTAATACTTTGAATTCAATTGCCCTTGCCCTTTTTCAATGATTTGAGGCACTCAGATCATCAGTTATCAGAAGTTTTATTCACCTGTTTGTTTGGGATTTAGAAAGCAGAGTCGATGCACCTGTATGCAGAGAAGCGTCTACAGGAACAGAAAGAAATGAGAGAGCTGGTGGAGCAGGTCGTGGAAGGACACAAGAATGCAAAGCAAGCAAAAATAAAGCTCCAGAAATACAAACAGCAGATAGGTATTTATATATTTCCGGAAAAATGAGAGATGATGCCAAATGTCCGCAAATTACTTAATCTTTCTTGTAGTGGGCCAATTAAAGTTTTTACAGAAAGGCAAGGGAGGTTGAGGGAAAGATCCAGGCTATACATTCCCATGAATGCATGAATATGAATTCCAGGAATAAGCTGATAATGGGTAGATTAGAAATTCTAAACTACTGGTCATGGGAATTACTCTTTGTTTATAAGGGAGAAATACAACACTAACATTACACAATTAGTTTCCCTTCCATCTAAACGTAGCATATGTGAATGACTGTACTTTTTGTCAAATCAGCTTATGAAGTTCAGATTCTTGTGATTCATATCATTAAGAGAGGATTTGCCTAGCAACCACTGTGAAAGAATCATGGCTCAAGATTATTGTCTTCTCCAGAGAAGGCAGTCCAGAGACAACAACTGTAGCTAAGGAAAGAAAAGCCATCTCCTAGAAGGACAGTACCACAAGGGAGAAGGATGTAGCACCTCCAAGACAGACTAGTCATTAGGATGTAGGGAAATAATGTTACTCATCCTCCATTAGTCTTAAAGAAAATTTTTCAGTGAACGCATTAGCTAATGAAGTCCAGGGAGAAGGCTGTTCTGACTGGCATGACTATACACATTCCAATGCAACGCCGTGCATTCACTGTATGAACAGGCTATCGCTAGTTGTGCATATTTTGGTAAGCAGACTTTTCTCTGCTTGTGTATCTCCATACTTGTATCAGTAAGGGTTGAGGTGGGCAGAGGATTTAGCCATTCTGAAATGGGCTAGCAAAGCCTACCAGCCTTTGCAAATCAGTGATTTCTAGGAGATATATATAGCTTGAAAAACTATGAATATTTGCTACTGTATAATATCCTTCTAGTAAACAACGAAACAGTATGCACTAATTAGAACAGAAATTACAAAGCAGTAATTCAAAGTGTCTACTTTATGTATGTATACAGTATGTTTATGTGCTGAATAGAATGATAGATAGTGGAGGTGGGAAGTACTAATTTGTTTCTCTAATCGTTCCTCCCACCAATGACAGACTGTTCCCTCAAGTACCTTTAGATCAGTAGTATTGTTGTTATTCACCAATGCATATGAATTTTCCTCCAGATGGACTACTTGTTAAAATATGCAACCAGCTAATAGAGATTAGTTCTTATCTTTCAGTTCAGGAAGTTTGTGAAGAAAGTCGAGAACTTCTTCGACAAGCTTTAGAAGAAGAGGAGGAGAAGCTTAAGAAAAGATATGAACTAATTCAACAAATACGAGCTATTGAGTCTTTACCAAGTGTCAGACACAAGTTTGTTGATTTAACAGAGGTAAGCTCAAAAGGAACAACTACTGTTTTTTACATAAAGGTATATTGTATATGTTTCACATATTCAGAGGAATTGTGTACTGCATGCAGATATATCACAGTCTGGATGCACAGCACTAAGTACAAGGTGACCCCATGACACAAAGGTTAGATCTGAACTGAAACTTTCACAAAGTCTATAAAATGAAAATTTTACCAGGAAGAGTATTCTGATGGTAAGTGAAATCTTAGTTCCCTTGAAATTTGAATTTTGCCAATAGGATCTGGGTTTCGTGATATCTTTCAAAAAATGACTGGCAAGTAATTACAACATGTTCTATCCATCTTCACAAATTTACAGATTTGTCAGTCCTGAGTAAGGACCGAATGAACACAAAGTTTGGACTGATGTACAGTTGTTCATATTGCAGTGGTGATTGCCATGGTAATTAGCAAAATTAATTTCCTTTGCTTTCAAAACCATCAACATTCAGGTATATGAAAGAGATTGTCAGAAGAACCCAAAACCCGCTGAGCCGTTATGTGTGTACTGTGCAAATGACTTGTGTGTGTGTGGTTAAGTCTACAGTAAATGTATCCCAAATGTCTTAGACTTACTGTTGATGCACAACAACTGATATGCCTGAGATTGGGCTTTGCAATGCCCACTTTTGCAGAATTTCCTGACTTGGGCAGCATCATGCAGACATCTGTTTCCTTACCACTAAATCAGAAGCAGGTTAGCTGAAAATACTCTTCCATTTTTCTTATCCACATTGAAAGAATAACATAGAGTAATATAAAATGACACCAGCAATTTTAAATAGAATCCTTTAGTTTTTTTCCTTCTTTTCTTTCATGAGTATTCAAATGAAGATCACAAATTAAAATAATCCATGGCTAGTCTGCAGAAAGCATACAGAAGGAATAGGTCTTCCTTCCATGGGGCTGTTGGAACAGTCAATATGATGCTTTGGTTTTATCTCCTGCTCCTCTGAATAGAAATCAGCCATTCATTGATTCCAAGGCTACCTACTATTTTGCAGCCACCAGATAAATCCCTCATCTCATTTAACAGATTTTAGAATACATTTAATGTTAAAGTGTGAAATAAGTGAACAAAAATAAAATCAGCTCCCCAGATGTCCCATCCTCCAAGTGAACAAGAATAAAATCAGCTCCCCAGATGTGCCATCCTCCTTTACTCTCTTTGGTTGCCTTTATGGCTGCTGCCATCACTTGTCCACTTCTTTTCCAGCCAAAGAAGGCAATTCTCTTTTTTCAAACCCAGACTCACTCCACACATTTGTGGAGAAACATTACTGAACCACAATGGAAAAAGCAGGGGGAAAAAGTGAAGATTACAAAGAATTATTGTACACCACAGATACTGTAAACTGTCTGCATGGAAATGCCAAAAGGTACTTCAATGTATAGGTCTTTTACTGCTTCAGGTAGAGTTGCACATTGTGTCAACCCTAAACAGAGCCCTTAGCATGGTCTCACTGCACATTTGTTACCCAGATGATTCAGTCACAAGATGTAGGCTGCAAAGACACAATGGTATAATGTAGATGGACATGGAAACGTCATTACTTTTTCAATCACAACTGTAAAATAGTGCAGGCTCTCATTCAGGAAAATGAAGGTGACTGGAATGTCAGTAATATCTTATTTTTGAACATAGTTCATTTCATTGCCCTTACAGTGGCTGTTGACTCTTCACATAGAGCTTCCACTGAAATACTGTTTGTTTCTAAGTACAGAATATGGCTTTAAATAGATTTTCCCATCTAGCTTAATTCAAAAGACAAAGCAGAAAAACACAGCAGGTTTCAAGTCATATATGGAAAATTCATTCAAAATTCAAGCTTATCCTAAGTGTAGGGTTACTAAAGTATAAGGTTGCTGAAAATGGAGTGGCCATAAATGCCATACATACTGGAAATACAAGAGAATGGACCTGAATGATATGGATAGACTGTTAGGTGGATAAGGAATTGGCTGGATGGCTGCATCCAGAGTTACAGTCAATGGCTCAATGTCCAAGTGGAAACCAGTAATGAGTAGTGTCCCTCAAGGGTCCACACTGGGACCAGTACTATTTAATATCTTCCCTAATGACATAGATAGGGGGATTAAGTGCACCCTCAACAAGTTTGCCGATGGCACCAAGTTGGGTGGTGCAATTGATGCACTTGAGGAAAGGGACCTTGACAGACTTCAGGACTGGGTCCTTGTAAACCTCATGAAGCTCAGCAAGGCCAAGTGCAAGGTCCTGCACCTGGGTCGGGGCAATCCCCAATATCAATACAGACTGGGGGATGACTTGATTGAGAGCAGCCCTGCAGAGAAGGACTTGGGGACATCAGTAGATGAAAAATTCTATATGAGCTGCCAATGCGCAGCCCTGAAAGCCAATTGTATCCTGGGCTGCATGAGAAGAAGCATGACCGACAGGATGCGGGATATGATTCTCCCCCTCTACTCTGCTCTTGTGAGACCCCACCTGGAGTACTGCGTCCAGCTCTGGGGCCCCCAGCATAAGAAAGACATGGACCTGTTAGAGTGGGTCCAGAGGAGGTCACAAAAATGAGCTGAGGGCTGGAGCATCTCTCCTATGAAGAAAGGCTGAGAGAGTTGGGGTTGTTCAGCCTGGAGAAGAGAAGGCTCCAGGGAGACCTTATTGTGGCCTTTCAGTATATAAAGGGGCTTATAAGAAAGATGGAGAAAGATGCTTTACCAAGGCCTGTAGTGACAGGACAAGGGGCAATGGTTTTAAACTTAAACAGGGTAGATTTAGGTTAGATATAAGGAAAAAAATTTTTACAATGAGGGTGATGAGCCACAGGAACAGATTGCTCGGAGAAGCTGGGGATGCCCCCTCCCTGGAAGTGTTCAAGGCCCGGTTAGATGGGGCTCTGAGCAACCTGTTCTCATGAAAGATGTCCCCACCCACAGCAGCGGGATTGGAACTAGATCATCTTTAAAGGTCCCTTCCAACAAAATTGTTCTATGATTCTCTACCTCAACTTCACAGTTCCCTTACACTCACTACTATAATAGCACTCTGAGTGAATTAGCACACCTTTGGTGATAGCTTGCCCTGTTTTTTTCCTTCTACAAAAGGCTTTTTCAGGCTTAGTAAAATTAAGTAGGTGTCCATAAAATTCTCATTCATTCTCATAATTTTTAAAGTACCAGTTCTTCCCCTGATGGCACTTAAGTTGCTTGAACACCAGCATTATCTACTGCATGAGTATAAGACTTCTTATATTTTAGGAACCACTCCACTGTCTTCACTGAGTATTTTTGAAATGCAGATACTCAAAATATTCAGCCTCTACCATTCTATTCTTCTAGGAAATTCTCTTTCCTAGACCTTTTTGGTGTCTGCTTGCCATGCTCAAACACTACCACTGGTATATACGCCCGGTTGCAAAACATTTTCCTTTCACTTCCTGTGAATACAACTTGACGGTTTAAATTCGAGGCAGAGTATTATAGCACTGAGAAGGAGATAAATTATCATTTACTGTTTCAGTAACCTGTGGTAGTACATATTTTTCAGAGATGCAAAAATAAAGACTGCTTAATATTTAACTCTTTTATCAGTCTTCTACTGATGCTACTGGTGAGCATTGTTTAGGTCATGTTTGGTACACATGAGGAGCATGGAAACAGAAACCACTGAGACAAAATTGAAGAGTGAGAATTTAGGTGAAAAAAGAATGATGATCTATTCTTACTGACTCAACTTCTGGAGCTTTATAAAGAGAAGCTATGGGGACCAAAACTGCAGGAGGGACTCTTGGAAATCTTAAAGGAGTCCCCAGGGATGGCCACCCAAGACACATTCTCCTTCACTGACAAGTTTGTATCATTAGATTCTCCAGACTAACTCAATAATAATCCCTCTTAAGCAAAATGTTGTGGCAGCAGAGAGCCAAGTCTGGTTATTTGTCATACTCTGTTTTGTGGTTTTATTGCCCCTGCCCCTCCTGCCCCACCTTACTGGTTTCTTCATCTCGCTTGGCTTTCCCTCTGTTTCATGGACCCACTGCTCTGAACAAAATGATCACTGGAGGATGAGTACCTGACTAGACTGCTTAGGTGGCATCCCAGACCAGAGAAGAGGGACTGTACCCAGGTCAGCTCTTGCAGCCAAACTGACAGTCTGAGCATCTGTCTATGACAGAGCATCCTTCTCTTTTCCTGTGTTTTTTTTTTCCTTCCCCTTCATGTTCTGTTTTATGAAAAGCTCAAAAGCAGAAAGGCAACTACTATTCTGTCAACAACCCGCTCAGGGCATTTTTTCCTGCTAAAAAGGATTGCTTGAAAAAATGAAGGCTTTTTAACTGAATAATTTCTCTCCATTAAAAGGATTGTAATGAGTTTTACTTACATATGTTTATCATTACCACTTAATTTCAGTCTGAGAAATACAATCTGGAGGAGCGCTTGTTCTTTTGGATTCCACACATCCCCCCTTCATCCTTTCCAAACTCTGTCATTAATTTTCTGTCACTAATTCTATAGAACTAAGTACACCAAGGTCTTTGTGATTAAATCCTAAGCAGTGTCTCACTCTTAATGTTATACAACTGCAAAGCAAGAGTCATCTTGACTTCCTGCACCCATATATTCCACTATAACATGCTATGGTACAAGATACGCACCAAAGCTGTGTGCCTAGGTTAAGATGGGCAAAAGAAATTGGGGTGAAATGGATTAAATTTTGCAAAGAAATCTACACAGAAGCTCAGTATTTATGTGGGTTTATGCAAGTTTGCCCTATATGCAGATGTATATACATGTAGACATAGAGAAACGGAGAATATATGGAAGAGCAAGGGTCAAAAACTTCCAAGGGTTCACAAATCTGTTTAGAAATTATCTGTCTTCATATGCAAACTAAGGTGGAGAAGTCTCTCTTCACATCTCAGAATCAGGCTCATTATCACTGTCATTGCAAAGTGGATATTAAAAGGCCTTCATTAAACATTCGGGTTTGAATATTTTAACTTTGGGCATTAAGATCTGAATTTCCTGGGTACAAAGCATTGTTTAGTTCTGCTCTTTTCAGATAAAAACAGTAGATGCCATCATAGATCAAATCCATACTTTGGAAATAGATAAATACAAAAAAATGCATATTTTTTAGTGTAAAGTATGTTCTGATTTTACAAAGTAAAAAAAAAAAAGCAGTTTTACACATTTTAGAACTTCAAAAGTCTAATAAAACTAAAAGATAAGTCAGTTTTTGGGGCAGCAAATATGTTATATTTATGATTAATCTACTGTATATTTCCAGTATTTTTTCATTAATTGTTTTATGAGCCTTGTGGTTTTTACACATACGAAAAGATAAGCTCTACACCTTAAAAACAGCTTGTAAATAACAGGTTAGGGCATCCCTGTATTTCTTGAAGTCAAAATATATTCAGCATGATTTGGAACACAGTCAAAATATTCTGGTTTTACTCATTTGCTGTCCCCTTGGTATTTACAGTGTTATTTAAACCTGTGTTTCATGTTCTTTAGACTGGTGGCCATGGTTTAATTTGTGAAATGTCAATAGTGGAACTACGTGAACGCCTCGCTCTACTCAGAGAAGCACAGAAGGCAGCAGAGGAAGAGAAGAGGGACCAGATAATTCATGAAAAACAAGCTAAGGAACAACTTCTTCTAGACAAACTGGACCAGATTTCCCTGTTCAGAGCAGAACTTGGACGAGCAGCTGCTTTAAAGTCAGTATAAAACAGCATGTGACATTTAAGACATTGCAACTTTGTTAATATTTTGCTAGCCCCTTGAGGAGAAAAACAAGTAGAGAGCAAAATACTGCCCTTTTATAAATCAGTATGACTTTTGGCAAGGATTACACTGGAGGCCTGGATTTCCTTTTCATTCTTGAAAATAATTTGCATCAGATTTAACAAATCTTTTTCATCATTTATGGTTGAAGACACTGTAGGCTAGTGTTGACAGTATTGCCCCAGGATTCAGAGCTAATACTATATCTTGAGAAAGAAGTTCTGACTTTCTTCTGTTCCTTTTCAGCTAATCAGAACTAATTTGATGTTATTAGAATCATTCTAGCTTGCTACTTAAAGTGGTTTCTCATTTTCATCTAAACCAATACATTAGGGCTATAGTTTTCTTCCTTGAACTTCACTTGTTATGTGAAAAGGCAGGCCTTATTCTAGAAGTTAAAAATGTTTTAGGAAGGAGATTTTCTGATAACAATAATAAGTTATAAATTAAATACATTATAGCAGTAGATCAAAGAGAAAATTCTTTGCTTACAGGCTCTTATGAAATTCTGTATTCATGATTCATATTTATTATTCATTATCATATTTATTATTCATCGTCATAAAGGATCCATAACCATCATAGATGCCTCACATATGGAGAAGACGGGTCCCTTCCACAAAGAGTTTAAAACCTAAGTTAAAGCTCCTTACAAATATAGCTGAGCAGGAAGAAAGCCTGGGTAAAAGTATAAAATACGGCATACCTCTTGATCTTATGCCATTTTTATTGAATCTTCACTATTTGCCATTGTTTTCTTGCAAGTTGTCTTTCACCTTTTCACTTTTGTGGGTTTGGGAGGTTAGTCCTTGTCTTGCCATATTTATTTTACAAACATGTTCAGGCTGACAGTCTAAAGACATACTCTATCAGGCTAAAAACATATGTCTTCAGACATTCTTAGATTCATGTTTATTGCTGAGATATTGAAGGGGGCTTCTTAGAGTTCAATTCACGTTATTGATTTATCATCCAGTCCTAAATCTCAATTACAGAAGGCAGTATTGATGTATTCATTTAACTAGGTTTCACTAGTCCCAGCTTTAAATTGGTTTGTTGCTGACAGTTAATCTCCAAAGACTGGAGTTTTACTATGTTAGTACTTAAGAAGATAGTTTAATGAATTTAATGAATCAATAACTGCAGCTGCAGTGGATTGACTGCATAGATCAGTGACCCTCTCTTCTATGGCATATATAGAGAAAAGATTTTAGGACTAAAGAACCTGAAATGGAGTTGGAGATGGAAATATACTCTCATCACTAAACATTCAGTGTTGTGAAAGCCTGTGGGAGCAACTTAAGCCACTGCTTTCCACTAGAGATTATTCCAACTAGGCATTAAGAACTTGTATAATACATAAAACCCGTTTCACTAGTAGCTACTTAAAGAATTGTTTGTTAAGGTAGATGTGCAGTCTGTGAATTTTGCGTAGTAGTGGGCTCCTTTAAAATAGACTCTTTGGCTTAATTCAGATCTAAAACTGTTCTGATCCTGAAATAAGCTATGCTTCAACGAGAAGCTAACTTTGATTCACTTTTTGTCCTGACATTTGAAATTTTTTTTAGAACAGACCAGCATGCCAAAGATAGTTGAATCCAAATGAAATTAAGCACTTAATTTGCAAGCTTCTAGTCAGACTAATGATAAGTAATACAGTAATTTTAACGGAGCCCTGTTTGCTCTCCAAATAAGAAAATACAGTTTCATTATAGACGATGTAAGACATTTCCTTTCAGAGCTCCCAGGCAATCTACGTACATAACTTAGAAGCATCAACTATAAAGAGCCATCATCAAAGTATATCAGGAGTGTTGTTCTTTGGGAGTGTATTTCATGCATTTTCATCTAGAATCCAAATCTAGTGTGATTTCTGTTAATACAGCAATATGGCACACTGGCCTATTTACAAATGCTAGATGCTTTGCTGCAGCTTTTATTTCTCTCTAGTCAAACTATAGGCTTTGTGTGTTAAACCTGATTTACAGATCTTGAATCCTGTAATATCTATCAAGTCATTGTGAGTGATTAATTGCTTGGGCTGTATTATTGATATGCTGCACAGGAGATGTAAAAGGCAAATTTTTATGTTTACAGAATTAATTCATAATTATAGGGATAGAATAGCAAATCTTACCAATGGTCCTCATAAGATATCCTTATGCATCAATATAAAATTACATGTTATATCTTAAATTGTATTATGTTGAAAGCTACTGCTAATCAGCTAAAGTATGGCAGCTAAGCTTTTTTAAACAAATGTGCTTTAGTTAGTGTCAGCTGGAGTTTAATTGGGTCCCTACCACGCAGGTTCCTTTCAATATTATTTACAAACAGACATACATCAACACAAAAGCAGCACATTGAGCAAGCATATAATGAGCTATATTAAACAAAATAGGAAATGGAACATGAAAAATTACAGAGACATCAGCCCTTAATAGTCTGCAAGCCATGACATCCATCACAGCAGTGGCTTTGTGAGTGCTTGCAGAACACTTAAGAATCAATTCAGTATATATGCAGGAGACCCCTTTAATTGCTAGAATTTCACACAGTTTGAAAATCAGCACTGGCAGATGAAGTGGACAAACATTTGAGTTCTCAGTTTTCGAACATGAGCACCAAAAGTTTTACAAATGTTTGAATACATGCTAATGTATTAAAGTTATGTGCCTGTATACTTCAGGTACAATTCCATTTCATTCCAGTGAACTACATCTATTACTGCAAGTAATTTAATGCACTAAGAACCAAGCAACAGATCAAACCAGTTGGTGCTGAGACTCCCTCCATCCACATTATCTGTGGTTGGGGGGTTTTACTTTGGATTGGATTTAGCACAATCTTGGGACTGCGTGCTCTCACCATTCATGTGGTTTAAAACTGTCCAGAGGAGTTACTTCACAAAACTTCACATACTCAATTCCTGGCTCCTCTTCAAGCCCAGCTAGTGAACACCACACCATCCTTTTGTTTGTCCCACATAGATGACAGTAGCACATCCATGCCCCCACCAGTCACTGGCACATATGTAAGGTAGATGGAAGCCAGCCTTATTTCTGTTCTCACTCATGTTCTGGCCTTGTTTGTTTTCCTGCTGATTTTCAAGTGATATGACAGTGCCTGCTGCCCAAGCCTCCTCCCCTCTCCAAGTCAGGGCAACATCCAGATGAAGGTTGCAGTTCCAGGGTGGCACTCTGAACTGACACTAATCCTCCTTGACTTCCATGTACATGAGGAAGATGCACAGACTCCCACCAACACAAAAGTTTACCCCATCCCCATCTCACACTGTGGTAATGGTGTAGCACACTGGGGTCTCAGCACTGGATTACAAACGATGGCGTGTTTGCCAAGGTGGCAAAGCACTCCTTCGCTCTCTGCCTCTGCAGTGCTCAAACCCCTCCTTGACAAGGGGCACTGACCACACACCAGTGCAAGACCTTGAACTGGGGGGGAGTGTGGAAATAGTGTGAGGGCAGCCATGGCAGGAAGATAAGGGAAAAGGCTGGTTACGAGGAGGAAGAGGGAGAGCAAGCAGAAGGGAGGGTTATGGATGAATGTGGTTGTCCTTTCTAAGGAGAACAAGCTCCTTTAAGCAGGTGTTCCCTGGACTGTCCAGGTCTGACTTAGGGGGTGAAAGGCCTCCTGGGTGAGGAGAGGAGAATGGAGCCCCATCCTCCAAAACCTGCACCAACACCCTGGCAGCACAACCCTGTGATGCAGCACACAGCTGAGGGAAGGGACACACAAGCACATGGAAGTGGAAAGATGTAACAGGGGAACATGTGCCATGCTATCCCTAGCTGTTGCTAGGGATCCGGGCTGTTGCTTCAGATCTCCAAAACATAGCCTAGAATAATGAAAAAAGGTGAATAATTAGCAATATAAGGGACTTTTGTTTGGTACTTCATAATATTTGTGATTTCATTAATTTTGCAAATTTCATAAATACTTAAGAGTTCTGTATGTGTTTGCAATAAGGAAGTAAGATATAGTTTCTTGGTCCCTACTGCTGGTAATGAGTTCTTCACTAGCATTGAAACAGAAGGAGGAACTTTGTTAGCAATGATGAATCAGAAATATAAATATGTGAAGAGAGGCTGTAAAGAAGACAGAGCCAGGCTCTTCTCAGTGGTGACCAATGAGTGACAATGAGAAGACAATCATTTACATCAGTAAATACTTTTTTACTGTAATGGTGACTGAGCACTGGCACAAGTTGCCCAGAGAGGTTGTGGAGTCTCCATCCTTGAGATATTCAAAAGCCGTCTGGACACGGTCCTGGGCAAGTGGCTCTGGATGGCCCCATTTGAGCAGGGGGAGGGGACGACAAGATGACCTCCAGAAGTCCCTTCCAACCTTACCCATTCTGTGATTCTGTGAATGAACTTTGATTATACAGATTGATAATCTTTATTTCAAATGAGGAAAACACTGTTATGAATAACAATCACTTCCCCACCTAAAATTAGGTGCTTAATAAATTAATTGTTTTGGGAGTCAGATTTTGAGTGCTTAAATCCCTCACATTAGTACAAAACATAATCAATCTAATAATGTAGTGTTTTTAAATGTCAAAATAATGACTCCCTTAACAGGGAACTGTTAATAGATACATTCATTTTCCTCACTGCAATAACTAAGAATCATATAGTGCAGGAGAGAAAAAAAGGTAAGGTACTGTGAAGTAGACAGCCCTAGTCACTGAAACTGAGGGTATGAGGAAATTTTAAAAATATATATATTTATTGTACTACAAGGCAATACTATTTCTGCTTTTAAAAATACATTTGTGTTTATTGCATAAGACTCCATTTTGTAAGGTGAGCTTATAAATATAGTCCTAACTGCTTAAGTTAATATTTTGATGCCTAGAATGGTCAAGTAGACATTTTTACTCCATCTCCTACAAGTATTGAGTCAGTTAAGAGCTGTCATACCTCTATCTCCTTATATTTTTAATGTACAGCTGGAGTTTGAAAATGTAAATGAAGAGCAAAATGTAGTTTTCAGGAGGAATCCTCCATGCAAATCTTCAAATTCCCCATTTTTTAAACACAGCTGGGTAGACCTAATCCAACTATTTCAAGTGTTTTAATTTCCTGCAGAAAAACCTTTAATGCTGAATTGCTGCTGCTTCAGTTATAGTCCAGATGACCTACTGGACCTACAGTCCATTTGGCCAGATGCTAAAATTTCAGGGCAGATAGTTAAATAATTACAAGGGATATGTAAGTAAGAAGACGCTGGACTGACAAACTCCATGACAACTTTGTAAAATGTGAAGTAAAAAAATACTTATACATTTTAAAAATTCATTATATTTACTAAGGAAATAATTGAGACAACCAATATGGGATGTCAACTGCGGTTTACAATGGCTGGAACGTACTTTAAATAGAAAGACCCTTACGTTTTACCCATCACCGATGAAATTGTTCTGTACTTCATCATAGTGAGCCAAAATCTTTCTGCTGTTGACTGTACGTATAGCTTACATGGAAAGTGAATAGAGAATGAAATCGGTGGTAGATTAACACTAAAAGGTACTTTCTGACAAGGTCACTAAGCAAAAACTAGAGTTTGTTAAACCATGTTAAACCATACATATGGACTTCAAAAATATTACAAATTTTTTCAAAGTCTTTGGTAGGAAAATATGTTTTTAATTATGGCAGACTCACAAAGGGACGGAAGACTCTTGTATGAGACCAAAAGAAAAGAAAATCAACAAATTATCTTTTGGAGCAAAGGTTTGACATTACATTTTAGGAACTAGTGCGATTCTTACAGATCGATTTTCATTCAAGGTGCTCATTCAATACTAGTAGCTGGTAAATAAACTTAAAAGTAAAATTAAAATGGTTTCTGCATATTTTTTCCATAAATTATCACATAATTTTCTATTGCATCTGGAGAGCATATTTCTAAGTATGTAGTACCCCATTCAGACTGGCTATTAACCTTACTTCCTTAGGAAATACGTGATATGGGGTGGCAGAGATTGTATGAGCTTTTTCTATCTTGAGTCCTGAAAGTTCTCAACTGACCATCACAGAAGAAGAGAATTTTAAAAATTTCTTTTTTCATTCCTTCCCTTCTTTGTGTTTCTGTTATGATGTGGTGTAGCATCTGAAAATCTACGGGACTGGCAGCTTTCCGGAATAGTGTAGATGAATGGCACATGACTTCATGTAGAAGAGAACTGAATATTACTCTGAGGATAAGAAACTATTCACAGTGTTAATTCAGAAGCAGCTGCTGCTGCTTCATGATGTTAAATCTCTTGCTCTATTTCCTGTAATTGTATTTACAAGAATCTGGATTTGCATGTAAGGAAAGGTTTTGTTGCTTATTCCCACTGACAATATTTAATCATCAAGTATTTACATATTATTATATTCTCCTATATCCCTTGGAATGCAATGCCTTGTTACAATGCACATAGAGATAATCCATGTTCTCAATTAGATTAAGTGAAAGTTCATAATTTTTAGATTTACAGAATAGTGTTAAAATTTAATCTCAGTGTAGCAGAGTATATCACAATATTAAGGAGCATAAAGGAAGTGTTGTCCTAACCAGATAGCATGACACAAACAGCAGAGAGGTTCAGGAAGTGACTCAGGAAAGCAACTGGAAATGTTGGATGTTAAGTGAATCACTATGTAATGTGGTGTAACCTACATGAAGAAGTTGTGAGTAAATTGTGCCGGTTGGGTGAAAGTAAGCAAAAACAGATAAAATGTAAACTCCAGAGGACAGAAAAGTAGCTACAATGGAAGGAAAAAAAAAGGAAGACTGTCTGATAACCTCTCTCTCATGCCTTAGTTTTATGCTGCACATGGTGTTACCAATTTATGCTCACCTAGACCAACTAACCTTTATTAATACATCACCATCCCATAGATTCTGAATCTGGGCACTGAGATTCATTTGCCAAGGAATACAGCAATCGAGATGAATAATAATGATCATATAATGAAAACTCCACAGTTCTCACAAGCAAAAAGCTGCAGTTATTATCATAGGTGCTGCACATGCTTTTTCTAAAGAATGTCATGGCAGGCTTGAAATACTTCAGATATTGTCATCATGGCATCCTGTGGGAAGAAATTATTCCATATTGTTTAGTAATGCTGTTCTGTAAACAAGAAGCAAGTTGTGAATACCACATTCAAGCTATATGATTTAAACCTGTTTTGAGTCTAGCTGGTTCCCAGAAGCAAGAGCAAATTCATTATTATCAAAGTAATATATGCCCAGATGGATTTATTCTGTGGGTTGATATTATTTTACCTTCTCATTGCTCTTTTTGATTTTGCAGGCAAGAAGAAAAAAAAAGAAAGTCTCAGTCTGGTGAAAGGCCTATGAAAGATGAACGCATTTTAAACCTGCAGAAAAAGATTCTAGAAAAAAAAATGGAGCGTACAAAGCAAGCAGGACTCTTAAAGATTACCCCCCAGAAAACCAGCATCGCATCAAGGAAGGTCTGGGAGTTACATAAGGAGAAAAGCTCTGCAATAGATCTGCTGTTCACAGACCTTTGCTCAACTGCCAGCACTGGCAAGGGGGGCAGAGGCAGATGGTGCCGTACATGACTGGCAATAGCCTGCTTCCTGCATAGGCACGATTTCTCCAAACCATGGCCTTGACCTCACCTTCTTGTCACACATTCTGCTACCACAGAGCAGGGCTCATCCATACGACACCTAGCTTGCCACTCTTATCCCATCAAAACAGCATCTTACCCCCTGTCTCTAACTTGTCTTTCTCAGCTTCCTATCACCCACACCCCATCACACCAAACTGGGGTGCTCACCCCCTCTCTCACCCAAGGCATGTTACAGTTTATCATTCCCCGTGGCTTTCACCTCGCCTTTCCTCAGCCTGGTCCTACATCAGATGGAAGCACCAGTAGCTTTATGCTGGTTCACACTGGTTGTGTTTCCTTGGCAAGTGTCTAAAGTAAGCGGTGAGGAACTGCTGCTCCTGCTGCTGCTGCCGCCTCTGCCATTGCCTCATGCATGCCTAAGATTTAGAAGTGGTTCATATACCAGTAATAGTACATGTACCACAGCATATGGAACACTGCAGTGAACAGTCATGATGGGATCACTTTTAAAAGCTGTACTAGCCCAATGTAAAATTGGAAGTAAATCTCCCAATCCATTAAAATAATACTAACCCTTTACCTATTTTGTGAGAAAGCTAGATGAAGCTGAATTCAATGAAGAGGAAAACTGTATTTTTCAAGTGTGTATAGTTTAAAAACCGAAACAGTGCAATCTTTCAGAGTATCGATGTTTGCTGCCTTCAGAATCCCCATTTCAAGCAAGCAAAACATGTAGGTGCTTATGTAGAGAGCTGGGTGTATCCCTTTCAGCAAAGAAAACATTGAAGACCTATTTGAAGAAAGCATTTCCTAAATTGGGATGGCTTTCTGAACTGAGGTTTTGAACACATGCTTAAATGCTTCGCTGAATGTAGTCCAGAGTAAAGTAGAAGAAATAAATGCAGACTTCAAAGGAAATCAGCCATGTAATTACAAATGTGAGGCATTTTTAAAATAAACAAAGAAAAATTACAAATTCACAACTAGAACTTTTGACTACCTGATGTGGGTCTGTCTGAGTGCTCTGGTGTCATATGAATGAGCAAAAAAGCCAAGGTTTGAAAGTTGTTCCAAAGTTATCGATTTTTCTGTTTCTTGAGTTTAGCGTTACACAGTAAGTCTCTTAAAATGTCATGGTGTTTTTGTTTATGTTCCACTCAAATGATAAGACATCTGTAAAAAAAAAAAAAAAAGAAGAAAAATCAAGGTTACTATAAAGTATTTAGCTCTTTTGATGTATCTTCCATCAGTGCTGTTCAGCTCTGCATGACCCTATCCAAGTGTTACTGCAGTGAAGTGGCTCAGTTCTGATCAGATATGTTCAGAAGCATCTTTATTGTAGTTGAACTGCATATTGCTGAAAATGGTGCTGGTGTGACTATAGGGAAAAAATCCTTCCTTAGTTATAATGCAATAGTTATCTGGCATTCAGTTTGTACTGCTACCTTTTAGGTTCCTCAATAAGTAGAAAAAAAGTGACACTAACCCCTTGTATTGAAGTTCCAGATTGTGGCTTCAGTTAAATTGCGACGGACCTTTGGGCCCAATGGGTTTGTGCTGATACCAGTCAATGTAACGTTTATTTATAAATCACTATTACATTCTTAATAAAACAGAATTTATTTCACAATTTGGAAAACTAACCATAAGAAAACTGTCATTAATGAAAAAAAAAGTATTTTTCTACCATTTTTAAGCAAAGAATCAGATGTAAAAGTAGCAGTTTTCTGTTTGTTCTGAGCTTTTTAGAGAATGCTCCCTTGTGAACCCAGCTTTTGAATCAGCAAACCACTAGTCTGATAGGATTTGTGCAACTGTTCATTTATGGCTTCAAGAATAAACTGTTAGCAAAGAACATAAAGTAGCAGTGTTGAGCAAAGCATCCAGAGGTAGTTTTATCTTGACTTAATATTTGGTGGAGTGTTGCAGCTGTGTTTAATTCACCTTAAACTGGGCAACCCACTTGAGTTACCTTTTTATTCACTCTGTCCAGTTTGATGCTGACAAGTTTCCCAATCATGTTAGCAAATAAACTGTGTTGCCAGCCAGCCAGATTATCAAACAGCAGTTAAGTGTATCCTCTAAAGAGAACCACTGTGTCATCTGTAGTCTGATCATCTGTGTGTCTTTTCTGCAGGATTCTTTGCAATGGAACCACTGGAAAGAACTGGAAGAGAGTCGGGAAAGACAGTTCAAGATCCTTCAACATGGCTTCATGGCCCGAGAGACAGCTCAGAAAATGGCTGCCTATGAGGCAGCAAGAAGTGGAGCCACAGTCTGTATATTGCGCTCTGAAGTAAAATAAAATACATTTGGAACAAATTCAGCCCTGCGGGAAATCTCCCAGTGTGCCTATTTACTACAAGGTTGAATTTTAATCTTTATTTCACCTTTACAGTGTGATTAGAAAAATTTGGGTCATACAGGCACAATAGAATAAAAATATGTTAAGTTTTTTTGTAATAGAGTTTTATTTTTATGCTATAACAATACATTTTTTCTGTTAGAATCAAAAGCTCCTTCTTTTCTGTCAGAATTGGAGCTCCTACAATAAAATGGCAAATATCTGGGTAAGAATGTTGAGATCCGTGTTTCTGTTATCATTGTATATTATGCCATGGTTTGCTATGCTCATCTTCCAAATGAATAAAAATCAGGGCAAAATCCAAGCAACATTTGTTTACATATGCATCTTTCCAGAAGGCATGGTCAGCCCAAGTTCCTAACATGTCTGCTTTCATGACAGTAACTGTGTGTAAGAGGATCACCAGCTTTAACACCAGTTTTAGAGGATGAGGGAACAACTGTTTAGAAGGTTTAGATGATACAGGAACTTCAAGGAGCCAGAGTCTAGATTCTAGACCCAGACAGACCATCCTCCTATTCGCAGATGTGAATCTCTTCGGTCTTTAAACAGTGGAAGGAGTACATAACATTACGTGATCTCTTTATGGAGCAGCTTCCAAAAAAGTCAAAATTTTGTTACTCACCTAGAAGATAATTTGCCCTCTATGACAATCTCTATACTGTGTAAAACAGCCTTTGAATCACAAGACTTATTCTAGGCACAAAGCCAAGGAGGATATAAATCTGAATTAAAATCTGCACAGCAGTAAGACTATGTAATGTATTTCTATTTTAACTCAATGCCAGTTACTAAGTGTTTAATTATGGCTATTGCAAATATTTAAATTGAAGGAGACTGTCACTGACATTAGAATCAGGCAGCTGCTTTTAATGCTCTCACATTACATTTCTCACTTTTTACTGAAGGAATTCTAATGGAATTCTTTTGTTGCCATCTAGCTGTGAAGATCACTGCCACAATCCACAAGTTGATAAAATGTGCTGCATTTTTCATTCCAAGTAAATGCTACCGTCATCCACAAAACCAATGTAGGGCTCATGCTCTGTAGGAAGAGTTAAGGAGCATAGGAAAGTGAAAAGAAGGGATCACAGCAGGAGAACTACAGAGAAGAGGGAACTACGACTCTATGTCTAGTAGGGGATTGTAATAGCTTAAAATGACAGACCCTCAGTGGCAGGGAGTTTACCTTCCTTTGTGGTTGTTCAGCGTTCTGTTGCATTGTATTCTGGAAGAACAAAGCCAAGTGCTGACTGTAACACCTTGGTTTTCCAAGCTAGCAATTAACAGGGCTGACAGTCATGGTCCGGGATAGTGCATAGCTGAATAGATCCCCTTAAACTTTTTGATGTGTTTTGTGTTTTAAGAATTTTTTTAAAAAAAAATCATCATTAAGCAAACAGATAGACAAGTGTATTTAGGTAGATAATATGGAAATTTCAAAACCCCATCATACAGCATGCTTCTTCCTGTGTGATGTCGGACCCAGTTTTCAAAATTCTCACTGAATTGCAATCAAGCTGATTCATAACTGTTGCCTTCTCCATATTTTCCCTGCTTTCAAATGAAAGGCCTGAGGAATAGAGGAATCTCAATAATCCAGCTGTGGAATTTTTACCTTCAGAAGTCACAGCCCTATTGCTGCTTTAGGATCTTATGCATAAAGTCATCTTCAGAATCAGTGTTTTGAGAACATAAAAGAATATGAGTCTTCTGGGAAAAACGTCAACATATTCCTATATTAATATTTTTATATCAATATTGATATTTTGCTATTAATATCAATATTTGATACAAATAGCAATATTGCTATAAATTTTATAGCAATATTGATATGTTTATATCAATATAGCCTATTGATTTTTCAGTGATGGTAGGTCTTGTGACAGAATACACAGAATAACATAAAAAATACCACATCCCTCCTGACAAACATGGATAACTTGACGTTGGAGGCAGCAGATCCTATCCAGAACCACTCTGCCTCTGGCCACTAGAACACATTCTCTAGTATTCCTGTTCCAGCCATGTGGTACTCAGAAACCTGAGGTGATCCAATGCAGAGCCAGCAAAAGTCTGGTAGGACGTGTTAGCTTTATATTACAAAAGCTGCTGTAATGCCATTGGAGCCAGGTGAGCTTTGAAGCAATACAGCTGCATTCACACTGCTGCCTCAGCTAGTGTCTGTGGCACAGACCACCTGCAACCTGGTTAAGCCACCTTCATGGAAACACAGGTGGATGAATAAATTAATAATTCATTCATTTACACATTTGTTACACTCTTTGCAGCCAAGAAGATGAAGGTAAGTGCACAAGCCTGACTCTTAAATCATCTAACAAAACAGACTTACAGAGGTTTCACCTGTCTGATCTTAGTGCCAGACTCATTAAGAAACTCTTTTAGTGGCAAAAGCTGGCATCCCAGAGGTCTCTTATTTCAGTATAAATGGACAGACCACAACAGCCTTCACATGCAACTACGGTGTAACAAGGCCCAGATTACCTGAGGAACACTGAGGGGTTTCTGCCCTGTGATGAGCATCAGAGAGTGCTCACCCCTCGTGTAGCACGGTTGCTGCTGGGTGGTACTTGGCTCCCTCCTCCACATCAGCCCCAGTCATGAGGAAGAGCCCACGCTCAGTGACTGCCTGGCCAGGTAATCCGACCTACCCTAGAGAGCACAGATATTTTATTATTTAAATGAAACCAAAGACACAGAGACGGTTATGTGGCAACCAAAAAAATATACCTAGGGCAAATCTCAAGCACTGTTCACCCAGGGGATGAGAAAGCAAGAAAAATCACCCAGAAAATCTACAAGTTTCTCTACAAACAGCCAAGCAGCTGGGCATGGGGCTGTGAGATCCAAGAAAGACCAGATGATCCTTGCATTAAGGCAAAGCAGTTGGGAAAAACCCTTTTCGATGGTGAGGTGAGGGCATTGAAACACCTCTGCAAGTGTTTATAGTGAGTTAAATAGAGGATCTGGGCTAATTACACCACAGGCAACAGGTAACTATCTCCCAAGTCGATGGCTCTGGTGATTTGTGCTCTGTACATTGGAAACATTTCCAGAAGACTGGCACGGGCAGGGAGGGAACCCCCGAAGTTCACACACACACTCCTCCCGGTACAACAACACTGCAGAACCCAGCAAAAGCACAGTCCTGCTTCAGCCGCCCCTTCCAGGGTCCGACAGGACAGAATTACCCCTGGAACCGAGGAGAAGTTTCCAAGCGCAGCCGCCCGCCCCCCGGGCCATGGCGCCCCGCCGTGAGGGGGCAGCAGGCCGCGGGAGCCCCGCACAGGCCGCACGCCCGCCCCGCCCCCAGCCGCGCGCCAAACTACAACTCCCAGCACGCCCCGGGGCCGGATAAGAGGCTCGCTCCTCTGCGTAATTGACAGGCGCTGCGGCCACTCGACGAGCCGCAGGGCGGCGGTCTCCCCAATGGCGAGAGAGCGGAGGCGGGTGTTGCCCTACGCCGCTGCCGGGCCGGGCGCTGAGGGTGAGTGCTGGAGGCCGGGGGGCTCTGTCGTGGGGCTGGGAGCGGCGCCCGGGAGCGGCACCGGCACCCCCGGGCCCGTCCTGCTTTTCTGAGGCGCCCGGGGCGGCGGGAGACAGGTGAGGGGAGGGCGGGGAGGGGCGCTGGGAAGGCAGCCGCGCCCGGCCGCGGTGGGGGAGGGGCGGGCCCGGCCGGCGCTGAGGGGAACGGGGGGAGCTGGGGCTTCTTCCGCCGGTGCGCGGAGCGGGGCCGGGCTGGGCCGGCGCTGCTTCCTTCTTCAGGGCGGGGACGGTGACCGGAGCCTCTTCCCCCGGGCGTGGAGCGGAGGCACCGGCGCCCCTCACCCTGAGGGGCTCCCCCTCAGCTGCCCCCGGCCTGCCCTCGCTGAGCCTGGTGTGCCGTGTGGCGTGACCCGCTTCCCCCTCCCCGGGCCTCATGTTATTTTTATTTTTTCATCTTCACCGCTTTGGGGGGCTCCGGGGCCTGAGAGGGCCGCTGCCTGGCCCTCAGGGCTGGTCCCGGCCGCTCCTGCCCTCCCGGCCGGGCGCGGCGGCTCCCCTCACTGCCGGCGGACGGCGGCTCTGAGGTCTGGGGTGCACTTAGGCCTGCGGCCGCGTTCTGCCCCGTATTCCCTCGAAAGCCAGACCATCCGGCCCTTGCAGACAGGCTGCTCAGTCTCCTGTGGTGCTCGCTGGGTCATAAACTGCATCTGCTGCGGGGGCCGTTCAGGGGGTGACCTGAAGTGGCTGAGAGAGACAGGTGCTGGAGAAGGGGCAACGGCGTGCCTCCTCCTCTGGAGGAACAGGAGCGGCTCACTGCATGCGGTAGATGTAGTTGCATGAAGTTGTTAGTCTGTCCTCCCATTTCGTGTGACAGCAGGAGTGGAGGGAACGCTTCTCTTCTACCTCAGCGTCCCCCTGCACCTCCATTACAGGGCGTGAAAAGACTCAACTTCTTTTTTCCTTTCTTCTGTATTTGATTTTGGAACTGTTGAAAGTAAGCTGTAGCCTCTCCTAGAGAAACTTATGCATCAGCGAGGAGCTTTTCTTCTGGCCAGTCTTCATCTTTCTTTGTTGTTTCTGAAATAGGACATCTGATCAATGAAAAGTTTTGGTATGTCTTATTCTGTGGGTGTCTTGTTAGTTTCTTTGTTTTGGATTTGGTCTTTTTGTTGGTGTTTTTCTTGGTGTTTTTTGTTAGGCTGCTTGTAATCCTATGTCTTATTTGTCTGTAGATGTAGCTGACTGTGTAGACCAGTCAGGCTAGTATATCTCTATGGCAGGCTGTTTATCTCTCATCTTTACTCTTTTTATAGTGCCTCTCACCAAGCTTTTATTGTATAAGACTGCTTGACCTAATTTAGATAAAACATAATAGATTCAGCATCTGTTTTCACTAAAGTTATTGTAGTACATCTGAAAAAATGAGAATGTCTTTAAAGGTGCTGGAAATACACGATAGGGAAGTTTTGAAAGAGTAAAATGGCAGATTACTTGTTCCCTGTGATAAAAAAAAAAAAAAATTGAGACTAGCACTTTGTGATTGGTAGGTGCTTCTTCTGACCACAGAAATTTTTTTTATACATGCTACATCTTTGATACTGTGTTTCCTGTTGTTATGAGTGCAAGGAAAGGTCTTGAGAGTAGAAATGAAAAGCAAAGTCTTAAAGGCATAGCATATGGTGTTTTGACAAATACAATGTATACTGCTTTTGTCACCTGTGCCTTGCACAAACCAAAAATCTAGACTGACATTATTGCTATCTTCAAGTAGTTACATTAGTGTATTTGCAATGTTTAGGGTTATTATGAAGTAAAGTCTGGTTTGTGTTAGTGAGACATGGTAAAAATGTCTACTTTTTGCTTAAGCTAATTTGCCTTGATTCATGCCAAGCATGTGGGAGACCAAGACTGTTTCCAGAGTGGTACAAGAAAAGTTTTCAGTTTATGTTATCCAGAGAATCCATTTTTTTTGAATTGTAATACAAACATGTTAAATTAGGTCAGCTTGAACTCAGTGAAAATGTTAACTTTTTTACAGAGGAAAAAATTTTAACAGGAGACTTAAAATGGTGAATATGGGAATCAACAGTCTCTTAGTGTAAACATTGTTAACTTAATTGGCTTTACATTTATTTTTCTCAAGTATCTACCTGTACAGAGAAAGATTGGTGGATATAGTCCTTCAAATGCCAGTGAGTGAGTTAGAAAAAATCTTGGGCTTTGTTGTTACAAGGATAACACTACTTAAGCCCTTGGGAGAGCTAAATGACAGGAACAATAACTGCATGTGTGGAGCTCTGTGTATGAGAGGAAGGGGGAGTGGCTTGTTCTGGCACTATCATCCTGCAGTGATGCAATAAAAAGTCTGTTAAAAAAAAAAAAAAGTTGACAGTATTTATTGGTTGCTAAGTTTTCACATGAAATTTTTTCTTAGTTTTTTAAAAAAATCTTAATTGTAGAACTTTGAATTGATGTCTGAATGCATGTTGCTACAAGTGTAAGAGATGAGCTATTAAGAGCTTCAGCTGGAGTTGATGCTTATGGGGTGGGGGGGGAGGTTGATGTGGGAACTCTGTTATTGTATAGTCTTGGTGCTGGGTTTCATAGTGACTGGTGGAGAAGGGGCATATAGACCTTATAAATTAATTTGGGCTATCCAGTCCTGTGTAACAAATAATATTATTAAATTGAGTGGTCCTGAGGTTTTGAAGATCCTTCAGGAGTTCTTATTGATGACTATGCCTCTAAATGTGCCAAACTTGGAACTGTTTCGTCCTGTTCTTGTGCACTTCTAACTTGATCTGTGGTATATTCAAGAAAGTAAGATTTGCTTTATTTTTGCTACCTATTCTTACAGTTCAGGTAATTACCTTTCAGTGAAGTTTCCTGAGTAAGCCAATAACACAGGGAAATCTATAGCCCCACAGAAGAGGTTTGTTCTTCCAAGACAATAGTCATGAGATCATGAGACTCCTTCCATAGTCTTAATAAATTCCAGCAGTCTGATTTTTTTTTTTTTTTTTTAATAAACATGACTCTCCCGAGTTGGGTCATGTTGATACTGATGAACCTGCCTATGGTGATTTATTACAAGGTGGTGTTACAGTGAGGAGCTTCCCTGTGGGTGTCCATTATTAACTTCCTTCTTCAGAAGAAGCTTCTGAAGAGGTTAAGATTTGAGCCATTAACATCCAAAACATTTGTGCCTTATGTGTACTTGCTGTATTAAGTGTAAAGAAAGCCTACTGCCAATGTTGGAAGATCCTGAAAATTAAACCATCTGAATAGCAATAGTGCTCTCTGTCACTTAGTTTGAGAAGTGGCTCTGTCCTGTGTTGCCTTTGAGGTCTGATATTAGATCCTTTGAGACATGTAGTAATCCTATAAATAATCTGTTCCTTGGTATCTTGGTCAAGAAGTGTGTGAGTTAGGTGGTCTTAGCGTGACAGGTCTGTTTGGTTTGTTCGTTTGTTTTGGGGGTGGTGTGGGGGTGTTGGGTCTTTTTTCCTGCTGTGATAGCTTTTTGGCACTTAAGCCACTTGTGAACAAAGAGAATCTGTGCAACATTTTGTGTTTGGAGTCATCCCAGGTGCTTGCCCTATATTTTTAACCCTTTCTAAGGATATGTTGTCAGCATACCATTGCACTAGGTTGTATTCAGTGTTAAATTTGAAAAGCACCCGGTCTTATGAAACTTTCTGGGTGTTTTACATCCAAAACTGTGCTGTCTAGTGAATATATCAGACTTGTTTTTTTCTGTCTTTCAGCAGTGCAGATACATCAGTGTATTAGATTGCTCTAAAAAATATTTAAAAACTAACAACTTGTAGTTTAAAATAAACTTATATAAAGTTTATTTCTTTATAATCCTTAGCTAGATGTGTGTACCAACTAACATTTCCCAGCTTTTTAATGTCCATGTATTTTTTCCAATTCCATATCTCAGGAGAATTGGGGAACATGTCTCTTGGCCTTCTTGATAAAATAAACTTAGAAAAAAAATCTAATCTTCTTAATATACCTCTTATGTTGTTCAGTTTTTTTCATTCTCCTGTTGTGTGCAGAAAATTGCTTTGCCTAAGTTTGTTACAGCTGTTAGGTGAAGATGGTAGCTTGTCTTTGAGCAATTAGTTTCAAAGAGCAGATGTACTAGGTTTAGGGATGATTCTCTTTCTTGCCCCGGTCCTTCATTCTTTGTGCTGTGTGTTCTCCGTGCTCCACCTCCCCCTTTACCTTGTCTCAAGAAACCTTCCAACCTATGAATAATAATCATATAGAGCAAGGAACTTGTATAGCATCTTGAAAATGTGCTCACAGAACAGTTTCTCTGGTTTGTTTTGTATGAGTGCAGAATTAGGCATGGTCTTGTTTTAAAAGTTCTTGTTCCCTATGACAAAAATTCAGTGAAGTGAGTAAAATAGGATCTTCCCAAGAATGTTGGTAAGGCTGGCAGAAAAGCTTTCTTACTTAACAGGTGAAATGAAATCTAGACCTTAGGCACAGTGGGGTGAAGTGTGCAAAGAGAACTCACATTACCTGGATACAGAATATTATGAAAATGGTTGTGTAGGTGAGTCCTGCACTGAGGAAGCAGGAGACTAAAAGTCAGCTCCCAGGTTTCTCTGATAGTAAACTTGGAGCCTTAGTCTTCATCATCCAAAGTGAGAACATAAGGTTATTGCTCACATTTGCAAGAAAAACTCTAGAAAACTATACGCGTAAGTTAGATTTTTTTAAAAAAAATCTTAAAATCTTAAAACAAAACTGATAGGGTTCATATTGGGAGGGGGAGTTATGCATAACAGTTATGAAAATTTCATCTACTGTGACCAGAATCTGCCTGGGGACTCAGTGATAGTTCAGTCTGGCATATAGCAAGTGGTCCAAGTTTAAAAAAAAAAAAAAAGGCAAGCAAAGCATGTTGACTTTAATTTTAGCTTTTGCAATCCAGTACCAGTTTTAAATTGAAAAAATGGGAGAAATTTGAGTGGCATATTGTGTTGCTTAAAACTGTTCAGAAATATCTTTGGGCTTTGTAAAAGTACTGAATTCAGTGTAAAGATTTTTCTCAAGCATGTTTTGTTTCAATAATGTCACAGTTCAGTGTTAGTGGGTCTCTTAAAGTGAGTGACTTAAGAAATAGAAAGTTTAAGAGGAAAAAATCAGTTGGGCTTACTTTAACTCAAGGTTATGATTGACTACCAGTGCTACGCCATCTTACTGCATGGTCTCAGTGTTTCTTAATCCAAGAATAGTTTAATAGTAAGTGTGCTGGCCATTGCAGTGTAGATCAAGGTCAGCATTGGGAAGACAGTTTTGCAGTTCTTGTTTAACATCACTGTTTTTTCCGTTGTCCCTCTACTATCTCCCCGCCCACCCCAGGTCCTCTTTGTGTGTTGGACCCGTAACTGTACCAGGAGCAAGCTTTAAGATGTGAACTTCAGTACCACGTCAGCTACTCATAACTGCCTTAAATCCAGTTATTTCCATTTAGCAGTTCGCTGTCAGGTGGGCAGTGGCTTGTACACCTACACTTACTACAGAGTAGCAACTGTAAATTTGTATTCTCTTGCAGATCTGTGAGTATTTCTAAACTGAAATTTCTCTGCTGCACTTGCTTTAGATTCCTCTCGAGCTGTTCAGCTCCCACCTGCTCAAATCTGGAGATGGGTTGGAGAAGAGAATTGTGTTAATCTGGAATTTTTTGTTCTCTGAAGATGGCTGCTTATGATGGAATTCCCAGTGATTCCTGCCCACATGCAAACATTATTACCTCGGGAGTCAACCAGTTGCTTTTCAGTCAAACTTCACTGGGATTCCTTAGTATTTTTCTGGTTTGCTAACAAACTAGCTTATTCCTCTGTTTAGTTTAGGAAATGGGTAAGAATGACTGAGGCTTCAGGCCCAGCTGCAGGTGTCTGAGGCTCAAAGACCAAACTCTGGGACTTCCCCTCTAGCTTTGGACAGAAACTGGTGCCTCAGGAATGGGAATCTTGGAGAGGGGGTGTGTTTAAGAGGACAAGCATTCCCAATAGGTAATCCTCTCTCTTCTTTTCTTACAGGTTTGGAAGAACATTGTTCTCAGACCCTGAGAAATCTGGACTCCTGAAGTGTGTTACCAAAAGGACTATAAGGAGTTGAGACTTGTAGCTTCCTTGCAATTACTTCTTTGGTGTTTGTACTTTTCTTACTTTTTCTGTGGTTTTAGAGCAAGAAACACCATGAGCACAGTAAGTATTTTACTACTGAGTGCAAACCTGATTCTTAAAATGTGTTTTTTGTGATACTTCTAGAAATGATATTAAGAGGTTGTAGTGAATACACGGGAACATAAGCGTATTAAAACTTTATGTAACTTCCTGTTCTGTGATACTTCAGATTTCTAATCTGTCTAGGTGCTAGAATAGCTCGGAAATGCTTGCAGTGTGAGCAAAAACCTGATATAACAGTGAACTAGTCTTCCAATTTGCAAACCATCACGATATGTTTTTCTTGGTAAGACATCTGGAGCGATGTCTTGTCCTTGATGCGATGTGTTCAGGTAGGAATGACCCATACCACCCTTCGATGCGTATTCCAGCCTTTCCGGGGAGTGTTTTGAGTATCCTTGTGTGCTTTCATTGGTGCTGCAACAGTGAGGGCTACATTACTACTCCTCCTCAATAGAATGCTAAGGCTTTGTTCTCTCTTAGACTCAACGAAAGCGCCGTGGAGGAGCAGTTAATTCCAGGCAAGCTCGGAAACGAAACAGGCTGATGGCTTCTACCGCAGAAATGGCTTCAGAAGCTGAGCCAATAGAACTTGAAGAAAGTGGTAAGCTTGCTTTTTAACTCGGTAGGAACATAAATTGCTCCTGGAGAGCTGGGGTTTCACTTAAGGCGTGTGTTTGCCAGTTTCTAGGCCATTTACTCTTTTAAAAAGCATCTAGTATGGCATCTGTAAACAGCAAACCTACGGACAACTGGTTTTCTTTGTTACCGAGATGCGATACGTTCAGCACTAGTGATAGATGAGTTGTGTAAGAAAGGGACTCTAGCGCTGCTCAAGCTTCTGAATGTCTACTCTGAGCTGGGAGTCACTGCAGCTGCCACTGCAGATGGTGGCAAACTAAGTTTGGGAATTCCCAAGTTTTAAGAAGATAGTTTAAAGATTGCCATTAGTCGTGCCCTGTCCCTCAAGGGAACGTGGACAGCATGGTACTGTAACATTATTATATCCTATAGGATTCATGTTTTACTCTGTATGATGAACGTTCTCCTATGTCAGCTGAATAATCTGTTGCTGTGTACCTCCCACGAGCTGTTGTCATACAAAAAACTGTGTGAGGAGCTCAGCTGCTGTTCCTCTCACATTGCAACTTGCAGAACACAGCGGTGCTAATGCTCTACGTGGACTGCTGAGGGCAAAGCTTGAGTGAAATGTTGGATACGTTCTTGAAGAGAAAAGGGATAGGGCAAGGTTGAATCATACCTCAGCCTGGTTCATAGTGGCAGGCAATTTTATTGCTCTGCGATCTCTGATCTTGATTCTAACATTCTCTTTTTTCAGCTGGTGAAGAAGTTGTAGATCTCACATGTGAATCTTCTGAACCTGTAGTCGTTGATCTAACTCACAATGATTCTGTTGTGGTAAGTTGTGAATGGCACACTTATCTAAATCTTGCAGTCAAGTTAGTTTTCTGTTGTGGTCCCTGGTAGGATCTGGCTTTAAGGATAAGTTTTTTAAGTTCAAAGTTGACTTGTGTGTGAAAGCCACGCGTGACAGGTCAACACAGAAGCTGCTCTTGATGTGCACTTACAAATAGCGAGAGGGTAATCTAAAATAGATTGATTGAATACTGAAACCGGGGAGCAGGGAGGAGGGTGTTCAGGTGGTTCATAAGCTGCCTCCACTTCTATCCCTTGGCAGCAGTGTGAGTAGAACCAGAAGCAACCACTTGTTTTCAGAGCAGCAGCTAAGTTACTGCTACTTCTAACATTCTTAATCAAGAGAGGGCTACCCTGCCATTCTTGGCTTGTTCTGTTGTAATTGCTTAGCTTATCTGGTGTTTGGATGTAACACTAGGGGTGCACACCAAAGTCTAATTGTATTTTCTTTTCTCTCCCTTACCATATATATTGATGCAAGATTGTTGAAGGTGAGTTGATGTTTTACAATTGATAATGGAATTGTCCTAAAGTTGGGGGTTTGGGGTTTTTTTGTCTTTTCCTCCAAATTTGAGCAGAATAAACTGAAACTGCATTTACCAAAAGGCAAAGGACAGTGCTAAAGTATCTGGCCAGTGTCTTAGAGAAGAGATCCCATCCATGTTTGTTAATTGCTATCAGAGCTTGTAGAAAGTAGCTGAAATAAAATACATCCAAACTTTTCACAATATGTGTTCTGATTTTCCAAACAGAGAAGTTCTGTAAGCCCCAAGTGGACAATAATTTTGTCACTTTTAGCACTGGAATGTCTGCTTTGAATAAAAAAGTGTCAAAAGGCTTTTTTAGCCTGTATTGCAGTGAAGAAACTAAAGAAAGTTATTTGTGGTCATAGTATTCCTTTTCATTATCTAGTCTAACACATCTCAGATTTAGTACTGAGTAGTATTAACAAGTGTAGATTTTTTTTTTTTTCACTTTAGGTGGTGTACTAATTATAAGTTTTAAGAAGTTAATCCTTTACACCTTTCAGACCTTGTTCTGATTGTGATATCTGAGATGTATTGGTATGTTGTTCGCTGCTTACTTAGAATATAATCTGTTCTGTGCTCTGAATGAAGCAAGAGCAAGTAAAAAATAGTTGCAATAGAAGTTGCAGCTGTGTACTTATGCAGGAAGGAACTTGAATTTTGTGATGATTTATGTAATTTTAATTGATTAGTGCTTGATTATTGTTACATGTACATGGGAGTTGCAGAGATAATCATGCGGTTTCTAGTTGTTAAAAAGCAAATAGCAATTCTTTAACCTTTAGATGTTACAGAACAGGCAATTTAAAACTTTTTTTAATCTCCTTTTATCTTGGGCAATATAACTCCATTTTCAAGTTACCTTAACTCAGGAGGAAGATGATGAAAACTTCTAAGGAGACAGTGCTGAAAGTAGTAGCACAAAGTAGTAAAGTTTAGCATCATACCTGCATAAAGCAGTGAGGAACCACAGCAGCTCTATAACTGACATTTTTAGATTTAAGCATCTCTTCCACCACTTCTGAAACCTTCTGAACAAAGCACTCTGTGTTTACCAGGCCTTTTTGTTGTGTATGTCCTACCTTGTCATGCTACTTGGAATCTTGACTTCAGCCCTCCCTCCCTCCCTCCCTGTAGCAATTGTTGCAGCTTCTTGACATAATATTGTAGAATTCTCTTTAGAGAATGCTCCAGAATCAGGAAAGGTAGCTTCCCTTTATCGGGGAGACTTATTCACAGGTAGTGTGACTACATGAAACTTACGGTACTGAGAATCTTTTAAGATGATGTTTTAGCTGTTTGTAGGGTGCATAGAGCAAATGTTCTGTGTTGATATGTAGCAGAATATTCACAATGTCTGGTAGTGTTCAGCCTTAATATTTAGGAAACTAGTTCATTTAGGATTGTTTTTAACCCAGATAAGTGTGGTCCGTTTAAAATATGAACCGTTACAGACTATTTATAACCATGCATTTCAAGAATAGTTCTAGGGAGATATATATTATATCTAACTTATGAAAATTAAATTACAGAGAATCAACGACAAAGGAGAAATCTTAGACTAAGAAGCCAGCGACAGTCGGACAGCTGTGTACTGAGTAGCGATGATGAAGATGAAACAAGAGACAATGATGTGTACGTGACAGATAAAGTGTCTCAAGAATTGGGATCACTGGAAGATGAAACTGCAGGTTCAAAGTATGTATGCCTTATGGCCTACCAAACATTGAATTTTGCTTTTCTTATATATACAGGACTAAGCTATATTGCTATAGCCTGGCTTATCTTTGAAGTCTTAGCTTATTCCAGTTAGTTCCCTTTTTTTCAATGAGTACAACATCACATTTTGCATGATGGCCAAATGATACTGTTTGCACTTGAGGACAGAAAGGCAGCCCAAAACAGATGTACAACTTTGCATACAACCTTAAAGATGAGTGTGGGGGTATGGTAGGGAAGGAGGATTAGTCACAGGCCATAGCTCGTAATGTATTGCACTTACTTTTCCTGCTAAGCTCTAGTAGTGATGTTAGATATGGAAATATTTTCATTGATGTCAATGAGACTTGGTATCACAAGACCAGCAGGCAGCAGCCTGGCAAATTCCAGTAAAAACTATTATTCATTTCCTGTTGCTTTTTTACACGCTGTGCCAGTTAACTGCCTTTTTCTCTCGGAGCAGTAACAGTTCTTCCCAAGGCATACTTGCAAGGCGGTTGTGGAGGTAATACTGTTATGGGTGTTGTTCTGTCCCATGTATGTCATGGAGCTCTGGCAGGTTTGCATATGAGATGGTGATCTCGCTGTTTGGGTTAGGTGCCTGCACAGTAAAGACCCCATTCTGCAGAGAAACAGTGAACTCCTGCTGGAGGAGCGCTCCATTATGTTAATAAAGATGTGATGTATTAGACTAATTAAATGAAATCAGGTGTCCATGTGACTAGGGAAGACAAAGAACATGAGAATTGTGGTATAAATATTTTTTAAAGTGATTGGCGGGGTGGGAATACAGGTATTAATAAAGCCGGTGTGCTTTGAACCTCTTAGGGTACCGGAAGGCGATGTAGGAGAGAACTTGGGTATGGAAATTTTGGGTGTCAGGCCTTTATGCCACCTAAAGGGCTTATACTATGCTAAAACATAGTGTGTTTTGCCAATGGATTTGTAGATTTTTCAATTTTGGTTGTTAAGTATGTAGCTGAATGAATCCCACTAATTAGTTAATATAAAAGCAAAGTTTTGTACCATCAATCTCAAGCTTCTCTGTTAAAGAATGTGCCTTCCTGCTTTGTTTAGGTAAGGCTGAAAGAGCTCAGTGCTGCAGCAGTTAACATTGACAGAAAGGTACCGATGCTGGAGATTGCCACAGAGCCATCTACAGAGTTACTCTGTGATGTTAGTCTACTCTTATGAAGGTTATCATCAATTGTAATTAATTACTGAGTTGGTATTATAGCTGCTGCAAAAAGAATTTGAGCAGTAAAAATGGGAGAATTAATGAACTTAAATTATGTATGTGAAACTAGGGGATAGAAGTTAGTAGTGCTCACTGACTGACTTCACAGCATAAAAGATATCTCATGCTTTCTTTTCCTGTTTAATAAATTACAAACTGTTGCTTAGCGTGGGTGGTGACATAATAGCACCAAGTGTGTATGGTAAGGACTTACGAAAGCAGCTTACTGTGATCATTTGAAATGGAGATTAATTTGTGAGTAAAAGTGGCAGGAAGCTCTTTCTGATGGAGAACATTAGTCAGCACTTACGGTGTGACATATTCCTTACACAGACTAGCTATGTCTGTTAGTAAGTGTGCATGTAATACAGCTGTCCTGCTGGCCGAAGGCAGGAGAGGTACATCTCTAGTGGTACCTTAGTAATAGCCACCAAGTTGGTCCTTCTCTAAACTAGAAATTTAGTTCTGCAAATTTTCTCACAGTAGGGTGTTCCTGCCCTATGTTTTGTAAGAAAAGAGTTTTTATATGAATATGTTGCTGGGCTGGGACGTTGCTAAATTGGAATAGGGGATGTTTTAATTTTGGACAAGCTCTTTCCCTTCTAGAAAGAATAGTTTCCAAATGACAGCTAGATGCTTTTGTCACAAATCTCTTATTTATGACCTGTTGAAAATTAACACTGCCATAGGTACACTGCACAGACCTATAGACTGCTGTTACTTGTAATAATAGAGCAGGGTGGCCAACTGCACCTTCCCCCTAATGGAAACCAAGATGCTGTTTCCTTTAGGTAAAAGACACCCTAACTACTTATTAAATGCAACAGACTGAGAGAGTTAAAGGTACGCAGGGAGCTGCAGATGAAATGTGCCATGACTAGTCTGTGCAGTCAGATGATTACGTGACTTTTCATGTATTGGAAGCCCTCAATGCATGGTGACATTAATGGATGCATGTTCTTTCTGGTTTTGTTCTCTCCACTGCAAGGCCGTCTGGTACCGTTAGCTGTCCGATTTGCATGGATGGCTACTCGGAGGTAAGGATCCACATGCTGCTGTTGGGTCTTTTTTGTCGGAGGGAGAATGGGGCAGAGGATGAGCTGCGCAGCTCTGTTGGGTTATGTGGGGTGCTGCAGGCAGCCGGCCTGAAGTACAGACCTTGGTTTGAAGGTCAAGCTAGCTTGTAACTCCAAGACACTTCTTAGTGGTGTGCGTAGAGCGAGAAACGCTTCCCGAGAGGGCACTGAAAGAAAGATCTCAGTGTTCCTTATTGTTATCACAGTAATGTACTGATTCCAGATACGCCCAGTCCTATTTGCCTTGTGCCAAGAGAGCAGCAGAGTTGAATTCTTTACTCCAGGTTCGTGTTGTGTTTTTTTTTTTCCAGATTGTGCAGAGTGGACGACTGATTGTGTCAACCAAGTGTGGCCATGTCTTCTGCAGCCAGTGCCTCCGCGATTCCCTTAGGAATGCCAACTCCTGCCCAACCTGCAGGAAGAAACTCACTCACAGACAATATCATCCCATTTATATATGAGTACTTGTGTTTCTCAGGACAGACTCAACTGGATTTTTGGGGAAAATGTCATGTTTTCAGTGCTCTGAAGATTTAAAGAGCAGCAGGTTGTGCACACATCCAAATAAAACTGATTTTTTTTTTTTTGAGAATAACTTGTACATATATAGACCGCTTTTTTACGGTCCAAGCTGCTGCTTGTCATGTCCCTCATTCTAGAGTTAAATTTAGGACTGTCTCTAAACTAGACCAGCAGCCTATATCAGAAAGGAAGCAGCTAATCCATTTCCTTCTACTTTTTTAATGCTTAAACAAGAGGGGTCTGAATATTTTGTTATTTCTCACTCTTTAAATTATTCCCACCGTCTCATACAGATATGGAATAGTTAGCGCTCAGAATACAGATGAACAATTTGCCATTTCATTACACTTTCCTTTTTATCCTGTAAGAAGCTCATGACTGTATTGCTTTCTGCTATACCATCTTTGCCCGAGTAAGTTCTGTAATGATGGGTTGTTTTATCATCAATCAATATTAAATTGACAGCCACAGTAATGCAATAAAATAACTTGCTGTTAACCAGCGATCCGTTTTTTTAAGCAGAAGGCTTGAACATGTAGATGTCTTTATGAACTCCATGAGATCAAAAGTACGTAGACAAATTGCAGTGTGTACAATGTGAAAATACTTCTTTGAATGTTTTAACTGCCATGAATTCCTGTGTTTAAATCACAACACTGAATCCGTTTTCTAACGTGATGAGATGGTCTCTTGGGTTTGCTACTGTTCTATTGCGCGCTCTCATGATAACTAAGGAGAACATAGTCTTCTCTAGGCTTGCTAGTGATGAATGAGAAGCAAATTGTATGCTGTCCTCTTGTCAGCTGAATACCAAACTACCTACAGATCTTCTTACAGTATCAAGTGTACCCAGCATCATGCTTAAAGTTCTGTGTGTTCACTTTGCTGTTCTCTTCACTTGTTATACTGACACCTGACTGGTTTTTGCCTGGTGCATAGGATTAAAAATTAAATAATTGTATTGCCATGGGTTCAGGAAGTGGAGGCTTTAAAAGATGTTTGGTAGCAACCTTGACTTGGCAGCTTTTTTGAGAGAGAAGTTTAATCTCCCTTTGCCCTGAGGGTTGTCCAGCTTCTTTCAAATGTGCATCTCTAAGAAAGAAGAGAAGTAAGATACATGTCCTAGGGGAGAGAGAGAAAATTCCTCTATTTATCAAAGCAGGTATACACAGGTTTATGCAGTCCCCCCCCCCCTTTTTTTTTTTTCAGGACTGAATTAGAAATGTCTGCTTTAAACCTGTTACAGCTAAAATCTGCAAGCTGATGTGGAACCCCAGATGAGCTGATACAAACAGCATGTAATTACAGTAATTACATGTAGGTGAGATGATAAAAATCAGTATTTTATGATCCACATCTGCAGTAGCTGCATCTGTGAAAAAGTCCAAATTTAAACTCGGACACCTTTTGGCAGTTGGTTGGTTATGAAAACCACTAGAAGCACCACTCTGTGCTCTGGTGCAGCACAATTGTAGGCTGTGTTTAGTTAACATTGGTGTTTGATGTGTTTGCTAACCTGTCCTAGGGATCTGTAGGAAGCCTTCAGCTAAAGCAGCTCTTTTAATTAGCTGTCTCAAGTTCTGCATTGAAGATTACAACCCAAAACTCAAGGGTTTTTTGTTAGGATGTTTAGGGATGTTTCTGGATGTAGTAATACAGACAGAGTTTTGTTCCATCGAGGTTAGCTTAAGGAATGCAATACCTTCCCACCCTGGTTTGGAATAGCCTTGGTTTGGTGCTGTTATCAGGAATATGCAGTTTCTGCGTTGTGGCAGTATGATAACTGCTAAAAGGTTACATATGTTGAGTTACTGTGTGCTCCCATTGGTAATATGACCTACAAGCAAGGACTACAGCAGTCTTAGGGTAGTGCGGTGCCAACAACAGCTGGCATTCGTGACCCGAAAAGCAGATAATTGATGAAACAATGCTAAAGATTGCTTAAAGCGTTTATTGCATGAAGAGAAGCAGCCCAACATTAAAACTGTCAAGATACTTAAGGGCCACAGAAACAGCTTTCTGCTGGTACTTAAAGTGGGGGGGGGGGGAAAAAATGATGGCCAGTTTTCCTTGGGTGGCTCCTGTAGGAGAGGGAGGATAAGAGGATTTAAGAGATTGCCTCTGGGGATGAGGGCGAGTCACGTATCCGTGCATCTTTCACAGTGTACTAGCCATAGCCTGAAATGACTTTGCACAACTCCCTCCATGTAAATATCACTTTATAGTTTGTGTCTCAATAAAGAGATCTAACTGAAATTTAGATGTCACAAACTATAAAATATTTAACAAGGAAGTTTTTAGCTTTGTGTACCCTGTGAAGTGCCACAGATTTTGTGCATCTCAATTTTAAGTCTCAGTACATGGAAAAATACTAAATTGCATTACATGCTTTTTATAAGGGGGGGGGGGGGGGGGGGAACCACGCAATACATTTGAGATCCAGTGCTGTTTCACTTTGGCAAGAACTGCTAGATAATATAAAGATTTTTTTCATTATGTAAATGTATGTCTTGTTGTATATAGTTCAATTTTTCCTGTATTTAATTGTATTCATGTCTGTCTGTCCCATCTATGTTGGACTCTGCTGGTAGGCAAACAGTTCTTTTAACAGGTGGAAATAAAACTATCGATTTGATCAGTCAGAAGTGCTTGTTCTTTTAATCAGACTGTATTAATTGATTTTGGGGGGAAAAGAATATCCTACCTCCCTGAACCTGTTCTTTTGGTCAGGGTGTGTTGTGTGGGGTGAAGAAGGGCGCTGCCTGGGATGGGAGTGGCGAGAGGACCCCGGTGTCAAGCCTGGGGGTGCGGGGGGATGTGGCCGGGGGGGCTCCTGAGTGGGAAACTGCCCACAGAGAGGGCTCACTGCACAGCGCAGCGGGGTGTTGGGGTCTCTCCCTGCTGATGAAGCTCCTATTGCAGGCACATGTGTGTGAAGCACCATCCTGGAGAGAGGGCAAGGAGGACACTGCGGAGAGCAGCAGGCACGTAGGGGTTTGAAAGTCACTGTAAAGTTTCTTCTCCAAACAAACTAAATGCTCTTGTCCCAATGTTCTTTTCTTGTCCCTCTTATTTGCCTTTCTTACTCAATTTTTTATGAAGTTTCTCCATGTTAAGGAGAAGGAAAAAAAAAAACCCACATTTCAGGCTGGCCATCTATGTATGTATAAGCAACTTACAGAGCATGTCCACCAGGATTGTCACCATATGTAAATGCCCTACATCACAGCTCTACTGGAAATCTTATTGGTTCCTTTGGTCTTAGAGCAAGTGTTTTAGGATGGATTTTATGTTGCTGCTAATTAAGCTCATTAAGTGCGTATGTTTTCTGCTGATCCTTGTTTACAGCAGACTGCTGCCTTTCTGCATTTTCTGGTTGCATTGTTCTTCCCTACCCTCTCTGCCCTAGTGCTGGTGATGCTGGGAAAGTTTTACTTTCTGGAAAGAAAAAGGCTACCTATTTTGCAGTATTTCAAAATGAGTGTGCAAAGAGAACTCACGCTGCCTGGGCACGGAATGTTAGGGAAATGATTGCTAGGTAAGTCCTGCACTGAGGGTGCAGGAGACTGAGAGTCAGTTCCCGGCTTTGTCTAGCAGGGAGCAAGCTCAGAGCCTTAGTCTTCTATGTCCCTGTTGAGAACGTAAGGCAATTTTCTCAGATCTGCCAGAAAAACTCTCAAGTAACTATACATGTAAGCGTAGACAATTTTTTTTTAACTTTTCCTGTCATGTGTAGCAGAAATCTTAATGATCTTCTCCCTAATTTTTCCAGCTACTGAAGGTTGGACTAACAGCTCTGTAGTTGCCTGGGTCTTCCCTCATGCCCTTCTTGTAAACTGGAATAACATCAGCTGGCTTGCAGCCGGCAGGGGCATCCCCAGACTCCCCAGACCTTTGGCAGCTGATCAAGAGGGGTCCTGCCATAGCAGCCTCTACCTCCTTCAGTGGCTGAATCCCATCAGGCCCCGTGGACTGGTGCACATTCAGCTGATACAGCTGGTCCCTTACAATTTCAGTGTCCGCAAATGGAAAGATTGTTCCCGCACTCATGGTCCTCCAACTCAGGAGACAGGGCAGCTAAAGGTCGGTCAGTATTAGTAAAGACTGAGGCAAAAAAAAGAGCATTCAATGCCTTCACTTTTTGTTCATCCATATTAGTCAGGTGACCATCTTCAGCAAGTACTGGTCCAATGTTTTCTTTAGCTCTCCTTTAGCTTTTGCAATCCAGTGCCAGTTTCAAAATGAAAAAATGGGAGAAAATTGATGAGTGGTGTACTGTATTGCTTAAAACTGCATAAATATCTTTTTGGGCTTAAAGATTTGTGATTGAAGAAATACAGAGGAAGTTGAAGTGAAAAAAAATCAGTCAGGCTTCCTTGAACTCAAGGTTATGATGGACTACTAGGGCCCTTCCATCCCACTGCATGGTCTTAGTGTTTCTTAATCTGGGAACTGGTTAATAGCCTGCTAAATAGTTTTGATCTTCTACCGACAAAGGAACAACAACAAAAAAAGGGCCAGGGCAGAGATGATGTTTCATGCTTTTAGATGATGTGTTTCTGTGTCCATTGGTGCTCTTGTCAGGTCTTGCCTGAAGTCCCTACAACTCTTATTTAGAGAAGACTAATTATCTGGAAACTACCAACTCCAGAAATCTGGCATTAGACATGACTTCATTTTGTCTTTGAGGCCATAACATGATGTTGTAACACCTTGACAGCAGTCCTGTACCATCCCTTTTCTGGGACAACAATGTTCATGGTCTACATAGAGTAGACAAGGGCCTATACCATCTGCAAGAGTTTGCCACCTTTTAAGACGATGTAATTATCCAGAGCTGTGACGAGAGCAGTGAGCTAAATCTTCTCGATTGTGCAGGACCATGGAGGACTCACATAGTCAAGCTGCTTTGTCTCAAAAGCAGTGGATTATCCTGAGTTTCTTCCCACTTGTTCACTGACGTTTGCTTTGTCACAGCTCAGGGAGCATCTTTGGCCTGTTCCTGGCTGTGCCCTCTTTCTGAAGGACTGTGTGCTGGTCTTTGCAGTATAGGTCAAGGTCACTGTCTGGAGCAAGTGGATTTCTGCCTTGCCTTCTTGTTTGACTGCAGTGGAACAGGCCTTCTAGTAAAACTTATCTTTGGATTACATTGCTGAACTATTTCTAAGGTTTGCCAGGGCTTCTGTGCTGTCAAACTTGCAAAAAACATATGAGGACAGGGAATTCTAGATGGTTTCATACCCGTGGAGCAAAAAGCAGCTGTGTGTCAAAGAGGCGTTTTTTTTAAAGATGGATTTGTAACAAAACTTCCTGTGGGCACAGTCATTGGACGCCGAGTTGTCTGTTAAGGCCTTTGGTCTTTTGTGCAGTAAAATGCAAGTTGTCTAGCAGGCTTGATTCTGAGGCTTTATAACCACTTTACTACTTTTATTAAAGAAAATACTTTCCCTACTAATGTGTAATGCTTTGTCTTAGAAATTGGTTATTTGGCTTGTTTGGGGTTCCCCTACTGCCTCCCCCCAGATCCTCACTGTGTGCTGGACACATGATAATTTCACCAGGAGCAAGCTTTAAGATGTGAACATCAGTACCACACGCAAACATTACCTCGGGAGTCAACCAGTTGCTTTTCAGTCAAACTTCACTGGGATTCCTTAGTATTTTTCTGGTTTGCTAACAAACTAGCTTATTCCTCTGTTTAGTTTAGGAAATGGGTAAGAATGACTGAGGCTTCAGGCCCAGCTGCAGGTGTCTGAGGCTCAAAGACCAAACTCTGGGACTTCCCCTCTAGCTTTGGACAGAAACTGGTGCCTCAGGAATGGGAATCTTGGAGAGGGGGTGTGTTTAAGAGGACAAGCATTCCCAATAGGTAATCCTCTCTCTTCTTTTCTTACAGGTTTGGAAGAACATTGTTCTCAGACCCTGAGAAATCTGGACTCCTGAAGTGTGTTACCAAAAGGACTATAAGGAGTTGAGACTTGTAGCTTCCTTGCAATTACTTCTTTGGTGTTTGTACTTTTCTTACTTTTTCTGTGGTTTTAGAGCAAGAAACACCATGAGCACAGTAAGTATTTTACTACTGAGTGCAAACCTGATTCTTAAAATGTGTTTTTTGTGATACTTCTAGAAATGATATTAAGAGGTTGTAGTGAATACACGGGAACATAAGCGTATTAAAACTTTATGTAACTTCCTGTTCTGTGATACTTCAGATTTCTAATCTGTCTAGGTGCTAGAATAGCTCGGAAATGCTTGCAGTGTGAGCAAAAACCTGATATAACAGTGAACTAGTCTTCCAATTTGCAAACCATCACGATATGTTTTTCTTGGTAAGACATCTGGAGCGATGTCTTGTCCTTGATGCGATGTGTTCAGGTAGGAATGACCCATACCACCCTTCGATGCGTATTCCAGCCTTTCCGGGGAGTGTTTTGAGTATCCTTGTGTGCTTTCATTGGTGCTGCAACAGTGAGGGCTACATTAATACTCCTCCTCAATAGAATGCTAAGGCTTTGTTCTCTCTTAGACTCAACGAAAGCGCCGTGGAGGAGCAGTTAATTCCAGGCAAGCTCGGAAACGAAACAGGCTGATGGCTTCTACCGCAGAAATGGCTTCAGAAGCTGAGCCAATAGAACTTGAAGAAAGTGGTAAGCTTGCTTTGTAACTCGGTAAGAACATAAATTGCTTCTGGAGAGCTGGGGTTTCACTTAAGGCGTGTGTTTGCCAGTTTCTAGGCCATTTACTCTTTTAAAAAGCATCTAGTATGGCATCTGTAAACAGCAAACCTACGGACAACTGGTTTTCTTTGTTACCGAGATGCGATACGTTCAGCACTAGTGATAGATGAGTTGTGTAAGAAAGGGACTCTAGCGCTGCTCAAGCTTCTGAATGTCTACTCTGAGCTGGGAGTCACTGCAGCTGCCACTGCAGATGGTGGCAAACTAAGTTTGGGAATTCCCAAGTTTTAAGAAGATAGTTTAAAGATTGCCATTAGTCGTGCCCTGTCCCTCAAGGGAACGTGGACAGCATGGTACTGTAACATTATTATATCCTATAGGATTCATGTTTTACTCTGTATGATGAACGTTCTCCTATGTCAGCTGAATAATCTGTTGCTGTGTACCTCCCACGAGCTGTTGTCATACAACAAAACTGTGTGAGGAGCTCAGCTGCTGTTCCTCTCACATTGCAACTTGCAGAACACAGCGGTGCTAATGCTCTACGTGGACTGCTGAGGGCAAAGCTTGAGTGAAATGTTGGATACGTGGAAACGCTTCCCGAGAGGGCACTGAAAGAAAGATCTCAGTGTTCCTTATTGTTATCACAGTAATGTACTGATTCCAGATACGCCCAGTCCTATTTGTCTTGTGCCAAGAGACCAGCAGAGTTGAATTCTTTACTCCAGGTTCGTGTTGTGGTTTCTTTTCTTCCAGATTGTGCAGAGTGGACGACTGATTGTGTCAACCAAGTGTGGCCATGTCTTCTGCAGCCAGTGCCTCCGCGATTCCCTTAGGAATGCCAACTCCTGCCCAACCTGCAGGAAGAAACTCACTCACAGACAATATCATCCCATTTATATATGAGTACTTGTGTTTCTCAGGACAGACTCAACTGGATTTTTGGGGAAAATGTCATGTTTTCAGTGCTCTGAAGATTTAAAGAGCAGCAGGTTGTGCACACATCCAAATAAAACTGATTTTTTTTTTTGAGAATAACTTGTACATATATAGACCGCTTTTTTACGGTCCAAGCTGCTGCTTGTCATGTCCCTCATTCTAGAGTTAAATTTAGGACTGTCTCTAAACTAGACCAGCAGCCTATATCAGAAAGGAAGCAGCTAATCCATTTCCTTCTACTTTTTTAATGCTTAAACAAGAGGGGTCTGAATATTTTGTTATTTCTCACTCTTTAAATTATTCCCACCGTCTCATACAGATATGGAATAGTTAGCGCTCAGAATACAGATGGGTGAGTCCCTTCTCATCTGCAGTCATATATTTGATACTTCAACAGGATGAAGCATGCAACAATTGCAGAAGTGTGTTCTTACCTGGGCTTTGGTTCTAGATCACTTTTTTGGAGAGGAGAATGGTTAAATATGGAATATGAGACAGATATCAAAATTTGTGAGGCTGAAGTCCAGGTCCAGGGAAGACTAGTCCTAGGCTAGGAAGCCAGGTAAGAAGCATGGTCTAGGGATAGGTGGAACATGTAATCTGTGGGACGCTCGCAGTGCTGCAGTATCTGGAGTGAAGGGTGAGATGAGTGGGGAGGATTGTCCTGGGGGCTGGAGTGGAGACCAGTGCTCTGGAATGGGGACCAGTGCTGGAGCATCATGAGCCAGAAACTGGAACTGGAGAAAAGTGCAGAGACTCTGCAGCCGAGTTGTGTGTGAGCAGCCCAGCGGCAAAGGGGTGTCACAAAGGGGAATCGCCAAGGGTAAGCCAAGGTGCACGTCACCTGGATCAGTTTAGCAGGGCCATAGCTGCTGCAAGGGGCCACTGCATTCTGGCTGCAGACCTTAAACCTTGATTGTCTGGGTTAGGTCTCACGGGGTGGTGACACAGCTCTGGGGCGAAGCTTACAGGTGATGCAATGCTATCTATGAATCTTTTGTTAACTGTTGAAACATATGTCCTTGCATTGTGTCTGATCTACACTTGGTGGCAGCGAGTGCTAATTTCATATGTTCTGTTTAAATCTTATTTTATTCTCTAGGTCAAGAGCATGCGATTGAGCCTTTAGGCTTGTGAGGACATTTTAACCTCAAAATATTTATGTCTTTGTATCTCTATTCTCATCACTGATGATGTGAAACCCAGCTTGGTTGTTTGTGTGGTGCTCTGTTTCATTATGAATGAAAATGTGAATGGGGAACTGCTTCTTTCTAAACCTGTTTCCTTTATCAAATTGCATGAACTAGACATTAGCATTAAAAACCTTACACAGAAAAATCACAGGTTATGATACTGATTTAATATAGAGGTAACAGAGGACGAGGGATAAATGGTCTCAGAGGTCTGTCTATGCAAGCAATTGCAGACATCCATTTTAAACTCATTTCAATTATTTATATGGAAACTTGTTTTCCAGAGAGTGCACAAAATGCATTCACATCTAGTGAGGGATTCTCCTTGCTTCCTGGGGAAGGTGAAGGACCTCTGCTTCCTCTGGCAGTAGTTTATCTCTCGTTTCCTTTAGCAAGCGTTCACCCCGTCAATATCTGCTCCGATACCCTCAGCCCTTCCCAATCCCCGATGGCACATGTGGTGGCAGAGCAGAAGCAACCTCTGGCTCAGTGCCCTCTGCTCCTGCAGAACATCTGAAGGCGCCAGGTTAAATATTCTCCCTACCGCAAAGATCTCAACTGAGGCAAGGTCCTTGCTGTGCTCCATGAGTTCACACTACTGATGGCAGAGACATATAATATAGGCACCTCCTGGCTCTGTGGGATGGAGTAGTTGGAGCAGCATTATTTTTTTATGCAAACTCCTGTGTAGTTCTTTTTGCATATCTTGATTTGTAGCATCACGACAAGTGGGCACTTTATAATTAGCGTGATTAAAAGTGCACACATTGCAGTGGAAGGGAGTGTGTAAATTAGGCATTAAAACTGCTGCAAGGAGGTGGTCTGCTACGGTTTCTTTCCTTTGACATAAATTCCTCCATAAATCTCATTCCAATTCTTGCTCTGTAGAGGAAGGGTATGAAGCTGTGGCTATTTCGGTGACCAATGTTCCAACACCATTTCCCCAAATCATTTATTAATAGTCACAGATATCATAGCTTATTTCTAACTAATTCAGTAATCAAAATTTTAGACATGGATCATGCATATATTTGTGCCTTCCTCCTCGCTGGAGTGCAGACAAATGAATTTTAAAAATAGCCTGGGGTGAAGGTTTAAGTCATTCATTTTACAAGACTCTTTAAAAGCTTCTTTTCTAACCTGCCAAATTATAGGATGGTTATAATTTGTTTAAGTCTTTCAACATTTAAGAAAATGCCTGCTGCATATTGAAGCATTAGTACCCCTTAGCTGAGCAAATTGAGCGTGGGGCTGCAGGAGCAGCCAGAACTCCACTGGGGAAGAGAGGTGTCTGCTCAACGCGAGGCCTCATGAATTGCAGAGAGCTAATTAGAAGAAATGCTTGCAAAAGACTGATTTTCTGACATTTTTGGCTGAAACATATTTGAAGTGCTTTTGTCATACCGAGGGCTCTCTGTCAGTACAGCTAGTTTATTATGTTTGCCATCCAGTGTTCCTTTTATTTTTGCCTTCTCCTACCTCTTGTATTTGAAGGCAGCGAGCATTGCACGGAAAGCAGTGCTGCTCGGCCATGTGACTGGCACCTTCACTCAGAAGGAAAGGGGACTTCCAGCTGGAGGTGCTTGGACCCTGAAACCAATTTTTATGTTTTATTTGACCAGCAAATATCAGCCAGTTCATAGACTTCTACAGCCATCTTCAGGATCTTCAAATTGTCCCCCAGAGCCGTTGTCTGAAGGGAGCAGTGAGGAGTGATTCGAGCAGCACTGGAGGCTGGCAACTAGAGAAACACTGCCTGGTTCCCAGGCATGAAGTCAGGCAGAGCCTTTGTTTTGGAGCCTCCACTCCTGCAAAAGCGGGGCTGTTGTTTGCCATGTGTTCAAGGACGCTGAGGGAAAAGGCTGGTGCCCTGTTTGCCCAATCTGCTGTGAACCCACCCCTCCCTCTGGCAGCAATGGGGTTTTACAGGCCCAGAGCAGGGCAACACCTATTCATCCGGAGAGATGAATGAAATAATTGTGTCGGGTGCACAGCAGCTTCTTGGAAATGGAAGGGAAGTAGGATGGGTTTGATATTAAAGAAATGAAAAGTAAAGCTGTCTGTGCTTTTGTTATACCTCAGCATTCCTACCTAGTATTGTGTAGGATTTTATTGGTTTTATTATTGTTTCATATCTGTTAGAATGCCTAGAAAAAGCTTATTTTAACATTCTTTTGAAAAAAATGTTTATGCATTTGTATCTATACTATCCTATACACTGATTTTACAGCTGAACTTGCAACGCTTGGATATTCTGGACAGGAGTGAGACTATCAGCTCTGACCTCCTCAGCCATCCCTCTGAGCTTTCACATCTGAATTAGCAAATATCCACAAGTCTGCACCCTTAATATCTGAGAGATCCCTGGGGTAAGCTGTTGTGTTTATAGGCTGGGAAATACCTGCGGTCCCGGACTTGTGTCCCGCATCCCCCGTTCCATGCCCTACTGCTGCCCAGAGCCATGGTTAGCCAGACCAGGACACAGAGCAGTTCACTAGGGCAGAAAACTCGGTGTGTCTGTTTTAGCTTAGATCCAACTCTTAGGAAGAGTTTGGGGCTGTTGCTAGGGCAAGCCTGGTGTTTGACAGTGCAGCTTTGCCTTGTTCCTGGACAGACAGGGTTCCCAGGGCTGGAGCTCACCTCCCCAAACTGAGTTACATTGCTCCTACCTCATGCACTGCAGCTGCATCACCCTGGACCCCATGAGAGGGACCATCCAGCACTGACCTGCCCCTCAGATGCATTGACCTCATGGACAGGAGGAGGTGACAGCATGAGGGGGACTTGGTTTCATGCCAATCCTTTGTGTGGGGTTTTGTGACATGTCTCCCTATTTTCTGGTTGTGGGAATAATCAAAACATATAAATAGGATAAAAGGTGGGGAAATACACTGTTGGCTGGTGCCACACCATTTTGCTGTGGACACACACCCTGGCAGAGGTCTGGGATTAGTGTTTCTAAACAAAATTCAAAGTGTATGTGCATGTAAGCCACCATTAGCTTTACTTTTTGTATCATAGAATCGTAAAATGCCAGGTCGAAAGAGACCTCAAGGATCATCTGGTCCAACCTTTCTTGGCAAAAGCATGGTCAAGACAAGAAGGCCCAGCACCCTGTCTGGCTGAATCTTAGAAGTGTCCAATGTTGGGGAATCCACCTCCCTGAGGAGATTATTCCAACGGCTGATTGTTCTCCCTGTGAAAAAATTTTCATCTTGTGTCCAATTGAAATCTCCTCAGGAGTGACTTTTACCCATTACCCCTCATCTTTTTCATGTGACTCCTTGTAAAAAGGGAGTCTCCATCTCCTCTGTAGCCACTCTTTAAATACTGGAGCATGGTGATAAGATCTCCCCTAAGCCTTCTCTTCTCAAGGCTGAACAAACCAATTCTCTTGCCTTTCCTCACATGGCAGGCTTCCCAGTCCCTTGATCATCTTTGTGGCCCTTCTCCGGACTCTCTCCAGCCTGTCCACATCTTTTTTGCATAGCGAGGACCAAAACTGAACACAGTAGTCTGGGTGTGGCCTGACAAGCACTGAGCAGAGTGGAATAATGACTTCTTTACCTCTGCTGGTGATGCCCTTGCCGATGCAACCCAGCATCCTGTTGGCTTTCTTTTTATAGTGTAACGAAATATTGTTGGAATGCTGGGTTGAAGATTTTGTTCATTAAACAACAGTAACAAAACTTGATTAGAAATGAATGTCTTTCTAACTAGTCTATTTTTGCTTTATGCCTTCAGTAATTTGAAGAAATTAGTGGTGAATAGCAAAGTTTGTCAGTGTTGTGAATAATTATACCTGCAATTATTAAACACTTGTTATTAAAGCAGATGATGAAGCTGGCAATTCCTGTTTAAGCTGTGCACTGATAATATTAAGGAAGCCAAAAGAAAAACAATGGAGATGATTAGGGATCTTGCTGGGACATATGGAAGAAAGCTGACTTTTATTCAGTCTAACGAGGGAACTGTTAGAGAGGATTTAACACAAGTATTTAGTATATTGAAGTTTATTGCAATAACAGGCCCAGTATGAGAGGGAAGGGATCATTCCAGGCTAATGGCAAACGTTAAAATGTGTAGTTGTGGTTCTTCATTTTCTTCAGTGCTCAACTGTGAGCCAGGCATCACACCAATATCTTACGTTACATTTTACACATGAGGTAAGAGGAGGAGTGCCTGGCCAACACACAGGTGGACAGATGAAGAGCAGAGTGATACAACTCACAGAAGGGCAGTTTGAATTTAGCACTAAACGTAGCAGGTGGAGTCTGCTGGGACCCTGTCAGGAGCCTCCCAGCCCCTGGAAGTATCCAATGCTGGAAAGGGAGAAGTGCAGCCTGGTGCAAGCTCTGAAGGGACACTCAGGGTTGGCAACCTCACAGTGTAGTGGTGGTGGCTCGTGCTCTTAATGCTGCCCCTCTTGGTTGCAAACCCTGCTGACCCAGGAGGAGAAGATCCTCCTGTCTCTCATTGAAGAAAACATTCTGAAAATATTTGTAAAGAAAGTAAATAAGGCCCCTCCCAGAGGTTTCTGGGCAACCTAGAAATGAAGAGCTACCCGGAAGCATTGTAATTCAAAAGAAAAATATTTTTATTCAAAAACTAAGTATTTTCTCAGAAAGTATTTTTATTTATAATTGTGATAGCCCAGTGCAGGACACCAATACTGCAACACACAGCTCTTGCTGACTTCCCCACACCATAGCACATGGGACTTTGTAAACATCTGTGCTTGGGCCCAGAGGAGAATTCCTCCCCTCCCAGCTCAGATTTATTTCAATTCATGCTGATTTTAATTCATATTTATTTTGTAGTTGTAGTAATGTCTCCGTCAAATAGTTGAGCGCCCCTTCAAGGTGGTGACTGGCAGCTCCCCTGCCATGGTGTGTCGGGGTCTTGACCGCTGGTGAGCCAGTTGTGGCTTTGCCAGATGCACTGTCAGGGTGGACCAGTCCAGGAGCAAAGGCCAGACAAGCCGTTTTCCTCATCCTCTATCTGGAGGAAGGACAGGAGTCTGCCAACACCATAAAATATTGCTGCTGCTGCTTGGACGTGCAAAGACCAGACTCTGTTCAGAACATACAACCACCTCAAAACCTATTTTTCCCAAGAGCTCTGCTGAGGACTAGCACATTTGGTTCACATATTTCCAACTGATATTGCAAAAGGCTCAAAATATAGGAAGGCAGATTCATGACTGTTCTCAATAGACAAGACAACAGGGATTTCTTGGAGCTGGCTGTTGTGCATAGGTGCCAGGATCCTATGGATTTGTTTGTGACAGAAAGCGGTCACTGGTGTTGTGGTGCACACCACCGCATCGCTTGCCCATGGACCAGCAAGGATTTGAGGACCCCTGTGTTATAAATCCACATCATATTTTGTTCCTGGAGGTAAGATGCCAGATGTGCTTAAATGATGATCAGCTCTGTTTACTCTAGGGTCCGTGCAGAAAAAGAAATTATGCCTCAGATTAGAGATCAGAGATGAGCAAAGTGAAAACTCATATTTTCCAAATTACCTCAGCTCCAGCAGAGAGATTAACGGGCATCACTGGGATGTCTCCATTACACAGATCTCCACCTAATTCCAGTTACACCAAAATATTTTCTTTCTACTGCTATAGAGCAGATGAAACTCTACTAGAGGAAAATAATGGATATTAACTTTAAAAAGGATGGTGATCTGGACAGACATAAAATTCCTGTGGTTGACAATACATGCTGGAGTTATAAGATCAAGTAGTGAATTACTTATGAAATTGCTATGGGGAGGTCTTTGAAGCAGTGAATCGGGGTAAAGCATGCCGTAAGATATTTAGCAACTGATAATGCAAATTGCAGAAGAAGAGAGGAGAAGAGGGAAATAAATTAACTGTCTAAAATGTTGAGGAGTATTTACGGGGAGGTAATAGGTTTCCTGACACTTCTTATGAGAACCTAATTGTTAGTCCCGGGGTCCTGGAGAAATGCCGGTTCAGGTAGTTGCACTCTGTCAGCCCAAGTCATGGCCGCAGGCAGGTGCTGCTGGCTTGCGTCTGCTCCGAGGCCCTCCACCGCACAGGGAAGTGTTTCCACCTCTCTTGTGACCTTCTTAGGGTTTGCAAACCAGCCCCTCTGAAGTTATCCATCTGTTTCAAGACCCTTAAAGATTAAGGATAAAATGTTTATATTCTTGCACGATATGTGTTCGGTGTTTTCCCACCAGCTCCCCACCAGCAGTGCCACAGTCTGTCCCTGTGCACGGCTGGAAGCTGGTGTTGGCCACAGAGGAGGCGTCGGGTTCCTTCACTGGCTTGACATGACCAAGGAAGTGATAGACCCATTCCTGAGGGTGAATTTCTATGAGTCATGGGAGTTTTGGAGCTGATCACTAAAAAGTTTTGTTGCCACTCTCCCAGAAGGGCACAGACTGATCAGGCGGAGAGGGAGAAGTCACCACTTCAGCATGGGAAAGCCCTCAAGAGCAGCTCCCGTGACAATGTCCTTTGGCTGTGAGTGAGGGGTTTGGCCCCGTTCTCTGGCTGGGCTTCCCATTTTCCCCCTGCTGAGCTGCTCTGCCAGGTGCACCTTCGGCTTCCTACCCAAAAATGCTTGACGCGTTGCTGGAGGAGATGTGTCCTTTGGTGGAAGAGCAGAGGAGGTGGCCGGGACGCCTCGCATGGTACAGGCAGCTCTCACCCAGGCTGGAGAAGAGGGTGCATAGTCATGGACACCAAAACCTGCCAGATGAATGCCCATCCCTGCACAGACTGGTTAGACATGGGGAAGCTAAAGGAGCAGCATGGTGTCAGGGAGGCGGAGAGTGGCGTGGGATGGGTTTCAGAGGAAAACTCACTACTATTTCCATGAGCCCCACTCTTTGCAAGCGATGGGTACCCAGACCAGCAGTGATCTGGGGAGTCTGTGATTAGAGTCAGGTCCTTCTCAAACTTACACAGCCTGGTAGACACTTTGAACATGGCCCTTTTGTTACTTTTACATTGAAATTCAATCAGTTTTACATCTGTGAAACAGACTGACGTATCTGTTCAGGTCTAGATAGGATTAATTAAAAAGTAACAAAGCTCCTGAAGGCCCTAAACAGTGAGCCATGTATTTGATTTAGCTGAGACCTGACGTACACTGGAAAATATTCTCACTCCTTTCTCAGGCAGCTGGGCTCTCCCATGGACACCATCTTTTTCCTGGATGGAATTAAAATCTCTTCATCTGAATCCTTTATTATCTCTTAGGACTTGGTCACTGTAATGCATCTTCAGTGACTTTTAATTCTCCAGGGTCACCATGCCATACTTCACACTACCCTCATGAACATGCTCTTCTGCCACAGCTTCAAAAAAATTAGAGCAAGAAATAATTCCTCGTTAATCTGAAATAGTTTCTTACATTTTTTCAGTGAATGAGAGAAACAATTTAACAAGCCTAAATTATTTTCTAAAGTTCTATGTAAAAATAAAATTTTGAAATATTGACCATTTCAGCATGAGTGGGAGATTTTGCATTACTGAAAGTTCACTGGCTTGTGAAGTAGCTTGGTTAACTTTCTTTTTTCTTTTTTATTTTATTTAAAGGAAACTGCCAAGAAATTACTTACCCAGCTCATCTTAAGAACAGAGCAGCTATTTAACAAGTAGGTGTATGCCAGGCCAGAGTGCCTGCAGGATGCTCAGCCGTGGCTGTGTCTGGTGAGCTGATTTTGCTGATCCCCATCTCCTGCACAGGTGCTTGTGCACTCTGGCAATCTGCCCTTTGGCTCTGCCAGCCCCTTCAGTTCTTTGCTAGCCCCGGAGCTGTGGGTCAGGCACACAAGTGGGTCTAACGGCATCTTCTAAGGCCAGCAGCAACCCTGCAGCACCCCATCCCGCTTGCACTGCACATGCAGCCAGACCCCTGTGGGAAAAAGGAATATTGACCCTTGCTCAAATGTTGCTCTGGTGCCTTGAATCACTCACTTTTCAGTCCCAGCATGATGCAATCACCATTTCTCATGCATATACATACAGGTTGTTAATTAGTCTGACCACTCCAAAACGCTTGCTCAGCCTCCTTCCAACAAGGCTAACAATTTCTGTCTGACATTCCCTCTCCAGAAGCACCGATGCCAAGCACGCCTCGGTGGTACCGGCCACCGCAATTTAATTAGCACCCAATTTCATGCTGCAAAGACTTCTTAGACTAACTGATGTAAAAACAGAAAGCTGTAATGTAAGAACATGCTCTGCATAATACAATTAATAATTGGGTCACATTTAAAGCAACAGGCCCAGAGTGTGCCTCACACCCTGTGAATGTGATGTAGCCTAACCCTAGACTGGACACATGGGTTTTCCTGATGTCAGTCTATAGGAGAAACATTTGGCTAAAGACAAGTTCTGGCTTTGATTCCCACCTTCCTCATTCTGCTTTGATGCTCCCAAAGGGACACTCTGCAACAGTTTTCAATTGCTGGGACTTGCATTTCACGATTCACACAGCACGACCAGCAGCACAGCATTCACTGCTGCTCCACCAGCGAACTGAGGCTCTGCACTCCCAGGAGAGCTGGGCGCAGACGATGGCTTACTCCACAGGTCAGCTGTGGCATCTGTCTGCAAATGCAGTGCTGGACCAGGTATGGGAATCGAATGGCCCTCAGGGTTGACAAGTGACAAGAATTGGAGACTGGGTTCAGGTTCAGTTTCACCTAGAAGCCCCAAAACAGCCTTCGGGTTTGGCTGGTGATTTATGCTAGAGGCAGCCAAACGTCCTGGCTCTCCAAGCAAAGTGCCAAAATCATAGAATCATCGAATTATTTAGGTAGGAAAAGATCCATAAAATCATCAAGTCTAAACGTTAACTTAACACTGCCAAGTCCACCACTAAACCATGTCCCTAAGTGCCACATCTACACATCATTTCAATACCTCCAGGGATGGTGACTCAACCACTTCCCTGGGCAGCCTGTTCCAGTGCTTGATAACCCTTTTGGTGAAGAAATTTTTCCTAATATCCAACCTAAACCTCCCCTGGCACAACTTGAGGCTGTTTCCTCTTGCCCTATCACTTGTTACTTGGGAGAACAGACCAACATTCAACTCGCTACAACCTCCTTTCAAGTAGTTGTAGAGAGCAATAAGGTCCCCTCTCAGCCTCCTTTTCTCCAGACTAAACAACGTCAATTCCCTCCACTGCTCCTCATAAGACTTGTGCTCTGGACCCTTCACCAGCTTCATTGCTTTTCTTTGGATTCCCTCCAGCACTTCAATATCTTTCTTGTAGTGAGGGGCCCAAAACTGAACACAGCACTCGAGGTGTGGTCTTACTTGTGCTTCTCTGTGATACGGACACAGAGCCCACTCCTGGGTGGGCAGCCGGGTGCCAAAGGGGAACAGGCAACAGCAACGGCCCCCCAGGGACAGGGCAGGGCATCGTATTACCCCCACAGCTGCTGCACAAGCACAGCCCGCAGTGTTACGTGAGGGAGCAGGAGCTGGGGAGAGTGACTGCTTCCAGGCAGGGGACCACAGCCCTTGCTTGCAGCAGCCTCTTTCTGTTTGCCCTCATCTGCCTTGCACCTTGTTGCAAGCCCTGAATGCACTTTGAAGAATTATAAATCAATAACAACGAGCATGTTGCAGAAGTTCAGTATGTCGGAGGCAGATTAAAAGGCTGTAACTTTCATGAGCAGACATAAGCATCAAGAGAGATTTATTTCGAAACAGCTTTGGTGCTCTCCTGTGCTCCCTGAGTCAGTTAGAACGAATGCATAATAAGTCTATAATCTGCCAGTGACTATATACACAAAATGCTGCTGAACTGGCGCTTGTACCCTAATTCAGACGCATATTGTGCCCTCTGGATGTACCACAGTGCTGCCTGGAACTCAGCACAGCAAATAAATACACATATTCTTACGTAGCCAGAAAGCTGAGCTGCTGTAAGCCTAGGATTTGCACAGCACAGGGGTCAGTGTGGTTTTGATTTTGCACGTGGCTTTCATCGTTCTCCATGGAAAATAAACTTCCACTATTTCCCTACCACACCCCACCCCAATTTCTCTGGGTACAAATAACAAATATGTGACCTAATGCAGCACTGTGCTGCTGGATGTGGAGGCAGAGGTTTCACAGCACTCCGGGCTGATGCTCAGGCACCGTGCCACAGCTGCCAGCAGCTCTTGCACAGTTGCCATCCTGCTGCGTGGAGAGCCAGGATGGGGCCAGCCCTGAGCTGGAGAGGGGCAGCCAAGCCCTGCCCCACCATCTCCGCTCTGTGCCAGGCTAAGCAGTGCTAACAGAGGTAATCATGAAGTGTTTGATTTGCCCTGGGGTCTTTCCCTTAAAATATAGGTCATGCTCTGCATCTTGCCTGCAAAGCAGAAGAGTCCCCCCAGTCTTCTTGCTGCAAAGCAAATCGTGCCTTGGGAACGGTGGTGCTCCCATGGGTTCATGCCCAAGAAGGAGGGGGATAAACCACCCAGCTCACAGAGACATGGATACATTTGTTGTCTATCGCATTTTAACATTAAAACAAAATGATCCTTTAATTTCTTCTTGAAATCTATGGAACTGGGCAAAACTGCCCTGGGAAAAGGTGTCCTACAAACCACCTATGTTCAAGGCCCATGGCTGGTCTATCAATTTTCCTTTAAAACACTCCACTGCTTGGAGGCAGACAGCAGCCTGGATGAGATGTTGGTCTGACCTATGTGGACATCAAAGACTACTCTGCAAGAATAGATTTTCATGTTTTAAAGAAATGTGCGTTACATCCAAGTGCATACAGTATACGCTTACGTTCTCCCCACAGAACTACCAGAAGGAAAACGGAAAAGGAGACAAGCATCTTCTGGGGTCAGGTTTCTGTTTGTTTTCTTAGGACACTGACTGAAATGTATGTATTAAACCAAGCATCCACTGCTTGCAAAACCACAGGGTGTTATGAAATTTTGAGCTGAAGAAGGTCAGCAGAAAGACTCCAGTGAGGGTAAATGCTTTTGGTTTGTGGCAAAACTCTGGAGAAGAAATTCCAGAAAAATGTTTTAAAGTTTAGAAAATGTTCCCCAAGGTTTCAGGAAGTCCCACAGGCAGCAAGGGGCCAAGTGCTGCATTCACAGCAAGCCCTTCCTCTATGGACCCCACTGAAAGGAACATACACCTTTTGATTCATAAAGTGCGAAACATTAAAATCAGAGTCTTCCTCAGGCAGCTCAAGGCTTAATATTAGGCACGAACAACATTTGTAACCATCACCTTAGAGGACAGAGCTAAACGAGGATCAAATGATTAATTTTGTTGTTTACAAGTAGGTATAATGCTCATTCCCAGGTGCAAGGACTTGAACTGCATTAGAAAACACTCACCATCTCATAAAATAAATGCCCTAATTTGTCTTTTTTTCTTAACAGTCTTTAAAAAATGATTACAAATAGATCTTTTCTTTCTGTCTTTTTCCTACCTCCTTTCAAACAATAGCCCATCCAAGGGCATCTCTCAGCTACAGCTGCTGCTACCTGCAAGAGAATATATAACAGGCTTCACCTCCAGGCATCACCTTGGAAACAGCAGAGCAGCTTTATGCAGTGTCCAGAGGAGAGCAGGACGCTTTGCAGAGAAATGAAAAAGGCATTGCCCTTCTCCAAAGTGCTCTCATCTGTTGTTTATGGTAGGTAATGGCACCCAGGTGGATGCATATTGACGTGGGCTGATGCTTCTGGCTGTCAGCCTTGACTCCACAGCCCTGAGCACGGTGGGGTCAGAGGGGTGAGTACGGTTGGGTGCACAGTTCTCCGTTCCCAGGCCTGGGATGTTGTTTCCAAGACTTGTGTTAATACCGGTGATGGAGGTCTGTCGAGCACGTCTCTCAACATCTCTTTTGTTATTGCAAGGAGGAGTCTTTGCACTGCGTCAAAATGTTCTGCACCGTGGAGGGAGCCAGTGGCTGTTGCAGCAGTGTAACTCTGATTACAAGGAACTGCATCATGCTAAAATAAATCACATCCTCCACTGGCTGATGTCACTGTGGAAAGGAATGGCCTCATAGCCTGCAAATCTAAGGCTGTTAATGGACAAAATGGTAATGCATGCATGCAGCTACTCATGGAAAGGATTTATTCATTGAAGACAAAGCAGAAAAGCAGTAGCAATCCCTGTAGAAAAAATAGGTGACACAGAACTTACAAAACCATAGAACGAAGCCAGGCTGTTGTTCCTATCTTCCTTTAATCACACCTTATCCAAGCAGCCCAGTATTGCCATCCACCCTCACTCTGTGCAAATGGAATAGCTCTGCTGATTGTCACAGGGTCAGCTGCAATGTCTCTGTGATGTTTTGGCCACCCCAGAGGTCCCTGACAACACACTGCCATAAATAAGGCAAGCGAAGACCTAGGAAGGCACCTGTGGCATAGGTCAGTCTTGTAGCATTTGTCCCGCTACAAATCAAGGGGATCCTGCTTGTTTTATCTAATTACCAGGGAATTTTGGAAGAGACATCCTGTGCAAAAGAGATGGCAGAGCTGGGGGAGATGCCATCATGCTGGTGGCATCTACATGTGCCCCTAACTGTGTTGTGTTTCTCATGAACTGAGCTGTACTTTGTAATATTTTCGCAGCAAAACACAGTATTGGAGATGCTGGTGTGAGGGAAGCTGGAAAAATGGCAGAAGGTCAACAGAGATTGTGTGACTGAGAGAGAGGGAGCACTAATTGTATTCAGCATCAGCTATCTGTGGTATTTGTACATACCTTTACTTCTAGAGGTGATATGGGGATGCTGTAAAAATAAGGATCATTTAATATTGCAGGCAGAAGGATGTTTTGCTAAAGGTGAAACATACTGAGAAAACTCCTGACATGAAAAAGATGTTTTCCTCCGTGCTTGGTCTTGACAAAACAGAAGAGCTGCCTGGGTCAAAGGTGGAGATGCTGCACCTGGAGTAGAAATCAAGCTTTTCCCACCTTACTGCTTTTGCCGCAGGTGAATGACTCACTGTCCACCCCAGGAGCTCACATTGCACATCCTTCAGCACTCAGCGCTGCCAGCCGCTGAAGGAGGGAGGCAATGCCTCCTGGTGCCAGCTGTCACACGTGGCATCAGTAAGGACTGGCAAAACCCGATGCACAATTTCCCATCATGGATGGAGATAAACAGGACTTCAGGACTCAGGACACAATCTCATGGGGATAAAGCCAGGAGAAGCTGTCACTAGCTGATGTACCAGGGCTGTGTGTGTGGTGGTGGTCCCTCCATATCTCCGTGAGCCTCAGAGGAAAGACGTGCACACACAGAGCAATTCAGCAGCCATGCAGGATGGCTACTAAACATAAAGAAGGCAGGTTCATTTACTACCTTGATTCTTGCAGGCTGCCTCAGGCTGAGAAAATCAAATGATCCACAGAGAGTGAAGCAAATGAAAAAATATAAACATCTGTCTCTGGTGCTGGTGGAAGGTCTGGGAAAAGAAGCTCACCTGCGTCTTGAGATGATGGAGGCACCAACAGGGCCTCGAGCTTTGGGAAGTGATTGTGTATGACAGTGGGAATGAACTGAAAACCATTAATTCGCATTGTTATTGGGAAAAACAGAACTCTTTTATATGAACGAGATAAGCTCATGGGGAAAATAACTTTTTTATTTACAGATGTTTAAGTTTTTCAGCTTTTCAGCTTGAAGACACATGCAGCCATGCTCAGCCTTCCTGGTGCTGCAGCAAAGCCAGGACAAACTTCCCCAACAGTGGTTACAACTAGTGGGGAAAAAAGTAAAAATGGGTGCTTGGTGTTGCCATGGTTACTCTGAGGCTGGACTTGCTGAGAAAAAAACATGTTACAATAATTTGCATGTAGCCTAAGCATTAATTTTTAAGAAAATACTTCATTATTTGTTTTTAAAAAGGAAAAGATTTATTCCCATGTGCAGAGGGGATATGACTGAGCCTACATGTCTTGCAGTAGGGCATTTTGATATTACCACTACACTTAACACACAGATTCATGAAGGTGCTCTGCCCTTGGGCTGATTTTGCACATGGGCCTAATAAAGTGAAAGAAGGGGTGGCTCAAAAACTCAACATTTTGCCTTGTCCCCTTTGCCTTTTGTCCTTCTGTTTTCCACGAGCTGCATCTTCTGTGCTGTCTTCTCCTGGTTTCTACTTCCCCACCTTCACCCCTTCCCTTCTCAGCTGCTGAAGAAGCTTGCTGGCTTCTCTTCAGGAGACCCTCACCACAACTGAAATCCCAGGAACCTCTCCAAAAATCCGCATCTTCCTTTCTCCCCTCCAGTGGCTACCTCCCCTCCTGTGACACTCACTCACGGCACAGTCACCTGCTCTCCCTGGCTCACCTCCTGGCTCTTTTGGGACTCGCAGCCCTGTGAGGCCATCAGTTTCTTGGCCTTTTTTGGGGGTATGTCTTCCACAGTCACAGTGTTTCCTTCGTTTGCTCCTCATCATGTCCAAACCCACTTGGCAATCCTGGCCCAATGATTGCTGGGGACCCAGCAGCTCTTCACTCTGACTCCTGCTTCACTTCTCTGCTTGGCCAGGTAGTAATGGTTTCTTCTCTCCTTATTTCTTCTGACACAGGACATGGCAGCTTTGATATCACCACCTTCTCCCTCTCCTTATTCTCTCAGATCAGGCTTTTTCATATGAGGCAGCAAGCAAATCCAAACCCAGTCCTGCCTTGTCCCACAGCTGAACCCAAATATGTTCGGGTTTTTCCACCAGGGCACAAAAGCCCTTCTGGTCTCCACAACAGGCAGCTATTTGACACCGCATCCTAAACGTCACTGGTGGATTGTGATGTGCCCTAAGGGATGCCCTTCTCATCTCTCCTCCACTTTCCCTCTCCTTTCTGTTCTTACCAATAATTACAGCTGGGGTTAGACAAAGCCTTCATTGTACCCGACCTCCAAGGATAACAGGAGGAAAATGCTGTAAAAACTCACCCAAGTTAACTAGGCAGAACAGATGAGACTTCTTCCTGCAGTTTAACAGCAACAGCGGGAGCTTTTGCCAGTTTTATGCAGAACTTAGAAAAATGGTCAGTAATATTCTCTGGAAAACAGGGTCACATTTTAAAACCTGGGAGGAGAAGAGATTTTACTTTAACAGCAAAGAACATGCTCAGCATGAACTCAGACAGATCTATTTCCCTGAGTTATAGGCAGACCAGTGTCTTACAGAGTGGAAAGTGCTGCACCTCCTTCGGCTTAACATGATGGTGTTCAGACTCCAGCCTCTCACCCTGGGTGAGGAAACTGGGACTATGGTCTTTTTGTAAGGCTTTAACAGTGAAAGCACTGAGGAAATACTGTATGTAATTGGTAGAACTAGAACAGTTACTAAATTGCTATGAGATAGTGTTTTAGTATTTCATTGCCATTTAAAAAGAAGTTTTTAAACGGCTTTAATAAATGCTTGAGGGATGATGCTTTAACCAACTTCACAAATACTGTGACAAGGCAGTGGATATATAACTTCTTGCTGCAAATCTGAATTGCCTGAACATAAGCCATCTTAACACAGGATCACAAAACAGAGAGCACAGGTTTTCAAGTGCTGCCAACCTTAGATACCACTTCTTAGATTGTTTCATAGTCATTTGACCTGTGTCAATATAATACCACTGACTTTTTACATGATGTTACTGTTGTGTTTTGTAGGAGAAAATGATGATTTAGTTCAACTACAGCAGCTTTTTTTTACAGATCAACCTACTTTATATATACCAGATTTATATGGTCCTTTCAATCTTCAGCAATTTATTCTGGAAACAGTAAGATACCATGCTGGGAAGGCTCAGAAGGAAGATTTGCACAGTGGTTTTTCTTCCCACTTTATACAAGGGAAACTGAGCCCAAGGAGCTAATAAATGGTCAGAATCACACAGGACATTGGGCAGAAAAGAAAACTCAACCCAGACGCTAGGCATCCTAAGCTAGAGCATGAGCAGCAAGAAATGTCCAAGGGGTAACCCAGGTTAGATCGATTTCTAAAGGGTATCCTCAGTAGGAAGTCTTCTTCCAAGAAACTCATTTCTGGCAGCCCTTCCTCTACCAGCTTTCTAAGCTTCCAAGCTGCCAAAAATGAATTGCTCTCTTTGACAAAGCTCTTGAATTCATTCAGGCTAAATCTGCTGCCCCTTCTGGATTTGAGTTATTAACCATTATTTTTATCTACGATGCATCCGGCTACCACATACTCTTAAATAAAGACATTTTTCCCTTTTTTTTCTTTTGCATTTTGAAGCAAATAAAATTGCTCAAAAAGTAGAGAGGTGACCCTCCTTTGAGAAGTGCAGGATTTTCAAGTAAATCTTTAGCGTAGAGTACTTCTTACAGTAACAAGTTATTTTACTGAAGCACACGATGTAGTGGTTTTATATACCATTTATTTGCAGTCATGTAATGAAATATCTGTACTTTGTTCCAGCCTGTTTCTAATTTAGTCATCAAGAAATAAAAGAATTTGGAGAATACACCCATCTCTTATCTGGCACAACAGCAATGTCATATTTTTAATTTTGAATGAGATGACTAAAAGGGCTCCATTAGCCAAGACGAGGAACTGTTATATGGCCGTAGAAGCTGAAATGTGATAGAAATAAGTATAAATAAAGTTATCATAACCAAACCCAACTACAGCCTGCTTCCCTTGACTTCAGTTGGCATGAATTGCCTACAGTAATGTAGACATTTTAAAAGGGGGAAGAGAAAATTGCTCATTTCTCAGTCAGCCTTGACTCAGGTACCAATTAGCCAGGATGGGGAAAATTTACCCTTGAGAAAACAGCTTCTGACTATTTAAAATTGCAGCTCTGCCTCTCTGTCGTTCAAAGTCATTTGGGCACCATCCTGTAAGGAACCAGGAGAAGTGGAAGGAAGACTTGCACAGAAGAAGAGAGAAAGATGCTGCTTTTGTGCCCAAGCTTGCCAGTATTTGCCAGGAGGATCAAACAGGCAGAAATCAATGGAGTGCTCCACAGTGCCTTTGAAGCTGCATTTTCATGCTGTCTCTTGACATTCTCTATAACTGCTAGGGTAGCATGTGATAAAATGTTTGCAATGTCCAGTCTTTCTTTGTTCCACCCCTTTCCCAAACAAATGGCACATGGTTGGTGGCACAATGCACTCTCTGAAGGTGGATGCTTTCAAAACAAACCACAGTGTACAACTGTGCCTCAATTTCTCTCTGGAGTTAAAGATAAAGGTATGCTCAAATATGTATGCTAAAAGTGACCATAGGGGCTAAGTTCCTTTTTATTTGTATACATGAACAAGACTACTAGTTCAAAACAAATAAATAAATAAATAGATAAACTCAGACTAGCAAAAGCCCTGAAACCCAGCAACCGTAGCCTTCTGCTAATGGTTTGTGCCCAGAAACAGTGTACATTAACAAGCCCATCTCTGCTGAAGCTTTTGATATTGCTGTTGCACTTGACAACTCCGATACTGAAGTGGTTCAGAAAATGTCTCTGCTGGCCTTGCTAATGCACAAACTGCCTCCTTGCACTTACAGAAATGTCTCTTGCAAGCACATATTGTGCAAACACGTCAGTGTTTATTAAATCTGGGGCTGAGATGTGGAGTGGCCTCAGTCTTCTCTGATACCAAGGCAGACGATGTTCTACCCCCTGCAGGATCAGCTCTTAGCTGGTAAATAATGCTATATTCTCATCCTTCATCAAGTAAATTCCCTTTCTCTGGCAATCACACACTCTTGGAGTGATGCCAGCCTTATCCAAATGTGACTTGCCCTCTGGGGAATTTCCTTGAATATTTTCTCTCAGAGGGATGAGAGAAGCTCAGAATTATGACACCCTGTATTCATATAAATACCATGAAATCGTTGTTTACAGTGAACTGCTTATCAATCTGGCAAAAAGCCCCACTGTGCAAATGATGTGAATTGGTTAGAATAACAGGTAGCTCTTAAAGAACCTGATGCTGAAACCCAGACGTATTTATACTTTGCTGCCATGAGGTTTCTGGTGCTTAGCATCTTTTTGGATCACATCATTATATTAACTGCTCAAGTTTTCTGCAGATTAAAAGATCTGGTTTGGACTTTAGGAGACAAGATGGAAATGATTCGACAATCCAGGGGCAAGCCCAGTCAGTTCCAATAATCTCATCAAGCAAACTAAATACTTAAGTTGAAGTACAGACGCTTATTGTGGTAAGGAATTCGGTCTGGACTGGAATTTCACAGCTGGTTTTGGTATCTTTGATCTTGGACCAAATGCTAGCCCCCAGCGCCCCAGGCTTGGAGGCATCTCAGCTAGGCCACCTCTGAATCTCAGTCTTCACTGAAATACACTGCTCTATGAGGAGTGGAAATGAAGTTTCCCATGGGGTTGGACTCTGCATCTCCACATTCCTTCCGTTCCCCTCCCGGCTCTCTCATTTCCTCTCTGCCTGGCTGGGCAAGCGGCAGCATCTTTTATGCTGTGCTTGAAGTTACGCATGGGCTGACTGGCCAGCAGGTTCTTGCCTCTTATTACAGATAAGAGACTGAAAGTGTTTTTCCTCTGTGGGGCTACCCTGAGGATGTGAAAGTTAATGTCCGCCTAATATTTGCCTCTGTCAAATGGGACTGAAAGTGAATGGTGGATTAAAAAAATTCTTAAGCAGGTCACTGAAACAAGATGGTAGCATACAGTTTGGTTTCCTTGGCGCACTACTTCTAGAAACAGCTTACAGAAATTAGCTTTTCTAGCTTACTTCTTTTTTGTGCCTAAACTGATATGTTCTTCTGCAGCCAAAAACCTTGCTTCAAACATGGGATGTGTCTACTGCATGGCATCGGGTGATTCAAATTAACCTTGTGTCAGAAGCAAAAGCAGCAAAATTTAGTTTTGGTGCCTTGTCCTCTACTGTATCATGTAGCTAAATCATCATGGTTTGGTGGTAGGTGTCTGCACCACAGCCTAAGGTGCAAAGATGACAGGCTCGTGGGAGTTTGAATCCATTCCTGTAAAAGAGCTAGAGGCTTTTGATGGACCTCTTCTCTCTCAGATTCTGCTCAGGGTGGGGACAGAAACAGTGACTGGCACATTGTAGAAGACCTGGGGAAGAGAGAGGCAGAGATCAAGAACCTGAAACACACAGGATTATCGGCTTCGTCAGGGTTCCTGATAGTCTGTTTGAGCAAAAACCAGTGCCATATAAAATAGTGCCCTGCCACGGCTTCAAAACTTCCTCAGAGTGAGTGCCCAGTGTTTGCTTCCCTCAACCTGCCCACATGCACAACAGGACTTCCACCCCTTCTGCCCCACCATTAGACCTACAGACCCTGCTCCTTGCCAAGCCAAATTACAATTACTGCCAGCACTCAATCTTTATTGCTTGGATTTGATCTGTGTGTTTCTTCTCCAGCTTGCTCTCTACCCACCTCCTCATAAAGGATGGGCAGTGCCCTCACTTGGCTGTATCCCTTCCCTCCTCCTGGGCAGTCATTCCCAGGGGAGCACCCATGTGCTCCTCATTCGATAAGTGGGAAAGATGTCAAAATGTACAATGATGAAGGAACGTGTTCCAGATGCATGAAATGACACTGGGCTTCCTGAAGACGGCAGTGGACAACACTCCAGGTGTGGCTAGTCCAGCCCGCCTGGCCTTTGCACCAATGCTACCGTTTCCCTCTGCCAGGCAAGACCACATCCAGCAAAGTCTGGGCTGCAGGAGAGTTATGAACATTTTAAAAAGGAGGGTAATTTTCCTCCTCAGTTGAACTTTTTCTATGACAACCTGTTCTCTGTTACTCAGTATTTTTAAGGTTGTGATCAGAGATATTTTGGAAAACATATTGCTATCCAGCAACTGATTTGGGGGCATCCCAACAATAAATGAAATTTTAAGAATTAATTTGAAGGTGGTCAGGTAAATTAGGCTTTTCTAGGCTTAAAGGTTATGCCTATAGCATTCTAAGACCCCAGTTCTCCACTTCTTTCTGTTCAATCAGGATGGACAAAAGATGCTCTCTGTGATTGCTGCTAATTCCCCAGTGTCGTGCTGGTGGAGAGATGTTCCCATCCAGGAGTCCCTCTCCCTTGCCATCAAAGAAATGTGGCATGAGCCCATAAAACCCTCACCGTTACTCTGAGTTCAACTGCTCTACTAATGGCAATTAAAATTCATGAACTTGATTGCTCAGAGACAAGCAGAGGGAAACTGGAAATTTTTATCCCTTTTCTCTGTTAGGTTTCTCAGACATAGGGTGGAAACGTGGGTGATCCATGATCTCTGTTGAGCATCCTCATGTTATGAAGAGATCTGCTACTACAACAACAACCCAGTGATAAGGAAAAATAAATTATTTGGGATATTTTAAGGAAACAGCTGACAGAAGAGTGATGAGATATTCTTTTTTCCCCTGTGGTGATAAATTTAAAAGCCAAAGAAGCAAAAAGGTAAACAGTAAGAAAGATTCACAAGCTGCATTGTTCATTTTGATAATGTTAAAAAGCTCCAGATCAACGAGTGCAAAAAGCAGAACACGCTTCTATCGGCACAACTTGCAATGAAATCGGACATGTGCTTGTAGGTGCTAATGGCTGCCAGGAGGCAGGTTCTTTCAGCTGTCATACTCTGGATTAAAACTGATGGATGGATTTAGCATCTTTTAAAAGGTGAAATGAAAGGGTCAAAAGAACCCCAAACCTTGTTATACAGCAGTAGCTGGAAACAGGAGAAACACTACTAGAATAATTCTGACCCAATGGCCAGAACCAACCCAAAATGCTGGGAGACCTCTCAGTGAATGGCTGTCAGTGCTTAATTTTAAGGGTTATTGGCAATAATGACAGAAGGAAAAGGCAGAGAAGGCCAACATCCCCGGTGATCGTGGCCTCGAGAGGGAGTGGAGAGCCTGGGCTCCTCAAGGCATGGAGCTGGCTGGGCAGGCAGGACTGGAAACGGTGAGCAAGGAAACCGCTGCTGTATTTTCCTTCTGTGAGGGGACTCTGTGAATAGAGGAGATCACAATATGGAAATATCCTCTTCACTCCCCAACACACCAGCAAAGCTCTGAATGTGTAGGTTAACACCTATGCTGAAAGGTGGAAATTGGATTTTCTTTCAAAACTCTAGCTGAGAGACTAAACTTCATTCCCCATACACTTTATTTCAAGGGTTTGAAAGCATCTGAGGGCAGACTTGTCTGAGCTGCTCTGCTTCACTTTGAACTGCCACTGGTATTGCTGGTAGGACATCCCCCAGCTGTGTGCCAGCAACCTGCAGGTAAACCTTTTCCTGTGTACAGGTGTATGTCATGCTCTCATTAGGAGAAACTGGGACCAGTAGAGTCTTATCTGCGGTCTTAGTACTGATGTGCAAAATGTTTCTTTACAACTGTTTCAGTAGGCAACAAGGGACAGCAATGTGGCTTTTTAATGCAAAAAGACACCGTATTTCATTATGTAAAATGTCAGCTCACAGAGAGCAACATTACATGACATAAACCATATTTCATTGGCCAGAATTAAGCAATGCTTTATAAAATGCAGGTTATGTTTCAAAAGAAATTCTTCAGAACAGGCTGAAAGTTTACTCTGAGGGGGGAAAGTTGAGAATCAAATGAATATTGGGAAAAAAATTGCTGAATTAAGATCAATTCAGTAGTCATACACATTCTAGCATTCCCATTGTAAGAAACAGACCTTTACTCAGTTTATTTACTGAGGTATTCAGAAGAAAAAAAAATTGTCTTGCTTTTCTGCTTCTGCATTTATGGTTTGTAAGTTCAGCACAACACAGGAGTCTTTCAGCTCTGGCACTCTGAACAACAACCCATGAATCACACATCCTCTCAGCTACAGCAAGTACCAAGTCAAGGTTTCCCTGAGATATCGTTCTCCAGGGTGGATGGTCTGGAGTAAGTCTGACTTCTCCAAGAAGTCTGTGCTTATGGCTTTAAAGAACACATTGTTTAAGGACCAGTGAAGATTGTCTAGAAAAAAAGCCAATAACCATAAAGCCAAAGAGATCATAAAGATCCTAAAATCAAATTTTATTCTACAACATGTGAGATTCCTTTTCTTTTGCTCTAAACCTCTTCAGCATTAGATAAAGTTTCCTCAGCTGAGGCATCTGTCTGTGAAACAAATTCCAGACAGATTAGGTGAAACTGTCTTGGGCTATCTAAAGGAAAACCTGCGGTCCTTTGTTTTACAGAAAGGCTTGCTAGAAGAAGGATGTTGCTTCCATCATTCTCCAGTTTAGTCCCACCAAGCAACCAAAAACTCTCTCAACAAAAGCCAATAAACTGATGACCTTATCCTGAAAACATTTTCTTTCTTAGAAAAGGAGGAGTGCCTAGGACTCCATGAAGGCCACCCAGGAAATTGTCAACATCCACTGTACATAGAAGGAGCTCAGATACTCTGGCATTGGATATGAGAACTGGAGGTAAGCTGATTAAAAGGTACTCAGTGTAGATACATGCTGTGATGCTGCTTTAGTGACCTATGTGCCAGTTTGTAATCATGATACTATTGCTGTGTGACCTCCAGGTGCCTTCCTAAAGAGTGGTGGGACATGAGTTTGGTATGCAGATCATGAAGGGGTCTCTCACCGTTACAATGATCTTCAAATCAAAGTGATAGAAATGTAAGGCTAGAAGAGCCCTATCTAGTCCTCATGCCATGCTGTGGCAAGGTCCAGTACAGCAGGTCCTCTTAACCCAACGTGAAGAAAAACCAGAACAGCCTCTGGAGGTTAACAACATGGACCTCTAATGCCACAGCCCCTGTCAACACTCACATGAGATGAAGTGTCTGGGCTGAATATTTTCTAAGTGTTTTCACTTATATATAAATACATCCTTCCCTTTACCCACACATGTGCATGTTCACTCTCCTGTAGAGAAGCCTTTTAGAAAAATGAACTTGCTATTAAAATGACAGCTTGTTGGACAGCAAAGACAAATTAGTGCTAGCTGCAGAATAATTACATTGACAAATTGCTTGAGTTGTATAACGTTAATGTCAGTGAAAAGCCCCAGGTCCTCAGCAAAACTGTAGCAATATGGGAAAAATGGAGAGGAAACCAGGACCCCAAAGAAAGTTTTTGAAATGTAAACAGAACAATAGTTCTGTAATTCAGGGTAATTACAGAATGGTGGGGAACAGAAGGACAGCTTTAAACTCTTCCTGGGGCTGCCTTGCATGTGAGTTGCTCCTTTGACTTCAGTCTATTGCTAATGTCACCAAGTAGCACTTGCAGAATTGAAAACTAAACGTGTAATTAAGATCCCCTTGAAATTAAAGAAACCATAACTTCTAACCTCCCTGGCACAGAGACTACTATTTCAAGAACAGTAATGATTAGCAGATCCCTTATTTTTTACTTGAACTTATAACAACAGTTCGGTGTATAGATTCCTTACATCATCGTGTGTGCAACAGGAGACCAGAACAAATATTCCAGTGAGGCAGTAAAACCATATTGAATTTTCCCAGCCACCTCAGCATCTTGAAGGCAGATTTTGAAGGTAACTGTGACCTATACAACTCTCCATACAGCCTTTTATTGACTTTATGGCTCACAGAGAAAACTACAATGCTGCTGAAACTGGGCTGGCTGAAAGGAAGAGCATGGGAAAGCACTGCAGTGATCTGCACTGTTTATGCAGTGAGTTTTTATAAATGTCATTCCTGGAAAATTTGAAAAATTTTCAGAGTATAAATAATTTTTCCCCCAAAGGATTTTGAAGTGCAATGCCACATTTTAAATTAACAATGAGGTAAATCAAAATTAGTTTGTTCAAACAACTGAGTTTATTTTCTTAAGGATGAGGTGGAACATTTTAAGTAATTTGATTCAAGTAAGGGCAAGAAACTTAGTTGTAGGTCTTCACAGCATTCATATTAATTTCCTCTCCCTTTTGCTTCAGTTCAAATGTTCAAATCCACCACCAAAGTGGCAAGTTCATTTCTAAAACAACCTACTGGCTCAGCAGCTAATTGTAAGTTAAAACCAAGGTGTGGTAGCTGAGTTCAGTACAAACCCATAAAAGTACTTCATTTCCCTGGGCACTAGTATTTACTTGCAGGTTTAATAAAAGACCCTGACCTGCACAGTTTATAAAAACTTATCAGTCTGCACTGTGAATTTTCTTTAATATTGAAAACTGGATTTAAAAAAAAAAATCATCTGAATGGCCCTTATTTTCTGAAGTGTGAAAGGAAAACATTTATGTTTCTATAATGAGAGTATGGGAATTAAATGCTGTGATGTCAGACTAAGTAGTATTACTTTAGCTTCTATATGGTTGAGTGATTTTACTATAATAGTTTCTCATAATAAAGCTTTCTATCTGTAATACATAGAGGATAGAGAGACTGACAGAGCTGTAATCTTTCTTTCAGAAGCATAGTGTTAAGTGAACAGGGGCCAAGTGAAAATATAATTCCGAAAGGAAGATAACGATGGCCCTATATAAGGCTGAAATAAGACGTGTCACCATTTCAAGTGAAAGATATTAGCTCTGAAAACAATGCCATATATTAAGAAGAGATGTCACATGAAGTCAGCTTCGAATTTATTCTACAGGTCTAGAATTTGTTTGTGGCAAAAGGCTGCATACAACTGTCAGTTTTGTATAGCCCCTACTCTTGTCACTGCAATTTGCTGTTTATGCAGCGCTGTGCGTGCTGAGCATTGAGCACATTTAGGAAGACTAGGGCCCTGCCCCAAAAAACTCACCATTTACTAGACCACAGAATGAACAAACATGTTCTCCTGGTTTCACAGCTGCCTGCGTGTACATGCAAAGCTCTTCCATGTGTACCGAGGCAAACTAAGCCTGGAACAGCTTCAGCATGGATGGTAGCTTCTACTGGTGCTGCCAACTACTCATCAGACCACACTGAAATTAGTGCTGCCTTCCATTTCTCTCCCAAAACTCCTGAGCTGTCTTTTCCACAACCTTTTAAGTGTGTATGGTCATTGGTGAATGAAAGGCAAATACAGCGGTGGCCCTTAACTCTACTCTGACCCACATTGCTACTACACAATGCCACCAAAATTTGAACAGAATCACAGAATCATTCAGGTTGGAAAAGACCCTTGGGATCATTGAGTCCAACCATCAGCCCTACCCTACAAAGTTCTCCCCTACACCATATCCCCCAACATCTCATCTAAACGACCCTTAAATACATCCAGGGATGGTCACTCCACCACCTCCCTGGGCAGCCTATTCCACTGTCTGACCACTCTTTCTGTGAAAAATTTTTTCCTAATGTCCAGTCTGAACCTCCCCTGTTGCAGTTTAAAGCCGTTCCCTCTTGTTCTGTCACTAATCACCTGTGAGAAGAGACCAGCACCAACCTCTCTACAATGTCCTTTCAGGTAGGTGTAGAGAGCGATGAGGTCTCCCCTCGGCCTTCTCTTCCTCGCACTAAACAGTCCCAGCTCCTTCAATCTCTCCTCACAGGATCTGTTCTCCAGGCCCTTCACCAGCTTCGTTGCCCTCCTCTGCACTCGTTCCAGCACCTTTTATCTCTCTTGTATTTAGCTGCCCAAAACTGGACACAATACTCCAGGTGTGGCCTCCCCAGTGCAGAGTACAGGGAGACTATCACCTCCCTACTTCTGCTGGGGTTACGCTGCAGTAAGATTTTATACAGCCGTAAGTTATCACCAGGTCTAATGTGCTTGTGTCTATTATTTTTATATCACCCCGCTCAGTCACGTCAAAGCCCAGCACTACAGCATCGCATTTTTCCTGGGCCCATACACGTGATTGTGCGTTGTGGAGAACAACCTGGGGAAACGATGGCAGCAGTAGTTTATAATCTGCTACCAGGTGATGATGGTTGGAGGAGCCTGGCCTAACCTGGAGGCTAGCACCTCAGGCGCCTGCTGGCCTCAGAGGCAAAGGCCTCAGGGAGCTTCCAGGGCGGAGCAGGGCCCTCAGCCACCAGCCCGAGAGGTGTAACCTCCATTTTCAGCCTGCCCTGCCTGGGATTTGGGGGAGGCGGTGTTTGTGGGGTGCTGGGGGAAGCCCATCCCACCGAGCAACACCTGCTGCCAAAGCAGCCCCACATCGAAGGGCTGTGTTCTCTCAGAGCGGCGGGTGGGCTGCGGCTCCTTCCCCCGCGGAAGGGGCCGCAGCCCACCCGCCGCTCTGAGAGAACACGTCCCCTGGCGCTTCAGCCCCCTGAGGGAGCAGCCGGGAGCTGCGGTCCCTTTAAGACGCGGGGGCGCGCGTCACGTGGTGCGCACCGGCTCTCGGGCGGCGGTGTAGTCCCTTGACCGGGGTGGCAACGTCGGCCAGCGGGGCTAACGGCTGTGGGGGGGACTACAGCTCCCAGCGGCCACCGCGGGGACGGGTGAGCTCACCGGCCGCGCCCGGGCAGGCCTCGCAGTGCACGCCGGGAGTTGTAGTCCGCCGTCCCCCTCGGCGACGGGCTGTGGCGCGGAGCGAGAACTACGTATCCCAGCGTGCCCCGCGGGGCGGGTTCCCGTCAGCGCAAGGGGGAGCCCCCCGACGTAAAGGGGGATCACTTTCCCCTTGTGTCCGCCATATTGGACGGTAACTCTGGTCAGCGGCGCTGGGGCCGAGGGAGTCCCCGTGGCCGTGACAGTCGGTGCGCTCCGCTCCTCGGCGCCCGGGGTAGCCCGTGCCCCGGCCCTGCCCGTCCCCTCCGCTCCCGGGCGCTCGCGGCGGCCCCGCGCCCCTTCCCCTCCTCCTCCTCCTCCTTCTTCTCCTCCTCCCTCCCCCCCCCTCCCCGCTCCCTCCTCCCTTGCCCGGGTGTCAGGCACGATGAGTCCGGCCGACGCCAAGCGCGGAGCCAAGCGCCGGAAGAACAAGCGGGGCGGCGGCCTCAGCAGCACCGGCGGGCCGGGACCCAGCGGCGGCGGCGGCGCCGGCGGCCTGGGCAAGGCCGGGGCGGCGGCGGGAGCGGCCCCTCTGCGGGCTGCGACCCAGGCGGCCGCCGCCTCGCCGAGCGCGGTGGGCGGCCTGCTGACAGCGCCGGCGACGGCCGCCGGCAACGGAGCCCTGGGCGGCGGCGGGGCCGCGGCGGGACACGGCGAGGTGAGGGGGGGGGGGGCGCCAGGGCGGGCGGCGGTGACATCCCGCTGCGGCGGGCCCGGCACACACCCACCCGGGCGGGCGGTGCTGGCAGCCGGGGGGCGGCCGCCGCGCCATCCGCCCTCTCCTCCAGCCCTTTTCGGTGGGTGCGGGCCCCGGGGCCTCGGTGGGGCGGGGGAAGCGAGTGCTGGGCCCCTCGCAGCGGCCGGGGGCCGCGGCGCTGCCCGGCGTGGCGCGGCGGTGGGGCTGGGCAGTGTCCTCGGCTCCCCACCCTTTGTGGGGGAAGGGCAGCGCAGGCTGCTCGGGGCCGTGTCGTCCGGGGGTTTCTGCTGAAATCCCGGCAGGAGCCAGCTCCAGGGTCCTCATCCTTGGGGGTCTTCGGACTCGGGCCCCACCTTAATGCGGGAGCTGTAGGAAATAGGCGGGCAGGCCTTGAAAAATCAAAAATATACCTTTGTGTATTTTTTTTCCTATTGGAGCCCTTTTTGCAGTAGACAACTTCGTTAAGCATAGAAGGTTCACTGTAGCTTGGGCTGTGGTTTGCACTCTGGTGCCTCAGAATAATTTAGATCTGTTACATTATTTCATAATGTGGTGAAATTTGTTGGGAGCCGATTGTGTGGTTTAATTGGTCTTTTTTTAATAAAAATTGCTCAAGGATTAGGCCTTTAAAAAGGTATACTACTGGCTCAAGTGACAAAAAAGTAAATAAGTTTACGTTCCTTTCTCATGTAAAGGTTACCCCAGATTTTTTGTTATCTACACAAAGCTTGCATTTAGGTATCATATTTACAAAAGCATTTCCTGCTGACAGCATCTTTAGACTTCCATGTGTATGTCATACAGCCTGCTCCGTTTCCTCTCTCACTCTCATAAACTTGTACATGTGAGGGGGAAATAGAAAAAAATAGCTTTTGTGATGTAGGGTCTCTGAAATACCATGATGTAACAAATGTTTTTTTTTTTTGTTCTCCTTGTAATTTTGTGCCCATCTATTTTGCTAGGTCAACAAGCAATCTGATGTTTGTAGATTAACTTCCTCTCCACTCCCCGCCCCCCCCCCCCCCCCCCCCCTTAAATCTTGTCTTTCTATGCTCTCATACTTGGTTACCCAAAATCCACAGTTTTAGATTAACCATTTCTGTATGTCTGTTCTAATCTGACACTTATTTCAGGCATAATTTCCTTTTGGGACAGTAACCCTTATATGATTTAGATATCCAGAATGATGTACATAATGGCAAAGAGGTGTGCAGGTTTTTATTTGTAACTTGCAAGTCATCACTAAACTCTGTTCTAGTTAAACCTCTAGCAGGAAGATACATCTTGTTTTGTTTTACGTTTTAGATTGCAAGTTCTTCCAGGCACAGGTTCCTAGATATTGTTGGAATAAACATGGTAATGCCAAGGGAAAGACAACAAGCAGTGGAGTGATATGCAGAATGGAGCATTGATGTGATTCAAATAGTGAAGGCTCCACTATCCCTGAAATTTTGATCTGTTTGTATCTTGTGGTTATGTGTAGTCGAGGACTTTAGTTCTAATCTAATCACACTGAATGAATTCTGAAATTTGTCTTGAAAGGGCAACATCGCTGCTAGTCTTCCTACTTAATGTTTCTTCTTTCTTTCAGACTAGGTACTTCCTAATAAAATTTCCCAGTCTTCAGGAGTCTTCACTTGGAAAGTATAAGTCATATCTTCAAAATGAAATACAGTATTTCGGCACTAAATTTCTGGGAAAATACTTGTGTATATTACATGTACTGATACGTTATTCATACTCTTATAAGTGAGCACAACATGCTATTTGGAATGCATTTGTAACTTTGTCTTAATTGATCTTTTTTGCTTATACTCCTGGATGTCTATGCAATTTGTCAAATGTTTCTATTTCACTTAACGGTGTAGTGCAAGTGATTCTGAAGACTGATGGACAAATGGGGAATTAAGAAGTTGACTGAATAGATCAGTTAGTTGAGCTAGAATAAACCTGCAACACACACCTTATTTAATCAAACAGTAAGCATAGTAGAATTAGATTTTGAGGATAGATAAATCCCTGTGCTCAGTTTCTGAAAGGTAATGCTTATACTCCATAATGCTCCTTTAAAGTTGGTGTTACTTCCTCCATACTGGTTTCAATGACCTTTTTCTTGACATTTCAATACCTTTCCAATGGTGGTGACATATGAAAGTTGCTACTGCTTGCTTCAAAGATGAAATCTTAAAGCATAACATGACTGTTACTTACATGAGTATGTGATCTCCCTAATGGTTAATAATTTGCTAGTTAAGGGTACATGGTCAAAACAAGACTTAGTTCTTTGAGTGAAAGACTAGCATATGTTTTTTCTGGATTAAGTTGAGAAAGAAAACTGTGTATTTTACATGACTGATCACTTCTAAATTAGGTGCAATATTTGTTTTGGCTGTATGGAGAGTAAGCAATGCACTAATAGCTGTAAAGTAGTAACCAGAGTTGCTTTACTTTCATCTTACACAGAATATTGTAAAGTTCCTGTTAGTGGGTAAGAGAAATCATCAGCCAATTCTCTGCTGGACAATCTTGAATGTTTAATCTCTCAAAATATATAAAATATAAAAACCCCATGATTTCTGTATTTGCTGCACAGCATAATGTTTTCTCCTTGTTAGCATGCTTTCTGTTTTCCAGCTTTCGTCACTTCCCTGGTTTTAGGGCATCCGTTCTGAATGTGGTGGGCACATCCTTCTGCTAACATTCTATTAGATGGTTATTCCAAAACTTGTCTGAAATGTAGAGTGAAACAGGATGTTGAAGGAGTCATCCCTTGTATGCTCCATGTTCTTGTGTGTCAATAATAGTTCAGAATGATGTATGCTTTTAACATGCTTTATAAAACAGGTTGAACAGAATTTTAAAAGGGCTGTATTTATGGTTGAAACTAAAAGCACATGTGCCAGTATTGAAATTCTAGCTAAGCCTGTTAGAACTAACAAGTATATTTTATTTGAGGTTTTTATACACCTTATCTGGAGGGGTTTTTTAAGACTGTAGGCTAAATTCTGCATTAGAATACATGCTAAGTCCTGTTCTGGGATGCAAGTGGGCAACTCCTAATGGAATCTTCCTGGAAGCTACGTTGCCCCATGCACATGCTTTATAGCATCCAAATTCATCCTCTCTAGCACTATGAGATGTTTTAGAATGATAGTGAAATTAAGGATGCTTTGGCAGTGTTTCAGTGGAAGGGAGTATCTCAGTTTTTGGAAACCTGTAGCTGTGTGGAGTTACTGGAAACAAAGTAATTGAGTTGTGTGGTGCTGCTGCAGGACTTCCCTAGGATTTACATTTTTTTCCTTACAGAACTATTTACAGCAGTGTTACAGAGTGAAGAGTTAGGTATCCTATAAATAATAGTAATTTTTAGCCAGAAAATAAAATAAACATTTTGAAGTTTAATGTATATATTTAAAGAAATAGATCTTGCTTTCTGTTGGTTTGTTTAATTATTATTTTTTTTAAAATTCAGTAGTGCATTGCGTCAGGCCTTCATAATTTGATCCTATAAATTTTTGACTGACAGTTGGATTATTGATGCTGTGAGATGCATTTGATTATCAACCACTGTATAACTCATAGATATACTGTAGCAAAATTGTCTGTTCCTTATGTTCAGGTACTTTGGGGTGAGGAGTTTTGTGTCAGTGGCTGATCAGCTGCAGTTGTAGTTTTTGTTACAGGCCTGACCTTGTGTTATTAAGGGGAATAATTTAGTAGCCATTTTACAGTGCTGTCACTTACATTTTTCAAAGTATTGTTTGTCAATTGTAGTAATGTATTAAATCTTCTTACATGTGAGCTGTCTGTTTTAGAATTTTCATCAAATATTTCACTGGACTATTCCTTTATTACAAGATACTGCTTTTTAAATGGGAGATGCTATACATAGCAGACCATACATTGCCACCTTTTAGACCATTTTTTTTAGCAGCTTTGAAGTTCTTTGCATTTTACTGATATCTGTGCTTGATTTATTGTTTGAGATTTTCCCTTTTTTTCTCTTCCCCCTCCATGATTCAAACATTCAAAAGAAATAGTATACAAAAGAGGAGCTTTGTCAGGAACTCAGAAGTTCAGCAAATAGCTAGCTTTTGTACTTTTATGTTGGGCCTCCTCCTGTCTAAAAGCAAACTTATTTTGGCCATTTTTTTTGGTCAAGGTTCAGGTAAACTAGAGAAATTCCAATAAATAAAATAGTATTGTAACCTCTACTCCTCAGGCTGAGAAAGCAGGTACTTCTAAACACTCATAACACTTACTCAGTGAAAAATAAGTCTTTTTGACAGTCTGATAGCATATTTGTTCCTCTGACTAAATGCAGTTCACTCTCTCTTTTTTTTAAATAGACATGCAGTCCCTGCCCTGAAGAGCTTATGCTCTGCTTATTTTTTTTTGATAAAAGGAGATGTAACAGAATAGGATAACACTATTAGGATTGGGTTTAGGTGGTATGGTTGAGTTAACTTGCTAATTTAGAAAGAGATTCTATTGTGGCTTAAATGAATCTTAACTAGAACATTTCGAACTTTAAAACAAGCTTAATAGTTGCATAGCATTCACATTAATAGCTCTTTCTTAGATTCTTCCTGTGATCGGTTAAGACTAATAGATCTGAGACCACAGGCACAAGTATTAGTGGTGTGTTCAGATCTTGTAATACTGCTCCTGGGAAGTGTGTGTCTGTGTGTACTCATGACCTTGACGTATATCCAATCCCTGAGCACTCCATTTCTCCCCCACCTCCTGCACCTGCTCTATCATGGTGAATTGATAATGAGAATAATCTGTTGTGAATTGTTAGATGAAACATGTGGAAAGTGTGTCCAAAAAAAAGACATCTGGTTCAGTGATGTCTGATCTGTACTAGCTAGGCTAACTATCCTCCTATGGCTTTGTTATGAGATATTTGATTCTGGGTGTGAAGGCAAAGGATTTTTTTTTTTCCTTGCTATATTGTTTGCAAAATGGTTGAGAGAGATTGAGAGGGAGAAATGTTTTACTCTAAAAAAAAATGTAGTGACTCCCTTCTCCTCCAAACTTCTGTTTCCTGTCTGTGAAAATGAGACCTTGTTGATTTAATTTGGAACTAGATTATTATGAAAAGTTAGTTCTGAAATAGGTGCATATTGATGAGACTATTCAGGGTTCTTGTCCAGTTTTTGTCCTGCAATTTTTTTGATCCCAAGCAGTACCTGAAGCTTCATTTAGATATCTGATACCACATTATTTTTTTGATTATGGCATTTATCATTTTGTAGTGGTATCCCATCTTGAGGGGAGCCCTCAAATCCTTTCTGCTTTACAGTCTGTGTAAGGAAGGGATCCAGGCTTCCTCTCTTCTTGCCTGGCAAGGAGAACTGTGTGGATGTGGAAATTCAATTTGGTGGTGTTTGGTGCCTGCAGGACTGATGTATGTGTAGTAAGGGTGGTCCTTAACAAATACAGGTCTGCTGAAGATATGTTGTGAAGAAGCTATTAGGAGAAATAACTGGGAAATAAACCTGCTTTGTTTAGGATGTACAGGGCTTCATGGATGTGCTAGGCAGTGTTCCAGGTTTATATGGATCTGGGTAATCAAAGAAGATTTAATATTTGTCAGGGCTCCTTCACTGGTGGGAAAGGAGGTCATATATCCTCTTTTATTAAGGTAATGAAAACAGTTCCTACATTTTCCTTTCTTGTGGTAACTTTTTTATTTTAATAGTGACTGAGGTAGCTTTGGACTGCTCTGTTTGAGAAAGAGTATTCCATATGTGAAATTTTCCGAGGATAATTAAACAGAAGGAAAAATTTGATTGAAATGGATAGAAGAGTGCTGCAGTTCAGTTCTCTTTCTTTGCTAATATCTTAATCTACAAGTTCCAAATTTCTTGTGCTGCAAATAAAGAGTTCAGCTGGGAAATGACTTTTATGATGCTGTTCTTAATGTTATTATGGGAACTGCCCAAATTGAGGCTCGTCTGAGGATGCAGTAAAATAACTATGACATTATTTTTTTGATACAAGAAATACTTAATTTTATATTGTCAAAATTCATGGCAGCCTGTGACATTATTGACCTTTACCTCCTAGCTGTGTGAGGAAACACACCAGGAATAGTATTAAAGATAGGTCTGAGCAATATAGTATTTTTCCTGAAGTATATATTTTCTTTTTCATATCTTTTCTATATGTTTTCTTTTTTAATATAGAATGTACAGCTGCCTTAGTGGTGCAGAGGTTAGTATGAGCACTGTTTTACGAAGTGGATTTTAGGGGAAAAATTAATGGGGTTGCCTGTGAGCCTGTTTGACTGTTGAATTGAAGTTGTTCATGTTGGACTGGTGATAGTGCTGGAGAAAAACTTTCTTGGAGTGTGAACTTTAACCATGTTCTTAAATAATCAACTTACCTTTTGTTGTACAGGCCAGAAATGTAGTTCTCTCCATCTCAAATATCTTGTAATGATAGAACATACTCGGGCATCTGAGAGGGAGGTGCTCCTGTTTTGCATCACTGTAGAGTGGCCATCTCTACTCTTTATTAAAGGAAGCCTTGAGGAACTTTGGTATGAGCCTAGAGTTGGATAGTATGAAAAATCTCTGCAGGAGGCCATGCTTAGCCTATGCTTGTCTATTGAGTTATGGCTTCTTTCTTTATTTGAAAGAAAAAAAACCAAACCAAAACCAGCTGGAGCTCAAAAGGGTTGAGATGAGTGACCCCCTGCGTCATTTCTTAAAACTGAAAGGGTAGCTTTGCTCACGTATAGGGAGGAACAGAAGAGTGACTCCACTATGCGTTTCTTGGAAGAAAAGCTCTGGGTACTTCCATGAAACATTGCTGTACATAGTCTCTTCTCAGGCCTAGAGAAATAAAACAGAATAGGTTGCAAATGCCTCTGTAGTGTTACTTGTGGTGGAATGCCACAAAGTTAAGTCATCATGCACAGTAGATCTTTACACTAGTCCTCCTTTAACACGTTGATCTGTTGAACTGGTTTGTAGTACCTTTGTCAAGTGTTTGCTTCTGAAGGAACTTCAAAAACATGAGACCACAGTCATCCAGGTAAATAATTTTTTACAGGGTTACTAAAGTCAGTATTTTGAAGTCCAGAGCTTTGGAGTGCCTTGATCTAGAGCAGACTTGGCATCTGGGCTTTAGGGCTTCTTGTATGGTCTCATCTTCTACTCATCTTAGAACCTGGCTGTGAGAAGTGAACTCCTGGCAGTGCAGGAGGGGCCAGGAGCCTTCCGCTGTGGTAGGCAGCGAGGACTAATTTCTGGGAGTGTGCATGGATGGCAGTTGCTGGTAGAAAAAGCTGCTGGTTTTATTTTAACTGCTTTGGCAGCAGTTCAGTGGTCTGTGTTGAGCTGTGAACAGATGGAGGATGTGATCAGCTGTTGGGGCAGTGTTTGCTGCTCTAAATAGCTGTTCCTTGTCTTCTCCAGGGAAAGGTAGCAGGGTGGATAGAAGTGTCCGGGTGGCAGCCCAGGGGACTTCACTGTTCTAGATCTAAATTTTCAGATGCTCATCTTTATTCTTCTAGATATTAATTATGCCTACGCTATCAAAAGTGTTAGTTTAGTCATAGCTTGCATTGCAATGTCAGCTTTGCTCACTTTGATCCGTAAGTCAGTTGTTGCTCTTTTTGGAAATAACAGCTTCTCTGCTTAAAAGTTAAAGCAAAACCAAGCAGTGTAGAGAACTGGGCAGTGGTTGGTTTATGTCCCAAATCTGTGAATATGCTTTCTAAAGGTTGTATATAAATATATGCATCACTATCATAGAACTCTAGTGATTGATATCTGTTTATTAAATATTATATGGTTGATAGGTTAGCTACAGTAATTAAATCCAATAGTTGTTCTGTAAAAATGTAAAGGACTCCATAGATCCATAACTCTCTGTAGTTTTCTGAATTAGGAGTGTAAACACTAGCAACTTAAGTCTCTGCTAAGGCTTTTGGTACTTAGCCTTATGTGGACAACAGTGAAATAATTGAGAGGTGTTTCTGTGTAGTTTTCTTTTTCCCTCTCCCTTACGGTCTCACTCACCTCCTTTAGGAAATCTGCAAACATAGCAGAAGTACCAGCTGAAATTACTCCCCAAAGAGGGTATTGGAGAGTACAGCATCAGAAGCTGAAAGAGGTTTACAGTAATGGGAATCTCATTTAGTTATAACACTCAGACAGCTATTGGCAAGGGGGGAAAAATGCATATGGCGTGTTGTGTTAGGAGCATCCATCTACTGAGCCAGCTTTCATCTAAAATTGGTCATCTAACCTAATCGATGATCTGGATTCGTGGTAGTAATCTGCCTCTCAGGTGGATTTAGCACATCTGTGTGCTAGCATGGCTGTCCGGCTTCTGCCAGAGCTGGTGCATAATAACTCAGAGTTCGTGTTCAGCCATGTCCATCAAACATTCTTTCTGTAGCACCACCACCAACTATTTAGGAGCTATAAACCTGGATATTTGTCAATTAGACTGACATCTGAACAAGACCCTGAAACACTTGTATTTAGCAAAATACTGCTTTCTCAGGGGCTGGTCTTTTTTGGTCTACTTTTATTCTCCCCATCTGTCAGAAGAAACAGGTGGCAATTACAGATCTGATAAGAGAAGTCTGTGGTTAGTGAATGGGGATGATGTCTTTGGAAGGATAGAATAAGACTAAAATGGCTTTTTCTTTCCTCTTGGATGATGTAGGAGATGAGTTAATGTGGATGAGGAGAGAAAGCTGTAAAAGAGCAAGCATTATTGATGTACATGAAATATGCTTAGCCTTTTAAAATGGGCAAGTCAGTTCATGAAAGAAAGACTCTTGAACATATTAACTGAGCGTGACATTATGTAACCTTTTTTTTTTTTTTAACTTGACTAATAAGTTTTGGTCATGTCCTTCATAGGTTTTGAGTATCTGTCATTAGTGACATCTAAAACTTAATTATATCAGCATTGTAAGGTGAGGGACAGAAAAGGCTGTCAATTGAATCCTACTCCTGGAAGAAGTCTATTAATGCAAGACATGACTCTTTAAAATCTATGTGTTTCTTTATTAGGGCGTATCTCATTGTGTGTAGTGCTGAAATTTGTTGGAAACTGTATTAAATGTAACATACACCTAATGGTCTGCAAAATGCTGTAAGGCTCTACCTTGACTCCGGTTCTGCTTTAAGCTTTGTGCTGTCAGACTGCATCAATGACAGCTCCTTTACAAACAAAAGAAGTGGCTTTAGGCAGGGGTGCCAGACATGAATGCACTCTGCCACCCGCTTCTTCTCTTTGAGGCTTTCTTCAAAGAGAGAGAACTAGTGCAAACAGCTGTATGTTGATGTGGTTGGAGTCAGTGCACTGACTGTGGGCACTGCAAACTTTTGGATTTTTTTCTGTATTTTTGGACTAAAGTAATTTTGCTTTTAAACTAAGATGATTTTTTTTTTTTTGAAAGCCAAAGCTTGTTTTCTGGCTGGTTTTTTTGGTGTTTTTTTTTCCTACGTGCAGAAATAGTAGTTTTAGCTCTGAGAGCAGAACTCTTCCAAAGCTGGGAAGGTGGTGCTACCACAGAATTGTACACAAGGGTAGTTCACCTATTTTCTAATAGTAAGTGGCTTTTTCCATTGATCTAGGTGCAACGAACTGTGATGTAAAAATACCTTGAGTTCACATGTTTTCATAGACAGACTTTTGTTTGTGAATATTACAAGAAGTTACAGACCATCTTTCAAATTCTATAACCATATTAAACCCAATAGTTGACTACTTCAAACTTGTTGTAGGGAGTATTGAACAGAGATGGATGTGAGGCTCTGAATTTGGATGGCACTAATGTTGATGCAAGCCCAGGGACACTTTCATGGACAGATGTGTGAGTGAGAATGGGCGTGTGCATGCTTATACATGTGTGTGCATGTATCCAAGCTTTTTAAAACATGGCATTTTTGAATGTGGATTAATGATGTTGCTATGTAAGTGTAGGCACGAAGTAAATACTTTGTGTGCATGTATGTTGTTTTTATTAGAGCGCATACATATGTGTTAGGGCTGCTGAGGGATAAAAAGTGCCTGAGTAAATGTTTAAGGGTTCTTTGCCACACTGGGTCTCAGTGAAACCAGTCATTGGGAACAGAAGAGTTTGCCTTAAAAAGCAGTTCTAAGCCACAGTACAGTTTTGCCAGCCTTTAGTGTTTAATTGGTGTGGAGTTAATGACCAAAAGATTTCTTAATTGCCGTAATGCTTCCAGGCTGCTTATCTTCAATAAGCTGCTGCTACAACAGATGGCAAGTTAGTGGTTTAGCAGTGGTTCACTAGAAGTTTTTCACTGCTTTATTTTAATGGCCATAACTTATCTATGCAGGTATAGTGTGTAGTTGAAACCCAAATATTCACTGGAATAGGCTTCAGATGAATTAAGGTTTTATTCTGTCACTCAGCAAGAGATAGAACACTCTTTTACTGTCAGAAGAAACTTTGCACTTTTATCTGTGTGATCATCTTATTTTATCTTTACTTCGTTTTCCTGGCTACTCCCAAGATTAATCTCCACTATACTGTCAATTCTCTGCTTTTTTCAGGGAGTCTGCAGGGAATTGTACTGGTGTCTGCTGTGATTTGAGACAGCTTGCAGCAGCAGCCTGAAGCTGACTGTTTTGTTTTTTTTTTTTTGTTAGTGTCATAACTGGCTAAGAGTCTGAACCACAGGAATGAAAGTGGACAAAATTAAACTTCCATAATTTTCAGATATACTTTGCTTTAAAAAAATATTTCTATGCTTTCAATGGAAAAAAATTACAATGATTTTTTTCTCTGTCTGAGAACAGGCTACCATACTTGTACAGCTATAAATTTGAAACCTTATGTAGGAGGAGGAAGAACTTTGTACTGAGGAACACTGCAGAGTAACAAAGTTAAATATTAATTATTATTTCATGTTTTTGGAAGTGATGGCATTGGCGACCTAGCTTTTTCAGAATTATGGGGAAATCATGACATTTAATCATGCATACGTTGACTATTATTTAGACTGCTTGTTGCATGTTCTTTAAACTTGATGGCTGTGTCTTATGCCTTTGTAATAAGAATGAGAAGAGTATTCTTTTGTCAATATTTAAAGTTACTCTGGGCATATATTTTCATTGCAAATCAGGTGGAATATCTAGTGACTGCGTGTGGTTTAAGGGATTGTTCTGGTCCCCAGGAATTTGTTAAAACATTACTAGTAGTGGCCAAAACATTACTAGTAATGGCTTGTGGAAATTTATTCCTTAATACAAATAGAGCTTTCCAATAGAAGTCTGAATGGGTGCTTGCCTTTGTGGCTTTTGACGAAGGACAAAAATGAGTATTTGCGTAAATGTGAAGCCAGTTCTGAAACAAATACTGAAGTCAGTGGGTTGCATCTTATGATGCTTCCTGTTAGTGGGACTGGCTCATCCTCTCAGTCAATAAGGTATTTCTGACGATTTGACAGCTAAGCTGCAAAAGTCTATGGTAGTCCATGTCTGTTTCCTGTTAAAGCCTAGAGGATCCTAACTAGCATTAGACCTCCCTTATACTGAAGACACTAAAAAAATCCATTAAATCCAGTTACTCCCAATCCTGTTAATATTTATGATAATCCTGAGAAAGCCAACATCCCTATCATTCATTAGCTTTTTGCATGAAGTCTTGGCTTGGCAAAATGGCTGATACATAGTGTGCAATGCTATAATATGAGGATACTTGAGGTATTGCCCTAATATTAAAAAAAAAAAGTCCTAAATAATTGTATTTTTACATTTGAATTGTTTTCCCAAGTTCAGGATGAATTATTCTGATGAGAAAAGAATTTTCTATGGTTTCTTTGTGACTCATGTATTTCCTTTTTTTTAATAGCAGGAAGTTAGTCTTCACTGTTTGCTTGCATTGTCCTATCTGCCACTTTTGCCACAAACATTGTTTTGTATGGTTTGCTTGAGTAATTTTAACTTTTTGAAGTTACATGCAAAGTTTTTTGTAATGTTTGTATTAACTCATGATCAGCAAAAAAAACCTTCATGCGGTGGAGTCTGCCTTTATTGATGGTTTTAAGGCTTTGTATTTATGACTAGTAAATTTTTAGTGTCCTTGTCTTAATCTTTTTCACCAAAACGGGTATTTTGTAGGGGGGCTGTCTGTGACATGAGAGAGTTTGGGTAAGTATAGGAATAATCTATTAATAAGTGTTAGTACGTGGTCAGGGAGGTGTTACGTCTGATGATTATTTCTTTTGTAATTGTCTGCTTAGTGGGGTTTACTGGGGTTTAGTGGAGCACGAATCCCTTTCATTAAACCATGAGAGGATCACTGGAAGAAGATGTCTTTCTGGCACCTGGTGCGTCTGCCTCTCCAATGTTTTTGTGATTCTTCCTTTCCTCTTAAGCAAAATTTGATCGACACTAGTGAACAGGGAGGAGGATGGCTGTAGCTCTTCTTTCTGGAAAGCCAGCCCTTTTTGTGGTCAGGCATCCTGATCTAGTTGGCCTTCCTGAAAGGAAATTACATTGGATAGGCTTACAACTCCACTCTAATGCCAGAAAATAGTGGTGGGAAAGGTATAAAGGATGGTTATGTGTCCCACTGCTACTGTCTGGATTTATCCTTCTGATTAGGGTGTCTTTTTCCATCTTCCTAATCACACTTTTACTTGTATGTTTGTGAGGGAGAGCATGGATTTGAGTAACTGGTGAGCAGGCACTGAGCAAGCAGGCAGTCTGAGCACAGCAGTGTACGAGGAGCTCCGTAGCTACCAGGGAAGTTTGGCCCTGTTTTTTCTCTTTGTGAATTGTCTTAGGTAGACTCTGCTGATTACAGTACTTTTAATCTTCTTTTAAAATATTAATGGACAACAGTATTGGTAATTATCTACCTTGATACATACTAAAAGGTAGATGATTTGTCTGAAGAATACAATTAATTTCCTTTATGATTGGTTTTTTTTGTTTGTTTGGCGGGCTTTGTTTGGTGTTTTTTGGTTGGTGGTGGTTTCTCTGTTTTCTTTTTTTGGGGGGGAAATTGCACTGTAGGAAGCAGACATAAATCCAAGCAACCATCTTTTAGAGTACTGCTCAGAACCATGCTAATTTAACTATGCTCGCATGCTAGCCAAGTAGTGAGACTTGCTGCTGGTCTAAAATAGCTGCTTACTCTGTACAAAAATGCCTTGCTACAGTCTTACTGAAACACCTGTCTTTAATTTCATTCTGTTACAAAGGTATCCTTCCTGAACAGGCCATGGTTCTTGGGTGTGGGGATTTTTCTTGTTAAAGAGTCTGTTAGAACCTGGTGTTTCATTCTTGCGAAGGTACTTGTTATTGGCAGAGTTACTCCTCAACTTCCTTTGTCATTATCAAAACTCATTAGACTCTCAATTATTCTAAGCATGTGCGCTGGCTCTCAGGTAGTTCTTTGGTTTCTTCCGTGCTTTTTAAAACTATCTCCTTCAGTTTGATACCAGAGCTGAATATAATATTCCAGAATCTCTTATCAGTGCTGTAAAATCTTGACTTCAAGTTTCATTCCATCCTTGTTTTTATCTTATTCATGTGTCTGTCTTCTGGCCAGTGGAGACAGCACTGATTATACTTGTGTCACTTGTTTGTCTAACCTGCTCTTAAAATGACCTTGTTGATGAAGACTCCATAATCTCACCAAGCAGCCTTTGTCCTTAAATACTTCTCTGTTAATTTTCTGTTGCATAGAAATCTCCCTTACTGCAATTCAAACATTTCATTGCTTGTTCTGTTTGCTGTGGATACAGAGAACTGGCTCTTCCTCCCCTCAGTATTCTGATCTGTAAGTTTGGTGTCTCCCGTTCTTTCAGCCTTTCCTGGCAGGTAATATTGTCTATGTCTGGTAGTTGTTCTCTTGTGGCTTTTCTCCAGCTGTTCCTGTCTGGCTTGAAGACCTGTGTTCAGAATGAGTTGCAGTTGTCCCTCTGAGACTTACTGGAGCAGTATTAGGTGGAAGGATTATGTCATGTGTCACATAAGCTATACATCCCAAGGTAGCATTAGGTTTTTTCTAACAGTCTGACCTTGTTGACTCCTCTTTTGCATATAGTCACCTATGCCTATTTGGAAATTCATGGTGGTTCTAGCAAGATCTTGCTTTTTAGTTTGGTTATGAGAGTCTCAGTAATTAAGACTGTCACAAACATTAATCAAGTAAATCATGACATTTATTCTTTCTCCCCTGGGTAGCTGTGTCATGGAAGAAAGTTGTACTGGTTTGACATGGCTTGTTTTTGACAAAACCAAGGTGGCTGTTCCTCCTTTCCATATCTAAGTGCTTAAAAAGACTTGTTCAAATATATTTGACTAACTTTTGTGGGAGCTGAAGACAAGACAATATTATTCTTCAGGTGTTTGTGCCCTTCATCATCCATTTTCTTTTCCTCAGTTTTGGAAAGAAAGGGTTTATATAGTTCACCTTTTTCTAAGCTTCTGATATCTCAGGCATCCTCCATGAGTTTTCAAAGATAGGTTTATTGATTTTGAGATGGCTCAGAGGATTTCCTGAGTGACTTGGTTGAATTTTATCAGATCTAGCCAGTTTGGAAAAAAATGTAAATATGGCTATTTCCAATAATAGGTTGACTCTGGGTGGACATTTTTACCCATTTATTTGTGCTAATTGTGCTAGTCACCTGCTTGTAGTTGATTTCTTTAGTGAGGACTTGTTCTTCATTAATCTGTTTTCCCTCTTCATTCAGTAATGGACAAATTCTCTTCTTATTCGTACTGTACTGATAGAATGATTTCTTAGTAGCCTCAAGCTGTTTTGTGAGAATTATTTCATTTTGTGCCTTTAGCCTTTTTGATTTGTCCCCTGTATTCTGTTGCCATTGTCATGCTTGTTATTCCCTTTCTGTGTGCTTTTTCTGAGTCATTATTCTCTTGCTTTGTTTTCTGTTCTCTTGCTGTGCTTGGTTTTCTTGAATTTGTTTGTATCTATTGTGTCATTTGAGAATTAGCTCTTCCTTGCCTTAGACTTGCCTTCTGTGAGCTCTTATTTAGTGATGTTAAATCTGTCTCTTGCTGTTCTTCCTTCCTTTCCCTCTTCAGTAACCATTGACTTGACGGTTCACTTCCAATGAAACTGTCTTTCATTGTTTACTGTCAACTACTTCCTTCTTGCTGGCTACAGCTAAAGGAAGAGTCTCTGGTTGCTATCTGTGTTTTTAAAAAAGTAAGTTCCTTGAACTCTTGCTGGAGTTCTGCTATGTTCTGTTCCCAGTAGGTACCTAGGTTTTTAGTATTTCCTTGTAACAAGAAGTCCTATGCTTTTCTTTTAACTGCTCAGAAAAGGTCTCGTCTGTCTGTCCACCATTTCTGATGGCCTGTAAGCTTGCAGCTTGATAGCACTTGTGCTTTCCTCCTTTTATTATTTGTAGACTTCCAGTATACCTCTCTGCATTTGTGATGCTTACATCCTTTAGATACAGGAATTAATACTTCTGGGCATTTGGGTTTGTTTTGCTTTGGTTGGCTGGATTTTTGTTTTGATTTGGTTTTTTTCTATGAATTGACTGTATCCTCTTTGCTAGTGTATTTCAGCTGGGAATGGACTCATGGAGTAGACCATAGTCTTGATCACATTCAAAGAATTCTAGCTCCTTTTCTTATGCTTTGTACATTACTATGCATGCCTCTAAGACTGATGGATTGGTTGCTTGTTTCTTATGAACTTTGTGTGAATAATAACTTGTTTTTACTTTTAGGCTCTTGTTCAGGTTGCCCTGGCATATCATCTTTGGACTCTTGCTGTTTTGCTTGTGATCCTAGTGTAAAATATTCTTCATTCAAGTTAACAAGCAGGAAGAGCTTCTTTTGTGTGTTAATGCCTTGAAATCTTCTACATTCCCACCTACCAGCATGTGGAACCTCATCACATGATCAGAGAAGCCCAAGCTGTCCTCTGATAGCTTTTTCAAACACATGGGCTTGTCTGTGGGATGAGTTTGTGACAGCGTTAGATATGGAGGGCTGATTGGGAGCTTCTTATTCATTCTTGGTCATTGTTAGTGGTATAACTAGTACCTGTGTGGATAAGCAGCCATGAACAGTAGTTGGTGTGATGAATGAACACTGAACAGATTTCTGACACCTTCATGGTGGCACATATCTGCATCTTGGTTACGTGTGATATATATGATTTCTGCTCCTCTTAGGAGTTGCTCCAGACAACCACTTTTGTTTTCTGGGGTCTGAAGCGGGCAGAGAACAACTGGAGCAGTATGCAGCCCTAGGAGGGACCAGCAGACAGCTTGTTCTCTGTGGCTTTTTCTCTGATACAGCTGTTTAGCTGCCTTTGTCTTTGGCAGTCTCCTCATACATAGCCCTAAAGACATCGTGATCATGATGTCTCAGCTCAGCTGCCTCTTACTTCTCCTTAATGCCCCACCCCCCAAACCACAAAACCTGCACCCACACCCCCAAAACACCTTTCTAAGACAATCTGCAATGAAGAATTTACTGCACTGGATGTTTTCCTTATGATCTTCCTCAGTATAGGAAGTATAAGCAACTGTTCCTACAAATCCAGTCCAGGACATAGGTTTGGCTTGCTACCTGGATATAGCCCTTACATCTTTGGGTCAGAGAACATATGAGGGAGAGTTTTGGAGATGCCACTTTACTTTTTTGTTCTGGTTATGTACGTTGGGATCGTGGTTGGCTTCCTACTATTACCAGCCTTGCCTTTTGGTGAGGGATAGCTGAATAAACTTCCCTAGACTCTGATCTCCACTCCTTAAGTTGCAGCAGTAAATCAGATGCTTTGGTCAAAGGACTTCAACATATTTCCTCAGCAAATTTCTGGTCCCTCCCATAGTGGTAGTTGGTAGGTGAAGCATACCATGTGTTATGTTTCAGTAGTTTATTTCATGTGGCTATAAGAAATGTAATATGTGATGTATGCATGCATGGTGGACATATAGAGCTGGGCAGTGAGGGGTTAATGAAGTGGAAGGACTGAGGTAATCTGCTATGGATATTAGCTTAACCTGTGGTTTTATTAACTCTGTAGTGATTTGTTAGAAACATAACTTTTGGATGTAGTTCTGATGTTAAAGCTTACTTGCTGCATCCATCTTCTCCTGTAATTTTGCTGATTGCTCTTAAGTCTATCTAGCTATTAAACTAGGATTCTGATTCTTAGTGATTTTTGCAGAATTGAAGGGGCTTAGAACTGGAGAATTATTTCTCTGCCTTGTATTGTCTGTGTCATGTCCGAGTACAGCATATGCAATTTGCAGTTCTATTTCTCTGTTATGGGAAAAACATGGCTAGATTTAGAAATTATATTTGGTGGATCCTTCTGAAAATGCTCTCTTTCATGCATGGCTTTACTTAATATTTTAGGAGGTTTTGCTGTCAAGAATGAGTGTGCTTAACCTTTTTACCAGTTATCAAGTGAGGTCATTTTCTTGTACATAATTCCTGGAGTAGAGCATCTACAGTTGTGTCATTGAAGCTACATAGTCAAGTAATTAATTCCTAAATGTTGTCTTATGCATCTTAAACTTGCCTTTGGGTGAATGCTTCTTACTGTTCATAGGGAAAGTGCTGGCACATTTTGGTTTTTTTTGTTTTGCATAATCCTATTAATTTTATATATTTCTGTTCAGGATTGAAGTATAAACAACAGATTAAATCTCTAACAACTCTCTACTAGGAAAAAAATGTATATGCATGGTTGTTACCTGTCAGGGCTAGTTGAGAGAATTTTGGGACGTTTTAACTACCTGCTCAGAACACTTTTGGACATTGTACTGGGAAAATAAATGCTTGAATCATCTTCATTATTAGCTTTTGGTATTTTTTTTTAGCACATGTGGCTGCATAATTGCTGGAAAGACATGGAACATTTTTCTGGTCAGGAAGGGCAGAATCCTGGTAGGAGGTGGATTGTCTCTGTTCCGCTGTGTCATATTTGACTACCAAGAAGGGAAGCATTGCATGTGGAATATATGCTCCTAAAGAATTTGTGATGTGTGTAATTAAAACTAAATCTCCTTCCCTCCCTTTTTCCCCTGGAGAGCCTGGGTTCTTGGTGGCTGCACATCTGGGTATTTACAGACCCAAGTCTTTTTTCACTCAGGTCCAAGCTTGTCTGCACTTAAATGAGTTCTGTTGTTTTGTATACCTGCTGCCATTTCACTTGTCAACTAGGGAATAGCATTTAATGCTGTGCAGAAAACTCTTTAAATATAATTAATTACTATACTTCAACCAGTAAAAGATGTGATCTCCTCCTCCTCCCCTTATGGTTTAACATTGAATTTGATTTTAATTAGGTTTCAGGTTTTCAAGTTTGCTTTATCTTGCAAATTGTTAATACCTTTACACAAAACTTAAAATACTATTTTTTTCTGCTTTTTATTTTAAATGCAGTGTTAAAAGATGTGTAAGAGCTTTAGAAAAACTACTGTAATCAAATTCCCCTTCATCTCCCCTGCCACAAATATAATTTAAAAAACACCCAGAAGACAAAAGCAGCTCATGTATTATAATTCAGTTGCAAATATATTTGGGTAACTGCAAAGCTTTTTCATGTGAATGGTGATAAAAATGTGAAGGGATCTGGGCAGAATTTTTGGTACTGCCTATCTGTAGAAATACCATAAAATGCCTTTTCATTAACTGATTCAACTTCATTTGAAATAGATCCCTATCTTCAGTTCTGCTTCACATCCTTCATGCTGTGACTGATAGTCTTTTACTTCAGTTTGAATGTTTTCCAGGACATTTTGCTCTGCTTTCCCTGCCCTCGGTTTAATTCTTGTCTTCTGCCCACCCCCAGTGCATTCACAGAGAGAACTTCATTGCTTTGCTAAGCTAAACGAACCAGATCTCTTGCTGACGACCCTGTTTTGGCTGGCACGGTGTCTGTTCCAGTTAGTTGTTTCTTGAAGGTGGTTGGCCAAATGAGGTCTCCTCCAGAGGGCTGTGAAGCAGCACTAATACTTTCCAGTGTCTCTCGAAAACAGTGTGATGCATCTTGGAATCATGTTTCCTTTTCACAGTCTCAGGGATAAGCATAACCAAATCCTTCTCCCCACTCGCTTCCCAATTTTGATAGAGAATTAATCTCAGAAAGGATATTTGGTTGCAAACACAGCATGAGACACTTGTCAGTGTCTCTGACTTTTTTTTTTTAATTTCCCTTAAGATGTGGAATTTCTTGACTTAGAGCTGGGAATTGAAAAATTCTGACAGTTGGAAATGTGAAGTATGAATAATTATTTGAAAAAGATGAAAGGGAAGAAGTTACAGAATTATCAGTACAGATCATTAAATACACATGTGCACAGTGATGATATTTTAAAAATAACCAATTTCTAATAACATATTTTTCAGTTTACATGCAGTACCTCAGATCAATGCAATGCAAAATACAAAGAAGATAAGGATATTAATTGCTGCTGGCTTTAATCTGAATAAATGGTCTTATTTAGCCAAGTAATTGCTTGCACAAGTATAGGCATGTGTAGTTTCTTGGTTACACAATTTAAGAGCCGAGAGCCTCATATTTATTGTAGTTTGTTGGGTTTTGTTCTATTTAAAAACATTTTTATTTGAAAAGAAAGAAGATAAAATTACAAAAAAGATGAGCACAAGTGTATGTCAGGGTTTGCAGCTTTCTGATTTGTATTTCATTTTTTACTTCAAAACATAGGGCTTGGATTCTTCCTGTCTTCATGATTTCTTTGCTGAAGTGTCATTGGTTTAGTACACTAAGTAAACTTTAGTATTTCTGTGCCAAATCCCGTTTTAACTTCCTCCCTTATTAAGCTTAAATATAGATTTTTTTATTATTATTTTTTTAATGACCCAAATTAATGTTTTCTTTTATTCTGGAAGCAAATTTTTCCTCTATTTATGGTGCTATGAGGAACTGGTTCATTAGCTGAGGCTGCCCATTTGTACAAATAGTGATGCTTGTACTTTACAAAGTGAAGTTTGACAGTTGAGTAAAAATGAAGCTTTAGGCTTCTACTTCCTCCCCCCTTCAGGGCAATATCTTTCATTTATTGCAATACAGTGTGAATTTCAGTATGGTAGCTGATATATATTTTTCGAGTATGTGTTTTAGATTTAAGCATGGTATAAATTGTGATTCTGATAATTTTTAGTATTTTGTAGGATGAGACAGATGGTTTTAGGTTCAAAGGAAGATAAAATGACAAGACGGGACTTGCAAGCATAGGCACTTTTCATGGCATCGGGGATCTGTTGCTTTCTCCTGTATCGATCCTTCTCTGCTGGAAGGCAATTAACCATTAACCACCAGAGACTTCAGTCAGTGCAGGCTCACTGTGGCATTAATAACCGTTGCTTGGAAGCACACATCTTCCTTGAGAATGAACGTATGCAGGGCTGCAAGGATGGCTGGGGAGTTTTATCTTCAGGGTTGGGATAGCACTGCATCTAGTGTTTACTGCTTTTGAAAAAGTGAGGGTGACTTCTGCTTGTTTGCTTTTGAATGCAATAGGAGTATTTTTGTTCCCAGATGACGTGGATTTTCCAGCTTTTTGTCCTGGAAAACATTCAGTTATTAATTGTAAATGGGTGTATTGCTAGTGGGTTACAGGGAATTGTGGGAATGCTGTTAACCTTTTTGAGGTACCTTGGAAGAAAACATGAAATTTTTTTGGTAAAGCTTCCAGAGGATAATAACTTGGAAAGGGCCGATAAGAGCTTTCAACTGATTGAGGAAAACCAGTATTTGTGCATATGCTATAAAAACCCAGTATTCATCTGTTACCAAATTTCACGTGACTTGCCTGGATAGATTGACCTTGGGAGTTGCTATGCTGATGGCTTCTGCCTAGCTGCACAGTATTTTGTGTATAAAAAAAAGATTAGCTTGGTCCTTGAATCTATTCACATAGTATCAAATGGGGGAGTAGGGAGATTATTTTGTATCCAGCAGGGACTTCCTACTGAATACCTGTGCTTGTGGCTACCTAGTGGGAATGATCATGCTAATTGTCTGTGTTCCAGGGTTCCAAGGGTCTGTTCTCTAACTCTTTCCAGTTTCTCAGAAGGTAAGGAATGGCTCATCAGATAGAAGCAGCTGAATATATAACAGAAGAAAAGTGATGATAGAGAGTAAACAAATAAGCTTAAATTTGCTCATTGATTCTGAGTCCAGGTGAATTCTGTCTTGGATGATTTGCTACTTGCAGTCTTTAAATAGGGTTTATGCTAGATCATATCTTCTGGAAAAAGCACCCAAACAGGAGTTAATTCAGGAAGGTCTTTAGCTTTTTCTTAATACAGATTTCATGAGATCATGTGCCAGGCAGTGCTTAGATATTTTTCTTAAGTACAGCTTATGTAGGTTTGATTTCAGTGGTAGCATTCAACTGAGAGTGTCTACATAGCACAGCAGGACTTCTGGTAGGGTCTGGACACTTCATTCTACTAAGCAGCTGTGGTGTGGTGGGTTTTTTTTCCTTAGGGTATGACTTTGTAGTGATTACTTGTCACATCAGACTACTTTTTAAAAAGGCAGGGGGAAGGATTTTGTTATAGTGGTTAAGGTAGGAATGAATATACCCATCTGTAAGTTATATGGAATGAATAGTTTAAGTCTGTATCATTCAAATTAATGTCCGAGAAAGTAATTTGTCCTTGTTTAATAAAATAGATGAAAAACCTCTTCGAGTATAACCTTGCTTTAACTTCCAGTTAAAAAGTTAAGTGACTGTAGATTATTCTGTCTTATAATGAGATACAAATCAGAGTTTCATCTTTTTAATTTTGGTTTATGAAAGCTTCCTAGCTCCTGTAGAGATCATAGGTTTTTTGTGTGTGCTAACATTTTCATATTTTGGCACTATAACCTGTGAACTCCTTATTTCCTAACAGGTGCTCATTTCCTGAAGGATGTATTTTAGATTGATTCAGCTAAAAGAAAAATTGAATGTGCTACAGAAGAATGCGTGGGAGGGAGGGCACAGAATATAGATGTTGCTCCCTTAAACTCATTACAGAATAACAATATCTGCGTACGCTTGAAAGTACTACTTCAAAGTTGTCTTTTTGAAGTACTACTGGAAAAAATACTTTCCCAGGATAGTTTCAGGCACCTTCATTTGCCAGTATGAGCAGTCTAGCTCATTTCAGGTGGCTGTGTTTCCAAGTATAGCTTTTTGTGAATCCAAGTTTGATGGGTTTGTGGTTTGTGAATTTAAGTAGCTGTTTAGACTTTATTCTATTCTGATTACTGCGTTAGAGTAGATTATGTCTTGGCTCTGAGGACCCAAAGGAACAAAAGATGCAGCGGGAAAATAATCAGTTCTGTGTAAATCCAGCAGAAGCATTGCTTTTACCTATTTTCAGAGGACCTGAATTCTTAAAGAACTAGAAGTAGGAGGAAGACTGGTGTTCTTCCTATTCTACATTGTTTGGTGCTGTCTGATTTCCTTCCTCCCTGCTCTATTTTTAAGGCTTGTGTGTGTGGTCATACTAAAACCAAAACAAAACCTGGATTATGTATACTTTTAAAATTTATCTATATATTTGATCCGGCAGATGCTAACAGTGCATGACCAGCACTTTACCAAACCATGGAGGAAAAAAATGCTTTTCACTTTCTGCAACTACTAATATCATGCCTTATGTTGAAAAACAGGGCTGTGTACAGGTGACTTACCTCCCTCCTTAGCCTGCCCCTGTGATGAACCTGTAAATAGTTACATCTTTTAAAAATTCTTTGGCACAAGGTCTTGTTGGCTGAGTAATTTAGGCTTGAGTTTTAGCAGGAGGTAGTAGAGACTTGTCATCTTAGTTCTGGTTTAGGGTATCTACCAAAATGGGTGAGTCAGGGACAGCCTCCCCACCTACCCCCAACCTTACTCTTAACTCTTGCTAAACCACAAAGTATTGGTGTTTTTGAACAGGTACAGTATATGCCTTCTACTTCCACTTTTTATAATTCCTCTCCCTAGATTGAACATCTATAATAATAAAGGCTTTAACTGGAAAAAGTATTTCCTTTGAAATATTTTCAGTTTCTGTTGAAAACTCCGTTGACGTTTTGACTTGGTATCAAAGGTCCTAAGGGATTTCACTTCTGGAAAAGAAGCAAATCAGGTTTGGGATCTTGGGGGTGTGGGGAAAGGAATAATTTTGTTGGGGTTTTGAGTCGTTCATAGTAAACTTGCTTTGTTATCTATGTGCAAGGTAGGTTGAGCTTTCTAGATTAAGCCTCCCCACCCTCGACTTGTTGGCTCATTTGACATCAGCAATTTATTTTAGGAATAGCTTTTACTAAGCTATGAAAATACAGTATTACATTTACTTAAATCCAAGTGATAAGTTTCAATAATATGACTTGTTGAAGAAGGGAAGCCTTCAGAAAACCTGTCTTGCAGGTTAGTCAAATTCTGTAATGGTGTGATTTTTAGTTAATAAAGAAAACACTGGAAATCAATCTTATTACATCAAAAAGATTAAAATTGTAATACAAGTGTCACTAAAATTATTGAAGTCTCATAATGTCAATTATATATGAATATATGAATAATGAAGGAAATTACAAATAAGAAAATATTTGTTATATTTCCTAAAGAGAGATTTGTTTGGGGTCTCGTGCTACTGCTAAAATACAGCCTAAGTGAAAAGGAATAGGAACTATTTGGCTCATAATTTTCTGTGGAGATGCTTGGATAGTGAGTACCTAATTTTGAATTAATATGATGACTATCTATTACCAAATTTATCTTAAAAATTTTTAATAGATATATCTTAATATGTTGTTCCTAAGATGAAGTAATACCATACCTCACCTTTTGGAGGGCTAATGAGTGACCTACTTGACAAGGGCCTTGTTAGCTCTTTGAACATGTATTTGGGTTTGTAATTGAGTACAACGCTGGTGCTGTCTGCTCAGTGTTTTTTTCTCTTTTGCTTGTCTTTACAAACAAAATGAGTGCAAATTCTCAAGTTAAATGAATTATCTTTTCCTAGTGCCAGCATTGTCTCTCTTCCTCCTTCCCTCTTCATAGGTTATTTCCTGTGGTTAGCCCTTGAGTACATAATTCCCGCTGGCTAAGCATGACGGAGAGGGTGTGACATGATGAGCTAGTGTGCTTTACTGTCACAAGATTTCCAACCTGCCCTATCCAAATGTATATACACAATATCATACATAAATCAGTTTTAGTAACACAGTGTTGGTTATCATAGCTAGCTGATATATCTCACAGCTAACATGGTGTTCTGCAGCAAATCTGCTTCCACAAACGTCTTCTGTGACCGGGAGGGGGATGTGCAGTCATGTCGTGCTTAGCTTCTTGGCTGTCAGGTGGAGTCTTGGCTTATTTCTACTTCAGAACACTATGGTAAGGTAATATATTTGACTGAACCCTCTAGTATGATGTTAATGATTTCTGTTAAGTACAATAGTTATTGAACATAAATGCGCTGTGTATTAAATACCAGTGCAAGTAAGGTTTGAGTCGACATGTGAGCTGTATTGATGTGTGGTGCTTTCTGCCATCTGGAGCCTCTGCCAGGTTTCTCACTAACACTTCACTCTTGGCTGTTGTTCAACTTCTGGCAACTTCCCTTTCTCCTGCTACTTAATTATTTCAGATCTGAAAGATAGTTTGTCTATATTTGAGAGTAATATTCTGGGATTGTATTTCAAATTTTGGATATCAAGAGAGTCACAGAAGCCTTGTGACACTCCTTAGAATGCTTGTTCTTCTGCAGCCTTCACTTTTCTATATCCCTGATAATGGATGTAAAGATTTAAAGGTTCTCTGAAATTGCATGTAGTCCAGTAGCTTTTTAAAGGAGAACCAAGGGACTGGCTTCTTGCACCACTGACTTGTTTACGGATATGTTTTTCTTCACTGAAAAGTTTTCCAATTTCAAGAACCTGGGCTACACTAGAATAATGGAAGCTGGGCTGGGAAAGGATAACTTAAGTGCTATGAGTATTAATGCCCAGAATAGCATGCTTGGTAAAAGGGATTAATAGTCTGCAAAGTTAATCAATTGGCCTGATCAAATGTTGGCTGCCTTAATTATGGATATTTGAATTTTAATTATTATCACCTCGTCTTTGCTTGCTCTGGTTTCTATTTGGTACTTTGGCATCCTTAGTAAAAACAAGGATCTTTTTATGTAGGAAACCTTCACAACTTTCCCTGTTCCGTTGGTGACGTTTGCAATCAGTAATCGCTTTTTCTGTCAGCGTCTCTCCTGTAATACTGAGACTCCCTGGCAAGCATGTGTTAGTAAGTATAGTGACACTGAACAGAATGCAGTTAGAGATGTGTGATTATCACATCAAAAATTTAGATGTTTATAATGTCAATTTCTTAAGCAAAACACTCTTGCTTCTAAATCAGAGAGGGGTACTATGGTAGTTGGTTCATCTTTTATCATTATAGTTAGTGAAACTATTTGGTGGTCTTTATTCACATGTGCCCCATCCCCACCACCCCAAAGGCTGCTGCATCACACTAAACCATGACTGTGTTTAGAAGTAGGAACCTCCAAACTTTTCACTGTTGCCAATAGAACATTTACCAATTTCCAAGCTACTGCTTAAAAGGTCTTTGTAATTAAATTTTGTATAACTGATGGCAAAAGAACTTTTTCTTCTCTGAAACAATAATAATAAACTCTGATAGCTGCTTGAGTTTCTTCAGTGTTGCCATGCCAGTGAACCTGGAAATGTGTTGTGTATTGCTAATTATTTTCCTGCCTGTTGGGCATGCTAATTTTGCATTCTCCATACTCTATTGCTAGGAAGAAAACTCTTATATTTAATCTTTTTTAAAATACCATTTTTGTATGATTTCCTGAAAGGGCATGTCCTCTTTCTGCAAAACCTCTAGTACTTTTGGGGTTATTTTGCAGTGGAAAAATAAGAAATCTTTAGACTTCTATCTTACCTTCTATTAGAAGAATTTCCTCTTCACCTGCCACCTTGGTGTCAGACTTCCATGACCACCATGGCGAGGGACCGTTCATCACCTTGGGCTAGCCCAGCTGCCTCTCACTGAGGGCAGCAGGCCCAGACATGCTGTGTCAGAGGGCAGTTGTACACTTCTTGGCCATGTTGCTGTTGACTATAAACATACCCATAACTGCAGTAGTAATCCTCTCCGAGAGGATTCCTCAATATAGTTCTGGCTGATCATTCATCTGATTCCAAGACCCCCCTGGACTGTTTCTCTCAGTGTTAGACCACCCTTAACAAGAACTACTTTCATGAAAAAATGATGGAATACACTGTTTTTTGTAGGGCAGGTGTTGTTCTGCTTTATTAGGCATATGCTTTGTTTTGCTTTGGTTTTGCAGTAGTTGATATCTTGCAGGGCTTATGGTATTTTGATGGGTGAGTTTGTTCTCACTTTCATGTGGTGCATGGAACTGGTCTGTCCAGAGTGTAGCGAAGACAACCTTTTCTGTGAGAAACCAAACAGTGCTTTGGTTAGTCTCTTGGATGGGTACTTCCAATGCTTTAAAAACCATTCATGAATTTCTTAAAGTACAGCAATTGAAAAATAATCAGCGTGTTAAAACAGATGAAATCACATCGGCAAGAGTGATGACACAGCCAAGTAGATCTCTTTGTTTGCTCTTCCTTTGAAAAACTGGCCTGTGCCAGATGTTAACTAGGTATAATGTGGACTTAAAAAAGGATTAAGGAAGGAATAAGTGTTGATAGTTTACTCATGGCTTTTACATTATAATATCTATTCAGTGCTGTAATATACCTTCTGCAGAGGCTGTTGTTACTGCAGAGACTACAGTCACTACTGCCAGTGTTCAGGAGCAATGTTTAAAGTGAACAAACCCCAAAGCCTTACTGTGCTAGAGGTCTTGGCCAGCTTACTGTCCTGTCTGACAGTGCTTGGTACTAGATGAATGGAGAAGAGAACTACAGTCAGTGTGTAGACTAATCCTCCTCCCATGTGCCTTTCCCAGGTATTACCAGTTCAGAGATGTCCTGCATCAGATTTTGTTTGCTACCTGCTGTTGAACCTCTCATGCGTTTATCATCATTCTTTCCCCTCATCCACGCATTTGACTTCTACAATGGTTTATCCTTAAATCAGTTGGGGTTAGGGAGGAAAGATCCTAAATTTTCACTTACTGAAATCAGATAGTTTCCTATCTATTGAACTGAAGGCATAAAGAAATCTTTCTTCATATCTGCAAATCACTTAGGATTTTGTAAGTGTCACTCATCTGCCAGCAGCAGTTCTGTGACCAATTTAGCTGTGCCTGGGAGAGAAGAGGAACAGCTCAGCCTGCGACTGGAGAGCACCCAAGTCAGAGCTTCACTTGGGCTGTGGGGAGGGAGGTCTCCACTAGCGAGTGCGACTTGAGACTGCTGCCTCCCAAACGGCGTTGGGCGACAGCGGTGGGAAGCGAGGCAGAGCTGTTATGTGAAGCTGTAGAGCAATGTCATAGTGTGCTCGCTGACTGGAAGTGTCTGAGAGAAGGCTTAGCACAGAACAGCTGTGGCAAATGGGTTTTGGCATAAAAAGTGTAGGCAGGAGAGCAAGTGGCATAGACAAGACATCTTGATGGGTTTTGGTGGGGGCAGCCAGGGTTAAGTGCAATACCTTTCTCTAGTGTTGCTTGGACACTTACAGAAGAATGCGTTGTTTCAGATGTTTCAACAAACTTAATTTTTCACCTCCCTATATAAAAATCAGGAATTTAATTCGAGTGGTGTGGAATAACCTTGTTTTATTTGGACCTTGTAGACTGAAGTGTAGAATAAAGTGTAGCCTTAATCATCTCTTGCCAACATGTTTTTTTTTTTCCTAGTTTGTATCTTTAACGTGCCTGAGAAAATCAGTGCGGTATTTTCTAACTGTTTTCCCTCAGGAGAAATTTGATTAAATCCTGCATCACTTTTCTGTGGAACTGTTTAGGGTTCAGTGATGATGAGTCAAATCTAAATTTTCTTCCTATGTTGTTCTTTTCCTGAGCTCTCCTGAGACCTTGCATCACTCTCACTTTCATGATGTTTGTGTGACTTCACCAGGCTTCAACTGTGAGAAAGATGGGGGTTTGTTGTCTAGTAATATGCCACCCAGCCCACTGAAGGGCTGATTTTGATAGTGACAGGCTATTGGAGCAGATTATGGCAGTCTTTGAGTGCTTATGTTCCAATTGCTCAACTGGTTCTTCAAGGTCATTCAGGTGAAATCAAGGAGTATAGTTTAAGCTGTGATTCTCACTTTCTTCATACTTTCTGGTACAAGTTATACCGTGCGAAGATGGTGTATGCCTTATTCTCCAGAAAATTAACATTGTAGAGAGAATGAGTTAATGTGGCAGCAGCTTGCAAGAAAAACAGTATTTCCATATATCTTGTCCATTGTAAATAACATTTATAGAAAGAATGGAAGGATTTTCACCCCCAACCTGCCACTTTCCATTATGGTGAAGAATACATGCAGAGATTCCCATGTTCCTGATCCAGGTCAGCCTTCCTTCTGGCACTTATCTTCACGAAATAAGTTTTTAAAACATGAAACTTTAAAACCATTGAAAAGGATACTCAGGACTGTAAAAATAAGGGTTTTTTTATTTAAAAAAAAAAGTAAGGATTGTCCAGAAGTGACAGCTGTCTAGCTTGTCACTTCTACTTTAAATCTCTGCACGCTGAATTATATCAGTCAACATATGGCCCAGTAACTAGATCTTGTAAGGTCCTTCTGCCATTTTCCAGTCTCTTTAGTAATATGAAGAATTTAGTGCTATTAGTGAACTTTGTCATCTCAGGCACTTTCTTGCTACAGACTTCAGATAACTGCAGTTTCTTAGTTTTCCTTTGAAACTTAATAAATAAATAATAAAAAAAAACCCCAACATCATCTGCTCCTCTAGTACTGACGAAGTATAAAGCAAGCATTAACATACTGAAGTTATTAGTGCAACTATAATGTCCTTGAGCTGCTTTAGGAGTCTTGGGCTGGATGTCATCTGCTCTTGGTGGCTTGCTAATTTTTGAGTTGTCCATTTGCTCCATACTTTTTTCTAGCAGTGCTTTGCTTTGAAACAGATCCTCTAATGCATCTTCTGTAAAGAAGCCTTTCACTGGGAGAATATCTTTAAACTCTTCCATAGAGAACATGAAGATGTGAAAAATAAATCTGGTGTTTTTGTCACGACCTTAGCTTGTTTGAGCATTTTTTTAATGCATCTATTTGTTTGTTTACTTTAACATTACAGATCCTACTGCTCCTTGCTCCTTAAGTGCCTTGAAAAAGGATTTAGTTGTAGATTTTGTACTTTTTTTCCCCTCACTTCCTTAAATTATTTGCGAGACTCTCTTTTTTTTTTTTCTCTCTGTTTTTAGCTTGCTATTGTTTGAGCCCCATTTGGACAAATTCTACAAGATTCTTATAATGTTTTCTCTAATATGCTATATACCCATCTCCTTCCCTTGCCTGTCATGTTGTTATTCACCCTTACTTAAGTCCTTTATGTGATTTTTTTTTTTTATGTTTGCTCTAAGCCTCACATACAATGTCTTAATCACATTGCCTACAGACACTTAATTTTTGATGATTCTCTTTAAGTTTCCTCCTATTTATCCAACTCTTTTATTTAAATTTCTTGGTGTTTGTTCCTCCTGTAGATATTTAGGTCACTACTAAATTCTGTGGGGTTTACACTAATATTTTGAACCAAATTCTGCACAGTGCTTAGGATCAAGAGATGCCTTTCCTTTTTTTAGTAGCACAACAACTCATTCCATGAAGCAGTTGCTCCTGATGTTCAGTATTTTGTCTTGGCTGTGACATTTAGTGGATAACGGAAACCTCCCACTGTTTTTGTCTTTGCTTTTGTAACGTTTCTGACTCCCTTCAGCTTGGTCACTCAACATTTGCATGTTTAGATGTGACAGCTCCTGCATTCTCGTTATCACTGTCTTGAATGTAAAGAAGGTAAATATGCTCCCTTAATGAACAGGTAATGTTTTTCGATAAAGTTGTCTTTTTTTAATTTTCTCAAAAAAAATTTTTTGAGCTGCAGATAACTATTTGATTCTAAACTTTCTTACTGGTTTCTCTCTTCTTGAATGTGCATGCCAGTAACTGGTGGACCTCCAGTACTGGAGGATTTCTCTTCTTGGTGAAGAACACTTTTTTTAATTCAAAAGACCTTTTATTTTTTTCTACTTTTTGGAAAGTGGCTGTATAAAAATAGGGAACTTGTTCCACATCAGCATTTTTGCTCCCATGATTTTAGATTTGAGATGCTTGACTTGCATATGAGGGTTTTTTTCTTAGACAGCTACTCTTGATATTTTGATACCCCTAGCATAGGGTATGTAAGTGAAGTTGTGTGGATTCTTATTTCTGTCTTCTATAGCAATGAACTGAAGACCGTTTTATCCTCCACTTCGCCGTTGAAAAAATCTGGCTGAACACAATGGCTTTGCAATAATCTCACTGGCTCTGTAAAGCAAGCAGTCCATAATTCTGGGGAGGTGTAAAACTGAAGGATGCTCCTTTGTACTGGAGGACGCTTCAGTTTGAGAAGTTTCTGGTTTGGTAGCAGGGTAAAAATATTTTCTGAACTCTAAATCCAACTCACAAGATGTGGGGGTGCCTCATTATATAGGCTGTTTTTTATTGCAGTCTTTAGAGTTGTCTTGGAAATATTAATTCCAGGCAGTAGTAGGTGGAAAACTGGAGAGCAAAAGAGGGCTAGTAAAAACATGTGAAAGGTGGAAGAGAGGCATGAGGTAAATTATATCTGAAAGAGATAAACCAGTGTTTAAGAAGAGGGAAGATAAACAATAAAATAATTGACTGACTTTATGTCCTCTCTTCCTTTTTTTTTTTTTAAATCAAGTGCCTTTTCTTCAAGTCAGTGTGATCTAGGGCTCTTCATTGAATTTGTATTCTGTTTTAACTTTACTCTTGTTTTAGTGTCCTCAAATAATGCTGTATGAAAACACTTGGGGCTTGTGAAAGGCACTTCACTGGTATCTGGTGTAGTCTCTGTTAACACTTGTGGAGAAACATGGTATGGAAGAGACCTCTGAGAGGTTTCTGTGTGAATTATAACCTGGGGCAGGAGAAAGGCTGCTGTGGCGGAATAGCTGAATGCCTTTTGGAGGCTTGCTGTGGAAGAGTCTTCCTGGTTAACACTGCATATTTTTCTAAGCAGTATTGTATTCAACTTTCAAAAGGCAAGAATCTTTGGTAATTGTCTCGATTCACAATAGAAGTTTAAAAGCTAAATGCAAACAATCAAATACAGAAGGAAAAATGTCATTTTGCTTATGACTTTTCTTTTTTCCTGTATCAATTCTTTCATCTTGGAGTTGCTAATAAAACAGCTACAGTGCAAAAGTTTAAAATACGTAAATTGTAAACTTTTGCGTCTGTAGAACTTCTATTACAAAAGAAAAAGGGCTTTTCATATCTGCAGTCAAACAATTATTCAAGCTTCAAAAGCTGTTTTATCAACCCTCAGATGCAGAGGAAGGTTTTGTTGTTTAATTTTTTTAATGCTCTTTTAGCATTAAACTCAACTATTGTAACCAATGTACTATTAATTTTTTTCCAGGTTTCGCTAAATGGTACACAGTTTACAGACAGTTCTGTTGGATCAGAGTTCACAGGTGTTTCTCAGGTATGTGCAGACAAATTTTGTGCATGTATATGATAGCAGAATTATTTACTAACAGGAGAAGGTATTAAACAGTATTAAAGGTACTAGAGAACTCTTCTAAAAGACTTCTGTTTGAGATTGGGACTTGGCTAACTGAAGTCAGTTTCTGATGACTTCACTATTCAAGCTTTAAAAAGCAGTGAAAGCTACTATTTCTAAAGTAAAACTTTATTGTTATAATAAGCTTGAAATTGGACATAGATGTAAAAAAAACCTATGCAATTTTATGGTAATAAAGTTATTCTTAGAGATAAATCTAAATACATAGCAGAGATGCAGTTATTTCTGTTCTGGCTTGTCCTACTTCCAGCTTTCGTTTATGAATGCTATATCTGAACATGTTTCAGAGAGAAAGTGAGACTGGGTGTTTTCTTTCAGAGATGCATCACACATTTTTTGAAGCCTGACTAGTGGAAAAATATCTTTTCTCAAAATGTACACTTTGATTACACTGAAGACACATACAAATGTATATATAATTCCAACCTTAACTAATCCAGGAAGAGTTTACTGCTGCTCTTGAAATGGTCACATGAACAGTCACTGTGTTCATCATCTTTTAAATAAATAACTCCAATTCATAGCTTCATTTTAGTATGACAAAGCCATAACAGGAATCTGAGATGCTTATGATCTAGATTTTGTCCAGATTCTGTGAATTTTCTTAGAAATAAATTGCTTAGAAATTTTCATTCTTAGTAGTTGATTTGCATCGTGGTCCAGGAACCAGGTGCTTTCATTTGAACTTCCTATCTGTCACAAATATGGGCCCAGTTGGGAGATTACTCTTGCAAAAGAGTGTCAGGTTGTCTTAACTTCTGAACCTCTACATTTTTGTGCTCTGCTTTTACTACTTGTTGGAAGATGTTCTGCAGATGATGTTCACAAGAATTTGCCTGCAATAGCTATGAAGATGTCATCGTCGTTCCAACAGAGACTTAGTCTAGCTTCAGAAAAACTTATTTTAACAAGGAAACTTTCAGGACTAAGGAGATGAGCATGGCCTCCTGCATGCAGGTTTTAAGCATTAATAAGATCTGCAGTTGAGTGCAGGTCAGCCAAGAGGAATGTCTAATTTCAGAAATCTGTTCCTGCTTGTAGAGCCAATAAGGGGATGGTTCCAGCCTTTCAGGAGGCAGCATGAGTTCCCTCATGAGAATATTTTCTGAAAACCTGCAGTAGACACCTGGAAAAATTGTGTGGTTTTTTTCTTGCCTTAATGCTTAGGTGTGAGTTCTTGAAGTGCATCAGTAAAGATGTTCTTAGTAAATCTGTTAACTTAAGGTTCTCATGAACTTCTGAGAGATAAGAAGATACTTGTGGAGATGAATTCAGTGTGTCTCTTTGATGTCTAGAATTCTCAGTTTTTCTTTCCATATTGCTGAGCGTGTCAGTCTTATAGATGCAAAGAACACAAAAAATCAGTTTGTAATGCAGTGCTGTTTTTCTTCAGATGTCAGTAATAGGGAATTGAGTTGTTGTTACTGTGAAGAGAGTTAGTGAATTGTGTTATAGATTCAACTAGTCCTTGGCTCTAAAGAACTTTTAACCTGTGCTTGTGCAGTTCAGCCCTACATGATCTTTAAAGCAGTATATTTGTTAGTATTGAGGTTGAAGCAGTGTCTAGAGGAATGCTTGAATGACTTATTTAAATTTGTCTTTCCTTTGAAAAAGATTTTAACTATTTTGAGGCTTACATAGAAGATCTTGCTAATTAAGGCAGAGCTAGACAAATCTGTGATTCCGCCACTACAAGATGTTTTGTTCCATTCATTATAACTTTGCTTATGTCTTGTAAAGTTGGGTTCTGTTTGGCTTGTGCTGCTTGACATGTTTTTAAGTATCGATCTTGGTGAATAATCAGTATCTCATGGCTGCACCATGATTTCAGGCACAGTAGCATCTTGGAAGAGAAAGTTTTGAACTGCCTCTGTCCTCATAAGTTACCAAGTGTACTTTATTCCATAGCCAATAGTGGATTTTAAGACCCTACCGAACTAAAACCGAGTTAAGCTTTTATTTTCTGAGAAGCTTAGCTGAAAGTGTCCTTGTTTCAGTTAGCATTGAAAAAGGAGGTGATGCAGAACTTTGAAGAGCAGTTATTTTCCTTTTTATCCCTAAGAATGACAACAGTAAAAGGAATTGTACTATTGCTTTTTTATTTTACTTACTAGATTATTGCATGTAGGCTGAACTATTTTAGAGGGGAAGGCTGTAGTCAATGCTCCCTGAAAACATTGCTTTTAAAATGGGAATCAGAATTGTTTGCCACGCAGATAGCACTGCTGTGTTTGATCTTGGGACACTCCAAATAGTTACTATTTAATGATGACTGTTAAAATATGGGTTGTTTTGGGTTTTTTTTTAAATCTCAGAATAAGTTTTTCTGGTATGTATTCAGTGAATACCTATTAAAGTTACCTATTAAAACATTTATTTCTAGACACCGTTTACCTTTGGCTTGGGCCAAAGGGCACCATATACAACTGGCGAGCATTGTCTTCTTTGTAGAAGTGAACGAAAAGATACTTCGCTTTCAGAGAGCGGAATAAAAAATTCTAGCAAAACAGCACTTTCCACATCTCCAAAAGCAAACAATATGCTGCATCTTCCACTGTGGGTGTGTCCAGACTGTCGACGAACAGTCGAAAAGGAGGAAAGGCATGCTACAATAGAGCAGTCTCTTGTGGTAAGTTGAAGTACTTCAGTTTAGTAGACTAAGGAGAGGTATGTTGTTATAGGCTGAATGCTACTTTGCTTTGGAACCACTTAAATGCTTAGAAAGTATTTTAGGAGAGTTTGAGTTGGTTTTCCTATGAAGTAAACTGAACAGGCAAGTTTTTCAAAAATGAGGAGTTCTGATAATGAATTTTGGATTTTTGAGTAGAGCAAGGCTTGGATTTGTTTCTTGCTGGGGTTTTGCCCTTTCAGTTTATTTCATCTCAAACTTTTTCCTTTTCTCCTTTACTTAAATTCTGTTTCTTCTACTTTTACTAATGCAACTTTAATCATTACACTTTTTTCCTGTTCTCTGTCTGCTCATGTGTACTTCCCCCCCTTTGTGAGGTAAACTCTGAATTTTCCTTGTTCTTTCAGTAGTGTTCTTGAGTCACTGCACTTGCACTGCCACCTTCCTGTATGAGTCTGAGTTTTGTCATCTTTTCTTTCCTGTATTTTTAATGAAGAAGCACAACTTCGAGTAGTATGCACATAGCAGTTTCTTACTCTGTTGTAGCACTGCAAACACTGATTTAATACATGGTGCTACTATTTCAAGTTGTGATTATTTTCTAAATTAGGTGTTAAAATCTGTTTTCAAATGGGAATTCAGTCTCACTTAAGAGCTGTGCTCAGTGTAGCAGAAAGATACAAAAAGTTCGTTGACAGGTCCAGCAAAACCCCATTGGAAGTAAACTCTGATGCTGTACTGCAGAACCAAATCTTCACAACTCATCTGGGAAGCCACACACTTGCGATAATTGGAAGCATTATAGATTCCAGCTGACATCTCCTTGTAGAGAGCTAACAGACTGTGCACATGCCCATAGGCACATACAAATTTTTATTTCAGTAAACAAATCAGTGTTAAGAAAGATTGTCTTTGTATAGCATATGTTGTTAAACTCATGTTAAAAGCACAGTTAACATAGGTTTCTGTAAGGAAAATTTGAGACTATATCACTTCTATACAACTAGTGTTTACTGATATTCTTGCTATTAACAAGGGTTGGTAAAATTAATCAAAAGAGATTACATCTAAGGGAATTATACTGGTAGTCTGATGGTAAACACATCCTAGTGAGTTCAGAACACAGCAAGACTGAAGCACATTACTGTTCAGTTGAGTCAAAATTTTTTACTTATTTAAGCTCTGTTTTAATGAACTAGTAAAGAAAGTAAGCGTACTACAAGTGCGAGGAAGGCAGGATTTGCTTTCTAAACATTTTGGTAAGTTATAGATACTCCAGTTAAAATAAAAATTGACAGTATTTTTTAAATTTTGCAACTGCTTTCTTATTTAAAGAGGAATTTTTAAAAACCAACAGTGAAAGTATTTTCCAAGTTGGGAAGCTTGACTTAAAAAAAGCAACTAAATGGATTAGTTGGCTAGTCAAATTAGAGAAACCAGCTGGGGAAGAAAGCAAACCGAGCTAAAAAAATCATGTTAGCAGTCACTGCAAGACAGAGTGTAAGTGGTGTTTGCAATAAGTGCTCCTGTGTTCAGGTTGCTGTTGCCCTCAACCTAGCATGGTTTGCCTCAGCACCATCCCCAGTAGCTGGTCTTGCTGTTGGCAGCAAATGCATGCAGGTTTGTTTTGACCTGCATCTGCATCCTGCTCCAGGATCTGTGGTGAAGCACAGGAACCCCCTTCAGTCATGTTCCTAATGTGTGAAAGGTCTATGCCTCATGCCACAGAAAGCTGGCAACCTGGGGAGGGTGCAGGAGGGAAGTATGGTATGTATTTGTGCCTGGAGCACAGAGAAAGGAGAGAAACTGGAACGCAAAATACCAGCAGCCTTGGGAGAGAGGTTTGTGTCATCTGCTAGTACTGAGTAGCACTGTACGCAGCAGAGAGCATCCATTCCCAATGACAGCAGCTTCCTAACATCCATTACTATGAAGTAGCATGTCTGACTGTTACAAACAAGGAGATTTTATGCTTTTTGCTAGAAGGGATTGTTGAACTACAGAAGTCAAACATGCTGTCAAATAGAGACTGAAGAGATATTACTAGTTTATGATTAATCATGGAATGAGCAAGCCTTTAGCTTAGTGCATTGTTTATGCTGGAGTACATAAAGGTGATAATTATAACCAACATACTTTGGTTATTAGAAACGAAACTATATTTACATCATTGGTTTTCTCAGTCCATATCTTGCATTTATTATGCTTTTTGAAGGTAAATTCTTTGTGCCTGCTTGAGTGTCCTCCCAAAATACGTTCAGCACTAATAATTGCCACATTGATATTTGCCTACCTATTAACATTTCAGATATCTGCCCTAAACTGAAGGCTAACTGTATTTTTGCCTTTCAGAGCCAAGACTTCCTTTTGCACATGCCCCTTGGAAACAGCGGATCACAGCAGGAATCTGTAGGAGGAGGAAGAATAACTGTTGGTGCACAGACAGTGCCTGCTGCAGACCTTAGCAATTCCTCTCCTTCAGACATAGCATGCAACTGTGAGGCGTGTAATGAGCGCAGGTAAGAACTGAAGTCAAACTCAACAGCATGGTGGCTGTAGTCAGACTGTCAGCAGTGTTGTCGTGTATTTGTTGGCGCATGCTTAAACTCTTTAAACAGTCTATCTGACAGTAACAGTAACTTATGGATGGCAGCTTCTATCCAATTTTATACTTTATTTTAGGCATGTACTTTATTTTAGGCATTTTCAGATGTACATTGTTTTTCCTGAAGAGCATCTTCAGAATAGTAGGAATCAATACACCTATGCAACGTACAAATAGAGAGTAATTATTTTTGTCATTATTTGCAGAGAAAATTCAGCAGAGCCTGAACGTGAGCCTCAGCAGCTTCAAAATTACTGGTCAGAAGTAAGATATATGGTTCGGTGTATATATCGCCAAGCTGGGACCCCTTTGGCAGATGACCAAGACCAGTCTTTGGTACCAGATAAAGAAGGAATGAAAGAGCTGGTGGATAGGTATAGCAGTTTGAAAAATACCTATTAATTGCTAAGAGGATTTTTTAAGATTAGTTTTTAAGTAGTTTGGAATGTTGCTTTTTAATCGAACGTTATTTACCATCTGTAAGTCTGATTGCTTGGAATGATTGCCTCTCCACTAGAATGAAAAGTCAGAACAGTCAATTCTATTTCATGCAGGATTTTTAAATGCTAGATTGAATGCATGGGAAGCTATTAAATTTATATGGTGTTTGCAATATTAATGTATAATTATGGAAGGGTCCCAAAATATTATTCTTCAGAAGGCCTTGAGTTTATTATTAGTAAGTAATGAGTATTGTTAGTAAGACACTGTTTGGTTTGAATTGCCCCACATGAAAATCTTACCTTGTCGAGCTAACCTGGGTAGTTATAGTGCTTGCATCTTACTGTAGTTGTAACAGGTAGAAGAGACTTTTTCAAAAGAAAAAAAAGGAAAAAAGAGGAGTTTCATCTCGGTTTCTGTCTAACTGAAGGTGTGGTCAAGGAATAGTTGATCTCCTTAGTATATTAAGGTCTGACAAACTGTAGTTCTTATGTGGAGTTTCTAGTTGAAGCTAAATTCTGGCAAGGTAAAAAACTTGTGAAAGATTATAGTCATCTAGCATTGCTGTTTAGATGACTATACCCTGAATCAGCCTTAATAGATAATTAAATAAGCTTATTGCACTTCTGTTATATAAAAACTGAGTGTTTGGTTTTGAACATGAGTTGTGTAAATGTAGAGTAATATAGCATGCCTCCTTATTAGTCACACTTTGTTTATTTAAGTGATCAAAACATGCAGTGTAGGTTTTTGAAATCAAAGATGCTTAAATGTTGCATAGTGTGTAGGTAATTAAAACTGAATCACTGCTAAAATGGTTGTTGATTTTTATGTGGTTTCTCTTTAATGGAAAAATTTTGGAAATTGGAACACATACTGTGTGCCTTTCTTATGTACTTGGGTGCTTTGATTTCTCTAGAACTGTTTTTCACTTTTGAGAGATTAAAATACAAAGGCAGAAACAGGATCTCAGAGAAGGAAACCTTAAATGTCAATGTAATTATTGTTCACTCTGGTTCCTTATGGCCTCCAAAGTATGAATAAAATTAAGATACTGTGTTTGAGCAGACACCAGTGTGTCCAGTCCGTGGTGCTAATGTCATGCAAAATTTTTTAACAAAGCTAGTCAATGTAGGTATTCAAAGTGTAAAAACAAATAAAACCAACCAACCAAAACAAAAAACCCCAAACAAACCATGTAGGTAGCATGCCAAAAATCATGCTGTGTCCAAGTAACTGTGTTTAAAAGGCAGAAATTCCTAATTCCATGCTCAGCTCTGTTAGACACAGCTGGTAAGAAACGGACTGCCTGGTGGTCTTACTTGAAAATAAGTAGTGGTGCCAATTACTGTCCCTGTTGTATGTTGGAGCACTTTATGGCAATATGATAGTACTCTATTTGATGAGTGGTGAGGGAAGAGCAGGGACTAGATAGCAGTAGACGTTTATTCATCTAATTCTTAAGTACTTATCTAATCCCTTTCTTCTTCCCCACCTCCCTGTGCTGTAAAAACCCTGAGGCAAGTGCTTAAACTCCTCGCACAGGACATTAAATAGTATGATTTCTCTCTAAAGTACTTCAAAGCAGCCATCGTGTTCAGTTTTCTTCTGTGTGAGGTGGTTCAAACCCATGTCTTGCTTCCAAGAGAGTATCAGACCTAGCCAGCTGTATGCTGTCCTTAGCAGGAAGCCCTGACCCTCTTTGAAACTGTGTCTTAGAGTGACAAGTCTTGCAGGTATTGAGTGGCTGAATAAAGTGCATGGAAGGCAATATGGTTCTGAATCTTCCCTGGGACAAATGAGGCACAAATTCTGGTCCCTATTCTAGATTTTAAATAAAAATAATAAAAAAAAATACACCAGTCATTTGTAATAATTGCAGTTAAGTGCTACCTCAGTAGAGCATCCTAAGTCATGTTCCTTGAAGGACGTTCTTTGTGGCCCTGTGAATCCTACACCTCAGCTATGCAGTGGCACAGATTTAATAAAAGGTGCCAGAAATGTCCTTGTAGAGAAGATCTGCAACTTGGGGTAAGAAACTCTCATGAAGGTGAGAAGGAGTTTCATGAATGAGTGTCTTAAGCTTGGTAAATGTATAAAATGTCATCTTTCAGTTCAGCTCAACAACAGAGGGTCCCCCAAAGCAGTCACCAAGTCCAGTCTGGTTAGTATATATTTAAATATGTTCTGGCTGCCTAACAGATCAAGCTCCTTCAATAGCTTGAAGTAAATTCCTGTCCTTCAACAAGATACTAATTGGGCCTAGGTCTGGCTGTTTCAACCGGGACATTTATTGGGGCTGTATGTAAGAACATAGAGAAGTTGTAAAGAAGCTTGTCTAAAGAGTCTAGGTGTCTGTAGGGTTGTATGCAAATTGAATAAAGGGGTTTTTAAGCTCACAAGTTGAGGTGAAATACTGCAGTCCTAAATTAATTTTTCTCAGGTGTGTGAGCATCCTAGTCCTAAGCTACCCAGGAGCTCTGTTCCGCAGTGTAAAAGTAGGGAGCTGGACTGTGTTCTCCCAGATTTAAGGTTGTTCTGTAAATATTAGCCGTTGTTTCTTTTTGATGACAATGATGGTAACTGGTAAATATTTTTAGGAAAGTGAACATTGATAACACACTTTCTTTTCTCATAAATATTCTAAAAATACAGGCTTTGTGAAAGAGATCCATATCAGCTTTATCAACGGTTGGAACAGCAAGCTAGAGAATATGTGCTTGAAATGAAGGTTCGTCTGCTCAGACACTTGTCACTGGGATCTAAAGTTGCATCAACATTAGCAATACAAGGGCCACCGCAAGCACATCAGTTCATCTCACTCCTACTTGAAGAATACAGTGCACTCTGTCAGGCAGCATGTACAATCAGCGCCTTTCTAGTTACTCTGGTAAGACTGAAAAAGTCACCTATATGCTTCTGCTTGCTAGGGATAATGCTAGCAGAGCTGTTCTGGGCTCTTTCTTCTGTGGTTTGTGAAATATGTTTTTTGTGTGTGCGTGCTTGAGGACAGGGAGATTCTGAAAATGCAAATTTAATTCTTCAGAAATGTAGATTAGGCATCTCTTACAGCAAATTGTTGAAATGATCTTTTGTTTGTAAAGAAAAGGTGGGATGTTGTTTGTGGCACTTATTCTGAAACTAATCTTATGTAGAACTACAAGATTTTAGATAATGCCTTTGAAAATGTGTGAAAGACTTCTCTGTTAATCTTTAATGGTCTCTTGACAACCACATTTAAAGGACACAAACTTTTACATGTATTGCTAATTTAGATTGTTTCAGAGTTCAATTTTTCTTTTCCCTTCTAAGCAAGAATGGCTACTTGAGAAGATGATCTCTTGCCTCAGAATTAATCTGTGATGTTATTTATTATTTCTGAAGTTCTTGTTCTTAAATGCCTGTTCTGTCAAATAATTGTGATGTTAGACTTGGGATTATATTGTCAGGTAGAAAATAAGCAATAGCCTTAAAAATCTCTTCTTGAATAACTGTCCATCATGAGTGAGTAATACAGTAAACAAATTCTGTAATTCTATTTGTTTAAGGGCTGAGAAGGTTATTAATCCCGTTTTGTTAATAATCCTTTCCTGTACATCCTTTGTTAATGTGCTTATCCTGTGCATCCCTTTTCTTGTGTAAACTTTGCGCAAAAAAAAGTGGATACACTGGTAAATTTGGGTTTTATTGCCAATTAGCTGAAAGCGACTGTCTAGGTATATAAAAAGAAGAAAACAGTAGGCAGTAACAAGACTATGATGGCCACAGGTGAGAAGGGTATAAAATGAAGGGGAAGCAGAGTGTTGTTACTGAGGTAGGACTGCTAGTAAAATTGAATGGCAAAGCAGGAAGATGTTTCTGTTGAGAAACTTGAGCATATCTGATGCTTTTTTCTGTTGTCAGTACTCTGTATTTGCTGTTGTCTGTATTGTCTTCCCCAGCTTTCTCTTAGATACAGATGTGAGGCCATTGCCATCTCCAGTTTATTGGCTGCTTTAATAGTCATCAAGTCTCTAACAAGGTGCTTGACAAAAGATTGCTCTTCAGGTTGATTTGCCTTGGAACTTAAACTTATTCAGCTGAAAAGCAGATGGATTACAGTACAAGTGTTAGCTTTCTCAAAGTAGATCTGCCAGTAATGAACTCGTTAGTGCCAGAATTACATAGCTGATCAGAAAATAACCTTGTAATATTTTTTCCACTCGTTGTTATTGTGAACTAGTAGTCATGAAAACTTAGTAGGTATAAGAGACTGAGGTAATAGCCATGATGAGACAGAAGATGTTTGAACTTCCTAATCTACCCCTTTTCTGCCAAAATTCAAAGTAAAATAAAATTCCTGTTCTTTTCTAAAAAACAAAGCGTAAGAAAACAAAAAATGCCCCAGATATTTCTTGTCCTTTTCCTTCTGGAGCCCAGTAAGTACTGAAAACTTAGTTCCACTAAGCTGAAATGTGAGAATGTAGGATATTGCGTCTTGTCATACATTTCTTAAATGTATTAAATAACCTTTTTATTAACTAGAGTAGTATGTCACAGCTTTCAGTACAGGTAGTATGGTCACTAGCCTTTTCAGTATGCATGGTTGTTTTCTCTTAAGATACCAGTGCACTATGGAAGAAGGAATCTTTTTAGCTGAAATAGGTAAAAAACAGTCAAGATCTCTAAACCTAGTGCAGCCTTTTAAAGGTAAAACCTTCGCATGTAGCATGCTATACAAAGGCATGTAATGCCTTGAAGCTCCACCTGTGAGGAGCTAATTTCTCAGTGAAATTATGAACAGCTAACTAGCAAAGTTTAAGAGCAGGAACTAAAAGCTTTGTGCCCCACCAGGGGATGACAGATTATACTGGCAGCAAGCTGGAAAGACTGTGGTCAGTACAGAAAAGACCTTAAGTACACAGTATAACAGACCAGAAGGGAAAACTTACTTGGTATTTCTTTGTGAGAAATATTGTGATCTGTGCAATCTGATACACAAGATTTTGTAGATAAGTGTTGACTGTTTTGTTCACAGCATAATATGGAAATTGCTTAGGAAATCAACCTTTCTCGGTGTTGACCCTTGAGAAATTATTAGTAATCTGTAGAAATCTTCAAAATACTTAAGGCATAATATTCCAAGTGAAAGGGTATGTGTCTTGTGCAATTCAAGAAGGGTGGGTCGTGGTTTTTTTGTTTTAAATAGTAATAAACCTCCAAACTTCATTCTCTTTTCGAATACTGATAGTCTCGTGTATAGTTCTGATATAAATACGTATTTAGTTTTTAACCCATTATGTTTAACAAAACTTGGAAATTCCAGAGTATTCTGGTATTTCAGGGTACTCAAGGTTACAATGTGTAGAGCTCACTTGCTGATCTGATAGCCAGAATGTTTGCACTTAATTTTGCTGTGTGGGCGAGTCCTGGTATAGAAAACCTGTGTACTGCTGGCTATATGTGGGAAAACTTACTGACTTGAAAAAATACTATGTCTTTGATTCTTATGTTTTGATAATAATAGATTTAAGTTTTAGGCCTTGAAATTGCATACAATTATGTGTTAACCTCAAACAGAAAAACATTCTGTTTAGTAGAGAAGCTGTTGGACTATTGTCTATTTAGAAAACTTTGTTTTTGAAGCTGTACTTGGAGAGAACTGTTTACCTAATTTATGTCAGTTTTGAATAAAGATTATAGCTTGCCATCATATATGTCTGTTACTAGATAAGTTCAAAGAATGGAAGACTAATCAGAAATAGACAGTTGTTTGACAAGAAAACCTGAGAATAACTGGTTCAGATCATAAAATACACCCTTCAGTGCAGAAAAGAATGGAAGCTTTCAACAACAGTCTGATTTTTCTTTTTGTTTTCTAATCCATGACAATTTAGAAAAACAAAGAACGAAGCTATGGTTATTTAAGTCATTAAAGAATTACTTAAAATTTGAGTTTCTGGGTATTAAAACTGGGTAAGGTCTGAGCTGGATAAGCCATCCTATAGGTTGGAAACTAGATTTAAAAAAAAATAAATGTTGCTTCAGACATAATTTTTCTTTTGCTTTTTCTACCCCTGGCTTATTTCTGTTTTGTGGTTTTTTTTGTTATAGGAAAATGAACATTTGAAGAAATTTCAGGTGACATGGGAATTGCACAATAAGCATCTGTTTGAAAACCTGGTATTTTCTGAGCCACTCTTGCAGAATAGCTTGCCAACATTGGTGTCACAGCTAAGGTAGAGTTTAACTTTGCTTTTGTAATTTAAAGGAGAAGTGAAAACCCATGTTTGCAATCACAGTGTTTAAAAAAACATTCTTGTTGATCTGCCTTGAGAACAATATTGAGCAGGCTGCTGTCATAACTTGCTTGTCAGAAGAACTGCTACTTAATCTGCTTACATGTACATTACCTAGTAAAATGACAGCATCCTATGAAAATGCTGATGGTATGACTGAATAGTACTGTTTTCACTTGTCATCAGGCATTGCTACTGTCTTTACAGCTCTACAAGTGAGTTAAAGCCTCAATGCCTTTGTGCTTCCCACAGTGTACAAATAACTTAATTTTGGACTTTTAAGCAATCTTTTCCTTGGAGAAAGCAAAAGAAACAAAATCCTTTGCGATATATGCTTGTAGGTCTGATGGCATATTGCTTTTCTTGGGGCTTTAAAATGTGTATTTTGTAGGAAGGTTCCTCTGCTTGTAATTTGTGTACCTGCAAAGTGTTTGGGTTTTTTAGGAAGTAGTTATTAATTTATAGAAATTAAATTCTTTATCCTAAGTCCAAACATTTTTAAAGTACAGTCATGGATGGTTTGTGTTGACCTCTCAATGTTGTTTCTGATGAATAGGGTTTCATGCTCTGTGTACATGTGCCTTAAAGGTATTGTCTTGGGTATTTTTCCATGGTACAAGAGCAGTTTGATTAAGTCTGTCACAAGAGGTGTTTCTCACAGTGAATAAAGAGATTTCTGATGAGTTCTCCTTTTGCTAGTAGATGCTAGAAAGGAAAGCAAGGAAAGGGAAGAAAGCTTAATTGTTATCAGGCTCAGCAAGAAGTCTAAGGTCCCTCAGAAATAACTTGTCTAGTTAGTTTACATGAAGCTGGGTTGGTACTGAAAGCCTTTCTTTCCTTTTTTTTTTTTTCCCCTTTTCTCCAGGCGGGTAATCCTGTTGCTACGCTCAATAGCATGTTGTTCAAGCACGTATTTTCCCAGTGATCTGTGTTTGACTTCCCAGTACCCCTGTCACTGACACTGTATCCCTCAGTCATCTCCATGCTATCTGACAAGGCTTCTCTGTATTGTTTTCATTTATCTGTTGTTTTCACCTGCTACTGCAATTGAAGTCTGAGCAACAGAAGGTGTTTCTCTGCAGAACTTCACTGTAGTGACAGTTACCTTCGGGGCTTAAATATGATGAAGTCAGAATCTCTTCCTGCAGGAATTTCTTTTCCAGTTAGCTAGCTAGCTTTAAGGCTGTTTCACATAAACTGTGGTTTTGCCTAGATTGATTTATGTGATCTATGCTTTCTAATTTATATAGTGTATGTCTTGTTTTTCTTTGGTAAACATAGATTATGTCTGTTTTCATGGACTCCCAGGGTTTTACTGCTGGCTTCTCTGGGTCTTGAAGTAAGAGAATTAGGTGGCCTTCCCTGAGAAATTTTTCTGGAGGATAATCTGCCTTCCATTGGGAATTAGTGGAAGAAGGCTCCATCAGAGAGGCCTCACATGGAGAAGCAGGGATCAGCCTATTCCCCAGATCATTTGGTCAGTAGAGAATCATTTGCATGCAGTAGAGAAGGGGTTGCCAGAGTTTTTTTTACAAAAGAGCATTGACCTCATTGTTTTCTTTTCCTGAAGAAATGTGAAATAGCATATTGGCATCTCAGCTTCACTTAGATTTTGGTTGTTTACCCTTTCTCCCATCCCTTACTCAAATTCCTGAATCTTTTGTGCATCTCTGGGTTTTTCAGAATATATAGTTGGTGTGCTGTGATTAGTTCCAAGGATGCTTATCAGATGTCAGACCAGGAGAGATGTTCACTTAGGGAGGTTTAAACAGCAGCTGTGTGGGGATGCACATGTCGTATGAGGAGCGGCTGAGGGATCTGGGGTTGTTTAGTCTGGAGAAGAGGAGGCTGAGGGGAGAACTCTTTGCCCTCTACAACTACCTGAAAGGAGGTTGCAGAGAGCTGGGGATGAGTCTCTTTAACCAAGCAACGAGTGATAGGACAAGAGGTAATGGCCTCAAGTTGCGCCAGGGAAGGTTTAGACTAGATATTAGGAAGCATTTCTTTACAGAACAGGTTGTTAGGCGTTGGAATGGGCTGCTGAGGGAGGTGGTGGAGTCCCCATCCCTGGAGGTGTTCAAGAGGCGGGTTGACATAGTGCTGAGGGATATGGTGTAGTTGGAAACTGCCAATGCTAGGTTAACAGTTGGACTAGATGATCTTCAAGGTCCTTTCCAACCTAGATGATTCTGTGATTCTGTGACATTACTAGCTGATACAAGATCAGCTGTGTCAGTATTTCACAGGACTGATTATCTACTCAGGATAAACTACCAGGGTCTTAATGTGTTCTGTCTTGTTCTGCTACCCAGTCAACACCTCTGGTTTGTTTAGGAGGCACACTCAGTTGTACAATCTGCAGACCAGCTGCGAGAACTGTCTGTATGCTTATCAAATAATCAGCAGACCTTTTAGATCAGACACAGCATTCCATAAGGCTGTGTTTTCATAGTCAGTATTTAAGGAAATCCAGTCCTTTCATAGTCCTTCCTGATGCAGGTGTCTATATGAAGGGTTTCTTAGAGGTTAAATATCTTGAGTTAAAATGCTTTTGATTACATGCAACCACGGACATGCTTCCTACACTCAACGGATTACTTTATTGGGGTTTGGAAATGAAATAACTAACTGACATCAGGGGCTTTTCTGTCTTGGGGCTTATCTGTCCTCTTTGCTTTCCCTGTATGGGATGGAACAGTGCTCAGGGTATATGCACGGCTTCAGTTAAATGTTGTTGGCCAAGAAATTCTGGGTTCCTGATCAAGATACATAGGCATACAGTAGGATCTGTGTCAACAGGTATGCCTGGAAGATTCAGTTACTGTAAAGTAAGCAATTCTTGTTAAGTTTTACATATGTGTGATGCTTTCTGTTATCTTTTTTTTTTTTACTGCTGTCCAGGAATATATTCCGCCTCTGTTTACAGGACTGAAATATTACCTAGATTGTTGCTTTATACTTGCCTTGAGAGCTGAAAGTGTATTTACTTGTAGAATGTTAACTTTTATTCAAGAGTTAAAATAAAAATTGAAAGTGTAAATGCTGTGGCATTGCTAACCTAAACTTTTAAAAATAAAGTTCTCTTGCTTCCAACTGTAGAGTGTATTTAAAAAAGATTTTGTGCACTAGTGTTTGAAAGAATAGTACTACTCAGCAGCAGTTATGAAAAAAAATTGTTGACTTCTGTACAGTAGGGATCAGAATTTCACATAATTGCATAATACCATAAACACAGGCTTCAAGAAAGTAAATCATGATCTTGTAACAGGAGTTGACAGTCCTGATAGTGAGGACTGATGCTGAGGAAGTGTGGTATCCTAAAGTCACCGTGTCACTTCAAATTGCTTTTTGTATTCCACCAAGCATGGGCTTCCCAAGTTGTTAATGCGCAGGATTGCTTATGCACCCTTCCGAAGTGGTTGCGTTGCAGGTTCTGGGCAAAAATAACAAAATAGAATCAGCTTGAATTTATTGGCAAAGTCATGCTAACAGCTGTAACTTAATGCTTACTGAGTTGTCTGTTTGCTCAGCTCTTCATTATACTTAATTGCCGCATTTAAATTAAGGGCTTAGTCCTTTGCCAGATGATAGGCCAGCCTATGTATTTCTTAGGTAGGGTTAGTATCCTGTTGCAATGGAAATCTACAACAAACCTTCCTGAAATACTGGACCTGGGCTTACATATCAAATTTTGAGATACTTGAATTTTGTTTTTTGGTATTGGCACCACAGAACCTCTCTGCCTAACTAATTACCAATCAGTTTTCTCTTAATTACTGAGTACGAGAAATATTGAAAAGCTTCAGTTTATTTGTGTCAATTTACAGGTCATGACAATTCAGTGTGCTTTAAACACATTATCAAATAGAATTTTGTCTTTTTATTTATTTCTGAAGTCAAGATTTCAGGAGTTTGCTTATTTACTGAAGAATCTTTGTGATGATGCACTCTATTAGATTTTTCAAGAAATTTGCTGTACAAAAATGTAATAGGAGAGACAGTTTTACCTCTCTTTCTACTATTTCTGGGGCTCCTTACAGAGACAGTCATCAGTGAATGGCATAACCACATTTTGAACTTGATGCCACTCAAGTGTAGTAGATAATTTGCTTGCATGCAGTTATCTCACTTGCCTCATTCTACAGCACTTTCCCCAGCTGTAACTCCAACTCGTCTGGTAATCTTTTTAGCATTGATCATGAGAGTTCTGATTAACAAGATTCTGGCTTTATTTTTACTATATAGCTGTTCAGTAAATAGTCAACATGTATATTTAGCCCATCAATTTTGGAAGGATAAATATATCAAGCAACAAAATCTGAATAAATACGGCTCAGTAGGTTTGACATCTGGTTGCTCGTGGGAAAGAGGCTCTAGAAATGTTGCACTTCCCACATTCTTGCTATTGTTGGTTACAGAACATTGGAACAAGCAGTTGTTGGATATTTCTTGAAAAATGACTAAAAATACTCAATTTTGGGATACAAGCAGCTAAGTGGGCCTAGGTGTATCAACAACACTTTTTTGGTCAGCAGAACTTAAAAGCATGACTTTTTTTTTTTTTTCAGTGAAATGCCTTTTCTATAACAACTGCTATTTGAACTTCTAGGCTTGGAACAACACACGATTCCTGTAGCGAAGATATGTATAGTACCTTGCTACAAAGGTATCATCAGCTGGAACAGGAAATGGGTCAAGTTGCTGAAGCATGGCTTGAATGCCAGAAAAGAATAGATGATTATGTTGATGAACAGGTAAGAATCATGTAAACAGTCTCAGGACTGATTATGTGGGGAGCAGCCCATGCAAGGCTGTGCCTCCAGTGAAGACTTTATTTAGTATTTTTATCCAGATCTTTGAAGCAACAATATGTAACTTCAGAGCAGAAAAGAACACTAACATATCAATACTTAATGGTGATTGTACAGAAATATCATCAAATTGTTGAAGCGGGTTGTTGTGCCATTGTTTAGAGATGGTCTTTGAACATTTTTGAATGACTTTAGCTTGTAGATTACCCATAGCACAGTAATCTGAAACTGTTTTGTAGATGTCACTAGGAAAAGGTAGGAAAAAAGAAAACCAAAAACCCACCTGACAAAAACCCTTAAGCTTCCAAAATAATAGTTGCACTAAATGAAATTGAGAAAGAGATTGCTTCTAAAAACTATTGCATGTTGCATAGTGTGATAATGACCTTTGTACAGCTGTTAAAATCAGAATTCCAGAATCTCACTACATAAATGAGACCTCTGAAGTTATCCTTTTTTAATTAAGTATATGTTCTGATAGCTGATTCTTCTGAGTTTGTGCTACGTTTTAGAAAATAATCATGTTGTTGTGCTGACTCCTACATTGTCAAGAGCTTAATTTTTGAAAAATAGCTGTTTATTTCGCAAGTGGTTGGTTATAGTCTTCCAAAATTGCTCATGTGCTTTTTGTCTTGTGTTTAAAGAAGCGGAATTTTTTTTAGAACACTTCAAGATAGAGTTTTGAACACTGTTTAGTTCAATCTTAAGTATACTAGAAGAAAGAATATGTCTTGAAATAACTAAAGATACAGAATTTTATAGAACTTTTCTTGTATTCTGCAGTTTTATGAGCATTAGGAATATGGACATCCAATTTGAGATTTAGCAATGCTATGTTATTCCTATAGGAATAACAGTCATATTTTAAAGTCTTATAGCACACTGTAAATGTCCTTCAGAAGCTTTTCCTGTGATGAAGATTTAAGTGAACTTTTACCATTAATTTCAGTACCTTCAAGATGGAGACAGGACATGACTAATTTTAGAGATTATTCTGTATTTGGGGTGTGCATCCGTGAGCTATCAGTTATGAAGTTTGCTGTTGGTCTGGTTGCTTTTGTGTACCTAAATAGTTGATTGCAGCTCAGTAACACTTCATCATCTCCCGTTTTGTGCTACTAGTCATTTTCCCCATGGTGTCAGGGTGTTGTGGCTGGGTGATACTGCCTCTCCAGTAAGAAAGGGAGCCCAGTTCACTTGTCATCATTCACTTACTTTTCCAGAAGATGGCATTTCTGTAGAGTCACATTCATATCAGGACTCTGACTGGTTGATTTGCAACACTTCAAAATCAACTCTTAACTTATTTTTCTGTATTTTTGTGTATCAGGTGACCATGGAACTGCCACAAGTACTGTCTTAAAGCATTTTTTTATCTGCTCAGTGAAGCCTGTATCCTGATGCAAACAAACCCTTCTCCCATTTGGGGAAACTTAATATGATGACTTCTTATTTCTAATGACCAAAAAACCTGCAAGGGGGGAGGTGTGTAGAGGAAACAATTCTAAAACCTAAACCATCAAATTTTAAAGGAGATATTTATATTGTTTTTTATATGTGGAAAAAACATTGTCATAGTTGTGCCTTAAACCCCGTGTTGGTGATAACCTGTGTTAAACTTTCTTGATCAGAAATACGTCATTCACTATGACCATCCTACCTGAATTTGCAGTGATATTTTTGTCATCAAGGTAGAAATCAGAAACCTGGCTACTATGGAAACTGTAGGTCTTAACAGTGAATGCATGTTCTCTATTTTCTGTCTCTTCTTGGCTTAACAAAATTGTGAGGTTTTAGTGCTAGTGTGACAGAGGTTAGAAAGCAGACTGTCACAGAGAAAAACATAAGAATGGTCCTCATTTATCTACTGTGGAACTCTACCAAAACTTTAGACAGGGCGTCAGCAGAGATAATTAATGGACCCTCCACTACTGTATGTTATGTTACTTGTTCTTGAGTAAAAAAGCTAATAGCTTTTACAAGCAATACAAATGCTACTTTTTTTTTTAAGACTATGCAAGACAGCTGTGTCATGCACAAACATTCAACTTAATACAATGATGCGTGTGTACACTGTAATAAAATTTAGAATAAGGGTTCGTTCATATCAGCACCTGTATTCATCCCATGTTAAAATCTGAGGAAGATGTTTAGGGTATCAGGAATACAGGAGAGTTTAAATGTATGCAGCCTGTACCTCCAGATCCTATTTTTCCTACCAAATTTAGACTATGCTCAACTCGGAGGTCCTAAATATATCTGGATCATTTCCATAAGTAATGGCTAGATGGTCATGTGTACTTCGTGTGAAAGTGTTCCCTTTTTTTTTGTTTTTTACTGCCAGCTCCCCCAGGAGAAAGGAATACAGGAATGACTTTGCCCAGCTCCACAGGAGTCCAGGGAGAGTTTCTTGCTTGTGTCTTCATATTTGTGTGTGATGATTTTTTTTTTTTCCTAGTCCATGTCAACTTAACAGAAAAAATAGTATTGTATGGGCATAACTGGTTTTTGTGTTTATGGCAGCTATATAAATAAACACTATTTTTGGGTGCTGAAAGTTTGTGATAAGAGGAATTATTTTTATTAGCTCTATTGAAACAGGCTAGGAAAATAGATTAGATTCACAGGTGAAACTTGGGATGCTCAAATGTGCTATTCACATTTGATACACTTTAAAATTTGGAAGCAACAAGCATACTGTGGTGTATGTATGAACATCAGAGTTCTCACAGGTGATCTAGTGGTATGTGTCAGTTCTGACCAAACTGCTGGCTTTGTTTCATTATTAAATCTATTTCAGAATGGAAAAATACTTGTTCACCTGCCTGTCTCACTTTACCATGTCTTGTCTGATAAATCTCAAATACATTTTAGCCTCAAATAAACAGAGGAAGGAAGAGGGTGGTAGTGGACCTCTCTTCCCCATTGAGCATCAGTGTTAGCATATTCATTGCAGATGTGCAAGACTGAAGTGTAAATCTTTCCTTCTGATGTCATTTGAATTTATCTCCCACTCCCCAGCAGAGTTCTTGGGCATGAATCATGTGGTTTGTGTTGCAGCTGCTTTGCTCTGCTGAAATAAATATTCATTGGGGAAAAGAAAGAGGGGAGAGAAGTGATTTCCTATTATTTATGGAATTAATAACTTAGGATACTTGCAGACATGGGGTATTGGAAAGTCTGTGAAGTTGGAAGTAGGAAAACTTTAGCTTTGGCCTCTGTTCCCATTAATACTCAAGAGTACCAAGACTTAAACCATGCTGTTTTCTTTGACAGTTTCTTGGCAGGCTTGAGTAGGCAGCTCCCAGTTAATGCACTGGCTGTTTTAAATGTCATTCTTTGGCATTAAAGTCTTCTCTTATAATGTATAGTGAATGTAGGTGCCTGTCTTTTGATGGTGAGGATTCAGCTAGGTGACAGGGCACCTAAACCAGTGAGTGTTGCTGTGTTTATATATAGCTCAAGGGTTCTCACAAGCTGATAATACAGCCAGGATGAAATTTCTAATGTTCTTGGCTGCCAGCTCTGCGGTACCTTTTACAGTATCTAAGAAATGGTACCAATGGTTCAAGAATATTTCATGCATGCTATTTTTTTTAAAAAAAAAGAAAAACACCTATGCACATGAAACTCATTTTTTTGGTGTTAATGTAACCTCACTGGAGCAAGGGAAATCAAAATCCACAGTAGTAATTAGAATTACATGCTGCTGATTGTTTCAGAAATTCATTAGGCAAAACTTTACCACTTAATACAGTTTCAAATCCCCAGTTTAGAATTTCATTTTCCCAAGTTAAATAATGATAATAGCAATAATACGCTTAGGTTAATAGTAAGTCTTTAAACTTTTGATCAAGTATCAATTTCTGGAGGCATGCTTTTGAAGAAGAGGAAAAAAAAGATTGCTAGTCATGTAACCAACTGGACTTGGCTCATGTGTCTTAATGAAGCAATTTGTTATATTCTACAAGGTGGTAGATGTTTTTATTAATTAGGTAAATGAAAAACGAACTGTGAAAGATAACCTAGATAGTAGTTTTTCCTCACTGAAGTAGTGCTTTTAAAACGTTGTAAGGTAAAACAGGAGAAGCTTTGTTATTGCGTTTTGCTGTGTTAAAATCCATGGAAGATTTTGCGTTCCATCAGAGTGAATTTATTTACTAAATCAGAAAAATACCATTTGCGTACAAAAAAATTAGGGGCTCTATGTGCATTTATGGTGATGTGATTCAGGGTAGAGTAATTGTAAATATTTTTTCCAGCCTTAGATAAATCACAGGCATGAAATACTTTGAGGAATATAAGTGGCAAATAATGTTAGTCTGGGTCACTACTTAAAAGTTTTTTGACTCTTGGGGTGGTTCCGGATTTGTTACATCAGAGTTTGCACTTGAGCCTGTGTTGAGGCCTTGCCAAAAGTCCTGTACCTCTAGATTTTTAATAGATTTTAGTGGATCTGAGTTGTTGAGGATTTAGTGCCAATCACATTTTATTGAAAATGACATGAAAATAAATATTAATGTAAGAAATAACAGTGGAAAAATTGACTGAAAAATAGCATAAATGAATATAAAAATCTTACTTTTAAGTGACTCAAATGATTAACAAATAAAATACATTTTATATTGACTTATGTGAGTACTTTCAAAATTGTATAGACATGCTAGGTTTAATCAAACTGATAGACCAACTGACAACAGCATAGGTTTCTATGATTAAATCAATGAGTTTTCCTTAAATTCTGTTTTAGATGGCAATGAAAACAAAGCAACGCATGCTAAAGGAAGACTGGGAATTTTTTAAACAGAGGCGTTTTATTGAAGAGCAGGTAGGATTTTTTTTTTATACCATACTAAGTTATACTAATGCTTCATGTATATTTGTAAGATGCAAACATACAAGTGTAGTGTATTGTACTAGTTCTGTGATCTAATTCTGCAACTGTGCCAGGCATGAACTTTGGTCAGCTAAAATACAGAGAAGCAAGATCTAAGAGTATGTAATAATATGTAATCTCAGTAACTACAAGGTAAAAACATAAGCACCATAGTCTTAGGATTGAATACCAGATGTTAAAATTCTTTATACAATAAAAGGGAAATTTTTAATGCCTTAGGGTGGGATCCAAAACAGCCAATACATTGAGCATGGAGCTGCCTTAATGTACGTGATGGGGAATATTGTGCTCAAGAGTTTAACAAATTCTCTTGTGTGTGCAGAGCTGGGGAGTGTGAGCCACAGTAGCAGGGCAGATGATTGCATCTGTTATGACTCTGGAGATGGCTCCTACATCTGTTTTGTGGGGAAAAGCTGTAGGCAGAGAGGGGCCAGTAGAAGTTCCTACTTTTTTATAAAGCTATTTGCTGTTTAAGACACAGTAGCCTAGAAGTGTTCAAGTATCTGTCATGCTTTTCGTAAGAGTACAGTGTGACTCGGCTAGAGTTAAGACTGAATGGGGAACTTCTCTGTTCCTGTACCACTGTGCAGAAAGAAATGCTAGTCATGAGCCAGAATGAGTATGGCATATATTTTAATAAACTTAAGATTAAATTGGCAATGTCTCAAAGCAGTCATCAGTAAGTACTTCTTCCTGTAAGAAACATAAGCCTGTGTTAACCATGTCTTCAGAACATCTGGTATACAGGGCTCCTCAGAGGACTTGAGGAAGAATCCTCTTTTTCCTTGATCCTAATTGGCCTTAAGAGAGCTGTAAGTCCATGGCTACTTAGGTAAGGATCAGGTCTGGGCATCTGTAGAAGTGGATGCTTAGGCACACCCTTGTTTAACCTAAGGTTTGTAGGTATCTAATGAAATTAGGTACTTTCAGGATTAGGTCTCTGCCAGGTGGAGGTTATTTGGATTGTATTTTTTCATCAATGCAGTTGAGTCCTGTTTTGGGCAGCTACTTCGTTCCTTGAATCTATCCCACTGTGGCTACAGAATTAGTCCTAATTCTTTTTTGCAAGCTAAGGGTGAGTTTGCATTCTCTCTCCGTTTGTCAGCAGTGTCCTTTTGCGCATACTGTGTAACAAGACAAGAACTGCTCAAGTTTGGAGTGCATCAGCAGAAATTCCACGCAAGATGCACATAAAAATAAGTCAAGGAGATGAACTTGGCCGCTTTTCTGTTTCACTGTAGAAACATACTTTCTTTGAAGAGTTTCAGTGCTAAATGTTTCTTACATGTATCTTTGAACTCCTTCATTTTTTTTGTTCATAATGAAAACACCACCTTCATGAAATTGTTCTGAATTATTCTCCTTTTAAAATATTTTGCCGAAAGAACCCTTCGTGATTATGTAATTTGTTAATCATGATGTGCCATTGAATTGGTAATGGAAAGACTTGCACTACTAAAACACTGCCTTTATAATTTACTTCAGCTTAATAACAAGAAAGCACTAGCTGGGGAGAACAACTTCACAGACACAATGAGACACATGCTGTCATCACGTTTGAGCATGCCTGACTGTCCCAACTGTAATTATAGAAGAAGGTGAGCTGATGTTTTTAATATGAAATCACAATAAATCATTAATTTCTTGTTTGAGGAAAAAGGAAATACATTATTGGAACAAAGAGTGTGATTACTTCAATGAATGCTACTTAAATAAGGTCATAAAAATCCATAATCTCAATTCTTGAACAGATGTACTTGTGATGACTGCAGCCTTTCACACATTTTAACGTGTGGCATCATGGATTCTCCTATAACGGATGATATCCACATTAACCAGTTACCACTACAAATTGATTCTACTCCGGATTATCTATCTGAGATCCGCCCACCCAGTATGTCTTCAGCAAGTTCAGGATCAGGTTCCAGCTCGCCTATTACAATTCAGCAACATCCCAGACTGATCCTCGCAGATAATGGTTCTGCACCAACTTTGTAAGTTCTTTTTTTCTGTTTTAAAATTTCGTAGTGAATTGAACTGAATCAGGCAAGTTGCATTGGCTGACTGTCATTATGTGATGCTAGTTTTGCCTCAGAAAATTATTTAGTAATGGTACTGTATTCAGCAGACCATAACTCCAGCGCTATATGTTGTACAAACATAAATTAAAAAACCAAATCCTGTAAAGTTCTTCAGAAATTTTTAAGATGTTGATTTAACAGTATTGCTCAAAGTATGTGCAGTAAGTATTTTCCTCCTTTGAGATTACAAGGACATCAGATACTGATCTACAGAGCATCATTTTAAAATGTCCCGTTTTCTTAGAGTGAGCAAGGGAACAGGTGATCTTTTCTTTGGGGGATGGTCATTTCATGTGAATCAGTTTAGTTCCAAAAAAGCCTTTATTAGGAGGCCTTTAGGATTGTTGCAGTTGTGTTAACTTGAGTCTTGCATCAGAAATAAATGTCTCTATCAGAAGTGTATGCCACCCTCTTTCTTTTATTCAGATCACAATGACAGTCAGATTTGAGCATTAGTCTAATGGTAGACTTCTGCCCCTTCCATAATTCTGAAGGATTAAAACTGCTTGGTAGGCTGGTTTCTGTATGTGGTTAGGGTATAGCTGAACAGCAGTCTCCTCTGTCATGTGATATTCTAAAGGAATATTTAGAAAAACCCAACTTCAATACTGATGGGAACACTAATGAAATACCTGTTGTCAGTACAGTCAAGGAAATTGGCATTAGCATTCTATGTTATTATGGTGTGATGAGTGAGGACAGTGCAGATGTGTGGGATGTTTCTGATGAATATCACTTCGCTAAGTTCAATTTCCTTTGAACGTGTTTACCTTTGCATGTACTACCATCAGTGGTTAAATCTTCCATAACAGGAGTTTAGTTTCTGAACCCATTTGGGGAGTGCTTGAAAACAGATTCTGTGGCGGTACGTTTAGGTACATATTCTTAAATGTGTGGTTTGCGATTTCTGTAAACTCTCATTAGTTTTGGTGCTGAAATGTCCAAAAGTGTTCAATTTCTCTCTTCAGAAGCTTGTTCAGTTGAATCCATGTATTATTTAAGAAGCCTATTTTCAGGGAAATACCACTGCTCCTTGGGGAAGGGCCATTTTATGTCTCATAATATCTGCTGTGTTTTATTTCCTCATTGCACATTTGAAATATGCCTAATGGTGCCATCATGTAATTAAATTTTGGCGCAGTATCTCATGGAATGCAAAAAGATAAAGTGCACAGTTTAAGAGCTCTGGATTGCTGTAGAAACATTAACTAACCAATCTTTGCAACACTTCCCTGGAGCGGGTAATTAAACATGCATGTTCTTTTACTAGCTGTCTGTATGGAAAAAATTTCCATTAAGTATTCTAGAGCAGATTCTAAAAAGCACGTAGATGTGGCGTTGTCTAGGAACTAATTGCTGTTGAGAAATTTCAGAGTTAGTGTGATGTGTTCAATGTTCCCTACCTACTGTTACTGGTTTGACATTTATTGTATGGAAAAACCTGAATTTTATATTGTACTTTTTTCCACTTCACACTTTCTCTAAAGGAAGACATTGGCATATGGCTTTTTTTATCAAATTAAAGATCATCCATATCCTGCCATTATTAATTCCATAAATTCTTGGTCAGAAAACAGTGGTGGAAAAATATTTTACACAGAAATAGCAGAGAATCTTACTTTCAATCCAGTCTGTTGTTCAGGCATGCAACTGCTATATTCAGTAGGATGATATGGCAGGTTGTTTGATGTTACTTGCTTGAAAAAATAAGTTCAGTTAAACAACTTGGAAGACAGTCCTTTGACTCCTAATTGGAACATTTATACAAGGGATGCCCTCAACTTTGTTTCATTTTGGTGTTTTACCTGCTTTCACAATAGCTGAGGTTACTGAGCACTGTGACTTATCAAAGCCTCTTTTCCCCTCAGTGGTAGTGATGATGAAGATGTTGCACCGTTATCAGCAAAATTTGCTGATATCTACCCACTGAATAATTATGACGACGCAGAGGTGGTAGCCAACATGAATGGAATTCACAGTGAGCTAAATGGTGGCGGTGAAAACATGGCATTGAAAGATGAGGTACAGCATTTACGGTGTCGTATCTTTTTCTGGCAGTTGGATGTGCTTGCTGGAGAAGGGTCTGTCCTTCACCCTTATGTTAATGAGTTAATGTTGTCCAGTCTCCTCAGGTGAGCAGTACTAGCAGCAGTTCCTCAGAAGCAGATGATGAAGAAGCAGATGGGGAGAGCAGTGGTGAACCACCAGGGACTCAAAAAGAGGAAATGTCTCTAGGAAAAAGGGCGTTAAGGAAAGATGAAGCAAAAATGGATAGTCCACCACCTTCTTACCCCAGTCAGCAGGTATAGTAATCTAAAAGCAACCCTTTTAGTAAATTAATTTTTTAAACTTGGCTGCTCAAATGATAATGCAATACATTTACATCTTCAATTACATCTTTAACTTCTAATATATTAAGTTATCTAGCAGGTAGATATGATACCTACATTATTTTTCATCTGATTGTATATTGTCATAGCTAATATCTTCCTTTAGTCAAAACTTGAAATAAGTTAGTTATATTGAAGGGGAAAAAGTAAAAGGGGAAAAAAATTATTCCTGCCTGAACGACTGAGAAACAGAATCTTAGAAGCATTTCTGCTTGGACGTTTGAGCTTGGTTGTTGTTAAATATTAATGTTAAGTTATTTGAAACTGGGGCGTGGGAGGGGGAACAGATGATGTGAGTACTTAGTTAACGGGCACTTTTTAATACTATATCTGAGGACTAACTTTCCCTGTTGAAACCCTATGTAGTTAAATCCATTGCATGACCTCTGGCATGGGTCTTGGGGTGTTTGATTTCTTTTTAAGTGACTTAAGATTATTAAGCTCTCTACTGTAAGGTCATCAAACCACCCAGAGAACCATGCCTAGAGTATCTGCTCAGTTTGTAGTGGTGTTTGGTTTAACAGCTGAGCACCAAAGCAAAGCATCTGATGGGCTTGTCTTTGTGACTGTGTGGCTTTTAATCTAAGTTACCCTGCAGCTAGAACACAGGCTCACTACTTTGAGAGAGAATGTACCAGTCGCTTTTATTGCTTATTGTATAAAAGAATCCACATTGGAGGGGGCATCTTTGAGAGCTTAGACGACAGTCAGGTGGGAACTCCCATTAGATGTTCCCCTGTGGTTAGGATGTTTGTAAGGTCTTCCACTGGAAGTGTTTTCTCATGTTTTAAGAGTATTAAGCTGCTTTTCTTTCAGTGAGTATGTTGATATTTTTTTCTGTGTATAGCTGACCAATGGCATAGTACTTACATGGGCTGAGACCTTTGTCAAACTGGTTTGAAACTGATGAACAGATTCAGCATTTGTTGTGGAAAATCAAATGAGATTATGTAAGCCTACTTGCTTTAGGGAAGTGAACTAAAATACAAGATAAAAAGGCAGATTTTACCTTTCTCTTTTTTGTTTTCTTTGAGGAAAAAGAGTATTCTCAGAATTTTTCTGAGGAACTCGATGATTTTTTTAGCCTGATTTTCTAATCAGAGCTGAGTATCTACCCTGTAACGCTGCATTCAAGTGATAGATTTCACTGGTACATGTCACGTGCGTTTGAGACTTTTTTGGCATTATCTGTTGGGGTTGCTCATTTACTTGGTATCTTTATTTCTCTTTGCATTCCTTTGCATGCTGAGTACTGAAAGGTTTGTCAGAATTGAATTTTGAATCTCACCATACTGTTTGACATATCTTTTCATTTTCATTTGTTAGTAGATTAGTATTGGTTTGTTGATAATACCAGGTTTTTTTATGAGAAGGTTATTTTTTCTTCTCTATACACCTAATTCAATCATTGTATTTGGTTTATGAAATCTTTGGTTGTTAAAATATACCTTGTGTCAAAGGCTCTAATGCTTTTATGTAATAATGAAGAGTTATTTGTTTCTGAGTGGAAGGCATATTTAAGAAGAATACCACCTGTCAATTCTTATGTAGAAAGCTAAGTTAGCTAGTGTTGCTTTTTGGAAAAACATGTACTGCCACATTACTGGGAAAAAGCAGTTGGGACATGTTCCTGGTATGGCTTCTGGTAGAATTATCTTCCCGTGAAATGTCAGATGACTGTGGCAGAAAAAAGTGCTGAGCTGAGAGAAGGAAATGGAGCTGCTCTTTCCTGGGCTGCTTTTCTTCCGAAGTGTTGCATCCTTTTGACAGAACAGAGGCTAATGATACCTTGAGATCAGTAAAAGGTACTAATAAAGCATGGATTTCTCAGAATTCATGCAATTACAAAATTTTTTGTGAGCAATGTCAGCTTCACACAATCACAGAATAGTTGAATTCAGAACAAACATCTGCAGATAGTCTAGCCCAGCCCTCCTGCACAAAGCAAGGTCCTCTAGAGAAGGTCGGTCAGCACTGTGTCCAGTCGGATTTTGAGTATCCAAGGATGGAGGCCCAGAACTGCTGTGGGTAACGTGTTCCACTGTCCAACCACTCTCACAAATAAATTCTTTAAGTTAGAGTGGAATTTTCTGTATTTCAGTCTGTGCCCATTTCCTCGTGTCTTTTCATGGGATACCAGTGAGAAGAGTCCGGCTCTGTCGTCTTTACTCTTGTCTTCCCCTCCCAGTCAGGGAACGCACACTGCTGACATCCCCCTGGGTCTTCTCTCTTGAGGCTAAACAGTCCTAGCTCTCAGCCTCTCCTTGTATGGCAGATGCTTCAAGGTCTAAATCATCTTTGCTTCTTCACTGGACTCACTGCAGTATGTCCATGTCTCTCTGGTACTGGGGAGCCTAGAACTGGACCCAGCACTCTGAATATGTCTTACTGGTGCTGAGTGGAGTGGAAAGATCACCTCCCTTGACATGCTGGTAGTGCTCTGCTTAATGCAGCTCAGGACTACTTCCAACTTTATCAGCTAATCAACCCTTATTACAACTTTCTACACATATGGTTTAATTTCTTTTATAGTGGGGTAATTAATTGCCTAGTAACAATCAAATTCTGTCAAGGTTCCTATTCCTGTCTGTTCTTGATTATTTGTATCAGTATCTCGCTTGTTGTCAGTGATAGTAGACATTAAATGTCTGTATAGTATGAAATGCTGTCAATTTTTAGGGCATTCTTTTCTTAACTAAGATAAAGATGCTCCACTAGTGCTTTTACTTCACTACAAGATTTTCCCATCGGTCTTAGATGAAAGAATTCTGTGGATGCTCTGAAAACATTGATATATGCAAAATGAAATAATGACTACTAAAAAAGGATGGGGCAAGTAGCTGCTTTTACTGATTAAGTAGATTGAAAAAGTTTGGGGTTTTTTTAATTATTTTTATTTTCTTACAGGCTGACCAAGGTCCAAATGCTTGTGAATGTCACGTTTGCAAACAAGAAGCCTCAGGTCTAACAGCGTCTGCACTTGCAACTGGACGCCTGCCTGCTGGCCACCAGTTTATGAATCCTGAAAAACCTGCACATCCTGCACTTCATCTTTATCCTCACATCCATGGACATATACCATTGCATACAATTCCTCATCTGCCTCGTCCTCTTATCCATCCCACCTTGTATACAGCTTCTCCCTTTACACACAATAAGGTAAGCCTGATGGAGGAGGTGGATGCATCCTCATCCCAGGAAAAGTACTGTACACCTGTATAAACCAGCATGACTGAGTATCAGTGAAACCATGACAGTTGATTTAAATTGTGGTCTGTTTATAGTAGTCCTTTTGGAGAGAATAGTGAGGGATAGGGAATAGGACAGATTCATAACTGGTGGAAGATTCATACAGAAGGGCTAAGGGTAGCTTTTGTCAGGAAGACTGATAATTTTCTTACTGTGATTAGAAAGCATGTGAAGTCAAATGAATGGAACTTTAGTCAGTGTAATAGGACTAATTAAATCTTCATTTGATATATATATATTGAAGGTCAAAAATTAATATTCTATTTTGGCAATAATATCCTGAGATTTCCAGTTCAAAATGTTAGTGTTTTGGCTTGGGGCTTTTTTTGAGAAAATTGATGCATAGGGGTCTATTTGTAAGGGGTTTTTTTGTGCATTGAGAGAACTTGCTTTTCTGCAGGTTCTGCAAAATTCTTGTGATCCAAGGCTTTTAAGTAGTAAGAGAAAGATGTGGAACAAGGATTGGGACCAGGTGACAGCTTTTCAGATGTATGAGTCAAAAGCAAGATTTACTGTTAGTGTGGTGTTTCACATACTATTTAAATCAGTCGAACTGTGGGTGCTGCTGAAAGGGGCAAAGCCTTTGTCATTAGGTACATATTCCTGTCATCTCCCTTTTGTCTAGTCCAGCCATCCTGTGGTTGCCGGGAGAGTAGACTAGTTCACTAATATGACTATTACTTTTACTGTTCTTCTTAACATCCACTTTGTTTTTTCCTGTCTTATCGGTGTCCCTTCCTTATCTCTGTTGGAGTGCACCAGTTCAATAACTGCAGTGTGCCAGCCTGCCATTTCTCAACAGCCCACGGCTGCTCTTCTGAACCCCCTAATTGTTGTGCCCCATCTTCTACCATCCTTTCAGAGCTCTTTCTACATCCCTTATAGCAGTCAGCTCAGGCTCCCATCCATCTACTCAAGTTCCCATCCCTGATCTCTGCTGTCTTTCCTCTCAGAAGACTTTGTGTAGTGGAACATCTGCAGCGCACTGTCAAGGTGCACCAGAAGCCCCATGCAGAGCAGCGGGCTTCGAGCACTGAGTGCCTTTGTAATGCAGGCCTGATATATCAACTCTGGCACAGCACCTGAACCAGCTGGGGTCCATGTATATATGTTGTGCTGGTGGTGGAAAGACATACATGGAAGCTGAAGTTTAAGGGAGCTCTTGCATTTGAAGAGCCAGCTGAATTCAACAGAGCTGGTAGTGAATGAGCTAATAAGACCTGTTGGAACAGGCTTGGTTTATCATAGATAAGCTCTTCTGCCCTGTGAAGTTTTTCTTTGTACCCATGTATGCAAGTTTTCTTTAATACAGGGTATTCCAGCCCCTCCCACCTTCACCATTAGTCAGATAATGAAAATCCTTCTGTATTGGAGAAAAAGGAGATTGGGTATATAAGTAGTTTGCTTGGCCATGACTGCTTAGACTTTCATGTCTGAAATGCCATTGGACTCAGCTGATATTTATAATATCTACATCTACTTTTGTGTAGCTTTTCATTGCATCAAATCTAGTGCAAAAATAGAACAAACTTTTCCTTGACTTTTTTAAAGGTGACAGTAGTTGAATGTAATGCTTGCATTGCCCAAGGTCTCTGGGAGAAAGTTAACCTTTTAGAATGTGAATAAACAATATCAGCAAGAAGAAATGGGGTGAGCCATGACAACTTGCCTCTATAAAACAAGAAAAAGTGTGTTCCCCCTTTCTTTTTCTGCAGTTGCTTCTTTAAAGGGTGTATTCCTTACCTGTTAAGTTTTAAGTAAAAAACCTGTTAATACGTGGAGGTGGAAAAAGCAGAAGAATATAATCAACTTCGTTTTCAAATAATAAGTGTTTTAGTTCTTTTTCTACTGTGCATATTTTCAATCCTGAGGTGTCTGTAATCCCTTTATCACAATTGTCTTAGGTGGTAATGATTATCATGTCACAGAGGATTGGTTTTGGCAGCTTGGGCTTTGAAATGTAATAATTCCTAGCAAGTTCTACACTCATACAAATACTGTTTTTAATTAAAATTGATGGCCGACCAATATATATATTAACCCAAGTATTTTTGGAGAACACTTTTTTTGTTTGTCAGTTAGCCAAATCTAAAAGCAGTGTTTGTGATTTATAAAATAGACTGTATGTGCATGTATATATATAATATATTATTTGCATTAATAAACAACAAACCAGTCTTTTTATCATTCTGGAAATATTGTTTATTATGCTTTTTATAATGCCTTTCACAACTGAAACACTATGATTTGAATATTGCTGTTGGAGTGACTGTGTAAGCAAACAGAATATTAATGAGGAAAATACTCTTTATTTTTGTAGGCATTACCGCCAGCTCCAGTTCAGAATCATACAAACAAGCATCAAGTATTCAATGCATCTCTCCAAGATCATATTTATCCAAGCTGTTTTGGGAGCACTCCAGATTGGAATAGCTCTAAATTTATAAGTCTTTGGGGATCAGAGATGATGAATGACAAGAACTGGAATCCTGCTACATTTTTGCCTGATACAATTCCTGGTGAGGATGTGTTCCTACTTCACAGTGACTAGTTAAAAGCCTTATGTTTTGAAATGGAGTGTGGCACTTTTTTCCAGGAATAGTAGGTCTCATCACCATGATTTTATAAAATGGGATTCTGGAAGAGATTTGCTGCCACTTCTACTGCGGTGGGGCTGAAAATTAAGGATACTGATGGCAAAAGAATAGCATGCTATTTCCCATTTACGGTCATTGTAGATGTATCTTTCTCTTCAGAAGTTTAGGATTGCAAAGAAATGGGAATTAAGGGGAAACTTAAATAACTTTTGGTCTTCTACCACAAAGGCCTGCTCTTTTTCTACAGGGTCATAAGAGCACTGGTAACATGGTACTACATCCTACTTCTTATAATGCGCAGAGATAACTGCATTGTCATTCAAAAAGACAGAGGCATAAATCTAGCAAAAGATAAATTTAAGCTAGGAAGCCTTTGGAAATACTAATGGTTGAAGTGAAAAAGAGTAGAAGAGAAATAAGAGATCGTTCCATTCACATCACAGCAAATATTAAAATTCCTTTTTTGTTTTATTTGACTTGTATGAAAAAGAAAGCTTGGTTTTGTGTGTCAGCTTTTTTTCAGGTTGATCTGCTGCTGACTTGTGTCAAGCTACTACAGTGATATTTAAAAGGAAAGGCATTAAAAACCTCCAGAAAACTTCCCCAGTAGGGTAGCTCATCCATTTACAAATGTAGTTATGGGTAGCTGTTCCAACAGATGGTTAGTGGCAAGCTTGTGTGGAAGGTCTGTCGCAGAGGTGCTACTGCAGTTGGCTGGAATTTCAAATAAGTAAAGATAAGACTTATGATATTATATTGACAGAAGGATATATTGTTTCTGCTTATAATTGTTGCCTGGCTAACCTGGGTTTCAGATACTGAAGCTTATATACTTAGCATGTAAAATGGTGTCCAATTTTAATTTTGAAATTATAAATGGATAAAGGTATCTGTAGCACTTTTGCTGCTTGTTAACACACATTTAGTAGTGTTCTTACAATTTTAACTTTAAGGTTTGTGACTTCTGCTTTGAGACTTCTTAGCACTTACTGTTACAGCTATATTTTTGGGAGAAGAGAGAGGGGGGGAAAGGAGGATCACTTCGCTAATCCTACCAAGCCAACACTAACAATATATCCTTGCTTGCCTGTATCTAAATTATTGAATGTTTAATTCTAAATGTCATAAAGACAATTCTGTGATTCTTAATTACTATATGTATTTCAATTTAAGGGAGTGATATATTAGCACCAGCACTCTCAGAAATAAGACCCGAAGCACTTCCTACTACATCTAGCAATGAAGCAACAGCAGTTACTGACAGCAAAGAGAAAAAAAATGCTGCAAAGAAGAAATGTCTGTACAATTTCCAGGATGCCTTTATGGAAGCTAATAAAGTTGTCATGGCAACCTCTTCTGCCACTTCTTCTGTCTCCTGCACAGCAACTACAGTGCAGTCAAGCAGCAACCAATTCAAAGTATCATCCAAGAGACCTTCTTCGATAGGTAAGGATTTGTAATTCACATATATCTTAGTAACTGACTCAAGTACATTTAGCTAACTATAAAGATCTATTTGTGTTTATTTTAATAATATTATGTATACATGACTATTTTTGTTAATTGCTCTTCTTACTCTTGAGTTACAGTTTCTCTACTCCTGGATTAAAGACCTTGATGTTAGGGTTTGGAACTGGTAATAGAAAGGTATTGAAATACTGCTGATTTTTACAGAAGCTGAGAACATCCAGCACTTTGCATGATTGTTTGGGTAGTTAATGGAGACTCACTCATTATTTTTAATTGTAAAAGGTTTCTTTTTTTTCCCCAATTCAGGTGAAGTTTTCCACAATATTAATAAAGAGGACCATAGACATTCTGCACCAGTTGCACCACGAAATAGTCCTACCAGTTTAGCATCCCTTCCTTCACTGTCTCCTGCTGCACTGTCTCCAGCCTCTACACCACATCTTCCAAATCTTGCTGCTCCTTCTTTCCCCAAAACTGCTGCAACAGCCCCTGGATTTGTGGATCCTCATTCAGGTCTTTGTCCTACTACAGTTGCACCTCCCACTTCCACCACAGACAGCTCTGTAAGTGCCCCACCAAGTGTCTGCAGGTAAGTTTGTTGTTGTTATTGTTGTTCTTTTCTCCAGTAGAAGGGGGACTAAAATAGAGATACCTTTTCTCCTTTGCCAGTGGTTATAGTGTGAAAGAAGAGCTGTGTCTGTGTTCAGCAAATAAGACAGTTCAGATACTTAGTATGTAACTTGGGTGAGACTTAACAAATATGATTTCCATTGTAGAATCTAGTTACTGAGTTTAGACGCTTGAAAACAAATGTTTGCTCGCCTTTAGAAATGTAACTAAAAGTTACATTTAGTTGAACTTATTTATCTGGGATAAATAAGTCAAGCGCTGTTCTTTCTTACTCTGTCATTGCTGCAGAGGCACAAACCTGTTGTATAATGTATCTGTTTTCTGTCATTTTGGCATTACGTGGCAAGCAGGAATGAAAAGCTGTGAAAATGTAAGGAGTCTGTAGACAGATTTAGCTCAAACTATAACAAGGTCGTACATGGTCTTGAAACCTGCCATGTAGTAACATAATTTTCTGATTACACTTAAGACTCCTTAGGTATCAGTCCCACCATTTATACAATGGTTGTAGCGTGGAAGGGTGTTCTGATTTCCAAAGGTTTTCAAAGGTCTTGGAGGTTGGGAGGAGTTTGGTGGAGCTGTCTTCTGGTAGTGTTATGTATTGTGGCAGACTGACAATGGTGCCAGCTCTTTGATGTCTGAAGAGTGCAGGCATAACAATAAAGCAGTTGAGTCATTGCTTGAAGTTCTCTGACCTGTAGGGCTGTGGTTGCTATGAATGTAGTCTCCTGGCTACTGCAGTAGTTTTCAGAAGATGATATGAGATTTAGGCAGAGTTAGATAACTGCATACCTGAAGTGCTTCTAAAAACGCCCTTATTTCTGTTATCAACTGGTTTTATTGATGATATCACAAAATGAGTAACTGTTCTTTCATGCGCAAGAAATCATTGCAATTTTGTAAAGACACTTTCTTACCTAGGGAGCGAATTGAATATAGGCTATTTAATGCAATAGAAATCCCCCTTTTATTATCATCTCCAGGTGTGAACATGATAAAGCGATTTTAGTTCATAAGGAATGAACTTTGAGAACCCAGAAACAATTATTGCAGTCTATATGAATTGGTCATGTGCTACAATGCAAAAAACTGCTTTATGCTCTAGTCTTTCAGTCCAGTGACTGAGCGACAGAGCTAATGAAGGCTTTGTTTCTATAGAGTTGTGTCTGTTACTCCTAGCACATGCTATCCCGCCGTGCTGCTAGGTGCTGTAATGCCTAACTCTCAGCAGGCAAGGAACAGTTGTGCAAGGGCTGCTTGGACTGAGTAGTCAGAATGCTTGCACTGACTGGCAGCATCTCCTGTTATGTGCAGCAGTTTTGCATACTTTTCTCTGACTAGGGTACTGAAGTTGAACAATTTTTCATTCTGTCATGGTCAGTAATTCTTGAAAAATTTACAGGCGGAGAGAAGGGGAGGGAGAAGTGAAGTTAGAAAGCGGATTCACGTACATTTTGCAGCTAAGATGGATTATGGCATGTTTTCACTTTTCTAACATAAGAATAAAGAAATATTAATACTAGATGAGTAGATTTTTTTAAAATACTTTTTATTTTTGAAGCAAGATCACATGAGTTTTAGAAGAACTGGACAGTGGATATGTTGGGCGCAGAGTTATGCCAAGCTCTGGAAGGAATAAACTGCTGTGTGCCCGCTTATTGAAGAGTCATGCTAGTATTTCCCTTTGAAAATCAAGGTGCAAACAGGGTAATGGGAATATTCTGGTTTTAGCCAACCTTGAATTGTTTGGGGTTTTTTAAGTCAAGAGCTTGAAAATCTATCTAAAACCAGGTGTTTTAGAAATAAATTGAGTGCTTTGTAACTGCACAGCTCTCTTCAGACCACAAGTGATGAGATGGGCAGCAGTTTCAAAATCATTCCATTTAAAGAAAGCTAGAATCACTACTTCTGAAACTATTTTACCTGTTTAAAGGCAGGAAGACCAGTTCCAAAGCTCATTCTCTAGGCTGCTCATTCAGTGAGTCACTAAATGAGGTTTTATAAATCACTTTCCCATGTATCATCTTATCTTGCTCTTTGGTTTTGAGCATCTCCATTTGCAGGCTACTGGATGAGGGCTTTAGGATTTGATGTATCACTGGTGGCTGATGTCCCAGCCTGAGAGTCATTTTCCTGGTAGATGTGTTTTTTTCAGATACCTTACTTACTATAACCTTGAGTTTTTTATAAGCTTTTTCTTAATTTAACGTAGTGATCCTGATTGTGAGGGCCATCGCTGTGAGAACAGTAACACGTATGATCATCAACAGTATGATGGAGAGGAGAGCCAAGATGAAGACAGCTGTTCAGAGCATAGCTCCAGTACCTCAACATCCACAAATCAAAAGGAAGGAAAATACTGTGACTGCTGTTACTGTGAGTTCTTCGGCCATGGAGGAGTAAGTTGTTGGATTTTAAACTGGTTTTATTTTCTTTTTTGTCACTTACTCATCACTGATTGCATGTGGTTTATCAGACTGCAACTAAGGGGGTGGTACTGGAGCTCACTCAAGAGAGGTAGTAAAAGGAGCATGGTTAGAAAGTAATTTTCCTCTTTAAATAAAGAATTGAAACAAACCTTTCCAGTTGAAAGCAATTCAAGAGCAATAAAAATGACTAAAAGATTTAGGAAGCAACTGACTTGGATAATAGATACCATGTTTGACTGAAACTGCATGCAGGGCATTGAGCCATTTAAATAACTTTACAAAATTCATGTGCTCATCTTTAGTACTGTAATTATAAATAATGTGATGAGTTTGGGTAAAAGTACATTTAATATAGGATATTTTTTTAAATGTTCATAGCAATTTATGATCCATTCTCCCATCTGTAAAAATAGCAGTTCTCAAAGTATTGATTTTAACTTGATTTTTTTTAAAAAAAAAATGAAAAAAAAAAAAAAAGAAGAAAGGAACTATTCTTACCTGAACTTGGGTAGTGTAAGTTTAAATTATGCTTTTATCAAAGGAAAACCCAAACTGCATTTTCCCTGTTTTCAATATTACAAACCATTTTCTTTACTGGTGCATTTTGATAGGCACTGAGTTGTATTTGTATTTAAGGGCTGTTTTGAGAAAATTTTGAAGTTCTAAAGCATGCAGGTTATATAAAATATTTTCCCTTACGTTCTTTATTTTAATACTTAACACTGACTGAAGGATCCTTAACTTCATACCACTAACATGTCTGCTGAATTCTTGTAATCATATCTTCTCACTTGCACAAATGAAATGCTAGAAGCTGTTAAGTTGCCTCATTACATTTTTTCTTAAGTTAAAATTTCATTTTTCTGATGGCCTCATTTGTAAATCTGTGTATAGTCTGTTAACTGTTAACTAATAGAATTTGAGTGTCTGGCATTTTCTTCCTATTTGAAGTAAAAGCTCAGTTTCTTGGCCATGTACTTGATCAGATGCAGTTTCGTCTTAGGGCTTGAAGTGAATTAAAAGCCCCTGCCTTGTGGCTGAAAGGGGCAGGGAGGGGATCCCATTTCTTGTTGCGTGTTGCCTTCATGTCCATGATTGATCTGTCTTTGATAGTCATCTGATTGCACAGTAAGAGATACACTTTGCTGAAGTGGCAGAACGCTACACATTTTTTAAGTTAATAGGCTTTGTTTTGCTGGTTTAATGAGTTGAACTGGTGTAGCTCCAAACAGATGGGCACCAGATCTGGTGCAGGAGGGGAGAGGGTAAGGCAGCAGGAGGGGAGGAGGAATGAGGAGTTGAGAGGCAGGAGCTGTGGATGGGAATACAGATATGAAACATGATGCAAGGATTCAACTTGCAGCAGTGTTAACAAGTTATTGATGTGACTCTGCTGGAGGTATGCTGGCACGCTTCAGTGCAGGGTAATCAAGCCTTCACAGTTAACAGCCCAGAGGCCTATGTAGCCTAAACTCTAAAACAGACTTCACAGAAAATGGAAGCAGCAGCAAATGTCTGCTGCTTTCAAATTTTCAAATGTGATATACCCATCACAAGAGAATATGGAAATCTTTCTTGCTTTTAAAGGTATTTCTTTGTCTTCTCACTTGTGCATTCCTCCACAAGATCAGTCATTCTTTCAGTTGGAAAATACAGTTCACAAGCTAGCATCGAGTCTGACAGGTTTGTTGCCTCTTAAATACACCTTTAGGTACACATACAAACAATAAGGAGTTTGATATTCAGGTTTGGACCTTCCAAGTTACTTGAAGGTCTCTAAAATTTCAAAATTTCGAAAGTACTAGGTCAGTGAAATTTTTGCATTTAGTCACTAAATTTTTGTCTCGTGTCCTTCAGCCTCCAGCTGCACCAACCAGTAGAAATTATGCAGAAATGCGAGAAAAGCTTCGTTTACGTCTAACAAAAAGGAAAGAGGAACAGCCGAAGAAACCAGATCAGATCTCTGAAAGGGAAAGTGTTGTTGACCATCGAAAGGTGGAAGACTTGCTCCAATTTATAAACAGCTCTGAAACCAAACCAGTAAGCAGTTCTCGGGCAGCCAAGCGAGCCAGACATAAGCAAAGAAAGGTAAGACATAAAATATGTTTATCCTAGACCTCATGTTTTTGAATCTGTGTGCTCTCTGTAAGTATACCACTATATACTGACTTTATAATAATGGTATAGTTGTTTTCTGTGTAGTTTGTGGTATGCTGCCTGTTTGTATATACACAGCTAGCTTACCTGTTCTGAAAATACCTAAGGAGCTATGCAGTAGACTGGGAAGTTTCCTCACAGTGTCATTGTCATGTGTTTTGTTGCAAATCAGCTTTATATTGGAAATTTCCACACTTTAGAAAGCTATATCTAAGTGTCAGAAATGTTAAGAATTTGATTGTTTTGTAGAATTGACATTTAAAAGTGGGGGAAGTTAGTAAACCAGTGTTTCCTAACCATTATCCCAATACAGTGTTTCTGTATTGGGTAATGGTTATGATAAAGTTTCTCTGTAGGAAGCCAGGAAACATAAGGTCAGTGGTTGTATGAGAGAGGAAAAGTCGAAATTTGATATTTTTAGAATTATTGTGCTGGGCATCTTGCTGTCCTGATTGAAAGAGATTAAGTGTTGTGCCACATGATGACACGAAGGGCTATTCCAAGTTATAATGAAGTGACAAGCTGCAGAGATGAGGCAGGGAACTAAAAATTACAGGTTGATTTCAAATAGAAATTTGCAAAAACATTTCTAAAAAAACTAATGTGTAACAGTGAAATTACTTTTTGAAAACAGTATTTACTGAATTAATAGAGGAAATATATATATTTATTTTAAGTTGAACAAGCAGAAAATTAATTTTTCTTACTGCAATTCAAGTATCAGCCTTAGGTACAAGGCTAATGAGATTGGTTGCTGAATGTTTTTGAATTTTTTAAGCACTTGTGTGACTTCACTGTAAATATTTCTTGTTTGTAGATTTCCTTTGCTGGCACTAATTCTGTATTCTTTAAATACTTCCATGGGTTTGGAAGACCTGAAGTTCACAAGTTACATTTTTTTTATGTTCATGTTGCAGCACTATCCAGCAACATGAGGTCTCAGCAAGTTATTTATAAATAAAAATAACTTTGTAAAATTCACTTTGCTCTTGCAATACAGTTTAAGCATAGGAAGTGGAAGATTCTCATAGGGTTTTTTGCATTATTTCTATAACGGAAGAAGTAATCCCATACAGGCGCTTCTAAATGTGCAAGAAAATAAACAGACATGATTGTTTTCAGTGTACGACTTTCATTTTGCTAATGATGCAAGATCAATGCTGCACAGCAAAGTTTTAGGCATTTGCAGTAATGGCTGGAAAAAATCCCTTGTGTCTGTTTCATGTGGCTAATGAACTTATGGCTGACAACAGAAATCTTTACTATCCTTATTTTTGACAATTTTTAATGTAACTTTAATGTGCTTAATGTTTTGCTTTAAAATGTTCTTAATGATTGCTCTTCCTAATGTTCATGAACACTGAAACAGAGCAACTCTGCTAGCAGAGCAGAACAGGTAAACAATGCAACATGATGGAAACCTGAGTTACCTTAGTAAGACATACACTTGTTGAGAATGAAGCTGAATGTTTTGGTTTTCACTAGGTTTTTGTGGTTGTGGAAAACTTTGATAAGGAGTAAGGCTTAGCAGTATCAAAAAGAAGATCAGTGGTTGGTATTAACAAGTCAAATAGGTTACAGAAACATAGAAAATAGAAATATAGAAAGGATTTTTAATGTGCTTTAAAGGGCAACTTTTGTATAAATAGTATTTGCTTGTTGCGCAGCCTTCTGGATTAAGTGTTCATATGTTAACATCCTAGGATTTATAATGTTCATAGAGAAAAGTAATAATAATCCCTAAAACTATAATTCCAAAAATATTTGTCACTTTCAATAAACCTATTGTTATTTTGTAGCTTGAAGAAAAAGCTCGACTTGAAGCAGAAGCCAGGGAGAGGGAGCATCACCAGTTGCTTGAGGAACAGAGGCGGCGTGAGGAAGAAGAAGAGGAGAGGCTGAAACAAGAGTTACAACGGCTTCAAGAACTTCAGCAGTTGCGGGCTGTAAAGAAAAAGAAGAAAGAACGAACAAGTAAAGACTGTCAGAAGGTGGACATGCTTACTCGAAACTGCCAGACAGTGAAGGAACCTGTCCCAAACGCACCCGAAGACATTCAGAATGGTACACTTGAGCAATCAGAAAAGATAGAAACCTCCTCCAGTTCACTGTCAAGACATGTGAATCATACAGAACAGAGGCCAGTTTCAGAGACAGGCTGTGAACTATCCAATCCTGTAAACACTAGAGACTCAAAGCTGCTTTATCAGAAAGAGGGGAGTGTAAAGCAGCATGAGCCCCTCTCTTTTCTGCTTGATATTATGCATCAACATAAAGAAGGAAATAGTAAACAGAAACTAAAGCAGATAAACAAACCATGTGCTGAACAAGTGAAAAAGCCTGTTGAATCTCCCAAAGCAGCTGAGATTCAGGCTAAAACCAGAAACCAAATAGAATCCAAAGCAAAAGCAGCAGAGCTCCCAACACTTGCAGAACCTAAAAAAGAGGAGAAGAAATTAAACAATAACAACAAAAAGCAGTTGAACCATGTAAAGGAAGAGAAAGCACCTGTAACAAGTGAATCCCCTTCACCAAGTGAACAGCAACAAAATAATAAGCTAATACTTGCAGATTCTCCTCAACCAAAAGGCAAGAACAAGAAAAACAAGAAGAAAAAAGGGGACAAAGTCAACAATTCCATTGGTAAGTATATAAGAAAGTTGAAGAACTTGGGTTGTTTTTTTATTGTCCCCATTTCAGTCCAGAAGTTTGAAATCTTTATCTTCAGCCATTCTTGCCAATGTAAATTAAAGAAACAGAAAAACTGGTGTCAGGAAAACTCAAGTCATTGTAATTATAACAATCAGGAGATGCATATGGTTTTAGTAAAGAGATGTAGGATGCTTTAAAGTGTGAATAAGCTAGCATATGCTGCTGGTTTTGTATGGGGTTTTTGTTTTTTAAGAAAGCCAGTGTCGTCTATAAAGCCTATTCTTTAAAAGCAGGGTTGTATTTCATATGGCATTAGGAGTATAGTCTAAAGTTGGTCTTACTCTGACCAGGGAAAATAAGGGGATTCTGCAGCCAAAGAATGATCATTCATGCATACATATGCATTTTCTCAGTGGAAATAATTCCTTTCATGTATTAATTATGTTAACAGGCAAGTAAGTAAATACAAAAACTAACTTGCTAGGTTTTATTTGTCAGAGTGAAAACTTAGTGGAATGTTAATTAGCTGATAATATTAAGTGTTTTCTCCACATGAATATTAGTTTGTGCTAGTAAGCAGATTTTTTTTTATTTGTCTGATAGAAATAATAAAACCATAGAAGATTGAGTTGATTCAAGCAAGTTGCACTTGCATAATTTTCTTCCCAAGGTATTTTTTTGTTTTCCTGAAAACATCTAACAGCTGATACTAGAGCAGAGAAGCGCATGCAGTGCTAGCTGGTTGGCTTTGTCAGCACACTAATGAAATTTCCATTCTCAGGCACCAGTTTATTCCTGCACATGCTTGGTCCCTACTGGGACTGCCAGTTGGGATGGCAGTTTTGTGGTACGGACATCTGTCTGCTCAGAGCACCCGGTCATTCCCCTGGGATCACCCAGTAGCTGAGTGGTAACGGTGCATAAATTAAATGTTCATTCACCAGAATGACTTAATATTGCAGTTCTCACTGCCATTCTGTCTGATAAGCACATCAAGATACAAGACCATAATCCTTTGGCAGTCTCTGCCAGTGTTTCTGAATATTTATGTTTATTAAGCTTTGTTACAAAACTGTAAACCAAATTCCTGGTTGTTGCAAGTACTAGGTGTAGAGCCCAACTTTGTTTTTGTGGTTTCATGGTTCAGTTCAGTCAGCCCACCAGTCTTTCTTTTTAACTCTTCTTATGTTCAGTGTTTCCATTCCATGTCAATCAAACAGCGATACAGCATTGAACCCTTTTCTCTGATACCTTAGTTCTTGTGCATACTGTATGGTGTGTTTGTGTTTTGGGTTTTTTTAATTTACCAGGGAGAATGTACTCCTGTCATTGGAGAAAGACAAAACTCTAGAATTAGAAGCAGAAAGAGAAGACTGAAGCCATTTAAAGGAGAAACTATGGAGGGTGTTTACTTTAGGAGAATGCAGGTAGCTTCCTGCATCTTTTCCTCCTTCCTGCCCCTCGCCATTGTTTTCTGCTGCTTAAATCAAGTGTAGTTACAACTTCTGAAAACTGATGTTTAAATGTGAAAAAACCCAGCGACATGTTTCTGAATTTTTAGAGATAGTTGTGCTGCGCTCTGAAGAGTCAGGACTGGATCACTACTGTGAGTAGTTCTGACTTTAGAACTACACAAAAGATACTGTAATAAAAAATTTTTAATTTAGTTGTAATTTCTTAAAAACATAGGGTTGATATACCAAATTAGTGAAGGCACAAAAAAATTAACTAAGAAAAGAAATTAGAACTAGGGTAATTGAAAGAACATAAAAAGAGGGTAGCAAAGTTCAGGGGTATTTTAACTAAGTTTTAAAAATAAGTGTTAAGGCAGTGAATGTTATTGGTTTTGGTGTGATCTCTGTTTCTTAAATTTATTCTGTCAGAGTATTTTAACTCCTTGTTATGAAGAAGCTGACGAAAACTTGGGGGTATAGGGAAGCCCTGTATTTATAGGGCTTTCTGGTTCTTCAGAAATAAGTTGCATGGCAAAGATGTGCAACTCTTAAACTACCTTTAGAAAAGAGTAGTTTGTTCTTGTAACCTCAAAGATTCTAGAGAGTCTGATGTGTGTACTAGGTGTTTCTGATTAGTTTCTTTGTCTCACCCTTTTTGGAATGTGAAATTCTGAAGCTGCTTCAGAAATGAGATCTTAATTATAAGTTTGTATTAATTCAGCCTAAACATGAATAATCAATAGTCTACAAAGTTCAGGCAGTTCTCCAAAAATATCTTTAATGCAACTTCTTCAAGCTTCTTCCTCTCTCCTTCCCCTTCCCCATGAAATCTAATATAGTGTCATGCTTTTTCCTTTGTAGATGATGTGTTTCTACCCAAAGACATTGATCTAGACAGCGTGGAAATGGATGAAACAGAGCGAGAAGTGGAGTATTTTAAAAGGTAAAGTGCTGTAATTTCTGCACTTTAAGCTGTTGTGCCTCTTCCCATATGTTATGGTTTTAAAAAAACAAAAAACCAAAACAAACAAAAAAACAACAAACCAACCCACAACTTAATAACTATCTCCTGGCAGAAAAGCCTGTGTTGTAACATAGCAAATCGTGTTACAGCTGACATTCTGAATACTATAACAATCGCCAAAGCTGTAGATCTATGGGCACAGATTGTAGCCGAGTAGCACAAATACAGAAATGAGTGCCAGAATCATCTCTGTGTCCTCCAGGTTCTCATCAAGGCTTTCAGAATATCCTCAGTTACCATTTTTTTCTATAAGCAATGTCTGTGTGAATATTTCATTATCCACACAGACCAAATACTGATCAGTGCTTTAGAAAAAAATAAAAATGCTGTGTTGTGTTGAACAAGTAAAACTTTATATTTTAAGTTTCTGAACAGATACTTCAAAAAGGTTTGTTCATGAGGATTTTTTCCCTGTTTATAGGAGCTATTAGTTTGGAATTTTATACTGTACATGAGGCAGAGATGGTATAACTGTGGGATATTAGCTTATACCAATCATAAAGAGGGGATGCTTATGCTAGTGCAGTGACAGTAATAGATAATATGAACCTGTGCTTGTGAAACTTCTGTGCGTTTTGGTTGCTGTTGGGATTTATGCATCACATTAGTTACCTTTGAATTCCTCAGATATGGGTAGACAGCTCATGTTTAAATAATATAGCACATGTTCTTTCATAATACTGAAATATAGTCAAATTTGTGCTTTTTAATGGTGGCTGGGTATGCTAGTTACCCATGAATACATCTAGTAAGTGTCTCATCATGATAGACAAATCTGAAATGTTACAAATAAATCAGTTTCTTGCAATTCAGTAATTTAGGAATCAACAGTAGTATTTCACAAAACAACTAAAACTATTTGTTTAAAGGGTGGGGTTTTTTTTAAGAAAGGGCTTTCACTATGAATTTCAAGTTCTTTTCTATATTTATATAGTTTTCATAGTCTGCGTGCCTGGGACGTAATGCATGTATGTGTCTTGCAAAGGACAGTACGACTGCTTGTCTGTGCTGCTTATTACTACTATATCAAATGTATGTGTCTGATTATTTATAGAGTTAAGATGTACTAGGCAAGGAAATTTTCAAAAGTGTATACACTATTCTTAGAAGTTATTTTTGAGTGGTGCCAATTAAAGGATTTTTTTATCAAAATATGGGTTTTCTGGGTGAAATGTGGCATATATTAGATTGTGCTAGTGTTGTTATAGCATAAGTCTTTGGGTTTCATGGAATATTCTTAGCTTCATTCAAGTTTGCACCATCTGTAACAAGAAAATAGAAAAGTTCTTTTCACCCATTCTCTACTCCCAATAGGACAAATGAAGCAGTGTCTTATATTTGTAGAAGTGCAGTTAAAGTTTGGAGATAAACTTGTCAAACGTGATTCCAAATGAAGAGTTAACACTTCTAACTGTACTGTTTTGCAATCAGTTCAGTAATTGGTGTAATCTACTCCTTTACTGTCATCTGTTAGGAAGCATGTGTAACTGTCCGAGTGTTTTATGTATACCTGTTTAGAAAGGTGTCTGAAAGGTGTCCCAGGGAGGTGGTGGAGTCCCCATCCCTGGAGGTGTTCAAGAGGCGGGTTGACATAGTGCTGAGGGATATGGTGTAGTTGGGAACTGTCAGTGCTAGGTTAACGGTTGGACTGGATGATCTTCAAGGTCCTTTCCAACCTAGATGATTCTGTGAAAAGCCCTGATAGGTGCTGTTCTAGGGGAGGAAAATGTCTAGTTAATGCCAGGAAGGCACCTTTAATGCATATGTTTTCTATCACTTGATCATTTCCAACGTAATACTTAGAAGGCTACCAACGTTGCTTGTTTTAATAACCCTCCACGTCAATGAGCTGAACAGACCTACTGAATTCATACTTTTTACTGATAGTTTGCTAATTCATCACCTTTTTTTCTTGCTTTGTAGTGATGTAATAGATTAATACTTTAATTACACCCTGACTTCAGAATTAATTTTGCAAGCTACACCTAACTTTAGTATAGAAAGAACAAAATAAGTCTGTTTTTAATTACCTTCCACTTTTCTGTTTTGCTTCTCCTGTCTGCTCCCCTTTCTTGGCTTTCAGTTGTTGCAGAAGCTGTATAGCCTTCATAAGGAGGGGTATGCACTACCTTGATGCTGTTGTGCAAGCCTTTAGCCTAAACAAGCTACACCTTGACTCAATAAAGTTCTCCAGCATGAATTAACTATCACTGAAATGCTTGCACATGCCAACCTTTTTCAAAATGTCTTCTATAAATTGTGTTCAGTGAAAGCAAATAAGTGGATTTTTGTTCTAAAGGTCTTTTTTCCAGGCATGTGGGCTACTTATCTGCTGCATTATAAACAAGCCTTCTTTCCCTAAGTCTTTGTCTCAAACATAACTTCGCTGTATTCAGAAGAGAAGCAGCAGTGTCCCATGTCATTGGTGCTGCTGCTTTACACATTACCTACCACTCAGTCTTACTGTTAACAAGGCTTTTGGTAAATACAGCAATGTCAGCTCTGTTTCTAGTTAACGTTCAAGTAGCTTATATACTGCTAAACATGCAGTATTCTTTGCTACTTCATTCACTTAATCTTGATAATGCATTGGTGTTTAAAGTAACTGGTTTGTGATGTATTTGAGTGATGGACAAGTTATTTTTTTAAGAGGTTTTGTCTTTCTGAATGACAGCTGCTCTTCAAAAGAGGGATAACACCTGTGGTTTGATTTTAAGTATATTGGTTTCACTTTATTGCTCTCTTCTTTTCAGATTCTGCTTGGATTCTGCCAGACAGACAAGGCAGAGACTTTCCATCAACTGGTCCAATTTTAGCTTGAAAAAAACCACCTTTGCTGCACATTGAAATGACACAATATGGGGAGGGAACCCTGCAGGAATCAATGAACGACAACTCCACTTATCTGTCCTGCTGTGCTGAGAGCTTATCTGGTCTTGAGCCAGTGCTGCCTTGCCTTGTCCCCAGTGCTGTGTGGATCTGCACTGAACCCTTTGGCCTGATAATTCTTGCGGACTGAAAAATTGCCACTTTCTACCTGAATTTGTTAGCTTGTGTGCTTGTAGTCTGTGAGTGAGACTTACTTGATTGTAGCTGTATGCCGTTGGAGTTGGAACAATAGCTCTTTTCCATCTCCTTCTGAATGCCTTGGCCTCAAAGACTTTAAATTGCTTAGGCTTGGGTGGAGGCCAAAATGCTAGTTTGCATCATCTGCAGTGGCTCCTGTCACTTCTGCATCTAGCTATGTTTTGTCATTCTGACTCCTGACAAAGGAATGGACCTAGTCAGTTGTGCTTTCATCTGCTCCAGAATTCTCCTGACATGACTTCATGAAAAAGAGGCTCTTATGGGACAAATATTTCCTCAGTTCTTTCACAATCTACTGTTTAAGAGTGTACAAGTTACGCTATTTGTGTTTTGATTTTTTTTTTTTCCTGACTTGTAGCCAGCTTGTGTAAGAATACTTGCAGAATGAGAAAATTTAAAAAAGAACAGTACTCACACTATCAAATCTGTTATAGAGTGTATAATTGTATTAACACTGAAGCCTAACTGGCTACTTTTTTAACATATTGTTAAGTAATATTAAAATCATGTCTTTCTTTTTGAAAGATGGAATACATTAGTATGGCAGAAGACTTGTGTCTTGCTTTTTTCTGCTTGGGTGGGGAAAGGGAGGAAAGAAACACACCAAAAAAATAATGGCTTTTTAAACTAAATTTCATCTTATGTCAAAATTGGTCAGTGAATGCTACTTAACTTCAGTATATTCCTTGTTTGACAGCTCACCTGATGGGGAAAAACTACTATCTGCTAGAGCAAGACAGACTCCTGCTGAATGCTGGAATTAAGTTTGTGAATTCTGTGAATTACTGTAATGCTTCTATTTCAATAGATAATTTGTGAGAAACAAGTTAATACAAAATTTTCCAATTTAATGTCAGTGCAGAAATGAAGTAGGTAGGCTCAATGCTACTATCATGTAAAGAGTTAACAATGTAGTAATGTCTTACATGTTGCATAGTATTGCCCAGCATGGAAGAGAACTGGTAGTTTAGGATTTTGATCTGTGTAAAGATGCTGCACGTGTAATTTTTCTGATGCTGTGCTATTTATTTGGAATAGAAACAACAGAAGCTTTCTTTTTACTTCCAGATGACCATACTTACCCAAGTTATAAGGCAGTCTTCTGTTAATTTTTTTGGAAGAAAATAGGGCTTCCACTCAGCACATATTTAAAAGGACAATACAGCTTCAAAGCCCACTAACGTCCCTTTCCAGAACCATTCCACATCTTTCTTCTACTTGTTAACACATATTTTTCTGTGATACATCCACTGGGCTCAGGACTGCTTTGCAAGACACAGTGTAATTGCGCTCAGCTTTGGACTTGAGAAGGTTTAGTGGATGATTGCTTCCATGTCCCCTATGAGGCCCAGATGTAGCAGGAGGATTGGGTGGCTAGAGATTACTCACATATCTACAACTTCGCATCCCTTTGTTGGCCCTGGAGTGTGCTGCTGGTACAGAATATAGTTGCTCAGTTTATATCCAGCCATTGTAGGTAAATGAGCCTGCAGTCTCCTCTTGTAGGGGAGGGAATGGCACAATACCCATTCTCAAAATATAGTCCAGGGACATAAAGGGGACAACTTCTATTACTCTTCAGATTCAGGCTTAGCCTTACTTTTTTGTCAATGCAGTATTGTAGCGTACATATTTATTTGTTTGTGCTGGAGGAATAGCATCTCAAACCTAAAAGGTAACGTCTGTGCCACTTAGCATCAACTGTCTCTGCAAAACTATGTACTGTTGAAAATATCTGCGTCTGTCAGTGGAGAAGAATGAACTTTGTTTCATGGGACCGTGGAGGCTTGCATCTGTTGCAGCCTGAGTTAGGTCTTAGTTATGTAAAAGTGAAGAGGCTTCTCATGTGGGACAGTGGCTGTGGGGAGAAAAAGAAACTGCTGTTAAAACAGATGAAGCTGGATGTTTGTGTGAAGTCCCAACTTGCCAGGCTTTTTCAGTTTTCAACTGTAACACAAGGTGGCGCTGTATGTCATCAGTAGTAATTTCTGTCAGGGAGCTCAGCAAATGGAGTCATGGGATGCAAAAACTAGTTGATGTCACATGGGCAAATACTGATGCAGCTTCTCTAGACTAGGAATGCTTTGAAAGTACTGACATTATTAATGGTGTTAGAAAACTCATAGTACTTGCTTTCACTACTAAATGGGATAGAAAGTTGTCTTTACTCTCTACTAACAAAGCTGTTCAAAGAATGATACGTGAATATGATGTGCTTCTCTTTATTCTGAAATCCTGGGTTAAGACAACAGAAGTCCTTTTGCATTTGAGGAATATATGTATGTACTTGTAATATCCTTCAGAGATCCTTGCATTATGCTCCATCATGGTATATTATTATAGCTGACATGATTCCACACACTACACAGAATGCATGAAGAATGAGTCTCCTTGGATCTGCTCTTGTTGCATCTTGATGAGAACTGAAAGGCAAGTCATACTTTTCTAAATTCATAATTAAGTGAAGATAGGCACGGACCAGTCTGGGAGCCAGGAGATTTGAAAGTACTGGCTTCAATTCTACCACTTTTGTGGCCTTGGGCAAATGAGTTAGCTACTGTTACTGCATTCATTAAATGGTTTTGTTAAGGATTTGCTGAATTATGAGTATGTTTCTTAATGCCTAAATAAGTAGCTATGTGAAATCTGTTTAGGTGCAACACTATAACCTTCTGTTGGAAGCACAGATGTTCTACACTGGTATTTGTGTAGTTCAGATGCATTCAATCCAGATAAAATATATTCAAAGGTAATGTTGAGTAGAGGAGACCTCTATAAATAATACTTAATGACTGAGTAAATTTGCGTTCCTCATGAGAGTTGGAAGGGGGAAGAATTCCACCTTTGGGAGTGGGCTGCTTGGATAACTGTAGTGTAACCTGTCCCCTTATTCCTTACTCATTTTAACCTGTATGAAAGATGAATATCTAAGTTCTGGAGGTGACTGGTGACATACCTATTTTAGGCCTGTCTGCTGATACCAGTGCTGCCGAATTTGAGGGTGTGATACTTTTTCAGGCATTTCCTTAACGGAAGACGTTGTAATTACACTAGACGTTTGTATCTTGAACAGTGTTGATATTGGATACTCCAAGACAGCTCTTACACAGGGATGTCTCGTCTCTGCTTGTCATTCATTATTGCTGCTTTCCAAGGTAATGTAACAGAGTTCAGAAGTCTTCAGCACGCTGTTTTGGTGTGGCATCTTTGGTAGCTAAAACTGTGTAGCCAAAGTTCAGCATGCTGGCAACACAGATCTCACCATAGCCTGAGAAGGATTGATATGTTTAAAAATTAATTCACATAGTGACTGTTGAGCGCATAAGCGTTTGGTGTGCTCACTGCTGCTCAAAAATGCTTTGCAAGTTGCTTTCTGTTTCAGTGAAAGGTTAGCTCACTTTAGTGTGGATCCTGTTGTATCACGATGGAGAAATTAATGCTTAATGGATTGTTTACACTAATATTCACAATTTCCACATCTCCCAATACAAATGAAGGTGTGCAACTTGTAATTGCAGAAGCTATTCTTAAAAAACAAACAAACAAAACAAAACACCTCTGCTTGCTATGTTGTAACATACATCTGAGCAAGATTAGGTGTGTAATATCTTTGTTGTCTTTGGCTCTTTCTCTGTATTTAAATCTCCAGGAAATCTGAAGACTGAAACCATTGGTAGGGGAGTTCTCTGAAGTGAAGTCACAGAAGTGTTGATTTGGGATGTCTCCCTTCCTCTTCCTGTCCATCAGAAAGAATTTTTCCAAAAAATTCCAATTTTCTGAATTTTAAATGCCTGCCTAATCAACAACAACTTGTCTGTCCTGTTACCCCATTTGTCATTAGCTGAAAATGTTAAATAATCATAAAAATGTTGTATCTTGTACTGCTGCTACAGGCAGCTGATGTAATTGAACTGTTGTTGAAAGGGAGGATGTTTTTCTCTTCTCTTTTTTTCCCCACTGAACAAAGTAACAATACCAAACCTTTGGGCCTCATTTCTATTCTTAACAGGTCTGTGTATTTAGTTTCAGCTTTGCTGCTGCTTTTATCTGTACAGTTGGGCCTCTCCCAGCTCAGTGCTTAGAGGTGTGGAAGAAACTACCTATTGATGCACTCTGGGTCTACATAAATTGTTGAAAAACATACCAGGTAAACCTATATTTTCCTGTAACTACTCTTGGGTTTTTACTGGTTTGCTTATAAAGATGATAGGTATGTATGGGATTTTAGAGTGGATGGTGTCCAATTTCTCTCTCTGTGGAAGACATAAAACAAAATGAGAGAAGATATATATTTGATTGTGTCTTCTCCAATATGTTTTTCTCAGTGATTTTTTTTTTAAAACTTCTACTAGTTTGAATGTCTCATTTTAGGATGGCTTGAAGCATGTTTTCATACTTCAATCACAGGTCCATAGCCTTTAATATTGCTGTTTCACCAGGTATTATTTGATTGAAAATATGTAGTTTTATTGTGTCATTAGTGGCTTTTTAGGCAGAGTGGCCAGGAGAGTGGACTGTGTAGTCTGGATGTTTGTTTAACCTACATTTTCCTTTCAGTATGTCTGTGTTGCAGAAGTACAGCAAACCACAGATCTTCATAGACACAATGTGTCAAGAGGGATCTACTGGACAGCTCTTTTCTAGAAATTGAACCTCTACCGGTGATGAGTGCTCAGAAATCTCGTGTCAGCTCTTAACCTCCATTTTCTCCACCAGTTTTCCTGGAAGCTGAACAGAAAAGTAAAACTACCATCTCTTTTATAATGCTGTAATACCCGTAAGCTGACAACTTCAGATTTGTTAACTGGCAAGGAACATGTGAGAAGGTAATGTTTTGGCTGCAAATAATATTTATGTCCAGCTTGCCACCTATGAAGAGAGGAGGCAGTGGGCAGAAGAATGAAGAAAAAGTGGTGCCTAGTATTAAACAAAAGAATAAATAAAAATCTATATTGATGTACTCACAAATAATTATGTCCGTTATATTGCATAAACTAGCATGCGTTCCACACCAAGTATGTCACTCAGCCAGCTTATACAAGTTTAATTTTTGTGAGGGAAAGATGTCTAGACTTGTTTTCCCATTCTGGTTTCTTTTAAACAGACTGCTGACTAAAATCAAGTTAGTATAATGGTTTGCGCTGGTTTTGGAGGATTTTTTTGTATGCGAACAGCATGATGTTGTCTAAGGTTGTTTTGCTTGTGACTGAAATAAGAGATGTGAATCCAGGGCTCTGGAGTGGAGAAGCTGGAATGCTGAACTCATCAGACCAGATGAGTGTATTGCTGCCTGCTGTTGTTTCAACAGACTTCATGCTGCAACCACTCATCTGCATCAGCTCATGGGAGCGTGGTTCCATATAAACTAGAAATACATAATCAGCAAAGCCTTCTTCTTCCAAAAGGGAAAAAAAGTGGGAATCAAGTCACTCAAAGTCAGATGTTTGAACATACATACCTTGTCTCATGCACTCTGTTTTCAAGACCTCATACAAGTTTTTGTCCATCTGTTGCTTGACTGCTAAATGGATTCTGCAGTATTGTTAAGGCCAGTTAAGTTGAGGTTTTCGGGTTTTTTTGGTTGGTTTGTTTTCTGTTAAGTTGAAGGTGGATTAGAAGTAGCCAGTTTGTAAGAGAGGTCCTCTTGGGACAATCTTAACAGACTAACAGGGAAAGACAAGTTTTAAGTAACATTACATCAGCCTTTTCACTTATGTGTGTTGATTATATCAGGGTGTGAGCTCTTTGCTCTAGTAAGTGAATTCTTGAGACTGGAAGCAGAACCATAGTTGTGTAGTCCTACTGACTATGAAAGATGTGATTGCTAGAACTGTTTCTTGAAAGTGGGAGAGGAAGAGAGAGTGCCCTAGTACACTAGTATCTAATGTAGCAACAATACTGTTGTCTTTATCCTGTCATGCAAGGTCACCTCCTAAATTTCTTACTTTCTATAACAGTCTACAGATAAAGTCTTTGTCTTCTGGTTAACAAGTAAACAAACTTTTATGTTTGAAAAGAGTAATGAAAATGCAGTTTGCTACCTTTTATATATGGGGATTCTACTTATTCTTTTCTGTGCCATCAATCTATCTTATAAGCGTTAAAAGGTAACAACTCTTTCCTTCCTAGACTGAAAGTGCATGTCTGAAAAGTCCGTTTAAAGAATTAACCTTTTCAGTAATGTAACTGCAGTGCATGTCACTTGCCCGAGCCATTTTGTGGTCTATAGTGAAATTGTTTTAGTCATTGATTCTCCCTAGCTGCCTCTGAGCCTTTGTGTCATTTATATTGGTCATATTTTACCAGGTGAGGAAACTTTCTGAAGACTGTCTTGCAGAAAATCCTATCCTTTCTGTATTGTAAGTTATGCTCTTTGAGTAAAGAGGTATGAAATTGTGTATTGACTGTTCTTTTTTTATTTAAAAAAAAAAAATTAAAAATTCTGGGACTGCCTGTGTTCTTCAGTGTAATTCTGGAAGAAGCTGGCATCATGTCAGTGAAGATAAACTGAGTGGGTAAGAACAGAGTTGTGAGGCAAAAGGCTTAAGTCTGTTGTGTGCTATGTGGCTCCTTATTCACACTACAGGGCCTTTAACACCTAGCAAAGCAGTTCATCAGACAACCTGCCAGAGAAAGTTGCAAGCACATCACTCAACTTCTCTGTACTGTGTTTTGCTGCTTTTTTGGTACAAAAGCATAATTGGTAGTTGAGCCCTGGTGAAAGGGTTATGTAAGTGCACATGTAAAGTCATAAGAGGTTTCAGGTGTTTCTGAAATTATCTGCTGAGCTACAGCTGTACTACCAGATAGTGAGGTGACCAAATGGAAATGCAAGAATTAAGCAAGTCAGTGTAGTGTTTACATGGTGTTAGAAATAATTATCTTGACACATCAGAACTTTTCTCTCTTCCAAAATATTTCTTCATTTCACTTCATTCAAAGACCACCAGTTGTGATCATTATGGTAACTGCTCTCCTGAAATCCATTTTTAACCCATCTTAACAGTTGGGCAATCCAAACTGGTCACAGCTGAGTTACTGGAGAGAGTTGGCATGTTCTCATGTGGTCTGAACTTTCAATCTCTTGCTTTTGTCAGTGTTAGCCAGTGTAGCCTTACTGTTTTTCTCTTTCTTGATGCAGATGCCTTTTTTGGACACTAATCTACACTTGTGTAATAAGATCGTCATCTCTACATGCCTTGGAACATCTTAGGCGTGGGAGTCAGGGGCTTGAATGGATTAGGCATTGGCAGAGACGTAGATTTTTGGCAACGCCTTGAACTAGGACATGATAATCTGCGTGATGCATGCAAGTAGACTAAACATGGAAGAGAAGTCTTAAAATGAAGTCATTACCAATACAAAGGTATGTTTGTCCTTGGGTTGGAATCCTTTAAATGACGTGGTGTAGGGACAGGTAAGGTCTGGCATGACCTGCTGCCAGTTCCCTTTTCTCATGCCAGCAATATGTCAGCATGTCATGGCATGATGTGGGAGAAGCATTGATTAAAAACAGCTGGAGCCCAAATACAGTTGTAGATCAGTCTCCAGGCTGGCTGGCTGATCTTATTTATTGCCCAGTTTCTTTTAAAACAAAACAAAAAAACCAAAACCAACCAAACAAAAACCACCCCAAAAACCAAAAAAACCCACCGAACACCCCCGCGATCCCCCACCCCCCAAAAAACCCAATCAAAAAACCCCCAAGCACTTAAGTATTTAAACTGGGAGATTATCATCTATACTCTGGATTTGAATTTGATGCCAATTGACACTTCGTAATATTTAGCCGTTGGCAATTTAAGCAATGTGAATGTTGCTGTAATACAGAATCACCCAAACAAAAGTAGCCCAATGAGGAAACAGTGCAGCTGGTTGAGAAATTGTGGAAGTGATAGTGTTTTGAAATGACTGGGAGGAGAAAAACAACAACACAAAACCTAATTCTTTTTGGGTATAGCCTGGAATGCATTCTTTGTGTTAGACTGCAGGAGATTAATGCAGCATAAGTACGAAAACCAAGCATGTTACTTCAGTTATGTGTGTAAATATGGATGCCCTGTTTTAATGTGTAATGGTCTAAAATGGTATTGGTCCTAAAGGTAGCGTTGTTTTATATGTGTAACACTTAAACGTTGCACAGAGATGACTTCTTAAAATCCCACTTCCTCTTTAATATTTTGGTTGTGGTAACATTTTTATAGGCCTGAACTTTGTAAAATGTGTGATTTCTTGGCCATGCGGAGCAATTGTTGTGCTCTGCACAACTTCAAGCATTGTATCTTGTATGATAAGCAAACTTAGGTAGCTGTGGGTGAATGGAAGAAAGGAAAAATAGCTATTTTTAAGTACTTTTTTTAAAGGTATTTTTTTTTCTTCATCCTAAGGTCTTTGGCAATTCTTTTTTGCATTTTAATTTGATTTGTAAAGCGTGAAAAAGAAGGTTGTTGTAAATCTTTAGTGCAAGCTTCTGTGTCCTACAACTTTTTGGAAAAGTGTTACTTTCTTTTGGTACATGACTCCGATTTATTCCACTTACTTTCTTAAATAGCTTTTGCCTTAACCTGCTGACAGTATTTCTGGTTTATTGTTACCCATGCAATTCAGTAGCTCATCACTGCACTGAGAATTGGTCTTTCCTTAGGAGGATTATTAATGAACTGTGGTAAAGATGTCTGCAAGCTGACACTGGTGTCCTACACTGGTGTACAACTGGAATAGATGAGGCAGGAAAGATGTGAGGCAACTATGACTTTACTCCATTTTACAGAAGAAACATCCTCAAAGAGGTGAAGCAGCTTTGCCCCAGCCACAGTGCAAGTCTGAAACAGAGTTGGAAACTTGAACCCAGTTATCCAGAGGCCTGAGTCTGTGGCTGAATTACAAGCCTGTCTTACGTCATGAGGATTTGTAAAAGAACTATCACAGGATGAAAAAAAAGAGGAGAAGCACTATGAAGCATTGGCCTCTTGCTTCATGGTGATTTTTGTACCAAATGTTCTCTTCCTCGTCTGTTTCCTCACACCACCTCCCAGACCATCTCATTGATCCTTCTTGTTCCTTACAGACCTTGTGGCTGAGGTTCCCTGGAAGTACCTGAGGAGCGATTGGGTTGTGTAAGTGGTCATGTGCTCCTGAAGCTTTTTGACAAAAGAACTTGGGAATTAATACTATGGGTTTTAGTTTGTTCAGATAAACTGTTATCTCATGTGCACCTGAAATGCCGCCATCACACTGTAGTGTTTCTTATTGTGTGTGGACAGCTGTGTGGCTGAAAACAGATGGAGTGCCCTGTGCCGTAGTCAGACCGTGTTGCGAGTAAGTTCGGTGGGGTCAGAATGAAGTAAAACTCCTAGTTGTTCTCTTAAGTAGCATTGGATGAGAGAAAGACGAGGGTTCTGGTGTTTGTTTCTTAGCTCATTCATTCCTGGCACAGTAATGGCATGTCCTGTGCTAGAGAAGGCAGTCACTGGGATGGATAGAAGCTGTTGGTTTCCTGGCATGTTATAATCTCTCTTGGTACATTTTTATAAATCAGAAAGCATGTACCTCACAGCTGTGGCCAGACTGCAGTCAAGATCACTAGTGCTCAGTTTTCTATGGGTTGGTTTCCCCTCTTGCTCCTGGCTGTAGTAAATTTGTCTTTTGTCTTACCATGTCAGGGTATCGGGTTAATCTGGTTGCTGCTTTCCATCACGTGTGACCACATTTCCATGTGGGAATAGGAACTGTGAAGTGACCCTAAAACTATGTATCACTTTGGTACCTCTGAAAGATGGCTTAATTGTTATTAAATACTTCTATACCCCTGCAGGGTGCTTGGTCTGTAGAGTGTGGAACAAGCATATGGGGGGAATTCTCATCTGAAAGGTGTGGTGCAGAAGTTCAGCAGCAACTATTAAGTGAGGTGATGGGAACATTAAATGCTAATTAATGGTGTAGGTTACATTCTGAGGTCAGTATTGCATAGACTGGCTACCCGGTGCAGCATCACTATGTATGAGGAAGTGAATCAGCTGACTTATATGTTTAATGCTTAAGGAACTCTAAAGGTACAGGACCTCATGCAGTTCAGCTATGGTATAAATGTGATCTCCAGCAGTGATTGTCTACTTTGTAGAATGGCAGTGGTTTCTACCTACTAGAAATGAATTTCCAGGAAAGCACATGACTTATTTTGTTCACCTTACTTTTGCTAATAGAAAGAAACTGAGAGCTTTCACCAGCATTAGCAAGTTTTGCATTGAGTGAGGATCCTTGTCTCATAGCAGATGTACTCATTTGCATGGGAGTGAGCTAATTTCCAACAATCAGCTCAGAATGCGTTCATCTAATTCAGCTACTAAATCTGCCATTTCCCGCCGAGAAGTGTAGAGGGATTTGAAATCATCTACTGCTGTGCAAACACATGGGGAAGGAGACCAGGTGTATGTGAAGAGCTTGGCCAAGTATGTTTAACCAACTTAGTCTGGTGGGATAACTTTATTCCAATAGAATGAAAAGTTGCCTCTTAAAGCTTTTTATTGAGCATTCACTATGAAATTTGACACTTTGTTTAAAAAAAAAAAAGTATTTTTCAGCGGCTTGGTCTTCAGACCTTTAACCAGCAAGACAAGATATTGGATGCTAGATTTATGTAAGGACTGTGTGATGATTTTAGATCACTTAAGAGTTGCCATAATCTGTGCCGAAGACCAAAACATGTCATTTGCTGTGCTTCAGCCAAAGTGGACTTGACAGGATTGCAAAAGCTGTAACTTTTTCAGTGGTGATGAGACCCAAAGGTTACCCTGAAGGGTTAAAGTGCCTTTTTGGGGTAACATTCACTTAGGTGCAATTTGGTTTGCCTTTTGTCTGTGTAACCAAGGCAGGGGCTTGGTTACATTGGAAACCTGGGTTTCAAAACATAGTAGTAGAATTTCACCTGTCAAACACAAAAATAATTTGTATGAATCCTGCCCTTTTGGTGTGTGGAGGTTATGTCCTGCTTTTCCTCTAGCATGAGTTGCTGAAATACTTCTGCTCCCTTTTATAGTGGCATTCTGGCAGTCCCTTGTTGAAGCTGCCCAGGAAAGGAAATGCTCTGGCCATAGTGAGAGTGGTGTGGCCAGTACAGAAGGTCATGTGCTTCGTGGCCAAGTGAGCTTCCTTTTTATGTTCACTGTCATCATCCCCTGCTGTTTCCCGTGGCTAACACTAGATGCTTTTCCGTGTTTAGGGATCAGCCTCTGGAATGTCTTAAAGTTTATCCAAATTTTAAATAATCTCCAGTTCTCTGTCCTTGTTACCCCATACGTGGTGTCTCAGTGGACATACCTCAAAGGACAAACGAGTTCTTTGAACAGAACTTAGCAGCTGCACTTTCCGGGGTGGGGAAAGAAAAAGTGGTGAATTTTCAGGTAACAATAAAGCTGCAAATGCAGTTTGATGCTATTCCTGTCAAAATAAATGGGACAACCAACAGGGCATCAAAAAGAATGCTATAAATTCTAGCTGGTTCCTTAAGGCAATTAGCTAGGAGTACTGCTAGCCAGGAACAGATGAGAAAAACAGATGATGGCTAGAGAGATTAATTTTATGAGTTTGGCTGGAATTTTAATTGCACTTCTCCCTGTGTTAATTAAGAAAATGAATGTTTAGCACAGACCAGTGAAGGCTGGTAGTGTGCTCTAGAGAGGACTCCTGGTGTAGCATCCTGCCCCTGCTGGCAATGCATTTGGGAGACACGAGGTGGTGGCTGGGGAAAGTCCGCACCCAGTGGAAGGCTGGCCGCCGATAATCAGGAAACGGGCATTTTGCAGGGATTTTGGCTTCCCTTTAAAATTTTGAACTTGACTTAATTCTGTATGGCTCAGTCTGGTTTGACACTTCAAGGAGACGGGCTTGGGCCATACTTGCTACAAGATGCCACCTCCTTGCCACCCTGCCTGCTGTGCTTCATATGTCAGCCCGATTACAGACATGAAGTATATGCTGCGATTTTCACAGTGATTGTGGTTTCTAGTGAGTCCTGAAATCTGGCAGGGTAGTGAAGTCTTAACACACATTACAGCCTGGGCATCCTTTTAGATGCTCTCTAGCTCCCTCCCTGTGCTGCTTCAAGGGTTGTTGCCCGGCTCTCTGGTGCTCTCTCAAAGCTGCTGCGCTACCTAGCAATAGATAATCGCGGAGTTGATGGCTCTGTTTTATTGGGCAGGAGGGTTAATGACTTCCTCACTTTAATATTGTAAAGCTGGAAAGCCTGCAAGGAGAATTTTAGTTTTGAAGGCTGCATGTGAACATGTTTGTATTGCCAGGCTTGAGGAATTTGATAGCCTCTTTAGTCAGAGGCTGAACCCAGGAAGGATGCAGGGCAGAATAATTCAGGTCAGAAGGGACTTACAAAAGTCTCCAGTCCAACCTCCTGCTCTAAGCAGGGTCAGCTTTGAGATCAGATCGGGTTACTTGCGTTTTTATCCGTTTTGGCCTTGAAAACCTTTTAAGACAGAGAGTGCAACCTCTCTGGGAAATCTGTTCATTGATTTATTGGTTGTAATAAATTGGCATTTTATTATTATTATTGTTCATTTACTTTCTAGCCTTTAGGCTCATCTTTCATGTCTCTAAGCTTTCTGTCTGTATTGCTAAAAGCAATCTCATGTCTTCTAAGCAAGTTCTGGGGAAAGAGTGGGGATTAACCCACACATTTCAAGAATTTGAAAGTGAAATAGCATTGCCATTCCCAATTTTCCATTTTCTTTAAGCATCTTCCCTCCCTTTTTTTTTTAAAACTCACACTGTCTTTTCCAGGTTCTTTCTCCTTACATGGTTTCCTACCCATACCTATGATAGTGGTAGAGGAGGAAGGGCTGTTTTCCATGTATCTTGGGCTGCTGCTAGGACCTTTGTAGTACCTTTAGATATCACAAACCATTTGATGCTTCTTCTAGTAAGCAAGTATTACCTCAGTTCCTGAGGAACTGAAGGATAGGGATGTTGAGATGAGAACAGGATCCAGATCTCCTGTTTCTAGGTACTGGGGTAAGAAGCTCTTCATGACAATTTGTATTCATATATTTTAAATGTTGATCCATTGGATGGTGAAGCACCTGGTTTACATCAGCCTTGAGGTAGAGATCATGTTCTTGCAGCAGGTTGTTCCACTATGTGACAATAATGGTGTGAGCATTGCAATGGTAATGTTTGTTTGTTTAAACCCGGCATGCAGTGTGATATGTCTGTTAATACTGTCTCAGGCTGGTTTTGTTGATGAGGAGCCTTGTTTCATTTTGGCTGCATCATGGTTGTCTCAGGCCTTTCCCTTTTTCACCTACTCACCCTTTGTAAGTTACATTAAGAAAATAGTAAATAAATGGCAATGGGCTTTCCCTGGCTGAAATTAGCTGTTGACCTTACACTACCATAAGCTACATCTACAAAAAGCCCCCGCTGATTTTCCTGGTGGGCTTGAGGAAGCCTCTGAGCAGCTTTTTGTGAGTTAATGCTTGGAGGAGGAGTGGCGAGGCTGGTGTGAATGTTACGTGTTTTGCTACAGGAGCTGATGATTGCTTGAATGAGTGGACTTCCTGATTCAGACATAAAGAATGAATGGTCTCTCCTCATAGTTTCAATTTTATTATAAAAGGTACTTTAGCAGCTCAGTGGTGTCTGCAGCCCCACGCAAGTGCTACCTAGACAATTGTTTCCACTGCTTGAGAAAAAGTCCATCTGACGCACCAATGGGAAGTTGACACTTTCAGTTCATTAAAGCGAGCATCTATGAGTGTATGTACTCAACTGAGAATGTTTCAGCCTCTAAGGGTCTGAAAAAGGCTTGATCTTTAAAAGCTTCCAACATCTGAAGGTACAGGCTGTTACAGCTCAGCTCCCTCCTACTGTAGCACTGGGACTGTGTTGCTATTTGATTGTTACAGCAGCTTTGCTTTATTGCTTGACCTTGCTTTATTTAAAAAATAATTAAAACTGTTGCTTTCTGCGTTTGCAAGATAACGATGAATTTGGAGCATGTGAAGTTATCTGACTGATGGTTCAGTAAAGGGACCTTCAGAGAGCACTGATGATGTATGCATGTTTTACTCATTTTCCTAATATTCATCTCATTTGTTCTCTTCAGAGCCAATATACTTGTCTGTATTTGCAGACTAGCTCCTTCAAATTGGTTATTACTGTGATCCAAGTAGTTCTGGAAGGTGGCACTGTAGGGGCTTTTTTTCCCTCTTGCTCTAATGGTTGCTTTGATGTTACATCAAAATAATGCCACTAGACAATGCAACAGGATGCTGATGACCTCTGGGAAAGGTTTCTTAATACCTTAGCAATTGCATCCTACAGACCAGACTTAAAGGAAGTTCAGGTACTCTTGGAGAAGTTAGCAACACAAACAGCAGGGTAGGATGTCTTCCACATGGAAGTTGTTACTCTTTTCAATCCTAAATGAGTTTACTGTACTGTTGAAGCAATTAATGGATATGCTTGCTCTAAGGGCTTGGGGACTTTTTAATATTAGAGTATTACAGGATTAAATATTCAGCCACCAGATCTCTGTCTACCCCTTGGTAATAGGGGGAAGCAATGATGTTAACAGCTTTTCTGTTATGGTTTAGAGGGCAGCACTATGTTTGGCCCCATCTTGTTCTCACCTGAGAGATTGGTGTCTGAAAACGGAACTCCAGTGATGTCAGCATCTGACAATGTAGTGTATATGGACATGAACTGTTAGTGAACTTCAAATTGTTATTTATCATATGTGTTGTTATATTATGTTTTCTGTCTTCAAATATAGCAGCTTTTTAGCTTTGGCACAGCTGTGGTTAGGATGACATGTCACTTCTACCTTGATTTTTCTTTAGTAGTAGAGTCTGTGGTAATCCCTGCGAATTTATAATCAAGACTAATTCGGGTTGGGAGGGACCCTTGCAGGTCATCTAGTTCAGCCTCCTGCTGTCTTGTGTGATGTCTAATTTGCTCAAGTGACCCCTAATCCACTCTTTCCCTACTCTGGGTCATGCTTCACTTGCACAGACTCTCCCACTACCTTCAGGGCGGTCTGAGAGCATACCTTCCCAGCCAAGTAGGCATTTTATACCTTGGTCTTTTTTTGTGCCCTTTGTCCATGGACCAACTTGCTCCTTGCTGCTGAGATACTTCTTGCTGCCTTCTGCACCCCATCCATGTTTCAACGGCAGCTAAGCTTTTACTTTCCTATCCTCCTGTGTCCTGTCCATATTCCTCCTACAGCCTGTCCCCTCTTTCACCTCCCATACACTTCCTTTTAGTGTTTGAGCTCAGTCAGGAGTTCCCCCTTGGGCAGAGCTGGCCCCCTGCCAGGTTTGCTTGACTTCCTGCACATCAGAACAAGCTGTTCTGCTTTGGGTGGTTGTTCTTGGAGATCAACCGACCCTCCTAGGCCTTTTTGCCCCAGCCTCTGATGGGATCCTGCCTGCCAGTTCCCTGAACAAACCTAGATTTGCTTTTCCAAAGTTCAAGATCTCTATTCTGCTACCTGCCTACCTCACTTTTCAGGATCTTTATAACACCATCTTATGATTGCTGCAGCCAAGGCTGTGATCAGCCTTCACAGCTTTAACTAGTTTGTCTTGACTAACGAGTAGCAGGTTCAGCAGAGTGTCTCTCTTAATTGACTTGTCAGTTTTTTCAAAAAGTTGACCTCCAGGCTTGCTCTCTTCAGTTGCTTGCACCCTTCCTTCTTGCCCTCCCAGCAGATACTGGGGGTGGTGAATACCCCCAGGGAGAAACAGGGTCTGCAGTCAAAAGGCTTCTCCCGGCTGATTACAGCTGATTTCTTTCACTTTCAGTTCTGGTGGCCTGTAGCAGACACCCATCACACTACTATGTTCGTTGGCCTCCTCTCTTGTCCTGACCCATAAGCTTTTGACCAGTCTGTCACCTCTTGCTTTGCAGAGCTCTGCACATTCAGGTCACGTCTTTGCATAGAGCACAGCTCCAAGCTCTCTTTTCTCTTTTTTTTGCTTCCTGAAGAGTCGTCATTCGTCCATCCACACAGCACTGCAGTCTTGTAAATTATCCCACCGCAGCTCTACTCCTAGAGGTATCATAGCTTTGTGTCTGCACATGGACTTCCAATTTCTTCTGTTTTGCAGCATTTGTTTGTCTACAGGCCCTTCAGAGAGGCCCCCTGTGATACACCTTGAGAGTGGGAGAGTCTTGGAGAGAGATTAGGGACACTGGCTACTATTTGTTCCTTAATTTTCCTTTTCCATGGAACTGATTCTGGTGTCACAGTTAATCTTTTTGGGAAGGAAAGGAGCTGCTCCACTTGTGTAGGAAATATCAGGCGTGTCGCTCCTCGGTACTGTTATATCCTGGGAAAAGGTCTTCTGTAATCCCTTTCTAGGGCCAAGTGAGCGAGCACACAGTAGGAGATACAGGCATTTCTAATCTGGTTCTTTCATATGCAGCTTCTATGACATAGGGCGGGTTTCTGTACCTGTAGAATGACACTTGTCACTCTTTAAGACAGCTTGTAAATATGCTAAATCCCAGCTGATTTACGTTAATACATTCTTTCACCTACTTAACGCACTTGCACAAACACATGCATGTATTCTGTCTCTGTGATAACTTCTGTTCAGCCTTCTTCAAGCAGATTGTGCTTTTCTTCAGTGTTTTTCTAGATGGTGAGCTCTGACTGTCCCACAGTGGATTTGAGAATTAGTCCCCAATGAGGAAGAACGGAGGAAAACTTTTTCTTCCTCTCTCCAGTGTAAGGGAGCAGAATCAACTGGCGTCAGTCCTGTAGTTCCTCCTCCTCAGAAGCTGGAAGACTGCAGTTCCCTCCTCCCACATCCTCATCTCTACTCAGTTGTGTGCAACTATTGATGATTAGAAGTTATTTTTTTTCATGTCCAGGGTTCTTCAGGTGAATTCCACCCAGGCTGTGATAGCTCCTAAACTATGCCCTGACTATCTGAAGAGGAACTGTCCTAGAACAATTGCTAGGAGCTCAGTACACACTTCCCTTGAGCACTTCTCCATAGCTGTAGAAGTTACAATGTGCTCAATGGCTGTAGTATCTTAGTAACTTCTCTTTGGCCTTTCTGTTTGAGGGGGGTTCTGCTGTACATAGTTTGAGAGACTTTTCAAAAGAGAAACTAGTCAGTCATTGTGGCACTGTGTGTCTGTCTGTGTGTCCCCTGTGTGGTGTTGTCCCCATCCTGCCCCCCCCACCCCCACAACAAATACTGTCCACTGTCAAATGGATTTCTCTTATGCTGGTTAAAACTCAAGAGATGTCTCCATGTTCTGTAACATATTTCAAACCCTGTGCTTCTATAGCACAGTAATTGTCTGTTTTGTCACACCTATAGCTGTGCTGTGTTCCCTGTGCTATGCAGCTGCTGTGACCAGATTGTGCAGTTTTGTGCTCTCCTTTACTGTACCTGCCTGTAGCCAAGAGTGTGTGTCCTGCAAGACTTGGTTATGGTGGAAACGTTACAATAAAGTAGATGGGAGACTGATGGCAGCTGTAAAACCTTGGGATGGAATGCCTTGCTGTGTCATTTTACTGCATGCAGCTTGTCACTAGGCAGATGTGAAGGTGGAAACAGCCTGTTAGCAGAATCCTTTTCAAGGAGTAGGGCTTTTGACATGCTTTGACAGTACAAGAATATCTTACTGTAACTTCCTCAGTTTACCACTTATTTGAGGGCATGTGTGTTTTGATAAAATCATAGTAAAGTGGGTTTTTTGTTTTTGTTGTTCAAGATTACCAGAGTAGTGTTTGGGTAACTTTATTTTTTCAGCTGTGCTGTAATGATCACTCTGTCCTTGCCTACTTGTCCCATGTTCAATACAGGCACTGAGACTTTACACACAAACAATTGTTTCCTTTCTCTTTCTTTGATTAATGCTTTTGCATCTATTTTATCGAACTTCTGGCTTCTTCCCATTTGCAGGCTCCTTAAAACATAATCTAACAAGTCATCATGTACATTAATGGTGGCTATATTGCAGTAACAGGGTATTTGATCCAAAGTAACTTTAAATACCAAGGTCTGTCAAAGCAAGCTCTGGCTCCATTCAGTCTCATGTGGACACTCACCCTTCCATACCCACTGCTAAGTGAAGATTTATGCTCCTCCACTGCCAAGCCAGCTTCACCCTCCGAGCTACCCTGCGCTCTCTGGGCCCCCGGTGCATCAGCTTCATACCTCTGTCCCTGGTGCATCGGGTGCATCAGCTGCATACCTGTATTGGGTTTTTTGTGGCAAGGTCTGGGTAGCAGGGGAGCTGCAGGGGTGGCTTCTGTGAGAAGCTGCTAGAAGCTTCCCCTGTGTCTGATAGAGCCAATGCCAGCAGGCTGCAAGACAGACCTGCGGCTGGCCAAGGCTGAGCCCATCAGCATCGGTGATAACACCTCTGTGATAACGTATTTAAGAAAGAGGTAAAAAAACTGTGGGAGAGCAATTGCAGCTGAGAGAGAGGAGTGAGAATGTGAGAGAAACAACTCTGCAGACACCCAGGTCAGTGAAGGAGGGGGAGGAGGTGCTCCAGGCGCCGGAGCAGATTCCCCTGCAGCCCATGGTGCAGCCCATGGAGGTTAATGGTGAAGCAGATCTCCACCTGCAGCCTGGGGAGGACACCACACCAGAGCAGGGGGATGCCCAAAGGAGTCTGTGACCCCATGGGAAATGTGTGCTGGAGCAGGCTCCTGGCAGGGCCTCTGGGCCCATGGAGAGAGAGGAGCCCATGCTGTAGCAGGTTTGCTGGCAGGACTGGTGACCCACACTGGAGCAGTCTGTTCCTGAAGGACTGAAGCCCATGGTGGAGCAGTTGTAAAGAACTGCAACCCATGGGAAGCTCATGGAGGACTGTCTCCTCATGGGAGGGACCCCACACTGGAGCAGGGGAAGAGCATAAGGAGTCCTCCCCCTGGGGAGGAAGGAGTGGCAGGAACAACATGTGATGAACTGACCACAACCCCCATTCCCTGTCCCCCTGCACTGCTGGGGGAAGAACGTAGAGAAATGGGGAGTGAAGTTGAGCCCAAGAAGAAGGGAGGAGGGGGAGAAGGTGTTTTAAGATCTGGTTTATTTCTCATTACCCTCTTCTGAATTGATTGGCAATAAATTAGGTTACTTTTCCCACGTTGAGTCTGTTTTGCCTGTGGTGGTAACTGGTAAATGTCCTTATTTCCACTGACAAGCTTTTTATTATATTTTCCTATCCCCAGTCCAGCTGAGGAAGGGAAGTGATAGAGAGGCTTTGGTGGGCACCTGGCATCCAGCCAGGGTCAGCTCACCACAGCTCCTCCACATCAGGTTCATCAGCTGTGTGCCTCTGCTCCTGGCACATTGGTCTCTGCAGAGGTGCACTGAGGAAGGACCTTGCTTCTCCGTGCATTGCTGCTTTGTCCTGTCTTATGACCCACCTTCAGGGGAAAAGGAAACACAGCTGCCAGAGAGCATATCTGTGCTGTGGAAAGTAGACTTGAGCCACAGTGGGAAGCCAAAGAAATAAAGAGGCAGCCCAAACCCAGACAGCCTCTCTGCTGCAGGCACAATATACCTGAGCTTCAGCCTTGGTTCAGCTCATCCTCAGTTGGAGCAAATACAGAGCTTCTGTATTTGAGGAGATGAAAGGTAGGGAGTACTGGCAAAGGAGGAAGGATTTTTCTTAGGATTTATTATTTCTCTGCAGCGTGCCTTCATGTAGAGAATGCCTGGTGTACCGACATCTCCTTCACTGCAGTGATCTTGCCCCCAGCTAAGTCCGTTTACACTTTCAGTAAAGCAAGAATCTCCTGGTGATGATATAGTTATAAATATGCAGCCATAGCATGTAAGTGAAGGAACTGAACTGATGCTTCGCTGGAGAGAGCAATTTTTTAACTGTGAGTGTGCTTATACTTGCAACCCTAATAACCTTTCACTGTAGTTCAGGCTAGTAAACAAGTACCGAAAAAGAAGTGCTCTGATAAGATTATTTTGCACTTAGATTGCACTTTTCATATACACATTCATGCTGAGGGCATGCATCACATTCATAAGGTCAGTGGGAGGGTAAACTGCAAAGCTAAATGACTTGCTGGAAGCAATACAGTAAGTCTCTGTCAGAGCATGGAGCATCTTCTTTGTGTTCAAACTAGAGACCCATTTAAATATGGCCTAAATAATTTTATAGTGAAACACAGATGTTGCTCATGCATCAAGCTAGCGGTGTCTGTCTGTGTTAGTATGGGCTAATCATTATTCCTAAGAAGGCTTTTCCTGTTATAAGAAAAGGTACTTTGTCTTCTTTCCTCCCATAGCTTTATTGTTTCACTTGAAACAAAACATGTTTTTAAAAGCAAACTTTACCTTGCTACCATAATACAGTTGCAAATTCAAGTTCAAAAATAACTTCATGCAATTCAAATGCAAAATATGAATATATTTGGAACTACAGTTAAAAAGGATCTGTCACTTGATTGAAAGACTATAATGTTCAAAATAGGTGTTTAAGAAATGTGCTTGTGCTGAAAAATGCTCTGTACTTAATTTCTTACAGGATAGATGTCACCTGCTACAGAAGACTTTCTCACTTAATATTTTGATTTTAATATTTAAGTGAGTTTTCCTCGCAGTTTCCTGCAAAGCACTGTTTCACCATGGTCAAATGAACGTCTTTCAACCAACTGATATCTCTCTGGTTTTAGTGTTTGATTCTGCTCTAGTTCTTAGTAATCATAATTTGAAGCCTGTTATAGGTGCCTGTGGTTTCCAGTAGTGCAAGTGTAGTGTAAAGCTGGAGTTCACCCTAATGAATGCAGCATTCTATGCTTTTTCACTGCTAGAAAATGAATTTGAGCCATAAGGCATGGCAGAGGGGAAGATCAGTTCATTGTCATTTAAGAGCCATTAATCTGATATAAATGCTTTTCCTCTCCTAGCTGATTTCTTCTTGAAATGTTGCCCAGTTTTAAGTGTCAAAACCGAATGAAGCAGATGAACCATACTCCTGCATTATTTCTGCAAGCTACATGTTTTTCAGTTACAGTTTTTGAGCTGGAGCAAATACAGAGCATCTCTGCTACAGGCAGTGTTGAGGCTAACCTCTGCTCTTGGCCATGAGGTTTCCAAACCCTTGTGGTGAAGGCTAGTACAGCTAATGATGCACAGAGGGTATCCCACTAACAATTTCCACACCTCATTTATCTTCCCTACTATGCAGAAGACCTGCTTAAAATATCAGCATCCTTCAACCACAGTCTGGTTGTGGTGGCTTAACCTTGCAATAGCTCTAGCCAGCTTGGTAATTCCAGCGCACCGTTCACATGCGTAGCTTGCTCATCTTGACAGGGGCATTCCCATGCATGGCTCTCGTGCTGACACCCGGTGTCTGTCTTTGTTCCTGTCTAGAAGGATTTTCATCTTTGTGTGCAGCCCCAGCTCCATGAAGCTGCTGATGAAATTCCCATTTACTTCAGTAGGGTCTGGCATTCCCCAGTCGTTCTTTCCTTCGTGCCTGCGTTCATTCAGCATGTGTTAAGCTCTGGTTTCACGCTCAGCTCTCTTCTCTAGCCCTTCCTCCTCCATTCTTGTCTCCTTAAAAGATGATAGAGGCACAGAAATAGCACTTTCTGCAGTCTTCAGAGGGGTTATTTTGTGGTTTCCTGGAGAGTCTAAGCTTGCGTCTAACTTGCTTATCAGTCCTTTTTTTTTTTTTTTTCTTGAAGCTTATATGCTGAAGGCCCAGCCTCACAGGAAACCATCTTTAACCAAACCACAGCAACAGAATTATCACATATCCCCCCCTCCCCAAAACCGTCTGAAAGATCACATAGGTGGCACAGTTTCACAGCCCTAAGAATTTCACTGCTTTGCAATGGGAATGCACATGCTGGGTAGGAAATCCCAAGACGTTCCACTGTCTCTGCCTCAAAGGGCCAACACTTGTTAGGCTCGTATCAATTCCTCTTAGGGTTTTGGGGTGGATTTTTTTGCTGGGGTAAGGGGAGGAGGGACATTGCTTCTACCTTCATCACAGTGAACTTCAGAACAGCAGGAGTTCTTTTTCAGGTTGTGTGCGTGCTGAAGAGGTCATGCATTGAGATTGTACCAGGTTTTGATTAGAGCAAATGAAAATTCAGACACTAGCTGGAACCTTTTTGAAGTTGCCATTTGTTGCCTACCGTCACGATCCTTCCCTTTCCCGTACCTCGTGGCTTTTTATTTTTACTAGGATGTAAGCTCACTTAGCATCAGTACAGAATCAGATATTCCTTCACTTGCACTAGTGATGCCCTGTTTTGGGACTGTGCTGATTATCCATAGTTGTGTTCTCTATTCAACTTTGTCCTTCACAAGTCTTTATGGTTGGGTGGGTGTTTTTCTGTTGAAAGGTAATGCTGCCTGTCAGGCATTCTTTGAACATGCTGTCTCTGATTTTAGATAATGCTGTTATATTGGCTAGTAATGTACTGAGCACAAACAAAAGATCACTGAAAATAACCTTCTCAGTGATGGTCAGAATGTCATATTTGATTGAACTTTTTAAATACACATCTTTGTTAAAAAGAAGTATCACTGCTGTTAAGTGGTAACTCTCCATGGGATCAGGAGAAACAAAATTCTATGTTTTACCTGTGCCATAGCAATCTCAAGTTGTGTAGTATTCACTTTTTGGGCTGTTAAAGGATGGTAATCACTCATTAGCTCCATTTCTTGGTACAAGGAATCAGTTGAACAAAACCCAAAGGAGGTACCATAGGAAGTTAGCACCAAGTCAAAACTGGAACTTGGAATTTATGTTGAAAATCTCGACCCTGTCTTGTCCAGAAGTTACTGAGCACCTGAAGCTATTCCTGTTTTCTCTCTCACATCCAGGAATATTCTCCCAGAAATTACAACATCCTCATAGAACAATAACATAACTTTCTGATAAAACAATGAGGGCCTTTATCTAAAGTAAGAAACTGTGGGTTTGCATGACATTCCAACTCATCTGTTGGAAGGCTTTCTTCCTGTGCTGTTCCTTTTGTTTAATTTGGTCTTCTGAGAATTCTCAAGTTCATCTGAATTTTCCAACTTTCCTCTGATTTATCCGATTTCATAGTTTATTGTCTGGACTAATTCCACCTCTCTCCTTTATTCTCAAGATTTGTAACAAGTTAGTGGAAGGCCAAATTCTGCTTCTAGTGTTGGTTGACCACATAAGAAATTACTTTTTCTACCCTTTTAAAATGAATATTTATTTGTTATAATAAATAATCCCTTTCTTATAATCTCTTTAGGTCTGGTCACTATACTGCATTTTTTTGTAGTATGCTGAATAAATTACATTTGCATTAAGGGATTTTTTTCCTTTCAGTGTCTTTTCTATGTTTGTTCATCTCTTCCTTGAAGCACAACTATTTTCTTCTCTTTCCAGGAGATGGGAAAGAAGCCACGTGGGTATGGCATGGCTGCCTTTCCTACAGATGCCCTCCTGGTGCTTGTTGCAGGCAGAATCTCGGATAGGGTGGTTGAGTTTGCCTTCACAGGGCAGTAATGAGCAATAATAAGCAGTGAACCCATGGGCAGACCTTGCTGACCTGGAGGACCCTTCTCAGCCCTCACAGCAGGATTAGAGATTAACATTCTCTACATGCAGCGACTGCAGCCTCCCCTCTGCCTTGTGTTACCATGGCTACAGGCGGGAGCTCACCGTGTGTCATACCTGCTCTCTGGTCTCCGCCACAGTTACCAGTCAGCATCTTCCACAAGCTCGAAAGTCTCGTCCTCTCTTCTGCTGACAAGGAAAAGGACCAAAACCAGTTGAATTTAACACTTACTGAGTGAAGAAACCTAAGTGCTATGATGCATGTAATGAGAGATAACATATTGTCTGTCTTATTTTTCTCTCCCTCATCCTTCCCCTTGAGTTTTTGCAGGGTTGGTGGTTGTTACCAAGTACATCTCTGTGTTGGACTGGCAGCTGGTGCCAGAGTGAAAAAGGAAATGGTTTAAAAGTATGAGGAGCATCCTGGGGCAGGAGAAAGATTTGTGTGGGAGAAGTGTGATTTGATGTAGTGAACATAGCAGCTATGGTCTTTCTTTTGTCCGTACTTTGCTTCAACACTCTCCTGCATCTCTAAAGCCTTCACACCTCTTGTCACTGGGGCTCTGAAAGATGATCTGGAGCTTGTTCCTGGTTCATGGCTCATACCATGAACCTGTTCGTGGTAACATTGGAAGCCCATTCATGGTTCATACTTCTGCTGTATGTGCTCCTGCATTTTTGGACAAGCAGTCCCTTGGTCACAGAGGGGGAACGTGCAGCACCAGGAACCTGTTCAAGAGGGGTGACACAGCCCACGTGGCCGTGTGATATGTCAGACTGGCCACGAGATAACGTCTGGCACACAGCAGCTCTGACCGCAGGTACATAGTTCAGTCGCTGGATGGGGAGACAGGGGGGAAAACCCAGAAGAATTTAAAAATCTGCTTGAAAAAAAAAAAAAAACCAAAAAACCCTCTTGGCCCTCTGGCTGCATGCTGAACCAGAAAAAACCTGCACACATAACAGTTCAAGTAACAAGCCATAAAAGAGGCCACACTGTGAGATGAAAGATTTTAATTTTTTTTGACATGAAGTACTAGTGATGAAAACTGCCGGAGGATGTCGCAGTCGATGACTTAAGGATGGAATTTCCACATTGCTTCTGGGTCCTCTTGGTTATGCACAGTGACGCCAGCCCTTTGGGGTTACTTGAACGCTGATGGTTTTGTAACAGCCTTTAACGTGCAGGGATTTTATTTTGGACATCAGTACTCCTATCTCAGGAGTGGATTTCAGTGACGTTTCCACGTTCCTGTCCAGAAAACGTGAGAAATTCTCTCCTGTTCCTGTATGGTCAGAGGAGGCTGGGGAGAGGAGGGGGCTTGGTCAGCTCTCAGAATGAATGAATACAACTGCCCCTGCAGTGTCATGTTGCCTGGTGTGTTTAGAGATCATCTTTGGAGCACTTCCAGGGATGGGCTTTATCTTCCAGGAACAAAGGGCTGTTTAAGACTCTCTGTGTTTGCAGTTCCCAGTAATACTGCTCTGATTTTTGATTCTGATTGCTCTGAGCAGACATGAGCAATGCTGCTCAGTGGTAAGTAGCAGGGTAATTAACACAAGCAGTTGACATTTCTGCATCAGGTTCCTGCGGCTGGTAGTTTGCTTTAAAGGTGATCACCTCAAGACTCACTCCTGTTCTTCTGATGCACTATGCAGATGTGTTTAAAGTTGTTTAAATGAAAAAAATTTCAGGATTGCAGTTCCTGGTGTTATTGGTAGTTGCACCAGGTCAATACTGAGATAAATCACCCAAGGTAATTCTTCTAACTTCTAGGAGGAATTTTTAACCTATTTATTACAGGCATAAAACATGTCCCATTTTAAGTAACATAAAGGCATTATGGTACTGCAGTGACTAATGGGACTCTAATGCTGCTGTTTCATTCCCAGCATGGTTTGAAAATGCTTGGTCATATAAAAGTTAAGCTGGTTGTGGTGTTCCCTATTGCAGCAAGGTTTTTGTGACAGGAAAAATTTAAAAACACGATGTTCCAGGAAAAGTTTGTAGAGGTGGCAGTAAATGCTTCTTCTAGCTGTCACCCAAGGTTTCATGATAAATCTGTGTTCCTGTGTGTATGCACGTGCCCCCAGTCATGGCTACTTGCAAAACTTGTTTGAATAATTAAAGTGAAGTGTCTGTTATGCTTTCCCAGGCAGCTCTGGTGTCCTCTGGCTCTCGTTAAGAAGTGAGCTTCTCGGCTTCCTGTGCCGCGTCCTCGGGCGCCCCAGCGTACTCTGCGTGGTGAAATCAGGGAATTCCAGTGAGCCAGAGAAGGAAGTGAACGTTCTGTCCTCCTGCGTGGTCGTGGTCAAAAGTACCGGGGTAAAATTGATGAGGGTGAGGGGGGGCATGTTCAAAGAACTGCGGGAAGCGACTCCTTTTCTCGAGCAAATAAATACAAAATCCCTGGGTTTTCAAAAGTAAAAATCTCCAGCGGTGGAGTTTTGTGAACCTAACACAGCTGTGGTATCCATGTGCCTTTTAGTTAAGGTTAACTGTGAAGCAAATGCCATGTTATACAGCTATCAAAGGGAATTTCACTTCGATGCAGAGATGGGAAACCACAATATGTGTGTCTTCCTCCAGGTTATTCAGTGGGCATTCAGAGAAAAAAAATCCTGGGGGTGGAGGATGTGGGGAAGATACTAAAAATTTCAAGCTTAGGTTCCTCTAGGCCATTCAGAGACTCTGTAACAGATCTGTCAGGTGAAGAGGGATGTGTCATGACACACTTAAGAGCTCTCCTGTCTTGTTAGCAGTGTCAAGATGAGTAGTCAGATTGTAGTCAAGCATACCTGTTGTAAAGGACACTACTTTCAAGTACCTTCACCGAATAATGCATTTATAGTAAGACTATTAAAATGGATTCCTCAGAAAGGTCCCTTTTAAAAGCAGCAATAGGAAACCAGAGTTTTTGGAATCCTTTGTGCTGTGATATTACCAGAGACCACTCTTACTGAATGGCAGACACTAAGCAACCATTGTTTCTTCTGTTGAACAGACTGGCTGAAGGTGGCTTGCAAATAAAGATCATCTAGCTGGTGATTGTTTAGATTTTGGTGGGTTTTTAATAATAGAATTCTTGGAGGGATTTTAAGGGAAGGAAGCAAGGTAGATGAATGGCCAGAAACCAACAGTTTCTCCTTGCTTTGTACAATAGAGGTGTCTGTCCTTTCAGTTGGATTGCTACCTGGATTGGCCCTTTTTGGTGTGTTTTACAGAAAGAAGCTGGATCCAATAGAGCATTATGCAATGTCAGACACTTCGTAATTTCAGTATGTTCCTCAGGTAGTTGTGCTGTAGTAGTACTACGTGTGCACCAGCAGGTAATTTACAGTCATCAAAATGAATTACATCATCTACTAATCTGATTTCTTATCTCTCGTATGTCAGTTTTCCAGACACGGCTAGAATGAACAGGACTAAAATCAATTATACAAACCCCCAGACCAAGACGGACTTTCTGTAGGAATCTCCCAGAAGCAAGAAGAGGTACAGAGCTTTGTTCCCTTTCTGTACATGCCAATACAAGAATGTGAAGACTGCAGTCCTTGATAAAGAATTTAGGATCTGCTTCTGACAAAGGCCAGTAATGAATAATACAGTGATGACTGTGTTTGCTCTGTTTCTAATCTTATTTCCCTGAGGATTCCCTGCTGGCTTTTGTCAGCTAGTGATTTTAGGGACTTCCTGAGCCAGATACTGCATCCACACTTGTGCTTAAAAGCCAACAGACTTTTCTTCCTTCGATTCAGCTGATCATTTTTGAAACCATTTATCCTTTTGCCATCCAAAACATCCCATGGCAGTGAGTTCTCAAATCTGATTATACCTTTTTAACACAATAACTTTTTGGTTTTGTTGTTTTTTTTTTTTTTTTCCGCTTGATACTGAACTGTTGCATTATGAAAACCAGCAAGTACTAATTCTCCATTCACCACCTTGTTCACTCATGATTTTATAAGCCTCAGACATCAGTCATTTCTCTTCCTACTTAAGAAATGTGAGCTTATTTAATATTCCCTTGTGCAGAAGCTTTTCTGTATCTGGTTCCCTTTCTGTGTATTTTGTATGTTGTCTGCATCTCGATTTATTAGAAGGTGACACAAGCTGTACAGTGGTGATGAGAAATGGATTAATAAGATAGCAGAATGTCTTTTCTTTCTCTCTCTAATTCCCAGCTTCCTTTTTGTCTGTCATGGCACCTGATCGCTGCCCTGGTATGTTCAGGGAGCTTAAAACTAACCTTGAAATGGCAAAGGACGTAACACTTCCTGAATGACTCACAAAAGATACTCTGCCTGTAAGCGCTAGTTGAGACTTTCTGTGGAAGGATGTGCCAATACATATCAGTTAAGACATGGATTTGTGATTTTTACAAAAGGTGACTTGCTAGAGAGGGAGAGAATGGCTTTACATTGTTATAGGTTATAGTCATTGGTCCTCTTCAAGTTCCATGCCTGTTTCCCTCTGTTCCTCTCTCTCATCCCAAATGACACAGCTCTGAGAAATGGAAAAAATCTTCCTTAAAACTGTTTTGGTTCCTTTTCTGATTCCAAAGGAAAACAGCTGAGTTGTGCTTCAGAATGCTAATAATTCCCAGGATTACAAGAGCAAATAATTTTCTTCTTTTGATTATAAGAGGAGCTGAGCAGAAAACAGGAAGCTGATCCTGACAGTCTGATCTGTGATGCGTGTGAGGAATTCGATTTCAAAAGCATTCCCAAACTCAGACTTAAGGGATGGAAAGTGCTGTGGGTTTTGCAGCAACTGAGGAATTTTGTCATTGGCTTTACTGGTTTGAACTACTTTTGGTTTTGTGGGAAAGTAGAAGCATAAAGAAACTTTAAATGACAATGATACGTGCTGATACATTCTTGATCCTACAGAAACTTTAAGCATCAGGGCTCTTTTGTATATATATATTCAAGTGTACTGGAAGGTCCAAATGTATGCTAAGAAATGTAGGTGTTTAGGAAAGCTCTGGGAGGTAATATGAGAAAATCACTGCAGAATTTTTTTAAAGAACCTTAATGAGTTCTGAAACACAAGTCTTACTCTGAAACAGTTGATCTTTTTCTTTTTGGAAAAATTGGAGGAAAAAAATTAACTAATTTTTCAGCCTAACCACAAGTAAGGCCAATTCTGGGGTCCTGCTGTCCTGGAAAATTGGGATGGGCTTCATTTATTATGTGGAAAAGATGAAATACTATTTCAGCCTGAGCTGAGATAGAAGATTAGCTGTTTTTTCCAAGGTATTAGCTGGTCTAGTGAAAGATACCATCTTTATACAGCCCCTTGTCCTGAGAAAACAAGCACATCAAAGATGACATCAGACCTTAGTAGTGTTCAACTTCCATTTCTGCAGGACTCTGTTACCTTCCAGCCCTTCTGCTATGTCTCTGTGTGAAGTCATGTTGTATTTGGACTGGAATGCAAAGCCAGTGTTAAGTATGCATCGTGTCTTCTTCTGTCTCACTTCATTTTTATTTTTTTCCTGGATGATTTTGTCTGGCATTCCTCTCATCATTATCAGACAAAATCCCTTTTGTTTTCCTGCCTTTTATTTTGACCCCCAGCCCCCTTTATTTGCTTTCCTCAGCTCTCCCAAGTCGTCTCCTTTTTAGCAGAAGAGACAGCCCTGTGGCCGATGTCTCAGTTTCAGGTACATGGTACCTCCACTTAGGAGGCCAGGACACCTGGCTGCAGCCAGAGAGACCTCCCCTTAGCTGGGAGGCAGCTGTAGCAGCATCCTGTCTCTTCCCTGCTCCGACAGCCACCCTCCACCCATGCAGGGGTGCGTTGCAGGGAAGTAGGAGGTGAAGTCAGATGTGCAGTTCTCCCAGCGCTGCCGAAGACAGGATTTCTTTCTTGGCATTTTTTCTACATCAGCCCTTCCACTTGTCCATAAATTTAGTGCCTTTCTATGCTGTCCTTTTTTGCAGCAATGCTGGGCACTCATTTAGCAGCACCAAACTGGATGAATTGGAGTTATTGGGAAGCTCTGAAGCTGGCCCATGTTCTGCTGCTGCAGAGCTGCCTGCATCCCGCTGCGTGCCAACCCATTTCACCCACACTGTGGGCAGCGAAACCCCATCGCTGCTCTGCTGGAGGCTGCAGCAGTCTCCTGCTCGGTGCCTTCCCGCCCATCGCAGGCACTGAGCGGGCCCTGGCAGTGGAGGCTTCTTGGGTGTCACACTTGGGTGTTAAGTCACTCCAGTCTCAGCTGTGTTTTAAGGCAACTGTAGGAGCTTTAACCACTGCAAGTCTGTTATTAAGAGTGGGACTACCCTACTGCTGTGAGGCTGAGATCTAGAAAGGAGCCTGAGAAATTGGATCAAGGGATTAAAAATCCAGGAACTTTAATCACTGGCATCAGGGATTTTTTTGTTACAGATAGGGGGTGGCACAGGGAATGTACTCTTCCCCCCCCCCCCCCCCCCAGTCTCCAATTGTTTCGCATTAGTCACCAGTGTTGATTAAAGCCCAGCCCAGATTAAATACATTAAGGTGACTCCCATTACTACTGTGTCAAGGAACAGGAAGTTATAAACTGATAGACACAACTGCTGAGTCAAACCCTACTTATACAATAGGTCTCCATATGTCAGTCATCCCCAAGGTGGTGGTGTTTAGTGGAAAGGCTTGTGCAACAGCCAAGAAAAAATGAACAAAAGGTTAAGCCTGGAAGGGTGGAGAAGGGAAGAGGTGGGTGCAAAGAGGAACTGAAGAGCTGGCAAAGGGGATTCAGCTTCTTGTAAACGTGCAGCTTCATGAAAACATGACTTGGATCTGCGTAGCTGAAGGTCTTTGAAGGCTAGAAGAACAAAATCTCTTGTCTCTTATAATTTCTCTAGTCCTGAGTAGTGCAAGGGGGATGCAAAATTTTTGTCTGTATTTGGTGTCCTTGCATTGGAGGAAGTATGCAAATGATGCAGCTCACAGACATGCACTTTGCAGAACATGGAACCAAGTCATTTTCAAATTGCAGTGTTTGAGGAATCAATGAAAACAGGGTGAGATGTTTGAAAGAATTGAAATACTAAGCCTGGAGGTATTTGGGAGGTTTTGAAAAGCTGGTTTTGTTTTTGGAGAAAACTAACTTAGCAGAACCAAAGCTTTTATTGAAACTTAACATCAGGTGAACTGTTGACTCTTCCAGGGGAGATGCAGGAAGAGAGCGCCCCGGTGACATTCCATGGGCTGACTGGAGAGACTTGAAGTACACACAACCCAGCAATGAGGCATCGTTCTGCGGCCATCTGCACAGACCAAGGGCACTCATCCTATCTGACCCCAAGGCAGGATGGTGGGCACTCGTCTGAGAACAAAGGCTGGGGGATCCCCACCATCGACCCCAGCAGCAGCCAATACCTCCCCCCATCTGGAGCTGCTGAAGGGAGAGGCTGCAGAGCAGGCCTCAGGCTGCAGGAAGTGCCCAGACCTTTCTCCTGGGGCAGGGACAGGCAGCAGACCTGCCTGCAAAAGCTGTGCCCAGATGGAGGCGCTCCTGCAGCTCAGCCATCTGGTGAGAAGGCTGTGGAACATCAGGGAGGCTGAGAAGGAGTTGGATAGCTGGTTCCAAGCGCAGTCTGCAGTGGACCGACAGCCAAACAGCCAAAAGCTCCCCTGCTGGCACACGTGGAAGGGAGTGGAGCTGATAATCAGAAAGAATGGAAGTTTGCAACAGCAAGGACCTGCAGGAGGAAGACACTTCCCCTAAAGCCCGAGGTGCCCTTGTTGAACTACTTCACTGCTTTGCGGACTGAAGAGGGAAGACCCATCCCGTCAGGAGAGATGCTGGAGCTGAAGCAGCCCACTCTGGTCCCCGTATAACAATCAGCACAACTAAGAAAAGGCAATGGGTGATAGTAGCAGGCAACTCCCTTCTGAGAGGTACAGAGACACCCATCTGCCAACCTGATGCACCCCCTAGAGAGGTGTGCTCCTTACTGGGGGCTCGAATCAGGGATGTCACCGGGAGACTGCCAAGCCTCGTACAGTCCACTATCATCCGCTGCTGTTGTTTCACGTGGGCACCAGTGATACAGCCAGGAGCAGTCTGAGGAGTGTCAAGAGGGATTACAGAGCCCTGGTAGCAGCGGTAAGGGACTCTGGAGTGCAGGTAGTTTTTTCATCGATCCTCCTGGTCAAAGGGAAGGAGTTTGAAAGGGCCAGTCAAATCTGTTGAATCGACAAATTGTTATGGGACTGGTGCCACAGGTTCAGCTGCGCTAAGTTCAGCTACTTAGACCATGGGACTCACTCTGAGAAACCTGGTCTACTGGGGGCTGATGGGGTCTATCTGTCAGAGAAGGGGAAGAGCATCTTCAGTCATAGGCTTGCCAAGCTGGTGAGGAGGGCTTTAAACTGAAGTTGCCAGGGGAGGGGGACCTCAATCCATCCCACTTCTACCAGTCTGACACCAGTGCCAGCAATAGATACCCAGAGCCTAGAGAGGGGTCACAGGTCAGCAGGAGAGCACCTGAAGAGCAGCACAAAGGAATTCCAGCCAGTAACTCAGCTTCATCAGGGCCCAACTTAAATGCCTCTATGCAAACACACGTAGCATGGGGCATTAACAAGAGGAGCTAGAGACGTGTGTACCACTGCAGGGCTACGATCTGACTGGCATCACAGAGACATGGTGGGATGACTCCTATGACTGGAGTGTTGGCATGGAAGGATACAGGCTCTTTAGGAAGGACAGGCAGGGGACGTGAGGAGGGCATGTTGCCCTCTATGTCAGTGACCAGCTGGAGTGCATGGATCTGTGCCTGGGGATGGATGAGGAGCCGACTGAGATCATCTGAGTCAGGAATAAATAGAGGGCAGGGACAGGAGATGTTATGGTGGGGGTCTGCTACAGACCACCCGACCAGGAAGACCGAGCAGATGAGGCCCTCCCCTAGACAGACAAGCCCTGGTCCTCATGGGGGACTTCAACCACCCCGATATCTGTTGGAGGGACAACACTGCAGGGCAGAAGCAATCCAGGAGGTTCCTGGAGTGCATTGATGATAACTTCCTTCTCCAACTGATAAAGGAGCCATTGAGGAGAGGTGCTGTGCTGGGCCTTGTTCTCACCAACACGAGGAGCTGGAGTGGAGTGTGAAGCTCAAGGGCACCCTTGGCTGCAGTGACCATGAGGTGGTGGAGTTCAAGATCCTTAGGGCAGTAAGAAGGGTGCACAAGCAAGCTCACTACCCTGGACTTCAGGAGAGCAGGTTTTGGCCTCTTCAGGGATCTGCTTGGCAGAGTAGCATGGGATAAAGCCCTGGAGAGAAGAGGGATCCAAAAAAGCTGGTTAATGTCCAAGGATCACCTCCTCCAAGCTCAGGAGCAATGCATCCTGACAAAGAGTAAGTCAGGTAAGAATGCCAGGAGGCCTGCATGGATGAACAGGGAGCTCCTAGACAAACTCAAATACAAAAAAGGAAACCTGCAGAAGGTGGAAGCAAGGGCAGATAGCCTGTGAGGAATACAGAGAAACTGTCCAAGCAGCCAACAATCAGGTTAGGAAAGCTAAAGCCCTGATAGAATTAAATCTGGCCAGGGACACCAAGGGCAACAATAAAAGCTTCTGTAGGTGTGTTTGGTGATAAAAGGAAGAGCAGGGAAAATGTGGGCCCTCTCCAGAGGAAACGGGAGACTAGATTACCCAGGATATGGAGAAGGCTGAGGTATTCAACGACTCTTTTGCCTCAATATTCACCAGCAAGTGCTCCATCCACACCACCCGAGTCAGGCTGCATGGTTTCCTTGCCTTCTGCAAGGATGTGGCTGGACTTCCCTCAGTCTTCTCTGTTGTCGTGCTTTATAATCTTTTGTTAAAGTCCTGTGGTCTTTTGTCTAGGTTTTTTTTTTTCCATATTTTACTTGATGTACAGTTTTCAAAGCATGTTGCAGTACTTCAGCTGTGCTTTATTAACACCACACGGAGCAAAGGGATTTGTTCACATCCAGCTGACAGTTCTCCTGTTTATCCTCTGCATTTTGATGTCTGGTTTATTCGCAGCAGCCTGTGACTCAATCCAGCCTATGAACCTTTTTGATGAATTGCCCTGTTAGTGATTCCTTGTCATGTATTTGTGCAATTCATTGTCCTCAAACTATATAACTTTGCATTTCTCCTTGCTGAATTGCCAGCATTTTCCAAACCACCTATCCAATTGTTGTAGCTGTTCTGATTCTTTTCACCAGTGCACTGGCACCTCCTTTTCATTTGGGATCTGCATGTGCATTTAATACATCTTCTCTGTCCCATGCCCCAAGCAGTAATGAAAATATCTGATTGTTAGGTCCAGGACCAATATCTGAGGAGCCTTGCTGATATATTTTCCCAGACTGATTTTTGCCCCCCTTGAGATAATGTTTTTCAGAGTTTGCTTATTGAAATGTTATGTGAAAATGGCATTGAAACTTTCAGTATCTCTCACAATATCTACTGTTTTTCTTCTGTCCACAAGAGCTGTTATCCTGAAAAAGAAGGAAACTATCAGTTTGACCATGAGTAGCAGCCAACATGGATTTGTCAAGAATAAATCACCTCCTTGCTGTCAGGTAGGCAGTTAAAAAGCATCTGCTTGTTCCTTTGAGGGGGGATTGAAGTTAGTTTGTTTTCATTTTAAAGATGTTTGTCCTTTTGGGGCTTCTGGAGTTTCATCCATGATTTACCAAACAAGCCTGAATATCTTTGAGAATTCAAAAGATTCAACCAATTTTTTATGATAAACATTATGATAATTAGCATCAGAACAGTCACTTTGAAAAACCTAATGTACCCAACGAATGCCTAGTTTAACTTCATGTTCCTGTTATCACTTGTGTTTGTTGTGTTAACTGCTCTGGTACAGCTGATTTTTGTAAAGACAGCAGGAACTGTGCACTTCTTGTATCAAATTTCAGTCTTTTTGTCTCAGTCAGGGTCCAACTCCCTTCCTTTGTGTTCCTCTTTCAGTTTAACACCAGGGTCCTAAATGCAATATGCACGCAAGGGAGATGCAGAAGGACATGCTGAAGTTCAGTGTACTTTATATATACATTCACTGTTGTACTAAGATCAGAAATGCAGTAACAGCAGTAGTGAGTAATGCCTTTCTTTACTGTAAGTACCAGCAATTCAGATCCTGGCTTAGAAAACAACGGAAGTGTTTTGTGCTTGGTCTTGCTCTAGTTCTTCAGTAGATGTAGATCAACATCTCGGGGCCACCTTCGTGTAGCCTAGGAAAGTGCAGAGGTTGCAGGTCACATTCATGATGCATTCACAAACTCATGGGAGAGTTTCCAAAATGACTGCTTGGTTTTAGTTAACGCTACTGTTTCCTCACCTTTGTGAGCCATGGAGCCATATCAGCATTGTAAGACAGAGGAGGGAATACTACAGGCTCTGACAGTAAATGTGAGGGATTTTTATGTTATCGCCCACTAGTTTGCACATAGTCTGGTGTGATTCATCGTATTCACAAAATGGGAGAGCAGCTACAATGAGAGCGATTTAGAAATCTCATCCAATTGAGCCTTGAGGAAATCAGGCATAACAAAAGAACGGAAACAGTTGCTGTACCCCAGGCTTACTGTAAAACCTTCACAAAGTGCAAAAAATTACAAATGTTATGAACTATGAATTCAGGAAAGGGATAACTCTGTTCAATATCCAACCAGGAGAGGGAGAGGGTCTAACATATGTATAGTGAAACCACATCATCAGGATTTTAACTTGCTGTGATTTAGGGGACCTAGGAATAAAATGGGTACCTGCATTGGTCCTCTCAGGTTTTCAAGGCTCTCTTGCTTTGTACCAGTCTGTTAGCTGAGTTTTTAAAACAAGCCTGTGCATTTGAATTGAGGAATTTCTAGAGTCTGCCAAAAGAAGTAGAGGATTTCTTTCCTTCCTCTTCACCCTCAAACCCTGCCAACAATGGACTGTGTCATCTTTCTTATAAACACTTCAAGAAGTGTTTGTTTTAGGAGCCATGCCAAATATGCCATTTTTCTGAATATTCAGCACTGGTTCCTGAGATAAGTGTGTCACTTTTGTCTAGTGTTTTAGCTGAGGTTTTAAGTGTCTCCTCTGTATCGCCATAGAGTATTATTTATTTATTTATTTACCTGGTATTATTTACTTGGAGATCTTAACTACTTTGAGTGTGACAGTTAATAAATAAATATATAATACCTGTCTCAGGATTGGGGCCATAGCGGGGGCAGGAGAAAGGGAGAAACAGGTCTATTTTTTAACAATAATAATTTGTCAAAATCAACAAGTGTTTTGCTGGTTGCTTGTTTTGGGGGTTCTTTGCTTGACTGGTGTCGAAGAGCTCAAGCTGAGGTTAACCTGGGGGTCCTGGTAGGCAAGTTGAACATGAGCCATCAGAATGTCCCTTGCACTGAAGGTGGCTGCTGTTAGGCAGAGCATTGCCAGCAGATCAAGGGAGGTGATCCTTCCCGTCTGCTCAGGATGGGTGAGACTCACCTGGAGCAGTGAGTCTAGTTCTGGGTTCCCCAGCACAAGACAGGTGTGGACATACTAGAGAGAACCCAGCAAAGGGCCACAAGGATGATTCAGGCCTTGGAGCACCTGTTAAATAGGAGAGGTGAGAGCAGGGACTGTCCAACCTGGAGAAGAGAAGGCTCAGGGGGTCTTCCCAATGTGTATAAATACCTGATGGGGGGGCAGTACAGAAGATGGATGTAGACTTTTCTCAGTGGTGCCCAGTGACAGGACAAGAGACAATGGACACAAGTTGAAATACATTAAATTCCATTTAAACATAAGCAAAAACTTTTCTACTGTGAGAGTGATTGAACCGAGGAGCAGGTTGTATAGAGAACTTGTGGACTCTTCATTCTTGGAGATGATCAAAATCTGACTGGCCACAGCCCCAGGCAGTCTGCTCTAACTGACCCTGCTTTGAGCAGGGCGTGTTGGACGAGATGATCTTCAGACATTCCTCTCCCCAAGCTTGACTATTCAGTGATTTTTTGCAAACTTGTTATTGATTGTGATAGTCATAAATTTTAGCCAATTCATGCCTAGACCTGCTGTCTTCATAAGCTCCAGTAAGTTTCTTTCTGCTTCCTTTAGGTACCCATGTCCTTTTCAGTGACGTTTAATTCCTGTCAGTACTCTTGCATGCATACAGACTTTTCCATTATTGATTTAATGGATGCTTAGAAGCTATTCTACTGTTTATTTTCTAAGAATCCCTTCCTTCAGTCTTGGCTTCCAAATCAGTAAGCCTTTATAGCCTTTTGATGTGTTTATATTATTCTCTTTCATATTTGACCTCTCACTTGCAAAGAGCTGGAGTGGAAATCCCAAACTCCAGACACACAGACACAAGTTGACATTTTTTGAACCTGTAGTCCACAGCTCTTGCTTCAGAGAGATTCTGGCTTTCCAAATGTGAAGGATCCTGCACTATTTACACTGGAGTCTGAGTTTGTTGCTTTGCCTCAGCTGTCAGCCTCTTGTGTAGATCAGACTCATCTTGACTCATGAGCAATTGCATTGGTAATTGGAGTAATTGCGCCAGTATGAACAACTGTGTAGCTACATGTTGTATTGGTTTGGTGCACTGAAGACCTGAACGGCTATTGCAGGTTGTATTGCTGCTACAAGTGCTCCCTGAACTCGTTAGTGGCTGCACTTTCACTGTACAAACCATATTTGTTTGGAAATAGGTGTTAATGATGTGTTGATATATTGAGTAAGGCAGGTTTTGAACCACAGCCTGTTCATGGACATCAAGTAATAGGATGGGGTTGGGTGTACTGGAGACTTGCTCATTCTTCTATAGCTCAGATTTTCAGTCAATACAGCTTTCAGAGGTTTTTTGTGTTGGTGTTTTTTAATGCACTTAAAAAGTTGCATGATCACTGTAATTATTTAAATACATAACCCCCAAATGCGGGTACAGCCTTAGACTACAGCAGTACCTCAGGCCTCAGAGTTAGCCTCTTCACCCCACACAAGTCGAATTGGTGACTGCCTAAAAGCACAAGTGGATGCAACTTGCTGGTCCTTGCAAAAATGGGCTGAGACAATTTGGGTACAGAACTAGGCCTGCCTGCTTGCTCATTCTTTGCCAGCCACAGGGAGGAAAAACATTTAAATGACATGGATGTCTATAGAAAGAAGAGCCCCAGTGGAGTCTGTAGCTTGTGTCTATATAGGTGACGTGAGTCTGAGAATTTTAGCATACATAGACCAGGGCTTTCTACATGAAATCACAGGATTGTCTCACTGAAATGATGGTAAAACAGTTGCAATGTTTGCACAAAGCTTATTCTGGTTTGTGTTAGCACCATCTCTAGAAAAACTGCAGGGACACCCCGGTGTTTTGCACGGTGCCGTGAGGCACAGCACCTATATGATTCACAGTCCTCTGTCTTCCTCCAGTCAAAAGCTGCATAGAGGTGACTTGAACTTGACTTTTAAAGTCCAGTCAGACATTAGCCGCTCTAATATTAAGCATTATAACAATATTAACACTGGTTGGAGACAATTGCTGAAGAGGTACACAAGCCCAGCTTCTTACAGACATCAGGGTCCTTTTCTGTAGGGTTGGGGACATGATGTGCCCCTCTGGTTAAGGAAGCAACCTAAGAGGTCAATTTTGTGTAAAGCTGTTACAAGTTATCTGTTCTCACAGTTTGTTTTTTCACTATTGCAGCAGAACAGAAATGCTTGCAAGCACATATAGTGCAGGCATCCTTTTGGGGCTTGGCTCAAAATCATTCAGTTGCCCAGAGTCTAAAAGAGGTCCAGGTGAAAATTTTAGTGACTGCAGGATCTGGATTGTTTACAGCTGCTGGGAACGCAAAGGCACAAGCTGACTGCAGGGGACAGTAAAAGGTAGCACTGGCCTGCCTTTCCAGACTGTGAGAGTGGCTTTTACTGTTCAAGTGTTTCCCAACCTTGTTACTGCCCAGTGTGTGTAACAACTGATACTAATGCACGCAAGAGAGTACGGCAGAGGCAGGAGGGAGAGTGTCCTCACACTGTTTTGCAACACTGCACATTTGAAGTTCCTCAGCTGTGCTAAGAGGAAGTGGTTATTCGGCTTTGCTGCCATTTCAGGAAAGATAAAGCTCCAGTAAACTTTCCCTGAGAGAGTTACCACAGAGGTAAAAATTAGTATTTGCCCACTGCTTGTCAAAAGAGATGCCACCAGGAGGAAACTTAGGACAAGGTGAGTGCAAACTCTGCATTGAGGAGAAAGGCAAGACCAGTGCAATCCCCACTGCACAGGAATTACACTGGTCAGCACACACTCTTTTTTCCCCCATAATGGTTATTTTTAGGAGTTGAAGACTTTGACATTTTGTAGGAGGGGTTGCGGTGCCGTGTGACCAGCGTGTGTAGGTGCAACAAAACGAAGGCTCAAAACAGTGCATAAAATAAGTAGTCGCCCATTCTTTGGGTGATGGTGATGAAGTGGTTGTGCTCATCAATTTTTTCCACTGCACGTTGTGCCTCCCCAGGAGCTGTCAACATGCAGAGAGTTTAGGGGATTCCGCATCTGGTTATCAAAGGATGGATCTTGTGTGGGAGGGGAAAGCCTGCCTGCACCGCACACTGGCTCCTAGTCTCGGCCACAGAGATTCATGTAAAAGGATGACTTGGTGTACATAACTATTTCTAAAACACCCTGGTCCAGTCCACCTCTTTGCCTCGGTGTCTCTTTCAAACAAATTCCACTTTATTCCCCTTTCCAGACCCTCTCTGCTCGGTGGCGAGTGCTGCAGAGCCATCCCTTTCATGAACTCCTGGCTGGCACATAGCAGAAATCTTCTGGGCTGTCAGAGACCTCCCATCGGTCCTAGTACACCACTGGGCACAATCTGTGTGCTGTATATTTTGGAGTATCAATCTTGCAAGAAGACTGGCCCTGAAAAGGTGTAAAACCTCGCAGGTGCCATGGGGGAAGGTGGTTATGTTACCACTGGAGCTGAAATGCCTTTTGATGACCACTCAGCTTGATGGTGCAAGAGGTACTTGAAGAAGCAAGAATGGTGGTTTTGGGGCTGAGCTGTGTGTCCTGGTGATTAGAGGCACTTGACTGGGGTGGCCAGTGTCATGGGTCCTGCTCTTGTTTTTGTGTTTGACTGTGACTGGAATAGGGCAAAAATGGTCTCTGATGATCAGTAAGTGGACTGCTCAGGAGAGAGAGAGGGCCCAGCCTCCTCAGTCCTATTAAAAGAGATTGCTCGTGGTTTTAAAGCTATTTTAGAGTCATGGAGGAGCTGACAAAATTCTGCTTTATAAAAAAAAAAAAAAAAGGCAAGAGGTGCAAGCTGAGAGGCAGACAGAGCTTATTTTGCGTCATTCACCCTCTAATAAAGGCTAAAATCCCTTCTTGTTTTAGCATAAGGAGAAGTGTGTGTACCTGCACGTGCGTGCCTCTTGCCTGCTATACCTAAGTTTCAAATTCCCTGCAAACTACTCCATTTCTCCATCACTCCCTGGTGATGCCGTGTTACCTTCATCTATATCCCTTCAACTTCTCTTTGGAGGGTTGTTTTTCATGGCTAATTTTAGGCCTGACCTTGCAATTACAGGTACTGTGAGCTTCAGCTTCTTGTTTAAAAGCTGCTCTCAGGACATGGCTCTGTAGTAATGAGGTTAGTTTGGATTTTGCTTGCTCTTCCCACAGGCTGCAGCCACTGTTCTGTAGGATCTTTACATGCTCTGGACTGTCACATCTCTTCCCCTCTCAACATGCTCACGTGGCAAAGAGCATCCCAGACAAATGAATACTGGTAACTGGGAGGATGGTTTTTTTAAGAGCAATTAAGAGCATTAGAGTAGATCACTGTGGACCTCATCAATGAATTCTGTAATTGCAGTAAATGAAGACTTATATTTTCCCATTCCTGCCACTGATGTAAGTTTTAATAACATTTAGCCCTCATATTCTCTCCAGGCAGTTGCATTTCATGTGCTGCCCCTCCTCTGCATTCTGCAGCAGTGAAGCACAGGGGACGTGTCCCTCTTCCTAAGGATCATCTCATGTACATTCACAGTTGGCATCTGTTTGATCCTCAACTACAGGTACAATTTGTTCCCTCCCAGGTGAGGGTTTGCTGGAGAGCTGTCACTGGGAAGGAGACCTTCCCCACTGCTGCGCCCAGGTGGACCTGCACCAAGGTGCCCAAACATGGGGAAAGATGCCCCCCTTAAAAACACGTCCTTTCTCATGCCTACCACACCTGTGGGTAAAGGTGCTGTTTCCGTGCATCACTTAACTGCCTGGAAAATATGCTGTGTTTTAGGGGTCATGCCATGTTGGGAGTAAGGAGATACCAGCTGCTGGTGAACTTCTGCACCACCTGCCTCTGTGCTGCTGTTGCTGTTCTGGCTCTGCTTTGACTGCCCTGTGGTGATGTGCGAGGGGCAGAGATGGGTTTTTGCAAAGTGCTTGAACAGGTCTTGGATGCCATTAAGGATGGGGACCGCTCTAGCTCTTGTTTTCTAGGAACCATACACCAGGTCTCTAATGGGACTTGCCTGGTGGCTCTGGCAGTGCAGAGTAGGGTGTAATACACCCAGTAGGTGTGTCTCATGGGTGACGGATGTTCCTGCTGGTAAGGATCAACCACTAGTCAAGTTTGGGGCTCAAGTTAGAACTGGTCTTAGTGGAGGGCAGAGAGGCCATTATCACAGATCCCTTTCCCTCCAGAGATGTCTGGTTCCTGTTTGCCAGCTGTTGTTGGGGGTGGCACATGGGAAAGCCCTGTCTGTCTACCTGGGAAGGTAAGAATAGGCCTTGCAGAAGATAGAGCAGATGCTCAGCACTGAGATCAGAAGAGCTGAGAACCACTCAATTGGATCTTCATCACTGAGGGCAAGTTCAGATGGTGGGAAGGAGAAGTAGGATGCTCTTTTAGACTGTGCTCAGCTGTGGTGTGCATGAATGACTTCACACCCCACCAAGTCCTCCTTTCTCTTGGTAGATGGTGTTCTTCCTCCAATGTCTGTGGACCTTTGCATGCCTCTCTGGATGCCTGAGCTTCTTTGAGATGTGGTGGTGATGGTCAGAATGAGGGCTGATTCCTCTGTGGGTGTCTGTGCTCCTTTCTTTACTTCTTTTCCCCGTCTTATGAGCTGAGATCATTTGGTCTGAGAAGATGTGAGCTCTCTCACCTCCCCCACTGTGTGTCCTGAGAGAGATGGAGACCCTGCCCTGTAGCAGACCTGCTCCCTGCTTCTCACTGGGCGGGAAAAACCCCAGGGCTTTGTGAGTGGGGCTGCTCGCAGAGCTGGTGCATGTGCCTGGGGCTCCCCTCCCAGCCCGGGGCCCAGGTGGTGGGCACAGGTGGCTGGTTTGCATGAGCTGCAGCTGGCCCAACCCAGGGAGAGCTGCGGGGGCACAGCTGGAGGGAGACCGCAGGTTGGCACCTTGTCTTTCGTGCCAGCAAGGCACTATTCCTAGGCGTGGGCTCCTGTCTCAGCAGAGAAGGTAAACCTGGGCATCGCCCAAGTCTGAACCGCTGTGGAGCGGGACATCGAGCTGTGAAACCCAGTGTCCCATTCAGCCATGGCATTTTGGGCTGTGCAAGGGAGGTTTGGGACGTGGCTGGAGGAAGTCTGACTGCAGCAGGAACCAGGAAGCTCAGCAAGGCATGGAGGATGGTCGTGCTGGCTGAAGAGCTGACAGGGCAGACGCTAGACTTGCCTGGTGACACGTGTGTCCCTCCTGTAAAAACAGCCTGTAATAGTTGCATGTAACCAAGAAGGTGTCTATTGGTGATTAAAAAAAAAAAAAGGCAAATGCTTTTTTTATGAAGACAGATTTGACAAAGAGATTGGGTGAGTGCAAGATGGGGGAGGAGGTGGCGAGAGAGAGGGTTGCAGTGGTGACAGGGAGGGGATGGAGGTGGATCTGCAAGCGCTGCAGAACTGGGTCCCACTGCTCTTTCCTCCCTCCCACTCCTTGAGAAATTAGAGTGTGAAAGCTTCAGTCAAGGTGGGTTTGTGTGACACCAAGGAGGTGGGCGTCAGCACAAGCAGCCAGAGTTTGTCTGCTCACGGGTGCTTGGCCCATCCGTCAGCCAGGTCTCCAGAAGGCAGGCTGGAAGGCTGACCCGGGAAAGGACAGTCAGGGGAACAAGCGTGGTTAAGCCAAGTGCACACTTCAAATAGGTTTTTTGGTGCCTTCTAAAAGTAATCTGTCTCAACTCACCATCTGGTTCGGTGCTGTTCACAATGGAGCTCCATGTGCTATGGAAATATCTCAAGCTCCTGGGGGAGGCTGTCGGCCACTATAGATGCCATACGTCCTGTGCATGTTGTGAAGAGTTCTGGCACCAACAGCTTCTTACCAGTGAATGTCAAAAAGGAGGAGAAAGTGAACGTACCAAAGGGAGAGGGGAAGAATGCACTGAACAGCAGCAGGAGTAGAGGCTGTGCCACTTGGGATGGTTGATGCCTTTCAGGAGTCCCCTATATAGCTTCAGTGAGGGTGTTGGGCTGCGCTTTGCCCTTAGTGAGTGATTTGAGGCATCAGGTGAGAAGACAGGAGTGCTTAACCTGATACCCTGTCCCTCTGCTTAGGTCCTGCTGAGTTGACCTAGTGCTTTGTAAGTATTTCTTATGCTTTAGGTTTTCAGCTGAACACCCCCCAGCTGATAGCTACTGGAACATGATACTAGGAAATATTACTACAGCATACTATGAATTCACATAGATTTTGTAGAAAAAGTATTTGAGACTTCCCTTTTCTAGAATGAGAAGCACTGCTGTTCTGAGTACAACGGTGTGGCATCTTGTTTGGAATTTCCCTTGCTTTCTATATATACACATGCAGCAAAGCCACAGGAAATGGAAGTTTAAAAAAAAATACCAAAGAGCATAGGTATCTGCTTCTTGAACAAATTTTATTCTTGTCAGTTTTATTATTAGTGAGCACTTAATCTTGAGGTATCATTTAAAGCTTGTTTTAAAAGATGTGATGCCCTAAATCATTGGAGGGGGAAGCAGACATTGCCTTAAAAGTTGCAGAAGATTTGAGAAGCTTTTTAGGCTCTATACTGCCCATGCTACAGAAGACAGCATTATTGTTGAGCTTCTCTCCCTAGGGGCTTTTGGGGTAGGGACTAACTTCTGAGGCTTCTTCCAGTTGCATTTTCTGAGATTCAGTGAGTCAGTCTTGCCTACAGCTGCTGTCATGATTGTGTGCTAAGGGCCTACTTCTGCATGGCAACCAGCATAGTTATTAGTAAACAGCATTTGCTTTCAAATCCCAAGCAAAATACATTATAATTAGGTCCAGGAGTAATGAGAACCAGCTTGCCAGCACTTGGACAATATATGCTCTGAAAATGGCTGAGCTTGTCCTGGGTTTGAACTCAGGCTGGTTTGGAGACCAAAACTAAGGGAAGGTAATTTAATGAGGGAGAAAAAGGGGAGGGACTAATCATCAAGGTAATTGGACAAATATATCTTGGCAGCTTTTAATATGCTAAGACACACTTCTGCAAGTCCCAGAAGAGACAGTTATCCTTCCTCCTCCCAGCCTCCCTGGACCTACAGAGGTCCCTCTGTCTGTCTTCTAGAATTGGCATGCCTCTCTAGTACAGGCGCTGCTCACCAGCAACAAGAGCTTTACAGAAGCCTAAACAGATGTTAACTTTGACAGATAGCAGGGTTCAGTTATCATGGATGACTTTTGTTACCAATACAGCACATAAGGAACCCAGTCCCATATGTATGGTCACGTAGTTCTTCTGTATGGTTTCAAGAGCCTCTCTTGTGAGGACTTTTCTGCAGTTTTACAGATGATGTGTGTTTCAGTGAACTAGTGCGGTACAAATGGATAATGAAAGTTCGTAAAGTTTATGCTGTTGAAGTTCCTTTCACTTTATGCAGTTACTTTCTTACTCATATGCCTTTATTGCTTTCTTTTGAGAAAGGAGCTGGGTTGCTTTTACCATTTAACCAAATAAGACACACGCTACTTGGATGGTAATCCAAGGGGGCAGAGAACACCTGTGTGAGGCCAGAGGAGTTTTCCTTTATTTAAAGAGTTCAAAAAATGCTGGGAACTTGTGGCTGCTTTCACTTCAGTGCTGGGGCAGTGGAGCTGACAGTTTATATGCTTGCTTTCTGGTCTACAAGTTGAGGAATGTGAATTGTGAATGTAGGTGGTGGTGATAATTGCTTGGGATGCCTTGATGTGTATGCTTTGTGTGGTGAGGAGAGGGCAAGCAAAGATTTTATACTGTTTCTTCAAGAGATACACCAGTGACTTTGGTGTAAAAGTCAAAGGACTGAATAGTAGACAAGTTTTATTAGGAGGAATAGTTTATGCCCTGTACCTTGAAACAAACATTTGCATATGAGACACTGGTAGTTCTTCATAGTGTGTGTAACTGCTTTCTTGGTTAAGCCAAAACAAGAAAGAAGTAAGTAAGGCTTTTTACCAGATGTAAGAAAAAAAAAAACCAACCTCAGTAAGAAATGGTAAAATAAAATAGCTCTGAAGTGAGGTATTTTTACACTGAAAAACAGCAGATCTGTCCTAGATTTTTGCCACAGGTGTTCAAATTCCAGACGTTTACTGCATAGCTTTAGGTGGTAGCTGTAGTCTGTGCTTGACCTGTAACTTAACCTGTTTGTGTATGTTGGTCCAGTGTGATCCTCCATCGAGAGATACCCTGTGTCCCAGCACTGAAGTGCCCTCCTTTCCCTGGATTCGGACTCTGCTCTGACAAGGGAACTGATTCACAGGTCTTAAAACCACAAGAATATGTACTGCTAATTTCTGTGTACTGCAGATTCTTGTATCTAATTCCTGCATCTAATAGTTGTAGATCAGTCTGTCCAGCTATACCCACAGGGGTTAAAATGAGTGGAAATCTATAGCAGGCTTGAGCTTCTGACTGATGTATATTAAAGCAGTGATGATCTCAAATGCAATAAAAAAAAAATGCGCTGCCAAGATCTACCTTGCTTTGTTGTTGTGTTCGTCTTAATTGTCTTGTGATGTGAATCACTAGAAAAAAAGGCCCATATTCTGCTGTATCAATCACTGGCAATATAGTATTGATGTACATTGAAGCTGTAAACAAGGTTTGTCTAATGAGAACAGTCAGAAAAAGTAAGATCAGCTTATGCCACAGGAAGCTTAATCATATGTTTCTCAGCCTATATTCTGTGGGCTGCATCTGATCTCTAAGACCTTAAAAGGCGATGTATAAAAAGGTCACTAAAAAAACAGAAAAAAATAAAAATCTCTGCATGTTTGTGCATGTTGTGTTGGGAAAAACAAGTTTGTAATCAATCACGGGTTTGCAATCAGTTCAAGATTAGCTGAATAAGAACCATTGCACCTGCACATGGCGTGCAGTGGCCCATGCATCTCTTTTGGTAATATCCCTCCTAAGGCAACATTGTCGTAATCAATCATCTTCCTCTGGGGCTGCAAAGGAATTACCAAGGAAAATATCCATAATCGTCCTAAAGCATAGTACTGGGAGGGAAGCAAAGCAGAAGAGAGGAGTGTTGTTAAACAAAGTAAGTTTTCTGTAATTATGAAGGGTTACAGTTGTACTAGGCCTTTACTCTGTATCCCATCCTTAACTTGGCCTCTGACATGGGAAGAAAAACCTGGAGCCAAGGCTGAAAAAACCTGTGGCCCTGTTACATTTATACACTTGAACTTCTGGTACTTCTTCTCAAAACAGTCCCCTGCTATTTGTTGAAGTTATCTCCAGTGTAGACAGGCTCAGAAGGAATTTAAGCTAGCATTGGCCTTGTCACAGATGTGCGGCAGGGTAGGGCGTTAAATGTGTTCTTGTGCATCTGAAAGGTCATTCTTCCTCTCATAAATGCAGAGTGATTTTTCAATGTATTTGAAAATAGCCCAAGACAATGGTTATCACTGAAGTAATGAAATAACTCACATCTGAAACCATGACATTTGGTTAGCCCTTAGTATAGTTACTGGGACTATTTCACATTTAAATACTTACACTGAAAGAGAGATTTTTGGACCACTTTACTAACGTAGTAAAGCAAGTACACAATCACTTTTATTATAAAAATAATCCTTAGGTAAAATAGGAATACAATCAATAATTACACAAATACACATTTACAAGTATGTAAAATAGTTACTTATGGCACAGAAAAAATAAATAACCCTGTACATTGTTTCTGTGCAAAAAGACAGGCTAGTTTTAGTCAATAACCAGCCCTTTTATATTTTCTTCACTTCTCCTGATTTCAATTAAACACAAGGATTTTCACATGAGATGTCTGAAAGTTTGGCTTCAATAAAAAAAATACTGTCACTTTTAATCCAGATAAAGCAGAGTAGTTTTTTCTTTTTTTCTGTCTTCGGCCAAAATTCTCCCCTCTGCTCTTCAGCCTACATTTTTGGAAGAGGAGGAAAATTTCAAGTTCAGTAACTTTTTTCACAAGCCTTCAGACTGCTGTAAAGAATTAGACTCAAATACAAGTCAAGTTGCACTCTGAAGCTAATTAGCACTGTAAGTTTCAGTTTACTTTGTAGTAGAATTTGCATTATGCTTGCCTTCCTCGTAGTCGTCAAAAATAATTCTTCATAAAAACACTTTGCTTTATCTTGAAGCCTTTCATACAGTCCAAGAGAAGGTGAAATCAAGTAAGAGGTAGATATTGTTCATCCTCCTAATTCCTAAGAGCTGTCCATTTGAATTACTCTGTTTTAGGACTGTAGGAGATATGTACAGAGCAAAGTTTTACTGTCTATAAAGTAGTGATCGACTTACACACCTCACATGCCATGGTCACTGACAGCATTCAGTAACATGCTTGAGGAATTCATCACTGAGTTCATCACTGAAAAACCTCATACAATGAGGGCATCTGAGTTCACCCTGTGCCCTGCCCTCGGATCCAGAGTTCCCATTGTCTGCAGGAGGAGAGGCTTGTTCAGACTGGGAAGATGTTCTTCTCGTGCCTGTTTGGCCTGGGCTATTGCCTCGTAGATGTTCGACGTTTGTCTGTACATACATATGATTTTGGTTACCCCTGTGAACTCTGAAATGACTACTTGTGTCTCTTGAGTCCTAGAAAGAGAAAGAGGAGCTCTTGAAAAAGATGCAGTAGGAAGATATTCTTTAACAGAATATTTATCACCTTTATCTGAAACACTGCTCATGTTTTTATCAGAAGACTTGTAAATAAAATACGCATCAGTTTTTGTAGTTTTATTAATATAGTTGTAAAGGTGGCTGGCAGGAAACACAGAATAGAGCCAGTATATGACTTTAAAGATGGCACCATTACAAGGCTCATGGCCATCCTTCTCTTCCTTCTAAGAATTCACCCTTACTATGTTGATCCTAAATAGAAGGAAAATGGACTGGAAAGGGGTATTACCTGTGCATTGGGAAGCACGTCCCCTGGAACTGACTATGAAATAATTTAAGTTTATGATAGCTGCACACTGAGCTGAAATGGTTTTAGAAGTGCTAAGATTTTTTTAAAATATATTTAAAAGTATATTTCAGCCCTGAATCCTGTTGACATGCTTTAATTGAAAAAAATAGTATGTTGCTCTCTTACCTGTCTTCTTGCTAGCTGGTGTTGCAGACATGCAACTTCTGCCTGAAGCTCTTGTATTTTACTCTGCGCTCGTTCTCTGTCTGATCTCTCAGATGTGAAATCATCTTTATAAACTAGGACCTGAAAAAAGAATTATTATGTTAATATTTTATAAATTAGAGCATTGGTAGGTTAGATTAAAAAGTTGGGGCTATGATTCTTTTGTTTGTAAATACTTATTCCCAGAATCTCAATATTATCTTCTCTATCATATCTGTACTTTAAAGGTATTTGTATTTCTTTTTCAGATCTTTCATATTTTTGTTAAAGCCAGCAGAACTGCACGCTGTTCTTTAAGTAGTGAGTTTCCTTTAAATCTGTGTTAAGCATCTGTATAGCCAAACGTGGCAAGACAAGTGGCAATATCAAAAGAAATAATTTCATTTTTCTCCCTTGGACTTCAGTGGTCTGGGGAGAAACTAAGAATTCCCACCTCTAGGAAAAAGAAACTTAATGACCTGTTGCTCCAGCATTTGTATGCGCTCATTATCTCCTTCACTAGCCTTCTTCACATCTTCTAATTCTCTCTTTGTTTTTATGCATTCATTCATTTTTTCTTCCAGTAACTTGTTTAACCGGAATATCTCCTTGTGCATCAGGTCAGAATTCGTTTGTGCTGAAGTTACGCAGTGCTGCTGCTCTAGTTGTGACTTCATCTCTTTTAGCTGCAAGTGGAGTCGCTTCACATACTCATCCCTACTCGCATCATATTTCTGCCATTTTGCATTTAAGTCTTCCACCTGAAAGATTACCCAGGAGAGTCATCATTAAGAACATGAAGATACAAACTTCCAAGCTTTCACAGACTGTCTCTATGTGCAGGACCAAAATTCTCTAAAAGATAATATAATACACTGACTCAACTGCTGAGTGTGGACAAGCCACTTGTCAGGAGAGCAGAAGATTATTGTGCTATAAGCCAGGCTCCTCACAGCAGCCTTTCCCATTCCCTAATCCCTAGGGGACAGTACTGAAGAATATGGAATGGGAGGGGCTGGCACTCACCTTGGGCCTAGTGCTGTTCTCCTGGGGTGGAATACTGATGCATGGAAGGAACGCAAAAATTCTTACAACAAAACCCCAATGCATTAGTAATAATATATAATAAGTTGTTCTTAGCTAAGGGAACAAAGACTATGTGCCATGCTGAAGGACTAAGAAAAATTTTGGACTCACGTTAAACTGCCATTTAATTATATTAACCAGGCCTTACCTACTCCAAATTTACTGTAATTCAAAATACTCAAATCTTAATCTTGTACAAAATGAAAGTACTCACATGAGCTACTTTTTGTTTTAACATCCTGTTTTCATCTTGTAGGTTGCAGATAAGAGCTTGAAGTGAAGTGTCATTGTCTAAAAGCTGTAATTTTCAGATAAAGGAAGAGTTACTTTAACATAAAAATCCCAAATGCTACTTAGCTATGCTGTTAAACTGGAAGTAACCTTTTTTTTTAAATTCCTCTAAAACTATTTGCTCCCAGTGAACAAATACATACATCTGGGTCTACTTATTTCTATATAGTATATTTCTAAATACTAATAGTATAACCTACAGCTTTTATTATTATTAAGCAAAGCAAAGCTGTACCATCTTGGTCCTGCTTTTCAGTAGATCTGTGTAGTGTCATAAAAACATATCTGTCTTATCAAATTCTGAGCCTACTGAAGGTAACAAGAAAAATAGCACACATTTTACATGCATGAGGGTCTACACTGATGACAAAAGAGCTTAACGGTTTACACAAACTCCTTGGAAACTACTTGTTTGGAGTGGAGGAATGCATGACAAAGACACAGATATGCCCTCATCTTGCTTTGTTGTTACTGTCAATTTTGGCCAGTACTAGGAAGAAATTACTGAGGGAAAAAAACCCTGCTTGCTAAATAATTGACTAAAATGATACCTCTTTTTTACAGTTGTGACATCTGCTTAAAAAAACCCCGGTGTACGTGAGTAATATAGAACACTTTTGTACAAAATTCCCTAGAATCAGCTAGTAATTGCATCTGAAATTTCTCTTCTTCAAGAGGGAAGTCCCCACTGTACAAGGTTAGCTACTTATTACATATATCAAAGTCAATCAGGTTTCCTGTCTATCAATTACACGTAAAATATGATAATGCTAAATGCTCCAAGTCCCTTAAAAAGTCCTTTTTTCTTTTATCCCATCAATCTCTGTTTCTTACAGGTAACCTTAATGTGAATAAGTTTTCTTTGGAAATGCTCCTGGGATGTTTTACAAAGCAGAAGTGAGCATGTATAGAGTTGATGATAAAAGCATAGATGAGTGGTCATATGAAGCACAGCATTACCACTATGTAGCAGTAAGAGCATGAGGCAGAATTATTCTTTTTTTGAGAACTGGCCTGTAGCATTCTACTCAATATTCTGATCTGTTATATTAGCAGCAGCACCGCTAATGTTACTTCCTTATGGTATTATCATGAATTACCTAACAACTCTGAACCACCCTGACTTCTGGAACAACAGAACAGCACAATCTACCTCTACCCTGTGCTGAAAAGCTTCAGCTAAGGTGATGATGCAGTGAGGCCACAGCCATTAGCAAAGTACACCAAAATCCAGGTGTTTCTTTGTGCCCCTCGGTGGCACTTCTGCCACCTTCCTATCATGAAGCAATTTTTCTAAACATCCCTGCTGGAGAGAAACATTGCCTTGCACTGGGAGGCCAGTGGGGAACCCCAGATTAAAAAAAAAAAAAGATACTTTGACTCATTCTTGCCGACCAACTTTCAGTAGGTCTGTACTACGTGTGCAAAGCCAAATCCTGATCTGAGAAGACCACGTGCTATAGAGTTCTTAACATAAATATTCCTTTGAAATATCTCTACTTTGTTTTGTGATTTAGATGCTTAACAAGTAATCGGGAGATTCAAAAGTACAGCACCACCTAGTGATGCACAGAAGCATCCTGCGGTATGAAGGTACCATCTCCTGTATGTGCAGGGAAGGACTGTAATCATGGAGTTGCTGAGGTTGGAAGGGACCTCTCAGGATCCTCTCCTCCCAAAAAACAAAGCCTCTGATGAAAAGTGAGATGGTCAAAATGGAAGTGATTGACAACTGCTTCCATCCTAAATTTTTGGTACTTGGAATTATTTAAAGCTTGCCATGGTAGTCTCTTCACCCTACATGAAATTATTTTAAGGGATGTTTCTCACCACTCCCCAGTTACTACTAGCATACTGTAATTAACACCTCAGAAGCTGATAAGACTTTAAAGAAACATAGTAGCAGTAAGAATACCTGATCAGATCTTCCAGCAGGTATATGGTCATCTGAATTCCCCTTCTCTTTTCTTTGCTTCTCTTCTAGACATTTTGCCAGATGTTGACACATTTCTGCTGTGGATGCTAATTTGCGTTGAAGTTGGTGAGTTTCATCAGTGAGTGAACGACACAAAACATCACTGGTGGCCTGAGCCTTCTCTTTCTCTGCCAAGCTCTTCTGAAGTCGTAAGATTTCTCTCTCCTTTTCATATGGAGGCTGATTTATCATCTGCTGTATCTCTCCATTCTTCTCTTCTAGTTGCTGATTCAACTTCTGTACTTCCTAAACATAAGGGGGAGGGGAAGTTACTTAAAAGCCAAGTGAACTCAAAAGCCAAAATCTGTTGAAGACTGAATTCCATATTGCAGTAATTCCATATTGCTCCTATACTCACTGCAAAGTACTTGAAAAGTAAAATAAATCCAATTCATTTCTGTATAATCACACCTTGGAACTGACAGATCAATCAATCAAAATCAAGAACTGCTCAGACAGCTATACAAGCACTTCCTAGTCAGTAGGATGAAAAAACAACCAGCAAAAAATCAGGAAGATTTACAGCAGCAACAATCTAAAGATAGAACTTTCAAGAAACAAAGTAGTTTAAAAGGAATAGCTGTAGAGACTGAGAAACGCTTCCAGGTCTTGCATTCTAAAATACCAGATAGTAGAAATTTTTCTCAAAAAAAATAGAACTGGAAAGTCATCAAAAAACAGTGAAGTGTATTCATTGCCTGACAGCATCACAAGGACAAAGCAGAGAGGGCATACACAGCAACTCTCCCACCTAGGAAAGGATGAGTGGTAAGGACAAGCAAACAGGAAATTAAATCTGTGTGGCAGCAATGACTCTATTTTGGCCCTAGCTGACTCTCCAAGATATGTGAGGGGGTCTGACATACTCTTAAGAAACAACTGTGTATCTTGTTGCCACAGGTTCTGGTTGAACTGAAAGCTCTGTGGGATCATCCCCACTGCATTAAGTTAATGTCTCCACAGGTGTCTTCAGAAGGAAGAAGTTTGCTTGCTGACTGGAGTAAACCACTCTGTAGTACCATGCATCTGAAGTACACCAGTCCTGACTTTGTCAAAAACAGCTTGTGCTTGATATCCTCAAAAAGTAGCAGATGCTGGTAACAAAGCTCTGCAGCACTGCTCCTCCAGAAGCAGTGATGCCCTGGATGTCAGCATAGACCATGAGACAGGTACAAGCTTGACTCCACCCTTCCAGTTCTTTGGGAGTGCTAATGGAGCTCCAGATCACAGGGAGCACTCTCCTTTGCCAGCACATAGGCAAAATGTCTTTCTTTGGTTGTTATTATTTCTAGTGACAATGATTTCAGTGTTTCTGATTGGGCATAAAATATTTATTTCTAGAAAGAATTAAATACCTAACTTATAGAAATAGCATTTGTTCTTATTACTGATGTTTAAATTCTTTAGCATCGTGCTAAATGCTATATTTCCCTTTTGCTATAAAGATATTCAGCATCAGACTTCAAAATATCTTCAAATACCACAGGTTTGTTATCTGTCTGCAAAGTGTCAGTAAGATCATCTCTTATTATAAATTTCCAAACTTGAACTTACTTAAATGTGTTTTAGGTGAGTGTCATATATGGAAAATGTTTTGTATAAGCATTAGGTCAAGAGATTACTTATGACAAAAATACTTGTTTCAATTTTAAGTACTGCTTCTCAGATTGGAAATTCCTTTATGCAGCTTCATATAGAAAGAAATGCTTTAAAATTCTTTAAGTATTTCAGACTGAACATGGGAAAGTCTTAATGACAGTAAGAAAAACAGTGCTTGTGGTAGATGGGAGGGGCAGAGTTTTGAGACTTTTTTTTACCGGTTTCCCTGATCTATGTCCTCACAATCCAGACTTGTTGGTTACTTCTGCAAGTATTAACGTGCTGCCTTAACGTCAATACAAAAATCCACTTTTAAGTGCACTTTAAAAAAGCACTGTAATAGAAGAAGTGGTGGCATCAGTTGTTATCTTACAGAACAAAACTGTTGCATCTGATAAAGAGGAGGGTCTTCAGTAATACGGAACTTCCCAATTTAGGGTTTTTTACTATTTTCCTTCTCCTTGTGAAAATAGTTGCATGAAGATTTATAATGCCACACTAAGTTTTTGGTTTAGGATTTTATGGTTTGCCTTCTTGAGCTTAAGGCAGCGGGAACTACTGCTGGATACAGCTGGCCGAGTTGCTTTGGGCACAGTCCAACTCAGGGCCCGCAGTGGTCGAGCAAGTCCTGTCAAGCGCACCAGCAGGGCAGGACGGGTGTCAGAACCCTGGCGCTCTGGTCCGGGCTCTGCCACCACCGGCTCGCTGGGCCACCCGGGCCACGTCACTTAAGCCAAGTCGTCAGCGCCGGTGCCTGTCTCCACGAACGCGAGTGAGCAGTCTGAATGCCAAGCGGCTGCCTCCTCCATTCAAGACAACCACTGCTGCACTTACTAAACTGAAATGACTGATTTTTCTAGAGCGGAGCGCGGGAGCCCAGCTGCCGCTCCTCGGGAATTACGCGCCCCCGGGGCGGCGAGGCGCTGCCTGCCAGCGCTCTTCCGAGGGCACTCGCGGTTTTACCTGGCTCAGAGCTTCCATTCTTCGCGCCGAGAGTCGCTCGCTGTCCTGAAGCTGCTCCCTGGCCTGGCCCAGCTGCTCCAGCAGACTCTCCACCAGCGAGCGGGCCGGCTCCGCGCCCGCCGCCGCCGCCTCGCCGCCCGCCGGCTGCTGCTGCCGCCGGGCCAGGCTGCCCCGCAGCTCCCGGATAGTCGCCTCCTTGGCAGCCAGCTGCAGCTGGAGGTGCTTCAGCTGCTGGGCAGACTCGTGGTACAAGGTGCAGAGCGCGTTGTACCGAGGCACTTTATTCTTCAAGCTCCTGTTTTCCCGGTGCAGCTTCTCCAGCGTCTCCTCCACCTGTTTGAAGCGGGCCGCCAAGGGGTCTGTACTGCTGCCCTCGCTTACCGAGCACATGGCCGAGGGAGGTGAGCCGCGGGCGCGCTGCTGCCTCTTCTCTCTCTTCTCCAGGGCGAGCAGCAATCCGGCCAGGTGCATACAAACCCGTCCAGGAGCCAGACAGGGCCGCGGCGGCTGTTGCTGCTACGCTCTTCCGCCTTCCCCGCCGGGGGAAGGGGGCGGCCGCGCTCCTTTAAGGGTTCGCAGGACCCGCCCGCCGCCCTTCCCGCCGCTGGGGTAGGGCCGGGCCGCGCTCCGCCTCTGCCGGGAGGGGGGAACCCCGCCGAGGGGGAGGAGCCGGCCCCGGGGGCAAGGCTGGCCGGGGAACCCCGGCGAAGGGTGAGGAAGAGAGGAGGCAGCCGGGGGCTGCGCCGTGGAGCGGGCTGGAACCTGGGGGCGAGCGGGAGGCTGCTGAGGGGCCGGGGAAAGTCCGGGCTGAGGGGCGTGAGGGGCAGAGTGGTCGAGGAGGGGCCGCCGTGGGGGGCAGCGGGTCCGCGGAGGACGAGGGGACGCTGAAGGGGCTCCGGGCCGAGCGGCGGGCGGTCGCGGTGAAGACGGGACCGGCGAGAGGCCGCCGAGGGGGGGAGAAGGGGGCGCAGGGGCCCTTCTAGGGGCTGGAGGAGGGGGCTGGCCCCGCGTTGCGAAATCCCCATAGCGCCGCGTCCCAGCAGGAGCCGCCGCGGGAATTCCCCGGCTCGGAAGGCGACTTCCCCTCCCGGCGGCGACCCCCGCGGCCCGGCCGCTCGCTCCGCTCCGCTCCGCCCCGCCAGCGGCCCCGGCGGTGGCCAGGCCGGCGCGTGCGCCGCGGGCCAAGGGCTGGTGGGGGCGGCCTCCTGCCCGCCGACCCCCCCGGGGCGGCCCAGCCGGGCGCCTCCGCGGGGTCCCGAACAGTCCGGTGTTGTGTGGTGGATCCGCGGGGGTAGCGACGGGAGGGCCTCGCACCCAGGCAAAGCCGCACGTCTCCCCTCCAAGGCTGCACACCTTTGCAGGTTTGGAGGAGACGCTTGCTTCGGAAAGGCCTCGAAGAGACCAGAATCTTCCAGTGATCAAGCTTCATGTCATCATTTATACCCTCAGGACTGCACGTGGAGATCGCGTTGCTGAGAGGGAAGCCTGACACTGAGCAGACAGGCGCCTGCCAGCCATCCCTGCGGTGGGCCGCGCTTCTTAGCAGCGTAGAGGTAGAACCTGTTGACCAAGGACGTAGCTATTGGAGAGGTTACGCTGGGGTAGTATTTCTCACAGGAGGAGGGGAGTATGGTGAGCTGGACTGATGTAAAGTATTTTTTGGATTGGTTTAGTTATGCCCGTGTTATCATAGTGGTAGAACAGCTTGGGAAGAAGAAGCCTTAAACGAGTACAAAAAGAAAGGCTAGGTTACATTTTATTATTATTTGTAATAATGTTTACTGTGTGTATACGTAGGCACATATATAATAACATATGCGACGTGGAGCTCTATATGCGCACGCAGCCTTATTGCACTGCATTCAGCACAGTCGTAGAAGATGTTTCTAGACCAAAAAGCACGTCTGTCCAATTACAGGGCAAGTGAAAATCATTGCGTGCAAGTGGTAGAGGGGGCAGAAAGAGAAGACTTTTGTCAGCGTGATAGAGAGCAGCCTCCTGTGTTAGCACCTTAGCTACTCGTAGGTGTCAGGGTAAAAAGACACTGCAATGAAGAATTTGTGTGGAAGAATTTACAGGGATCAGAACGTGGTTAAAGGAGGAGATACTGAACTTCAGAGTTGAGACGCTCAGTTCCACTGGTGATGGATCAGAAGCTTCATGGTATTGGCATGTATGAAATGCAAGATTTCATATGAAATGCAACATTTCAGCCTTTCACGAAGACAGTGGGTGTAACTTGAGACGAGAGGTTGCAATCAAATACCAGGAAAACTATTTCACTGTAAGGGTGATCAAACATTGAAAGCCCTTTGAGCAGCAGTTTGGGCTAGAGACCTCCTGAGGTCCTTCCCAACATGAATTATCCTGCAATTCAGTTCAGCTTTTTCAAGGTCGAAAGTCATTATTTTGTCACTTCAATTATGCTAGAAAGGGTTCTTCAAAATATTAGGAGTAATACATTCAAAATGGTCTGTTAGCCATTTCTAAAAATGTAACTGAATTTTATGTGCATAGAAGATACTGTGTGACAGAAGAGGGTAAAACACTTGCCTAAGGTACAGGTCTGTGGTGTATTTGCTATTTCATCTTATAAAATATGTAAATGATCTGTGAGTAAGGACAGTCAAAAATCTGTGTGGAAGTTGAAAGAATACAATTTTTGGCTTTTTACTTGTACAGAGTAATACCCTGCAACCTTAAGACACTGGGTTTGCTGTGAAGAAAGAAAGTTCCTGCTTTAAAATACCCACACTTTATAGTTTTCATATAATTAGTAGGAGAAGTGAAAAAACTACACAGACTTCATTTTATATTTTCAGCATCATTGTGCTACAGTCAGAGAGCTAAGTGAAAGATTTGGAGCAAGATTGCTTCTGCTGACTGTCAAAATATTTTGTAGAAACATATGATGAAGCCCTAGTAATGGAGAAATCTGTTTGGTTTCCTGCCAGTTCAAATAGCAAACTGCAAGGAAACTCAGAAATCCTGTGTCAGCAGATGGGGTGGTGATGTCCTTAGACCAAACATCAGGGAATTTAGTTAACTATCAAACAGAATACTTCATAATATATTTGTAATATTGTATCAGTACATTAAAATCAAGCTTTGCGTCTGATTACTGAAAATTTGGTATTAATCGTTCTTTGGATAAAGCCATCACTCCCCTGAGGAAAACACCACTGACTTAAGGGAAATTTGACCTGCGTAAGTCTTGAGTAAGAAACTGATCCCATATGTTCTCGGGAATGCCCTTAGATGACTGTTTCCTTTTGTCAGTTCTGAAATACAGAGGAATTCCTGGGAATTCAGTAAGAGAAGCTGCTGCCAAAGAATGAGTCATATCTTAAGACGTGTTTTTTAGTGTACCTGGCTTTTCCTGGATTGCCTCTCATGTGCTGTTCATCTGCGTTGCTGATAAAGCAGCTGGTCTGTGGAGTGGCACATTTGTCCTTTTTGGGTTTTAGACACAGAATTAAGGCTTGTTAAATACAGTAATTCTGGCCAGCAAGTAATTGCATGAACAACAGGTATGCTCCACGCTACTTTTATATAAGGAGAAAACTTTTCCATACCTTACTGGTCTTAACTTGAAATACAAGATGAAGTTCACTTTAACTCTCAGTATAGGATGTAACAGGATATTAAAGCCATGTGAGAAAAATTTAACCTCAAATTAGATTTTGTTAAAGAAATATTAACAAAGTTATTTTGAATAAGTAATCTATCCACATCACAACCAGCTGTTATAATGTGTGACAAGTGTCATACAGCGTATGAACAAAAGTGATTAGATACTACCTAGAAACAAAAAGGAGGTTAAGCAGATCTTAGAAAACCAGGAAGAAGAAAATGTGAACAGTATAGTTAGATTACATTAAGACATAAATATATTTAAAAATCCATTTTAAAACATGAATATCTTGTAGAGTTGGTAAGAATAATTCCTCTAAATGTTGTAGTTATATCTCTGTAACATTAGTGTAAATCATATAAGAATGAGTCTCTATATTTAAAAGTGTAATTCTGTGTGGACAAGACTATAAAACATATTGGGGGGAGTTCTGTCATTTTCCAAATAGTGACGTATGCTCAGTTTGCAAGAAACTCTTGTCTTTTACTTGTGAACTCCAGACATTGTTCGGCTAATCAAGCTGTGTTTTTCCCCATTGTCTTAAGTCACCACTAATTGTCCTGCAGGGTAAGTCATGACCTAATGACACGTGTGAAATGTTCCGTTGCCTTGAGCTGATTTACCTAACTAAGCAGAACTGATTAGAAATTAGTAAGTGATCCTCTTGATGCTGTAGGCTGAAAAAAATCAATAGCAGTTCACATTTCCTTTGCTGTTGATTGTGCAGTACAAAAGGAAATTAAACCTCATAATGGTTTATTTTCCCCAGTGAAATAATCTGATATACTCACTGCTACAAAAGATGCCCAATTTAGAGCTCTACATGCGTCCAAGAATCTGATTTTCATGCTGAACAAATAGAATGTTTGTGCTTCTGTGACTCATAGATTAACAATAATTGTAAGATGCAGTCATGTTTACACTTCTTACATGGGAAGGGGTAAACATCCTTCACTATACATTACTATATTGGATGTTCTGATAATTTAATGTTCTACATATTTTACAGTCATGGAGAGGTTAGCTCAAGGGCATTGCAGATTTCCTGAAACTGGGTGAACTCATTGCTATGACGTGCGTATGTAGCCGTCTCTCTGCATTGAGGCTCTGATTTGGATCACAACATTCCTCTTTCAGTCTTGTTTTCTGTTTATAAACGTAAAAATGTTTAGTGTAGTTAGGAGAAATAGGATGGTTTTTATTGATTTCTCATGTAAGCTTTTCCCCATGTGTTTTTTTTTGACGGTTAGAAGTTTGGAGGATGTCAAAACCAAAAGTGTTCTGATGCTTAGGGCAGAATCCCGGGACCTGTGTTCTAAATAGCAGTAAGGCTGAAATAACCAGAATGAAGAGCCATGACATTGGTCAGATCCAAAGCAGTCCTCTCGCTTTTCCCTAAGAAGTGTTTCTTTCACATTTATTTGGACTAAGATGGTTCAGTCTCATCTTTATAGGTGTTGTAGATAAGCAGGATATATACTCGTATGTATCTCTCACAAGTCTTTTGATCAGTTCAGGTCTGTATCCAGGCAATAGACTTCTATTATGCCTTGTTGCTCTTTAATGCTGCAGATCTTTGCTGCAAATCACTTTTCTGTGCAGGCTCCCTGGTCCTGTATTGGATATTCCCCCCGAAGCGTTCAGCTATTTTAGGCGCTGCTTTAGTTTCCTCTGGATATTTCTACTTTTTGCAGTTTCTCTTTGTTTGCCCATGGCACAATAGTACACGTTCACTGGGTCTACCCATGCAAATCAGAATTTATTTCTGTTGCTGATGCTGTCTCTTGATCTGAGAAGTTCAAGCAGCACGCTTCATCCTTTACAAAACTCTTATCGTGACAACTGATTTTTGAGCTGTAATGATATTTACAGGAATGTTGTTGAACACAAGTTATAAACAACCAGAGACAGTTTTCATACTCGCAGGCTCAGGCTTAGACCACTACAGCTACCACTCCTGCTTAGGAGCAAGTTACTTCTTTGAGCCTGTGCTTTATAAAACTTAGGGGGTTGCCCATGTCTGTCTGTTCCTGGTGGGCAGTGTAGGATACACTGGCTTGTATTTGTTGTAGGACATTTTTTCCTAAAAACTGATGCTTTGAAATACTCCAGACAAACTTCTTTTGGGTTACAGGAGACACTCCCCAACTCTGACATTCTTAACATATGATCCATGTGATAGATTCTTTGGGGATTTTATAGATACTGATTGAATTTTCTGCTTTGATTAATATAGAGTGCTGCGAGTTTTCTGTTATTCACCTTTCCTCAAAGGCCAGGCAGTTTTAAAGCTAAATTGGCGGGGGGGGGGGGGGGGGAGGGGGGCAGGGATAAAATTATTAAATATGATTAAATGCCAGGCATTCAGTTGCCAGACTGGAAACCAAAGGTTGCAGGTGAAAACTCAATTATTTGTGGATTTGTTTTATACATTCATGTTGTCTAATGAAGCTTCCTAATGCAGGCTCCATGGTGTCTCTGCTCCAGACCACTCATTCTAGCTAGAACAAAACCAGTTTACACATTTTTGATCTTTAGCTTTTCTGACCTAGAGAGCAAACAGACCTCTAGAGTTTGATTAGATAAATGTTTGATTTAAATGTTTTATTTTAAATATTTGTTTTAAAAGAATGATTGGGAAAGGTCATTTCCTAAGACTATCAGGAACTTCCAAAGAAATCGTAGTTGAGTAGAAATTCTATACATAAATCAGGAAAAAAGAAATATTGGAGGCTTCTTAGCATGTCCTTGGTACTAGATGGTGAAATAGTTTTCAGAACTAGAATGTTGAAAAAGGGTTGGGAGGAATTAAGTAAACAGAACAACAAAGTGGAAGTGTCCTTGCCACTCCCCTCCCACACACCATGCTATTTCCACATAAATAATGACATTTACCAAAATTCTGATTAGCATCCCGTTGAGAGGCAAGAAATGGCACAGTAGTGTCCCTCTGTAGCTCCATCTAGAAAGTGGAAAATCCATCAATCATCCTGGCAGGACAAGAAAAAGCAGTTTTCAGCAGAGTTTTAAATTCAAGTCATTAATATAGTCTTTTGTAGACTGAAGTGAAGAAATAATGCCATATAGATACCAACTGCTGAAAACTTCAGCTCTTGTTTTAATGTTTTTGTTATAAACAAGAGTAAGCATATTCTTAATCGTGGAAGAGTTGTCCATCATATTTGAAGTAGACAAGCATTTTGACTCTTTCTGCTCTCAAACAGAATTCACAGAACATGAAAAAATAGTATTTCTGAGGAGTCTGCATACCACTATCTGTTCAGCCTTAGCACAATAAATGAGTCTAATGTGGACATGCAGATATGTGTGGATTATAGAAGGTTAAATCAGGAAACCATAATAAAAATACCATACTTCTTAAAAGTGATAACTCCTGAAAAAAGCCACTGCAGCTGTTTTTCATGGCTAAATTTGTCTGAGATATCACCAAGTGGCACAGGAACTTACACTTGTGATACAGTGAAATATGCCTGTTTCAACAGGCTCTAAATGAAATGCTTTCTCCGTTTAATTATATTTATGCAATATGTTATGATTGTTTCTGAGTTAATGTACATTTTAGGGCAGATGGCTATTTGGCAAAATTGTTATACTGTCTTTTTGCCCTGAGCTGTAGAGGAAGGACCACAGGGAATCCTAGATGTATGGTTTTCATTAACGTTTCTGATGAGAACTACTAATATATTTAACTGAACAAATAGAGGAGCCACCGTCTAATGGAGTGAGTTTGAGAATATAATCTGAGAATTGATTGACACTGATTTCTAGTGTCTCTTCCCTTGAGTTTACTGCTTGACTTTGAGTAAGTCTTGCAACAGCTTAGTTTGCCATTTGAACCTTGCACTAATGGTAATAGTGACTTCTTGTTGTAGATGGTTTAAAGGCAAAAAGGCTGCAGAATATTAAGTATTTGGTCCATGGAATGAAGATCATACTCAGTTTTTACTTACCCTTACTTAATTTTTAGACAAAATCTCAAAGTTTTGACTTAAAACTGGTTAACAGACCCACTATGAGTTTTTTTATTGATACACTTATCTGCTTCTGGCTGAAATGTTTAGAAGTCAGCTGTGAGAAGGTTCATTGTGTTAGGCCCTGCATAAACAAAATAATAAATGATCTCTACACTTGGAATACTCCACATACTGGCTTCTTTGGGAGCTAGTCTTAAGTAAGTGATATTTAGTATAATTATGACGTTCCAGTTCTAGTGTGTGCAGATACATAGACACCTTTAGAAGGACTAGTTTCAGAAACACTGGATTTGAACTTTAAGGATTTCCACCAAAGTCATGGTTTTCATGTAACTGACTTAGGAAATATTCCTGTTTCTCTGAGGGCTGGTTGAAATATTGTCATAATCTTATATTTGCTGAAATTACACCTTTTTAAAAAACTTAAAGATTTTGTTGCAAGAGAAGTATGGCTTGGAGGGGGACAGAGTGTTTTCGTTAGATCCTCTGATATAGCTGGAAAAAAACGAAGATCTTTTGAGACCATCTCTGGTTCCTCAGATTAGTTGCTCTGTCTCCCCCTACAAACTTTGCTTCTGTTATATCTGTAGGCTATCACGTTTGCACCATTGCTACTGTGACTTACAGATAAAACAATTTCTTGTAGCTTTTTTAATCTGATTTCTAAAATGATGGTGATGGCCATTAGCTGACCCAACAGATTTAAAAAATGAAACATAATCTCCCTCGTCTCTTACTTCCTGTGAGCTCTCCAGGAAGTGTCTCAGAATGAAAGAAAAGCTATGAATTTGCCAGATAATGAATCCGACTCTTGGTTCATGGTTCTTTCCTGTAGGCAAAATTATAGGTTTCTTGTAAACTTAAAGGAAGTGGAGTGAAGGAGTTCACTTGCGTGATAATGAGAGTAGCCAAATGATTGATTAGCAGTTGAGAAAACTGTGCTTTGAGCATTATTGATTTTCAGAGGTACTAGAAGAGTGTGGTGGGTTGACCCCAGCTAGCAGGTAAGCCCCCACCCAGCCACTTGCTCACTCCACCCCCCAGCAGGATGGGGGAGAGAATCGGAAGGACAAATGCAGGAAAAACTTGTGGGCTGAGATAAGGACAGTTTTAATAAGGGAAGAGGAAAGAAAGAAAACTGAACAAGTGATGCAAAGGTGATCACTCATCAACTCTGACCAGCAAACTCATGGCCAGCCAGCCTCTGAGCAGTGGCTGCTTTTGACACACCACTCGCCCTCAGTTTTACTGCTGAGCATGATGTTATATAGCATAGAATATCTCTCTGGTCAGCTTGGGTCAGCTGTCCTGGCGGTGTCCCCTCCCAAACTCCTGCCCACCCCCAGCCTACTCCTTGGGGGTGCAGAGTGAAAAGCAGAGAAGGCCCTGATGCTGTGCAAGCACTGTTCAGCAATAACTAAAACACTGATCTGTTAATCAGCACTCTTTCGGTCACAAATCTAAAACAGCACCATATGGGCTGCTGTGAAGAAAATTAGCTCTAGCCCAACCAGACCCAGTACAAGAAGTAAGTGGCAGAATGTTACTCCAAAAAAGGGGTTGGGGAGGACACCCGTATTTTGTAGCATTTACAATGGCTCTTGCAATTTTCGCTTCATAGAAGCAGGCAAGAATTTTTTTTTCTCTATTTTGAAATGAAGAAACCTGAAGGAGTGAAATATCAAGAGATTTGTTCGAAGTTGCATATAACATCAAAAGACTATGAGCTGAAGAAGCATAAAGTGCTTGAGCTACAGAACACTGAAAAGACTTTGGAAAAGAGTACAAATACATAGGCGATGTTATAGGTGTAGTGTCTGATAATAATAGGAGCAGAATTCTTTTATGACTACTGTTAATAGAAAAAATGGTGTTTACTATAGTCAGAAAACAGAATTTCTTTCCCAGGTTCACTCATGGGTTAATGTCAATCTATACAGAAGATTATACTCTAAAGACATTTCTCAGCCTCTCCTTTTCCCATCTTCATTAATAATGTCTCCAACCTCAGCAAAATTCTCAGTACCTTTCCTGCAGAGCAATATAAACCAAATTGAACGGGGCTCTGCCAGAGCAGCACCTTCAAAATTTACCAGCGTATCTCCGTAACAACTACAGGATGTTTTTGCCACAAGGGAACCATGACACCTGTCATGTCAATGGCTTTTCTGTAGCTCTTCTGACAGAGCACATGACATTCAAAGTGCTGTTATCCCCATGTATTTATTCCTGCAGTAGCCTATACATGGGATTGCAGAAGAGGAATCTAATAAACTTGGACAGAGGCAAACGGAATTGAGAAACTGATCTTCATGTGCATTGTGTGAGAACCACTGGGATAAAAGGGCTTTCCTGTCTCTCTGTGTGGGGAGCAGTTTGAGAGTCTTGTGCTCCTTCAGGTGCCCTCTTGGAAAGAAGAGGTGCTTTTGCGTGGAGCAGTGAAGTGCTGTCCCTGCCTCTTGTGAAGCTTGTGAACAGTATGGAGCTGGTCTGTCCTGGGGTGCTGTGGGGACTGCCTGGAATTTCATGGGTTGTTCCTCACTAATGCACAAGTGCTGTGACCCTTGCCAGAGGAGTCAGCCTGGTGCTGATTTGGTTCTAATCTGTCTTGCTATGGCCTTAGTCTTACAAAAAAACCTGCAGTCTTAAGGATCCATGAGGGCAGATAGGGGGAAAGGCCCTGCCAGCCTCTCCAAATCACTCTGCTCCTATCCTTGTGTACAGAGGCTTCCCCATGTGTGGAAATGGATAATGTCCGCAATTCCCGCCAGCCCTCTGAGAGTGTCAGCCTTGCGGTGACTATGCCCCATTTGGCTTGTCCATAGACTGGATAGGTTTAGCTAAATACATCATGAGATGTGGTGAAGTGGTAGAATGGGGAAGTGATACCTTTCTCAGTGTAGCGTGCTCAATATGATGGGGAGTGGCAAGAGTGTATTACTACTCTTACTTCAGAACGGTGATGCTGAGTAATTTGGATAAATGTCTGCCATTTATGGTTCTTGATTTCAAATCTGCCTAAGAGATGTACTCCGTTTTCCCGGCATGTGCATCACTGTTTTGAAAGTAATATGATGTTACTTGATTCTTGCAGAAGATGGGAAGACATGTGCGTGTAGCAACTGGTACGGAAGCAAACTGGGAAATACCTGCACCACTTGTGTTTGATGCAAATACGTCCTCTTGGCTGGTGGTGATCCAAAGTATGATGTTGTTGATTAATATGCAGAAGCCGTCCTGCCACTGATATGGGGCATACCATTCAAAAAGGCTGTTTGTACATATTTTTCCTCCTTCAATGAGGCAGAGAGAACCGCCCAGCAACACTGTGGAGGCTTGTAGTGATGGGGGTTGTTACAAAAGGGTTTGAGAACAGGCCCCCTTCCCACGTCTTACCTCTGTGAATTCAGGCTGGCAGACTGCCCTGCTTCCCAGGCCACATGATGCAGCATCCAAGCATTGGATGGATCATACAAATCTGACATAGCTTAAAACTTGTACATATACACGGCCAATCTTTGGTTCGCATCCCTGGTTTCTATGCGAGGAGCTTTTAACTTTTTCAATTTCAATCAGTATGGCCTGTGTAACCTGCTGTGGGAGTGATGGGTGGACCAGCAGCTCTGCAGCAGGAGCTGCCTTTAAACTCAGGCCACCAGCCTTGGTCCCTGCCTGAGCAGTACTGTAGGGATGCCTGGTACACCAGCCGTGGAGCTTGCTGGTCCTGACCCAGCCTCACTAACACCGGCTTGCCTCGCCAGGGACTCGTCTGCTGAACACCTGAGTGCTGGCTGACCCTGGTTGCTGCCAGGGGAGCTGCTCTGCGCTTCTGGGTTGGGTCCTGCAGGACCGTGGCTTTCGTAAGGACACTGTCCTGCTTGCATTGCTGAGCCCCTTGGTTCCTGCGTCATCCTCCCTTGTGCAGCAGCCCACTTGCTGCTCCCTGACACCCACAGCACTGAGTTAACAGGCCACCTCCTGTTAGTGGACTGGGATGAATGAGCCAGAGACCTTTAAAGCTCCTTGATGTTGGAAAATCTCTACATGTATTAAGAACAGGACCATATTAAGACCCTGGATTCAGAGCTTGTACAGCCCTGAGGTGCTGAGGGTGGGGTACTGTTTGTTTTGTTAAGATATCCAGAATAATGGAAGTACTGCTTTGTACCCTTTAGATAGCCTGAGGCACATAGTACATGCCCTAGCACATGGTTTTGGGCATATAACTCCTCCTTTCAGCACACTCCTCCATCATAGGAGGCTGCCAGGGAGGCTACTGGAAGAGGAAGAACATTACCACAGTCATGTGCATGTTGTATGACCATTGAGCAAACAGTGCTCTGAACTATGCTCTTAAAGATATAGTCATTTTATTCCCAAAAGACACCCAGGAGCATGCTAACACAGAAGCAGACTGGATAACTGGGAGACCAGGGTGCAGGAGCAAACCAACTTCATAATGGAATAAATCCACAGATCTTTATAAGGAGCTTGCTTACCATAGTATCTGAGCTGCTGCTAATAATGCAGAGTAACAGAAATGACATTATGGCATTTGCTTTATTTTATTTTCCCCAAGAAAAGCTTGGATTATTTTACTTGCCATGTGTCTGCTGTTGCTTTTTGTTTAAAATCTGTGTGTTGTACTGTATGTGGGAGAAGTTGAAAATTTGCCATACACTTGAAAATTATTAGCCTGTATATACTGAGAGGATCATCAACATTTATCACTGTCACTCTTCTAGTGTTTCCATTTAAAATTCTAAAAGCTGATGTCAAATGTCAATAAACTTATGTTGGGAGGTCAGGATATATGCAGTGACATCCTGCCATGTTCACATCCTTCCATAAACAATGTCAGGCTCCCTTAGCACACCTCCATAAAGAACGTCTCTACTTGGATGCACTCAACTTTCATATTAATCTGTGAGTCATGTTAATGTTATAGTTGAGTATCTCTTCTTGTATCATGCTGATTTACATCAAACAGGCTATTTAATGTCTATTTAATGAACCGGGTATGTTGCTTCCTAGATGCTTACTGGGAGAATGAGGTATGATATAGCTCTAGGACATGGCGTTTGGTTTCTTTCAAATTCAAGTCCATTGTTGTAAAATCTGGTTCTAGTTGTATTTGTGTAACAAAGCACAGTGAGTATGTAAGTCTATGTGCCAGTCAAGAAAATGCAGAAGTTGTAACACTGCAGTTTGAGCTATCAGGGTTCAGTGCTCAGGACTGTCACGTTTCTTGTTCTGGAGGTCCCCAGTTCGGTCCTTGATGTGTCAGCCAGGAAAGTGGCTGTCACAGCTGTACTCGTGACTTTGTGTGAAATTTTCTCACCACCGAAAGAAATCAGACTGAACCTGGACTTAACCTTGTTAGTGCAACTGTAGGAAAATTTCAGAGAACATTTCGGTATGGGTAAGGACAGAGTCTAAAACTGAGACTTAGTCATACTCTTGAAAATTTATAGGATACTGTTTGTGTGCCTTTCCCGTTTGTATGACGCTGCAAACCAAGAGTAGTGATTCCCCGTGCTGTGCATGACTCTGCAGTTATGCGATTGTTTTACTGTGGAAGGTGACTGGTGATTTAAAAATAGCTCTGCTTACTCAGATGCAGCTGATGATTGCAGAAAAATACCACTCAGTGGTAAAGCTGGAACACCTAGTGCTTCTTTCCCATAACCAACATCAAACAGAAAGCAAGATAAAAAAATGGGGAGATAACTTACAGTTTGTTTTCAGCATTTTGTTTTTTTCTTATTCCTTTTTGTGGGATCAGTTATTTCTTAGGGCATGTAGGTCCAGCCATTTCTTATTCCTGTGTCGTTTGCCAGGGTGATGCCAGTCCTGTGTTTCTGTAACTTGGGATCTTTGTGAGATCAGGTCGTTAGCTTGTATTCCCTTTGGTCTGTCCTTCTCAGATGTCTTTCATAGGCACTAACATGCCCACTGGGGTCCTTGAAACATACAGAAGATCCCATAGCCTCAGTGTGTCGTTTCCATGTAAATACAGATTTTCCCTGAAAGTTAATTTTACAAAGCTTTTAGAAGAAAAAAACATTTCGTATAAACATTCTAAAGTAAAAACTTTGTTTACATGGTATTATAAATACTGTTTAGAAATAGAAATTATATTACAATCATAGGAGCTGGTTATATGTTGTTAGTTCACACTTGTATGCATGTGTAGACACAGACACACACAGTGTATGCTGTACAGTCTTTGCAAATATAGTACAAAACTGATATACTGGAGAAATCTGAATGATAAAGTGCATCAATCTGTACCTTCAGTTGAATTCATCATTCTGTTGAGAGTTCTAATGAATTTTTTGAGTTACTCTGGAGTCACAGATACTTAATTATTGAGCTCGGGCTGTCAGGTTTATTTCATGTATATCACAACTGTACCTAAGGCAATATATTTCAATCTGCCAATAACTAGTCTTGTTTGAAACAGTTTTCAATAACAAAAGATTATGGATGACACCCATTTACTTCAGAAATCCCATGAGTCACTGCACTGAAGAGAAATGGAAACTGAAATTGCTCCACTAATATTTTTTTGTCCATTTTTACTCCAGTAATACCTAAGCAGTTCGCTAACAGGTCAGGGTTCCAGAGGCTCTTTACATGTTACTCAGGCCCCATAGATCAAGGTTCTAATTCCACGTACCCGGAAGCCAAGATAAAAACATCACATTATGATCAGTTCCAAGACCACTTTCTGGTTATGTTTCTCAATTTAAAAAAAAAAAAAAGGCAAAACAAATAAACAACAACAAAAACCACTACCCAAAAACCCCCAAAGCAAGGAGGACAGAAAGATTGCTCTAGGGATTAGCAGGGAAGTGACCAGTGAAAAATCTTCAAAGTAGATTAGTTACAATAAAGCAAGCCTGTGCGGCTTATTTACTTTCAGTCAACAGGATTTTACTGTTTACAGGAGCATTTCCATAGTGGTTCTTAGTGGAGAAAAGTTCTCAGTGGGCTTCAAGAAATGAAACCAGCAAATTCTGGTAATCTGTAAGTTTTTATTGAACTGACATCCTTCTCAAAACATAATTTCCATCTTTATTACATCTTAATACAGCTGAATGAAAGCTGTAATACAAAGATGTCCAAATCATATTTTACAGTAAGATTTGTAAACATTTCCCCATTGCCAATTGTTCCTTTTCTCCGTCTCAGTTTTGTACTTTTTGTGATCTAAATAGGCGACTGTGACATGTTTGGTTTTCAGTAAAGTAAAAGGAAGTGCACACAGTGAGTTTACCAAGTTTGTCACCCCAGCCTAATGAATTGACTTGCCTCATCTTTGTAGAAGCCACACTCTCCCAAGAATTTTTTTAATTCAGTATAAAAAAGAAGAAAGGTCCCTATAGCCTAATTAATAAATGTGATCAGTAGATCCCTTTATAAAATGTTGAATGAAAAAAACCATCCTTCAAAACTGGCCCAATTACCAGGAAACTGCTGCAGATTTCATTTAACATTTCTTAAACATTAATATTTGCTCAAATTATTGACTTTAATAAAAATATAGAATGTTTATCTGGCTCAGTAGAAATAACATTGCAAATTGCTATTACTTAGCAATAATAATGTTACCTAGCACCCTTCATCTACTTTTCAAACAGTTTACAGAGGTAAGGATTCTTATTCCCCTGCTAGTGATAGGAAGCCTTGGATGAAGAGTCATTAAGGGACAACTTAAAAAATATAAGCAGAGAAAAAAAGGAATATTAAAATATAAAGGAGCTCAAATAGATAAATTTAATCTAGATATAAATTGGGGGAGGGGGGCAGACAGAACATAAGGAGGCAAAATGAAATCTGTTCTAATACCTATTCATTGTAAAGACACACAGTTCTGTTTCATAAGCAGGTTCTAACAGCATCACTCATTGTTCCATACTATTTCCGCATGGTTTTCTCTAGAAAGAAGATAAAGGTGAATTGAAAACGCAAAGCCAATAAACGCTTTCACATCAATAGGAGAATGTGCTCTTTCACAAGTTTCAACTGTCATCATTTTCCCATAATGTATGCTACATTTTACATTCTGCCTCTCAGTTTCCTTCTTAACTACCAGTAAAAGTTACTGGTTTTGGTAATGCTATTTACTGTAGCCAATGTAGGAAAAAACTCCAACTTTTGTTCTAGAGAAGGAGGCAAATTCTATACCAGAGATTCAGTTCTTCCTCTCAGATTTCTTCTCATGTCATTTCAAATAAGCCTCTGCTTCAGAACCAGTTAACTTAAATTTACCATGGGAAGGCAATTGAAACTAAATTCATCATTCGTGTGAGTACTCGCTCGCAGCCTGAATCTGATGCCCTTTCCCACAATTGCTCAGGTTTCTGTTTCTGTCCTGAACTCTTTCATTTTTAGCTCTCAGCCACTTTTCTTCTATTATTATGACAGTACCAAACCTGTTGATGTATATTCACGTTTAATATTGATTTATTTTTAAAAGAATGAAAAAAATTACCATCTGAATGCTGAGAAGTCAGATTATGGAAGAAGCTGAGAAGTGATGATGTGAAAAAAAATCTCAGCTGCTGTCATCAGTTTCAGTAAAATACTGAATAGTGTTCAGTGGAGCAGTACATTAACATTGCCAGCCCATGGCCATCTTCATTTCTAAATGGAACCTGAGAGATTTTTAATAGAATGTCCTTTACAATAATGAATTGACACTGAAGAAGTAAATCAGATCTTTTCCATATTTTTGTCAGTTTTCTTGCTTTCCTTGTTTTGTGTCATGGAAATGAATGGTAGCAGAGGGAAACAGTGGAAATTTTGAATCTTGTACTCCCATTTCACAGTATTTTTCTGTTATTGGGTGTTGGAAACCTGGATACATTGTATCACACATTTCTTTCCTGATCTGTAGAAAAGGTCTAGTCTTTGTTCGGGTTGTCGGGTATCGAGATTCTGTGGACTCGGTTTTCTGGCTCCTGCTTTTGGTGAGAACAGCATCCCCAGCAAGAACACAGCTATTTCGTATCTTCTGCTCAAAAGTAATTTGATCTCATAATCTTTACATATGCAATGGTTCTTGTATGGTTCAAAGTGATTTTGTGCGACATCCTTATATACAAATACCACCTCATTAATGTAACTCAGTAAGTGAAAGGCAGAAATTGCTTTAAAAATAAGCTGATAAAATGTCAAGTGCAGAGTGAAAACATAAAATACGGAGCAGATCAGTCTTTCTGTTGCTTTTTAGTGGCTGAATGCTATGCTCAGGCTGATTAGGCTCTCCTTGCATTAAACTCTCACAATTTAATCCTACCAGGAGAATCACATCACCTAGCCAACACCCTCTTTCAGCTGGTATTGATGATCCAGCAATCATAAAGTCGAGAGCTATAATGCACTACATTTGGCTCTGTTGAAGGACTTATGGATCCATCACCCCGATAGCAGACAAACCTTATGGATAATGTTTCTGCTCAAATGGCTGGGAGTGTCAGCGGTTCCTGGTGTCACCGTTGCAGTCAGTCTGCCGTGCTCGGTCACACCTTACTGCACCGTGCGTCAGTGGGACAGCCAGGACAGCCAGCCCGGCTATGTGCCTGTCATAAACAGGGGTTCCTACGTATGCCCCAGGTGGTGACACTGCCAGCGGGCATGTGTGTCTGGACGTGCATGTTTGTATGTATTTTGAATTTTCACAGAATCACAGAATCATTCAGGTTGGAAAAGACCCTTGGGATCATCGAGTCCAACCATCAGCCCTACTCTGCAAAGTTCTCCCCTACACCATATCCCCCAACATCTCATCTAAACGACCCTTAAACACATCCAGGGATGGTGACTCCACCCCCTCCCTGGGCAGCCTATTCCACTGTCTGACCACTCTTTCTGTGAAAAATTTTTTCCTAATGTCCAGTCTGAACCTCCCCTGTTGCAGTTTAAAGCCGTTCCCTCTTGTTCTGTCACTAATCACCTGTGAGAAGAGACCAGCACCAACCTCTCTACAGTGTCCTTTCAGGTAGTGTAGAGAGTGATGAGGTCTCCCCTCAGCCTTCTCTTCCTCAAACTGAACAGTCCCAGCTCCTTCTATCGCTCCTGAAAAAATCAAGGATCTGTTCTCCAGGCCCTTCCCCAGCTTCGTTGCCCTCCTCTGCACTCATTCCAGCACCTCGATATCTCTCTCGTATTGAGGTGCCCAAAACTGGACACAATACTCCAGGTGTGGCCTCACCAATGCAGAGTACAGGGAGACTATGGGAATTTTGCTTTATTTGCTTTTCCCACACATTCATCAGAAGTGTAATAGTAAAGACATTATCATTTTTCCTGGTTTACAGAGCTCTCATTATCATCATCATCCATGTTTTGCGTGCACTGCAGTGTGGTTTTCTGGGGGCTGCCTTTGAAACTCAGCATTGATCCTCACAAGATAAGAATTCCTACCCAATTAGCAGAGTCACTCAGCTGGAGCACCCACACGCTGAAGTTTTCATTTGATTCAAATGTACGTTTTAGGTCTAAATCTACAGTGTGTCCAAAGTTCATCTTCATGAAACCATAGCTCTGATGACATTCTAAAATTAGTAATTTTGCCTGATAATGAAAGGCACTGGTGGATTCACACAGGCTTAAATTTGGGTTTATTAATCATTAGAATATTGGTTTTATTAATCATTAGAATATTTTGCAAGGCCCAGCTCTGCACTGTGACATCTCATTGTCTTTCTGTCATTTTTCCCCATCAGGTGAGTGCTTCCCCTTATGCTGGGTCATTTGGGGAAGGACTTCTTGTGAAGGGCATAGGGAGTTTCGTGTACCGTGTTATGTAAATGTAGTGTAACACGCACTGTATGTCTGTATGTCACAGCAGTCATCAGTGTAATTTCTAGTTGTGATTGCACTGAGAGGAAACTGCTTGTAAAAATACCATATGGGCAGGGGTCAATGTGTGTGGTGTCCCTATCAATACAGTTCTCTCTGCTGTCATTAGTTGTGAGCTTCTGGTTCATATAATCAGTCTGTGCTTATTTCCTCAAGAGCTCTGCAATTGGCAAGTCTGATTTGATTGTCAGAAGAATTAGGTAGCCGGAGCACAAGAATTTGGAATAAAATTGCTTTGCATCATGGTGAGATTAACTTAATTTTTAAAAATTGATTTAAAAATAATATTAAAGCTTTTTAATTACAAGCAAAAAAGTTAAGGTAAAATTGAAAAGTAAGTTTGAAGTATTCATGGAAATTTCAGTTCAGATTCACTAGCTCACTTCAAGAGCCCTGTGCTTTGAGTCATGTACTCCCAAGTTTTCAAATATTCTAATTTTTAATGTCTCATATGTTTTTATTCTTAGACTAGATAGTTTGAACTTTGAAGTTCACTGATTTGACATCAAATTAGTCCTCTGGCTTACCATCCCCTTTCATTCCTTCAGTTCTTCACCATTTTATCTGTTTTATCAGCTGAATCGTACCTTACCTTGTATGGTCTTGGTGCACAATGGAAATTAGATCTGTGACTCCTCTTCAAGCCTTTGCCCTCTTGTAAAACAACATAAAACCAACAATATTAAGTAGTGGAAAGTGGATCTAATCCTTATCTTTGCTGAAAAAAATGGTTTCTTCTGTTCAACAATTTTCCTCTTTACAGTCCAGCGGGGATTTTGCCTGTTGAATAAATCTGCAGAACATGACTCATGAAATTACAGACAGGCTTCAATTTGTGTATTATTGGTCCATTTGAAATCAGTTTGTGCTACTCTCAAGCATAAAGTTAATGTTTTCTGTAAGTAAAGTATTTTGCAAGATTATAAGGCCTTGGTATTTGTGCTGATATTGTTTAGACAGATTAAATTATATTTCAGTTAACCCTGAATAAAGAAAAGGACAAATAAAAGCAGAGGAGATTTTAAATTAGAGGAAGCTAATCCATCACTATTCAGCATTAAATGGATTTTTACAGAAAAATGTTTTCTAGATTTTCTTTTCTACTTAAACTGCCCATATATTAAATCAATACCTGCAGAGTGCTCTAGAATAACCATATTTTGGATAACAAGTTCTCCATTCTTTTCCCACACATGTGCGGAAGGGGAAAATGCCAAGTTTGTGAACTAGAAGTCAGCATGTAAATAGATATCTAATCATATATGTGTAAATATACATATATATATATACACACACTATACAGTAGTGATATGACCACATGCTTTTTCCATTCTTACATTCCAGTATGATACTTTGGGAAAAGTAATAAATATAGTATTTGGAAAAATAGAAAGTGTGTAAAAATCAACACAGAAAAAATGGCAAGTCCAGTATTTCCCATGCTTCTAATCTAATCTGTTCTAATTGTTATCAAAAGCCTTCTTTCATAAAAAACCAATGATCTTTTCTTTCCTTCTCTTTGCCAGTGTCCTACATTCTCCTGGGGCCTGACTGCAATACAAAAAAATTGTAATAACGTAGTAATAAATAAATACGACTTGCTTATCTGCCCTGGAAAGGGCAGCTGGGCAGCTCTATGGCTTCAGCCCAGCTACCACTGGAGGGGAAGGGAGGTCACACAGCAGTTCCTGACAAGGTGGGGGTGCCAGCAGGTTCTGTCAAACCTGTTTATTGTGAACTTGCCTAAGTCCGTAACTGACCTTTCAGTCTTCTGGCTTGCAGTCTTTTTCTGGGGGTTGTATTCTCTAGAATTTTGCTGTTTCCTAGGTTTTTTGCACTTCCAAAATGCAAGGGTGAGACCTACAGGCCAACCTGACCTGGAGACACCTTCTGGGGAGGGAGGGAGGAAGGAAAGGAAGGGAAGGAAGGAAGGGAGGGAGGGAGGGAAGGAAGGAAGGAAAGGAAGGAAGGGAGGGAGGAAGGAAGGAAGGAAGGAAGGAAGGAAGGAAGGAAGGAAGGGAGGGAGGGAGGGAGGGAGGGAGGGAGGGAAGGCCCTTGGAGGTTTCCCCGCAGCACAACATGAAAGGGCAAGAGGAGGGGAAGCAAGAGGTGCACCTGTAGCCTCGTGTTTCATGTGCTGTGGGCTGAGACACAGTGCTGGACTCCACCTGAGGTGTGTGCAGCTGCCACAGTGTTTTGATTCAGGAGGCAACCCTGTCCCCACAGCCCTGTGCCACCCCAGCGCTCAGCCATGCCTCGTCAGCAAGTCAGAAGTTAGCAGCTGCATTGTGCCTGTGCATGGTGGTTGTGGAGAAAGCAAAATCTGATTCACGCCATTTACCCATACCCTACAAAGCACAGCTGCTCCTTCCCAGCTGTTTATCACACTGAAGCAGCAAAGGCCTTCACCAGTGGGATATTGCTCGCCTCTTCCCTTCCAGCAAAATGTAGCCATGTCCCAACCAACATATTCACACTGCTTTGTGTAAGCATTGCAAGAGATGCTGGGGATGTCTGGGGACACGCATCTGAGGGCTAATAACCAAACTGAACAGGGTTTGGTTATTTTTTATCTACAAAGAGCATAAGAAGAGAAGGAGGAGATAACTGCGTCCCCATGGCTTCCTGCTGCAAAAGTGCTGTCTGACACCTCATAGCGTCTCTTTTAGCCCATTTCACAGTGTGCGGATTTAAAGCTGAGGATACCCATATTTGTTTGAACGTTCTGGCTGACTCGTGCTAAATTAGAAAAAGAGGTGTTCTCGGGAAGCTGAGGCTTTGCAGTGAACCCCTTTCTGTTTTGGTGCTTGGAGCCTTCATCGCCCTCTAGTGACAAGCCAGCGCAGGAGGGTGCACTGGGCTCTGCGCCCCCTCTTGTGGGAGGGGAATAAAGCATATAAAAATAAAAATCATTCAGCAAACATGTACCACTCACACTCTGTGCTTTTTTAGTGTTTATCCCCAATAATATTTTGTAATAAGTTTTTTTATTAGTGTCATTAATTTACTAGCTGTTTAGAAGGAATAGCTTTTTTTGCTTGGATGATAGCCTGCACTGTAATGTCTACATATTTACAGTATTCTTGCTGAAATAATAACTAATGAAACAGTAATGGCTTCAATGTTAAGAATGGGTTCCTTTATGATGGCTGATACAGGGGAGATAGCCAAGATCAGCTATGTTTGAAATCCCTGTTACCCTGTTGCCTCCATTAGGAATGCTTTGCAAATACAGCTTTATCAGCACACTGATAACACTCCAGGTGGAAGCAATTGATAGTCATAAAAGGAGGCAAAAATGCTTTTGCTGATACAATGTTATTTGAATTTCTGGAATAAATTTTAGCACCTTTACCACTGGTTTAGGTGGTAAAGGTGCTAGCTCTGGGGCTGATTTCTGGGTCAGTATGAATCACAGGTCCTAATTTAGACAAAGTTTAAGTCATTGCTTTGTTTGGACTGCACTAATTACCACAAAGGTGGTTATATCAGTACACACATTCTCTTCTGAGAATGCAGATTCACAGCGTGGCTATACGTGCATGCAGTCACTCAGGATGGAGCCCTCAGCTTTCACCACAGCATATGTGCAGCGACTGCCTGGACTCCAACCTGTCTTGTACCACGAATGTGAGATGCAAACACTCTCCAGCCACAGTGCATCTCAGTCCACAGCTGATTTCAGCTTCTCTGCGGTGAGATTAATGTAGCCCTTTTATTTGTTATTGCTTATTTGCAGGTTTTATTTCATATGATAAAGGAATAGTCTCATTTTCACTGGGTTTGTCTGTGGCATCCTTGGCTTCTGAATTTAAGTTACGTGTAACCATGGACAATTGTGCTCCCCAAGTAGATGGCTGCAGCACATGTTCTGTCCGAGAGAGGAGCTCAATCTCTGCTCCTGCACGGACAGAGATCATGCTTCTTGGCAGTGGAGCCCTCGGGATAAGATACAATTACTTGTAACTCTGCATAGTTGTTGCTGAAGAATGATGACCTGCTACGATACTGATGAATGACGCTGCCGACCTGCTAAATGAGGCATAGCCAAATTTTTGGCAACATTATGGCATGCAGCACCAGGAGTTTCTGTCCCACCAATATGTGTGCCACCCAAAAGCCACTCACATCTTTTGTCCTAGAACAAGGAGAAATGCAACTGCATTTAGAGGCCATTTTGATAGGAAATCTCCATCTGCCCGCAAGTATTGGAAGGCCCTCAGTTCTTATCTTTTCATTGCAGGTTACCTACAGGGCAGAAAACCTGTCAAAAAGGTATTTCCTGTTTTATTCTGCTAAGAAGAATTCCTTGTCTGTAGAGCTTTGAATTCCTCCTTGAGATGCTGATCACAATCAGAGACTATCGCCTGAGATCGAGAATCTTTTTGTTGCCTCTCTCAGTCTTCAGAATATTTACATTATCATTAAGCCAACTCACAGCAAAAATATTTCAGTTCCTCATGAGTCATAATCATCAGTACAGAGCTTCCCACCCTGACTGTCTGTGGATTTAAGTCATCACCACAAACGTTGCAGTTATGGTGTTCACTTCTTAGAACACAGTAGTTTTTTACCCTTGTCTTGGTGATTGACTGGTGAGAAATAATCACTCCAAGGATATGGTTCCTTACATGCCATTCTGTCTTTGTGGATATCCTGAAATACCATACTGCCCTAGTTCAAAACTTCACAAGCATACGTGAGCCCGATGTTAGCCAATGCTTACTTCTACAGTAATCATGTGCTAATGCTAAAAAATCCTGGGACTCATCTCAGCATCTGCTAATGTGACTCTGCATCTCAGATTTGCAAAAAAACACATGCTATGCTTACCCCAGTCACACATCATAGCCAGTTTTTCCTTGCCTCTGATGATGCACAACTCTTCCTCGGTCTGCCTGAAGGATGCTTTTTCTTTCACAAATCCTACCCAGGCTGACAGTAATGTAAGTTCATGGAGGCTGGAGTTCCTGTGGATGGTTTCAGGTCACAGGATGCACAAATGTGCTGGAGCTCTAGACCATGAAAGTATGGGCTATACATTTTTCACTGCATCAGAAGATAACACTGTATCTTTTGATAGACTGTATCAGTCTGATTAATTACATGGTAGATCAAAAAAAGGGCTAATACACAACTTCTGTCTGTCTGTCAGGAAGCTGTTGATCTTTGGATCATGTATTCAGAATTATAACCATCTGACAGCAATTTACCTCACAGCTGTCCTGAATATGTTGGTTCAAAATTCATTTTGTTCTTCTAATAAATATGAGAAACCAAATTACAAAAGGACAGATAGTTGTCATGGTCTTACAGAAGACAGTAATATGTTAGAGTGGTCCATATATTATATACTTTATATAGAACAAAAGAGAACAGAAATTCCACATCATTATGTGATCAGAGGTGTAACTGAATTTAGAGCAGCATGAATCTTTCCCACTGCATGTAGTAACCAAAACTCTTGCTACTCATAGAACAGAATGTTCAATGATGTTACTTCAAATCTTGTAGTGCAATAGGTGTAGGGAATAGGATGTGCTTTGTTTCCAGGCAAAATCAGAAATACATCTCCCACATTTACCATATCCTGATAGAGTGAGAAACTCTGTAAAGTCCCTTGCCCATTTCCTTCTGCTTTGTCACCCCTGAGTAAACTTCCCAATTCTTGATGTTCATACTTCTATGTAAATATAAAAGTATATATAATGGCAATAATAGTTGCTGTTAAATTTCATCATGGGAACCCAGAAACCTTCACAGTCATCAGCTGATTAAAGGCTGCAGTCATAAGTGTGAAGCAGGTGTGGCTTGATTTACATATGCCTTTTGCATTTTGTTAAATAGACCAGTGACAGAACCAGAAGGAAAATTCAGGAGTCGAGACTCATTTTAAATTTTCTTTAAAAGTAATCCAATTTACATAATATATAAAGTAATTCAGCAGCTTGACCCTGAAGGTAGGAGCTCTGATCTCTTAATTATAACATGGAGTATTGTGCATATGTTAGTTAAAGTTTCCATATCTCATTTTCCTGGTTTGTCAAGTAGAGAAAATAATAATTACCCTCTTCATAGGGTTGTTAATCCTTTTTAAGGACTTTTAAGCACTATAAAAAGAAAAATACTCTGTGATAACATTCCTAGTAATTATACAGTTTGGCTGTCTGCAGCCCTGCGGGCTTGACTGGTTACCAGGGACTGTAATAAGGGTTTCAGACACATCTTGATGAGATGTTATTACTCAGGTCACGTCTCTAGCCTGTTGCTGTGTTATGAGAACTGCTGCCTTCACCACTGACAGTTGCACAACTTCCTTCTGGCTTCTAAAATTGTTGTTTCCAAGGAATTCCTTTCTTCTGGTAACTGGTAATGATTTCACAGGCAACAGATCCTGATGCTGGACTGTTTCATCTCTTCCTTTTTCCTTCCAGAGCTTTTATTTATAAAGTCTTCTTTGAATTTAACAGTGTGGGTGCTTGTTGGGAGCAACTGAAACCCAGGAAGTCATTCATTGCTCAGTTCTTCCCAAACAAAAGAAGGAAGAAACATCTGTGGGCTGGAAGAAGAAAATGGGAGCTAAGGCCAGCGCCGCTCTGGCCACGATGAGAGCAAATAGGACAACAGCTGGGGTTATAGGGAAAATATCACATCGATTTGGTAACAGTTTTATTCCCTACATCAAAAAACATCAAAGATCAGTCTCTTCAAAAAAAGGAGAAAAATCTCACTCAGGTTCACTTGTTCCCATTAGCTCGCCCCTCTCACTCACACACAATGTATACTCCTGATCCCAGTAAAACATGTGATGAAATAAAGACTAACATTTGCATTCTTTGAAAGCAGTAATGGTGAAGAAAAACTGTAAGCAAAGATGGCTTGGGAACACGGAAGCCAGTTGGGTAAAACAAGACTTGATCTCTTCTTCTAGACTCCAGGTAACGAAAACTGATTTTTCATGTTGTACCCAGAAAGACTTTATCCTGAGTGGGGTCATGCCCAGCGGATGGGTTGAGAGTATTTAATCTAATTATTTAATCTAACTTAATCTAATTATCAATCACCAGTCTACAGCTGTTAATCAATCATCAATTTGCTATTTATTGGTTCAACAAACAATACTCAATTTTTAATTAGCTACACTGGTAAATGTTGGTTTCTCTGAGTGGGGCGCTCTCAGCGTTTTGGGACCTTGAGAAGTACCTTACAAAGTGTGGGAAAACACGGAGGGGGGAGTAGTGTGCAGGTACCCTGTGATCCCCCCACCTCCAGCTGCCCGGTGGGATGGTGCAGGACGCAGTTGGGAGGGAAATAGTGTCCCAAACTGGATGAACAGGATGGAGAGGAGTGGGGACCAGGCGTGAACGGCTGGGGAGCAACTGAGTGAGAAGAGCGAAAGAAGGGGGGAAGTTTTATGCAGGAAGGCATGGAAATGGGAGCGGGTTTTGTCTGGTATGGCTAAACTGGAGACAGGAGGATTTCTAAGACCAGGCGGGAATGAACAGCCCTAACCGAGCCCGCTGCTCCCCTGCTGCGCGCCCCGCACACCCAGCGCAGCCGGAGCAGGAGCTGCTCCGTCCCTGCTCCGCCGCTACTCCGTCCCTGCTCCGCCGCTACTCCGTCCCTGCTCCGTCCCTACTCCGTCCCTGCTCAGTCCCTGATCCACCGCTACTCCAAGCGCAGTCTGCAGGTGGTGCAATTGCCTCGAGAAACGCTTCAGATCGTTTGGGCGACTTTTCAGTGTAGGTTAATCACATTCACGGAAACTTTCACCGATAACTGCTGTTTTGATGGCAGAATAGATAACAGGGCTACCCTAATCTTTATTTCATTCTAAGCGCTTCCTAATCTCTTGATAAGAGTGGTAAACCCTTAGTTCATAGCACTCAGACCTAAGCCATCATTCCTAGAGACGGTGATGCAATTGCTGGTGTTTCCCTTTATCTCATCTATATTTTAATTAACGATTTCAGACCCTGCAGCTAGACTTAATAATCAGTACAGACGTCTCATCTTGTAGATAATGATCAAGTCAATTCAGCCGTAGGGATGCAAATAAAATCTGCACATGGATTTATGCAATATGTTACGCAAGCAGCAGAAAGAGGCAAAAATAGTTAAAGAAAAAAAAAATCATGTTACACAATGTTCTTTCCCTTTGTTTTAATGTTCTACTGTATGAAATAAAGTCAGTAAGTACATTTATTTCATTGCTCTGGCATTTTATAGCTGCTTCTACAGAATACCAGGAGCTTTTAGACCTCCTATTATGTTCCACCGCATATTATGTTCCACTGATGTCATCTATCTGGACTTGTGCAAAGCTTTTGACAGTGTTCTGCACGACATCTTTGTCTCTAAATTAGAGAGATGTGGGTTTGATGGATGGAACACTCAGTGGATGAGGAATTGGCTGGATGGTCGCACTCAAAGAGTTGTGGTCAATGGCTCGATGTCCAAGTGGAGAGCAGTGACGAGTGATGTTCCTCAGGGGTCAGCGTTGGGACTGGTGCTGTTTAACATCTTTGTCAGTGACATGGACAGTGGGATTGAGTGCACCCTCAGTGAGTTCGCTGATGACACCAAGCTGTGTGCTGTGGTTGGTACTCTAGAGGGAAGGGATGTGCCATCCAGAGGCACCTGGGCAGGCTGGAGAGGTGGGCCCATGTGAACCTCATAAAGTTCAGCAAGGCCAAGTACAAGGTCCTGCCTATGCATTGAGGCAATCCCAAGCACAAATACAGGCTGGGCAATGAGTGGATTGAGAGCATCCCTGTGGAGAAGGACTTGAGGGTATTAGTGGATGGAAAACTGACTATGAGCCACTGATGTGCACTCACAGCGCAGAAAGCCAACCATATCCTGGGCTGCATCAAGAGAAGTGTGGCCAGCAGGTCGAGGGAGGGGATTCTCCCTCTCTACTCCGCTCTCGTGAGACCCCCCCTGCAGTGCTGTGTCCAGCTCTGGGGGCACCAACATCAGAAGGACATGGAGCTGCTTGAGTGGGTCCAGAGAAGGCCACAAAGATGATCAGGGGGCTGGAGAACCTCCCTTATGAGGACAGGCTGAGAGAGTTGGGGTTGTTCAATCTGTAGAAGAGAAGGCTCCGGGGAGACCTTACAGCAGCCTTCCAGTACTTAAAGGGGCTACAGGAAAGGTGGGGAGGGACTCTTGATCAGGGAGGGTAGTGATAGGACAAGGGGTAATGGTTTTAAACTGAAAGAGGGTAGATTTAGATTAGATATAAGGAGGAAATTCTTTACTGTGACGGTGGAGAAACACTGGACCAGGTTCCCCAGAGAAGCTGTGGCTGCCCCCTCCCTGGCAGTGTTCAAGGCCAGGTTGGACGGGGCTTTGAGCAACCTGGTCTAGTGGAAGGTGTCCCTGCCCATGGCAGGGGGGGTGCAACTAGATGATCTTTAAGGTCCCTTCCAACCCAAACCATTCTGTGACTCTATGAGTCTATGATATAGCTCCATGGCCAAAATGTCAACAGCTATAGACTTGCAGTAAAGTTACATTATAAACAGTCTATGTTATTAATGACTATGGCAGAGTTGTCTTTCAGTAGCTGACCTGTTTGGATATCTTATGAGACGTTGCTAAACATTCTAGAGTGAAAGCCTCCTTCCTGGCACTTTGAAGTCCATAGGACTTTTGATGTTGACTTCATTAACAGTAGGATGAAGCCTTAATGTTGCCTATATATGGTATAAGGCTGTCTTTACTGAATCACTGTGGCTATGAGTGAGTCAATCAGCTATTTTGTGCATCATGTCCTCTCTCTCTGTAAGGTAATTCAACTAAATGTCATCCCAGGTGCAAGACAAGGAAATTCCTGAGATAGAAGAGCAACGAGTTCCTGGAGTGCAGTTAACTATCTTTTTCATTCTTCATGCCCCTTTGTACCAATCTTTTCCTATAAACATTGCTTGTTGTGAAAATGCATTCCCCAATGCTTGTAAAAAGATTAGAATCTGTACCATTGAAGAAGTGCAAGTGTTTATTGAAATGAAAATACGTGTTTTACAGATCTTGTAAAACGTGGTAGCAAAATATCATGTGGAATTCAACAAGTGAAACAATTCTTCCAGCCCAAAGAGTTGACTGTTCATGTAATGCAAAGCACTGCGTCACATCACAGGAGACTTGTGGATTCTCTTGTATGTAATGAAATCTGCAATGTGATGGGAGATGCTCTGCTAGGTAACATCCATTCAGTTATTCGGGATGGTAGGTCCTTCCTGAGCCAGAGGTCTCAGTGATGGTTTGGGGACTTAGTCTCCCAATCATGTGGACATGGCAGCAACGGTACCTTTGAGGTCTGAAGATTTATCAGTTCACAGACAGATTACAGGACACTCAGTTGTTGGACTTTGTAAACTTCTTTCACAGCAGAAGAGATGGTGGAATTGTTCGGAGTCATAGTCATTAATAAAACAGACTCTGCTTATAATTTAGCTGTGATTGCTTTGGTAATGTTGTAAATTTGCATGATTAGTCCATTATTACTCATCTGAGAAACATAACTAATGTGCAGCAATCTTCTCTAGCATTTAGTTTAAAAACAGCATAGAGAAATAGCATAGAAAAGAGTTTCTTTGATGTTCACATGGCACTGGCTCCCTAGGATAGAATGGTCTATAAAACCTGAATCTATATATCTGGTGCAGTCTTACCATATTAATTACCTTTTCCAGTGTAACAGTTTAGAGGTGTATACCAGCCTTTTACAATCCCTGGTTATACACATTCATAACCGTTCACCTTTTGGTAGCCTTTTGTCCATCACTTCACACATGCATTCAGGAACTAGTGCAGTGAAACAGCCCACTCATGCAAGCATTTTTGTTTCCTCTTTAAGGATAAGAATACTGAAGTGTTATATAGGCCAAGAATATCAGAAGTGGCTTGAGATTTTTGGGCAAAAAACTGAATGTTGGTGTCCACCATAAGCCACCTAAAGAGACCTGATTTCCCAAAACAGGTGAGATACGTGCTTTCTGAAAGCCAGGTGCTTCTAAAGGGTCTCTAACTAGACATCTAAAAAACTGAGTCACTGAAGCTACTTCTGGAAATCCTGACCAGTGTGCTTTGTCTGAAGTCACATAAGAAGTTAAAGGCAGGGAAAAATGGGTAAATGACTCTTGCTTTCAACTGACCTGTGAAGCCTCCTTTGCCTACTCATTAGATTTCTCAGTGGCTTTTGTCTAGTGTACCCTTTTTGCATCTTGTAATTGCTTACCAAGATACATCATCATCATCTTCCTGCTGGCTTGTCATTAACATTCCTTTTCTGTGCTGCCTCCCCCACAGGAGCAGACCAGCTGATACGCTGGCATGATAATGCTGTTACACCAATTACCTATTTATTTTCTTATTTTTCCTCTCTTTATCCTTCTGTCGTGTTTCACATTACTCTTGCACATGAAACTCTTTGATACAGGAACCATTTTTTTTGATTGTACAGCATCTAGAATAATGACATCTGAGTTTATAAACGTTTATGACATCTTTGACATCTAAGTTTACAAGTTTATGACATCTTTGGGGTTCACTACACTAATACTACTACTAAAGAATTACAGGATTTGCTTGTCATCCATGTTGATTTTTCAATTTAAAGTCAACTCCGTATGTTGTGAAACAGAGTTCAAGAACCTTATGCTTTATGCCTTGTGCTTGAACATATTAGGGTGGGATGGCTGCTGAAAAGTTATTTCCAAGTTTGAGTCAGAACTATCAAACCTGTGTATTAGGTAGGACTAAAGCAACTCTACTTACTCCAGAGGACAAAATTTAGCAAATTTTCCCCATACTAACTTTCTATTGCTTTTTACCTGAGAATGCTCTCACATGTCAGAATTGCAAAAGCATTTTGTGTATGAGGCTATGGAGCTGCCTCGGTGAGATTTATAGTCAAGGATTTTCCATGGACTGTATGCAATGCTCATCCTTACTGTAGACTGGAAGGATGAAGAAGCTGCCTATGTCTAGAACATATTTCATCACAGTAACTAAACATATAAAATGTGTTTCTTCTCACTGATACATTTAATATTTATGAAATTATCAGTTTGTTTAGCCGTGTAATAAACAGAAAGTAAAAATTCCTGATACACTTCCAACTGCTCCAATTTCTGGGCCCAGCTGGAAAGCCATCCCTTCCCACACTTTTCACAGCTACTGTCCCTGCTCAATGCTGTACTTTGCAGACCCTGTCCTTCCTTAAAGCCTGGTTTAATACCCAACACATTCCGTAGCTTTTTGTTATTATTTAATGAAAGTCCTGAGTGAGCAAATGATAGTCACAAACCCCTGAGGAATTCAGTTTTATTAAGCAATTTTCTCAGTCTTAGAAGAATTATATAGCACACATTAATTAGCCCTTACAACAACCACTTTCAAGAGTAGGGACAATGAATGTATTATTGTCCTCACAACAAAGCAGAGAAGTTAAAACTTATTTAAATCAGACGTAGTAGCTTCTGGTCTTGTTCTCATAGGTATTACTGATGAAGCACATTCATGTGAATGACTGAAGTGCCTGTTTGATCTTTTTGCAAAGAAAATTACTTTGGAAAGGATTGTGACCAAGAGTGCTCATGATTTTGTGAGTACATTGACCTGGACCAGCGGGTTAAGTGAGGCACACCAAGCCACAAGTGCTGGGCACTGAAGCGTCTCATCAGCGTATGTGCTGATGTCATTATGGTGTAAAGATGTGCAGTAGCTTCTGTGATTTCCATTGCGTCCTCATTCAGGTCCAAATTCAGCACAGAAAAATGAGCCTGTCTTTTATTTTAAGCACGCAGATAGTTTCAATGCTTTATTTTTACTTCTGATTTTTTTCTGGTTGAGCTTGAGTGACTGGTTGCTAAGTTTGACATCTAGATTTTTTTATGTTCTTTACATCTTTCCTGGAACAGCTTCAGGCCTTTTTTTTTTTTTTTTTTTTTTAATATCAAAATACCTGCACAAAGGTATATAGGTGGGTTTTTAAAATTCTTTTCTTATGTGCTATTTTTCCCCATAAGATAAGTGTGTACTTTGTCAGTATTTCTTCCAGCATTCCTCCTGCAAATGCTTTTTTAATATATCCAGCTTAGTACTGATGTCTTTTCAGTCACTCTTGTGCTTCTATCTTCATGATATCTCCAATTAAAATTAATTATCTTCATAACACCCTTGTGAATTCAAGTGGTGTTTTTATGTTCGATGTACAGCTAGGGTTTTTAATCTGGAGATATTAAGTGTCAGATGACCATCATTTTGGTTTAATGATTTGGAACATTTAAAAATATTTTTTTAGCATAAGTGAGCACAGTGTTCTGCATGTTCAAATTCTCTATTGTCTTTAATCAGGATGTTTTTATTTCTCCTTTCTGGAATAATTTTCCCCATCAGTAGACATTTTACAATTTTGTCAGCTTCTAAGGTAGGGACCCTACTAATTATACCATTATTAACTACCCAGCACTTGTACATTTCTTCTTATATTGAGGAGGAATATTCACCCAAAGCATTCAATAACACAAGCAAAACCACTATGTTGTCATACAATTAAAGACTGAATTGTAATGCATTTGCATGCATGCGCTTAATTTAATTAATTAATTTTCATTTATGTATCCCAGCTTTTGAGGCCTGGACTTCATAACCTTTGTATTTTTCTAAGTAATTTAAAAAATAATTTTGTCATTATTAAAAAGAAGTATTCTGTCACTTAGATTTTATTCCTAGATTGCCTCATGGTGAAGTTTATTTATATAACTGTGTATACCAAATACCACAGAAGAGGCCTTTAATGTTCATGGCCAGAAACATATAGACTCATGACTTCTGGGCTTGTTGATTGCTTGCTTCCTGATTTTGGAAGAGGAGATACTCCAGTGGTTGTAGACTCTTCAGCCTATTGGAATCTAATGACCTTTTCCAGCCCCAGACCTGAAGTCAGCAATGCGGCCCATGTTGATGCCAGCCAGATTTCTGCTGAAGACAGCCACAAACTGAAGTCCTTGGTCTTTGCTGCCCAAAACTGTAATTTTAACACCAATCCTAAACTATCTTATCAAGTCCCTTCAGCCACCATGCAAAGTCTGTTGTATCAACTCTACTTAACATTGGGATCTAGGGCTGGCAGGAACCAGTAAGATTAAATTTAGGACTAACTTCAATTGTTTTTTGGATCACATGAGCGGTTATAATTCATGATGGGACAAAAACATGTCCTGGAGTTAAGGAAGGATTTGCTCTGCTGTTGGATTTATTCTTCTCTTGGCACCAGCCCTAAATTTAGCAAGGGCTTCTTCTCAGTCCAGTACTGATCTTTCTTCATCAGGCCCTGCCAGCCTAAACTTTTCCCCAACAAAAATCTTAGAATTAGTCTTAACATCCAAACTTCTGTAAGATGAAGACCTAAAATGAGATAGGGATATCATACTGGCACAAGCCCCAAGATTACCTTAGTAAAGCCTTCTACATCCACCCTTAACTCTACATCATAGCCCTTGCCAACCTGACTCTTAAACCCTTGTCTTATCCTGACTGTGACTCTTGTCAGTCCAACTCTTGATCTAGTTATGTGGCTGAAATCATGGTCTTAAGCTGAGAGGAATTCATTATAGAGCCAGCACAATAATAGCAGATTTTATTTGTTCACATGGAGCAGTTACATTCAGTAATACTGCTTCAAGGCCCAGCTAGATAAATCAATGTATTTATATCATTACATTGTTGTACCTGAGTAACTGAGTGTTCCTGAACACTGGGGGACGTGAGGACATAGAGCTAGCCAGTTTGGGGAGAACAGTTCCAGGTTTAGCCATTACCCAGAATATACAGATAGCAGGAGGTTCCCATTATGGCCTGTGTGTAATGACAACAGCTGGCAGCTGGTGAAACTCCAGCTGAGAGCCTTTCTATCTGAAAAATTCAAAATGAACAGCTTTAGAATCAGAGTGGGTCTTATTTCCACTGTCAGAAAAAGCGCTGTTTAATGTGCAAGGGCAGTGTTTATTTTTGTGTATGACACACATAGATACTTTGCTATACAGCTCAGATACTCTTTTTCATAATAGCACTTATTTTGAGCTGGCAGTGGGAGAACTCATTAGAAGATAAGTAAAGTTGCATCATTTTTCTCAAGAGTGAAATGTGTCAGATTTATTCCTTCTGGTAATCCATATCCTTCATCAAAAAGAGACACAACTAAAAATTTTAAACAGATACTGGAAAATCAGTTCTCATTCTTCCTAACTAGAAGTGACATTCACATGAATCCACATTTCTTGGGGACCAAAGAATGACATGCAGGATGTTACAGAAAACAGGAGCAGGTTAAAAAGAAAATGCAAGCTCTTTGTCCTCCAACAAAATGAAAAACAGTGTGACAGGGATTGATTATTTTTTTTAAGAGAGACAATGAAGGGGAAAAATTACTCTCGGTATGATACTGAAATATTGCATTCCCCCAAGAAATCAGGCCTTGTTATGTGAACTTCCTATTGTGAACTTCCCCTGAATCTTCCCCTGAATTGTATTTCACATATAACCAAAGATACTGGGAAAAAAACCACAACTTTTTTTCTACTACCAGTGAGTGGTATCAGACTAAAAGCAATGAACTATTTCTGAAGTATCTCCTTACCTGATCTCTGGTGGATCAGAAGAGCTATCACGGGATTCTTCCTTCATGGAGAACCTTTTTGAGGTGCTTAGCTAATGCCTCCTGCCAGTAGGAGATGCTTCCCCTGTGGATATAGGGCACAGCAGAACACTCCTACGTTTCAGGTGTGCTGGGAGATCATAAAGGATCTGGATCATAAGGATCATAAAGGAGGTCCTGTTGGTGCCTCCTGGTGCAATATTGCACTAAGCACACCTCAGATGGATCGAGATCCTTAGCCTTTTCTTTTGTGGCAGCTTAGGAAAAGAAACATTAAATAGAATGGCAAAAATACGTAGTTTAGATTAAACAGGATTCTGAGTGCTGGGGAGAATTGTGGAGGAACCCTGCTCTTTGAGATGAATAGGCTACGCAATGGCCAAAGAAATTTTCAGGTCATCACAGGGAAAGGAATAATTCAAACTATTAATTTATCCCATTAGTTCCTATAGTCATTGTCATCACTTACTAATTAACTCCAGATGAAACCCTAGGTTGACTGTGGAAAATGCTATCTCAGTGTGGAGCACCAGCCAGTAAAATTACCTGAATCCTTTTTTTATACCTTCTGGCTGTATAAAAAAACCTGGAAAATACAGTGCCACAGTCATGGGAATGGTTTCAACTGGCATGTTCTCTGTAGTTTTACCCATTTCTAAAGAATTCAAGTTATGAAGAGAATTATAAAGCAAGCAATGGAAATGATTAGTCATGGGGATGGAGTGCATGGGCAAATAGCACAGAGCAGGTGACATGCCAAATTACCACAGTGATGTGTTCTTAGGTTCATGTGCTTACACCTGCCTCAAGATTTCACTGAGGCCAATAGTGCAGCAGGAGTCAGTGCTCAGAATCCACAATGCTGAAAACAAATGCCATGATAATAGATGTGATAGGGTTTTTTTCAGAGATACACAAATACTTTAGGGCATGAAAGAAGTACCTAGCAGTGGAAATCTCGCTTATGGGGAAGTTATTTTTTAATTTTCCATCTGATGGTTTGCTGCACCTTCCTCAGAAGTATTTAACAGTGAGCGTTGCTAGAGAACTTGGTGGGAAATTCATATGATCTGGTCAGGACATTCCCATATAACTATATGTATGACTCCTTTGATTTAGATATTATTGAAACAAATAAACTGTTCCCTTGCATATCTATTTCCAGGATAGGACCTGACTGCTGTTGAGTACCATCCTGTTATTTGCAATGTGAAACAAGTAGTCATAGACTAACATGCTTGACTGAACTTCCTCATATTAACACTACTAACTAAGAGCTGGGCTTCTGCTTTACAATGTCTTGTTAATCTTCACAGAAAATTGTCTTGGAGGATGAGAGGTGTAGGCGGAGTGAGTGATATGAGGAAGGGACATAGACAGTTTTGTGTACAAAACACTCCTCCTACGCAAATGGTACTCTGGGGGTGGCTGCTATCTTTAGTCTCAAGTTTAAAAGCCACAGTCCAAAAATAAAAGTGTCACAAGTGTGACTACAAATAATAGAAGTGTGGCCAACAGGTCAAATCTGGGCTCTTGCTTTTTTTTTTTTTTTTTTTTGAAAGGTGGATGTGTGTGGGCTGTGAAGATGGTTTGAGCGAGTCACTTTTGAGAATGAAGAACAGTATGGGAAACAAGTGAAAAATGTTTTAGGTGTTGATAATTTCCTTTTTCATAATAACAATTGAATGGAATATATTAGTAAAGCTCACATACTGTACACCCACATTTTATATTTTTTAGAGAGTATGTTGAGAGCTTAATCCAAGATGCCATAGGAGGCTCTAGTGCTTCTTTTGACTTAATCACTTGTTTAAAAATGTGGTTTAGCACGGCATGTATTTTTATAGAGGACTATATATTTTATAGAAGGACTATTTATGACAAAAAGTGAATACACAGTAAAATAAGGAGTGAAATTATAATCTGCTCTTTACCCTGTGTTCATTCCCCATGAGGACACTTACACCCTTACATAGAAAGTGAAGTAGCCAGTTCTCTCTGAACTTGTCCTTGCTTACTCCACCATCATTTCCATGTGTTTAAGTCCCTCCAAAAGTACTAAATGTCTCACCTGTATGCGAAGATGTGAGATGAGGCTCTGTTTGGCCTCAGACTGTGTAACCTTGGGACCTTAGTCTAAGATCAATTTAGGCACCCAGGCACCTTTAAATCTAGTGGGGCTTCAGAGGGAAATTTCAGAAAGTGGAACCAGTGTTGTTAACAGTGAACTGAACCAAACCCAAACCTGACCTGCAAAGCAGCTTCAATAACCTTTTTTTTATCCTCTAACTGACATTGAACCATTAATTTTATGTTTCTGTTGATTCCTAGTAGGAAATGAAAGCCCTCTCAGGGCAACATCTCAGCAAAGGCTTGTGTTTTCCAGCAGGGACCTGTTCATCCTAGGGATGGCTGGCACTCTCGGGTCCAGCAAAGCTGCTATGTTGCTGCGTGTTCCTACCTTCTGCCCCCATCTTTCTCTCCCTGTATGACTCACCCCATGTGCAGCAGATGTTCCTGCAGCGCGATGCTGTGCTGCTCCGCAGCCCTCGGCAGCAATCTTTCTGGCGCGGGGGATTTTTGCACTTGCCTAGAATGAGCTCCAGCTGTACAGTTCCTGGCAGGAGGAGGCTGACTTTCATGTCGCGGGGGTGAACAGCTGACAGCTACTGCCAGCACTGCCCCTAAAGCCTGCCAGAACCCTCAGCCTCAATTTCCCACTATCAGTCCCATTTCATGACCCTGCATATGGCTGTGGGATTATGCTTGTGTAGTCTTCCACCTATATCTGTGTGTATGTGCTCTTATACTGCTATATTATTGGCATGCAGACACACATCTACTAGGTGCGGATGGGCATGGCAGAGAACCACAGCTTGTCTCCTTCAGCTCCAAAGAGAAGGTGGAGAGAAGAGGAAATGCTGTACTAAGACAATCATAGAATGGTTTCGGTTGGAAGGGACCTTCAAAGATCATCTAGTCCAACTCAAATGTCTAGTGTCTGAGCTGAAGATAGGTTTCAGAGACATCTTATCACAGGACTTCCCATTTTTAGGACTTTATGTGTTTTTTCTGGGAAGCAGTTCAAGACCACCAAATAATTAGGGATTGTTCTTGGCCTCAACTGGAACTGAAACTGAAATAAGACCAAAAGGTGCTGGTCTGAGTCTCTGGTTATAAGCATTCTTGTCTAGAGAAAAATAAGTTGGGAGGAAAGAGGGTTAAAATAAACTTGAATTAATAAGGGAAGAATATAATTTAGATTCTGCTGACTCTCAAGAACTGTTCTGATGTTTGTTTTGTTTGGCCTTTCTATCTGCATCATGATATGAAACCCTACAGCTTGAGTTTCAGTGATTTCCCTTTGAAACAAGATAGTGTTTCAACTCTCCAAAGACTGAAGGCTGAACTCCTATCACAGCTGTGATGGTGGAAATGCAGAATAACTCCAATGACCTCAGTCTATGTTGCTCTAAATAATTTTATGAGGTATGTCTTTAGCTAGTCCTTCCTGTCACTCTTATATGTGAGGGGGTTTTATGTGGGTTGGTTTTTTTTTTTCCTTTTGCAAATTTTTCTAATGATGGCATTGCCTTCTAAAAAGCATTGGATTGACACTCTGGACATCAAAGCCTCTGCCAACAGAGCATATACTGAAATACTGCCCAGCCTGTGTTCTTGAAGCATAACCTGAAAGGATCTTTTGTTAAGAGATGAGGATAATTCAGTCTCTAAAGCCACTGAAGCCCTGGCCCTAAGCAGCTAGAACAAAGATCAGTTTGTCTCCAGACTCCTTCACCTTTCTTCTTTTTTCTACTCACTGTTGAAAAAATTTCCCAATGTCTTATTCTTTTAGATAGTTTGACAATAGACTGAGTAAATTTCCCCTATCTCATGGTCATAATTCTGGTCATTTCAGGAAAGGTTGCAGTTCATTCAGTCTGGTTTCTTTGGACAACTGACCTGCATGGTCAATATGTGACTCTTACATCCTGTAAATGATATGACATTTCATACCTGGTCACCAGATGGGTTAGTCATGCCTGGGCACCAACATTTAGTTCTGAATTATTCTCTCCCACTGCTTTTCCTCATACTTTTACTTAGATTTTCTGTCTTTTGATTTCCAAGGGGTGTTCATTTGTGGGTTACAGGTCCTACAGGATTTGAGCTGGCTGTGTCAGCTCAAAGGTCTGAAGATGTTCTCAGCACACTGCTGGTGTCACCAGATAGCACACATAGGTCGGGGCAGCAGCTCTCTGCCATGGGAGTTCATTTCACTGACAGCTACAGTGGATGTGAACGGTAGTAGTGATAGAAATATTTATTGGTTTCTGTCAAGGCAGATGCTTCTATGCAGAGGACATGCACTTTTCTTGGTATAGCAGCTAAGTTATCTCCAGTCTTATCAGAAAACACAGATTTACAACTGCTTATCTCAGAGGTGAGGGAATGTCCTGGCCTTGATGCATCTTATTTTGTGGTATTTTCAACAGACAGAAAGCTTTCAAAAGTTCCAAGGGCTAAACCATTTCTTCTTGATAGAAATATCACATTGTGCTTTCTCTGTGATGTTATCTTCTGGGCGATATCACAGATCCCTGCATGCAGAGGGTTCTTACAAAATCCCTCAAAGACAGATTTTGAGGATTGGTTTCCTCTAAACATTATCACTGCAGAACAGCAGATTATCATTTGGTCTGGTCTCAGTATAAAAGCCAATAATTAGCATATACTTTAATTCCATTTATATATTTGTATTGTTTCTTAAGTTATACATAGGTATAAAATCTAAGTTTCAGTGTATGAAGCTAGTTCATAAACCTTAGGCAAGTGTAAGTACAGAATTAGTTATGGAAGTGGTGGTGTATAGTGCTGGGCAAGGGATAAGAGTGGGGAGTCTTTAACTGCTGTGTTGAAAGAGGTGGGCTTAGCCCCACTTCCACTCCCTTCCCTGCATGTCCTGCCACCAGATGGGGAAACCTGACTTCACACTGTCAGGGCTGCTGGCAGGAGATGGCACCTCTCTGCCAAAGTCACACTCCCACCTCCAGAGCAATGCTACTGACAGGCTTGTAGAAAGCACATCAAAATTCCTTTCAAAACGGATGAGAAGTGGAGAACTTTTGCAGAGATAAATTGCATGGGAAGGGAATTCTTGTAAGTGTCTGGGGAAGAGACCGATTGTAACAGATACCATCATTTGTGGGTCTCTCCAAGGAATGTATCCTCCAGTATGAAATGTAAAGGACAGCAGAGTGCCCAAACATGGAGGTCAAGGAAGACAGACAAGCAATTGAGAGGATATAGGAAGAGACTTTTCTTGTTGATTAAGCATTTTTTCTGTTTCTTCACAAATATTTTATCAACATTTTTTTATTTTGTTGTCTGACTTGAATGTTCTAAGCATATATTTTTACTTCCTATTTCTTTATATCTCTCTGGAGACAAAAGTGGTTTCAAAGTAGCTGCCTAATCTTAATTTTCGTTCTGAAAATGTGGCGATCCTTAATACTGGAACACCCCAAGCAAGTTTTCAGCTTCTCTTATGCTGGTCTGAAATACCCAGAGGATAAGAGAAGGTTGTCTACAGGAACTGCACAGGCCAGTTTGAAAGCTGGTGCTGTGGAGGTCAGCAGAAGCAGCAGCATCTCCCAGTGGCTAATGGCAATGAGGAAGCTTTCTGGCATGTGGCAAGGTGAGGAGGAACCTCACCTTAACCCCAGGTGTCCCCGTGAAGCAGTTTCCAGCTTTGAGGGACAGTCTGTGTGACATCACAAGTTTGGAAACCTCAGGAGGCATTTGCTGAGGTCAGCCTGAGGCAAAGGATTGCCCAATGCCAGATTGTAGGGAGACATTTTTACTGTCAGGCTCAGCACCTCTCTGATGGTGAGCAGGAGGCAAAGAACGCACTCCCAGAGCTGTGAACTGCTCACGTTAGCTGATAGGCATGTGTCCTGAAAAACGCCTGACCTTGGGCACTGCAGTCAGTATTACTGGGACACAACTTCTTCCATGTAGGATATAGAACCACTGGCCTCCACTGAAATCAGGCACCTAGAAGCTTTCATTCCAATATTTTCTTTTCTAGTAGTGCTGGTGGCAGTGTTCCCATTGACACTGTGGGAAATCCAGGCTCAAGTCATTCTTTTGTGTCTGGGATGATGCAAACCCCTGCTGTATAGATGCTCATGAGAGGAGACTCTGGGAACAGGAACCAGACACCTGGACTACAGTTTCTGCCCATGGGACTTTCCACACACTTAATGTATGACACTGCATGTAAAATGTGCCATCCTCCTGCAGCAGGAACCCAAGCCTCCACACTCTATTCCCTCCAATAAAAGGGTTTATCTTATAGTCACTCTATACCTTGTAGAGAGACTTGATGTGCAGCAGTAAATGTGTGCCTTTGTGGTGCTACAGATTTTCAAGTAGCGCTCTCAGAGCTGGCTCTCGGAGAGCAAGCTGAGTAACAAAACCTTACGAAGAATTGTAGAGCTCTGTGCCAGCTGATTTAGCCTGTCTATTAGCTGGACGAATTAGCAATTGCTGGAGAGCAATACTAATGCAGTCACTCAGCTTCTGCTTTCTGAGCCAGTTTGTTCAGAGCCAGCTCTGGCATTTCTACATAGTAGCACATTGTCTGTGAAAATATATTCTCCATGCTGCAAATCATATCAATTCATAGCACCCTTACTCTTTGCATATGCCATTGCTAACTCATATCTTTGTATGTCCTGGGGACCCCTTGTATAGGATCTACAAGTGAAAAAGGCACGATTTTCCCCATGTTATTTACTGGTAGAGTTAGTATTTCCTACTCTAGATGATCTATATTACATGTATTTTTAAATCACTTTTAACAAGAAAATTCCTTAATGCTGCTGTGAAATGGCTTCTATTTTGCAATAAAAGCATAAAAGATTGTTTTATGCATTACTTCTAATGTAGGTTTATGCATTATTTCTAATGTGGCTGTCAGTGTTGGCAAACATATGTTCCAGTGAAAAGATTAAACAGTCTACACAGCAGTGTACAAAGTAGACTAAAAAGTAGACTAAAAGAAAGATATTTCTAAGTGGGTTATCTTCACATGGATATAAAACATAGAGGGAAGAAAATTAAATACTGTTCATCAAAGCTATGATCAATTATGTAAGGGTTGAACAAGGATGACTACTTATGAATAATTCTCCTTCTTTTGACTTCTAGCTGTCCTTTAGAAACAAAATGCAATTTAAAAACAGAGCACTGGAGTGAAAATGCATAGGAAAGTCTGGGGAAAAGAAAAAAGTATACCAAATTGTGCTAAAATCTATATGAAAAACCATAACGAATGTCGGTGAACCTGAAGCCTAAAGGAGCTGAGGTGGAGGAAGTGAATCTGTACCACAGTCCTCAGAGAAGAGGCAGCAGATGTCCGTCTGCCACCTGAGAGAAAAGATGCCTTTGCAGGAAATAGGGGATGTGTTCTTTTGACTGTTTACTCGCCAGTGGTGCAGTGCCCTCACCAGAAGTGGGGATGCTGTATGACTCTGCCGACTAGCAGACTGTTCACCAGATGGAAGCGTTACAGTCAGCTATGGTGGTAAGAAGGACATGTTGGTGCCGAAGCCTCGTTTCCATGACACCTGGTTTAGAGAAATCTCTAGGAATTGGTAGCAAATTGCCTGAGAGATGATCACAAATTTAGATTTAGACAAGGAAATTCTCAGAGAAATTTCTCAAGGCTTCAGGTGCCGCGCAATGCGTAACAAATATTGGAGGGCAGATAAGAAAACATGTTCTAGAGAAGTTACACTGAGTTTTCAATCATATCTGTAATTCTGTGCAAATGTTCCTGTAAATGTCAGCACTCAGGCAGGTGGGTAAGCAATAACTTGTATTTGTTTCAATGATAACTGGTGCTAATGAAGGGTGTAGCATATTTTGTGCTTACCTGAGGCTACCTTACCAGAAAGGCAACTGCTCTTAATATCCTGACATGAACAGAAGGAAAATTTCCTTCTTTAGCTAGTTTGTTCTACTCTGTATGTATTAGTGGTCCATACCACTAATATAAATATCTCAGCCTCATCTTTATTTAGGACTCCATCTTTGTGTCATCTGCAGATTTATCCATGGTTATTTTCTTTTTACTTCCATGTCAATGATGGAAATATTCAGTAGTGTTAGTCCAGCATAAAACCCTGCTAGAAACACACCATTCAATGATGATCCCCACTGAGAACATATTGAAATCTTTCAGCAAGTTCCGAATCTGTGCAATGTTTGGATTATTTGTCTTTTATAATACCACATTTATATCAGGATGTCAAGGTTGAAACACTGAATACATACCTATGCTTTTATTGAATTCTTTATCTGTTTTTCCACTATTTTACATAAGATTGATAAATTTAAATCTTTTCTTGCACAGATCTTCCCCACGATGCATTTGCTTATTTTTAATGTTGGCACAACAGTCGCACTCTTCCAGTCTTTTGGAATTTCACTCTAGCTGCATTTAATATTGTTAATGCCAAAATATATCAAGAAATATCAGTAGGCCAGAGGTACTCCATAGCCTGCTTTTATACAATTCCTGGGTGCAAATAACGCAGGTTGGTTTATGTAACAGTATTTATCCCAAGAGATACATTTTACCATCATCTGACTTATTTGCTAATTTGACTGCAGTTCATCATCCTCATGTGATGTGGGTACATCATATCCCTTCCTCCAAATATAAACTAAAACCTCTAAGTACTTCTGCATTTTCTAAGTTGTTACTGACAGTTTTATCATTTCCTTTGACTAATGGGCCTTCTACAATAGCTAGGATTTATTTTCTTCCTAATGCATTTATAAAATTTCTTCTTGCTATCCTAACTTCACTCACAACTTCTTCATAATTTTTGCTCTGTTAACAGTTTTCTGCCATACTATAGCAGTTGCCTATCCCATGGCAACCTGTTACGACAACCTGTCTCTGGCAGGCTATAAAACAATCCTCTTACGAATGTGCTTCCTGAAGAAAAGGCTGCTCACACATAGCAGGACCTGAGTCATCTGCAAACTAGAAGACACGGGAGCTCGGTAATTGTTTGCTGAGACCATCCATACCTGTATGTAAGGTTTGAGCGGTGGGGGAAAAACATTTCTGTGATAAACAGTGCCTGCTCGAGTTCAAGGAATTTAGTATGTTATGTATTCATGTGAGCGAGCTGTTTGTAGGTGCTGCTGGGTGTACTGGCTGATCCCATGACACGCTGAAGACATCTTCAGCAAGGACGTAACCAAGTCTTTGATCTTCCAGAAAGCCTTGAGGTCAGGATGTGGATTTGCATGAACCTGCCAGACCCTGAGAACATGACCTTCATCTCAGTCTCTCTGACCACTGTGGCAGTGGAGGATGCAGTGGCCTTTTGCACAGACCACAGTGATAAAAAAAAAAAAAAAAAAAAAAAGGAAAGGAATTAGTACATCATACCTTCAGCACAGTAGCAGGATATAGGCTCAGTGTGGTTCTTGTACATCAACTCTATTGATTTGTAGTAGAGTGGAAAGGAGAGAGAGCACACAGACATATGGAACTTCTTGCCTAAACATGAGCACTGAGTGCCATTTGAGGCGCTCTGAGCTGTGGGGTGTCCTGGTTTAACCAGGATAGGGTTAAGTTTCCCCAGCAGTGGGGGGGGGAAGCTCTAGCCGGGTTATTCAGATACCATGCGGATGTCACATCCTGGCAGGTCACATTCTCCTGGCGCGGAGCGCGGTGCACTCGTGGTTTTGTACATCGTGCTTCAAACTGCTGTATTTGGTAGCTATTTTGCTCTGTTCATTGCTATCACTATTACTGTTATTGTTATTGTTGTTGTTGGTTGTGTTGCTATTGCACTGTTGTATTAAACCTTTCCTTATTTCAGTCTTGGGGCTTTGTATTTCACTCCCTTTGTGGGGGAGGGGCAGCGGCCACGTGGTCTCAGACCCCGGCAGGGGCTAAACCATCACATGGGGCCATGTCTTCAGCTGCAACTCCAAGGACATGGATGCCCTGTAGCTATGTTATAACTGGCAGCTCTATGTGAAGATTCAGGATACCTTAAGGCATCTCAAATGGCATAAAATGCAAATATTTAAGAATCTGAATTAAGCCCATTGAGTGGGAGTCAGATTAGTACACCTTAATTGAGGTAGCTAAGTGGATGTATCTTATTTGCAAATAAAGCTTCCTCCATAACCAAGGAAATCCACTCTAGTAATTTGATGAAGCATAGGGAGATGCGTTTGGATAAGCTGAGTAGCTCTTTGGAAATATTGATGAGTGATAGGACATTATCAACAGAGGCACATCATGTCTAGTCAGATGCCTTGGGTATCTCACCTGGCCCCTGGCTGGTGCTCCCGGGGTGCAGGCCCTGTGTCATAGCTACCCTCGCTGTGCAAATGTCACGGACACTGTAGGGCATCTTAAATAACATTAGCCATTTATATGTGAGCAACAGGAAAGCTATAATTAAGGCCCAGAACTTCACTGGCTGCAAAGGAAAATTACCCAGCTAGCTCACATATGAATGTTTAAATTCTGAATCTTAATCTGCAGCTGAATCTCACCCGCTGTGTTTGATATAGGACTCACATAGGTTAAAATAATTGTTATTTCTAAGCCTAACATTGTGCTTAGTTTGGCTCAAAACCTAACATTTCTAGATTGCTTGTCAAAATGTAACTGCTGTGGGAAATACTTCGTGTGGTTTATTTTTAACCTATGTGGGATATGTCATAGGCTAAGATGCTCTATTTGTAGAAGCAGAATTTACCAGCAGTTTTCTGCCCTTTGCGCCACTGAGACCTGCAGTCTCTCAAGTCATTTATGCACAGTAGTGAGGACAGGTTGAGGAGAGCATTAGTATAGCTAGCAGTGTACACCCATGGTCTGAAGTGAAGGAGGCACGTTAATATTATGTGAGCAAGAAGCTGCAGTGCTGTATGATTGGCCCTTATAATATAAATAACAGCTTCTGTCACCTCAGTTTTGCTGTGCTTTATTCCTAATGTAAAGTGATGTTTTACAATAAAAGAGGATATCTTTTTGACTTTTTGAGGCACCAGTCTGTTCACATCAGAGACAGAGAGTCTTTTTACTTCTGCAGACACATCAATTCTCATCAAGGCAAAATTCTCACCACTTTTTCTGGAAAGAAAAATCACTGGAAAAGTTTTGTGGCACCAGTGAGTTTTGCGTGAGCAGAAACAGAGAAGAAATGCCTCCTTTTTCACAGTGGTTCAATATGTCACCAGATAACTCTGTCCTGATGCACTGGAGGAGATTTAACGTTGAATGGGGATGGCAAAAGTTGATGAATAATTACTTGGTTATATTATATCTTTCACGAGAAGATTTCAAATTGCTTTACAAACAGGAAGAAAATAAGCTTCATAACACTTGGTGGTATAAAGCAAGGTGAAAAAATTCGTGGCATAAAATGAAAATATGTGGTTGACTCAATTTTGAAAAATATAGGGCTTGGAAAAATAAGCAAGCTCCCTTATCATTGTACCAAGAACAGAAATAATAATATTTTTAAAAACTATGGAGAAACAAAATGAGCACTAACTGTTTACAAATTGGTTTGAGATGTGAACAGTTCAAACCTTTCAGATTTTAGGCGGTAGGAATGAAACCTTGCAGGCAAGAACAGTTTTGTACTGCACTGAAACTTTTGTTACCTTGTTTCACCAGTGGTTCAGCAGCCTACATGTTTTCTAAAAGTTTTCCTATAGCCTTTCAGTTGTTCAAGCAACTGTATGCTTTGTGACTGCTATTTTTTCTTACCATTATTGGTATCTGTTCTAGATATGCAGACAAATATTACAATAGAGCTGACTGATAGGCTTCAAAGATCAGATTTGTATCATTCCTCCTATATTCTTACTTCATATCGCAGTGTTTCACAACTCACTGTCCTAGCATCAGCTCTGTTCTGTAACTCCACAGCATCTCTTGTGCTTGCTTATAGTGATCCATCCTCTATTGTATCTGTTTCTGCTTTAAGAATATGTGGGGCGTGGATATAATTTGTTGTTTAAATAACTTTGTCTCTTGTAAATCATTATGTTCATTTATGAATAGTAAAACTGTCTTCAAGTGATGAGTCATAGAAAATGCCAACCCATGTCTCTCTTGTTTCCTTATTCCCGGTTCAAGGCTCACATAATTTCATTAGGACTGCTACAGTTTGATGTGTAAACTTGCCTTGAAAACACTGCATTTCAAATACATTTTTCAATCTAAAGGGTGTCAGGGTTTGTAGTCATCTGTATTATGTCTGTCACAGAGTATGTGCTCTTCAGAGCTAGACTGCATGGTACCAGACAGCTTCCCCAAGGAGACAACACTCCTTTGTTCATTTCTGGCTGTGTTTTTTGCTTATTAGTTGAATTCTTGGCACAGTTGTTGGACAGATGTCCACAGCAGTCACAATCACGAGACTGTTTTGGGTCTTCCAGTTGTTAGGTTTGGTTTCTAAGGAGCGTGCAGCTCCCTTTCCATTGTCTGTGCCCTTTTGAGACATAGCTGTCCTCTCCACCACCTTTCTGAAGGGCAAGGCAATTTTCTACATAACTCTGATTATAGAATTTTTAAATCCTGATAGCACTGCTATATCACAGTAATTCAGTTGTCATATCCAGTCCACATATATTTCTAATTTAAAAATTGGAGCTGTATATTAAAAGGACAAAAAAATTCAGGGGTGCTAACTCTGCAGAGCATTTACTGTTTGTACTAGCTTCACCTGGATCTTACAGAAAGTCCCAGAAAAATTCATGATGAATGTAGCAGTCAATGGATGAGCCTGATGAAATACAACACGATAGCTCAGGTGTTAAGACCCAGTCTGCTGGTATGGTTTATCAGGTGGCTACAGAGATACCAGCTGGGCACTCTCACAATGACAAAGGAACAATTTATATAATGTATTTGGAGAGCACTGATGATAATGTAAGAACGTTTTTACTGTTCATATGAAAGGTCCATCTAGCCCAGTAATTTTTTCTCCAACACCTAGAAAGGGGTCCACTTTCTGGAGAGAGAAGTGTACATTTTTTTAACTGATGATGGGTTTTGCTGCTTTAGGTTCTCCCAGGCTCACTTGAAACCCGTCTGAACTCCTACCATCCACAGCATCCTGAGGCAAGGAGATCTACAGCCTAATCACACAATTACCACCTTTTGTGGTATTTGTCTATACCCTTTTTGCAATGGGGGAAATAGCACTGCACACAGTTTCCAGCCTGTGAGGCTTGATGGATTTACACTATGGCATAAGGGTGTTCTCCTATTTGTTCTTGGTTCTCTTGCTTATAATCACTAATGTTCTTTTTTCAGTTTTACTCTTGCTAAACATTGAACCACCAGCTTTCTGGAACTGTTACAAGCACCATTCCTCAGTGGCAATAACCAGCTCAGAGCCCATCATTTTATGTGCTAAGTTAGGAAGATTTTCGCAATTATTTGCACTGTTTCAGCTTGCCATGTTGCTCAATATTATTAAGTCCTTCCTCGCACTCAGCACTTATCATTACTACCCCAAATAACTTGATATCAGCACATTTTATCACCTCCCTTCTCACAGTAAGTTTTGCATTGCAGTACGTTTATCATATCATGTATGACTATGTTGAACAGCTTTGTTTCCATGCCAGTTCCCAAGAAAAGAAAATGCCTTTCCTCCCTGTGAAAACTCTCTAACTCCTGCCTTCTTTTTCCAATCTTTTAGCCATTTTTTTTTTTTGCCATTGGTGCTCAGCTTCTTGAAAAGTCTTTGATGAGTAACTGCACTGAGGGTGTTTAAGAAATCTGAATAGGCTGTATCAGCCGGATCTCCCTTTTCACATGACTAGTGACTCCTTTAGGGAACTCCAACAGACTTACTTGCAAGGCATAAGCTCTCCCAAGAGCTATGCTGACTCCTCCTTAAGACATTATCTTTATTGCCTCTCCTAACTCTTTTATTACACTCTTTATTAATTCACCATGGTCCAGATGCCATGTCTGTAGATCCCTGACTCTCTCTTGGAACCATTCAAAAAAAATCGTAATCACATTTATTACCTTTCTCAGATAAAATGCTGGTTTAAAGCAAGAGGTTATACACCATAGTTTGAGCTATATTCACTTAGAACTCCTGGGAGAATAGAGTCTTGCTCTGGTGGTTATCTGTTTATCTTGCTCATCTAAACTATAGTCTTTCCTACTGATCCTTTGATTTCTCACAGATTCTCTAATAACTCTCCCATAAAGAAAGGGTCTTGAATGGAAACTTCCCTAACTTTCCGAGAAGTAAGACATTTATTCAGCCTTTCTATAATGCTCTGCTATGATTCTATCTTCTCTGAGGGTACCTTTAAATCTTAATCACATATTGACTCTACTGATTCTCTGGTATGCTTCCTGCTCTTAATGCATTTGGAAAAGGATTTACTGTTGGTTTTTATACTTTTTTTGCAAGTTGCTCTTAAACAACAGTTCTGGCCTATTTTATTGTGCTTTTAAGCTCTTTTTATTTATTATTTTCCTCTTTTTTTAAGGATGCTGTAATAGATTCTACATCCTTGCAGGATGAATAAGCAATAAAAAAATCTGCTTCAGTTTTTCTCAGTTCAAAAGGATGATTACAGTGAGGATTCCTGCCAGAAAAAAAGCTCAAAGCAGGAGTTAAGAGAGTTAAATAGTCTTCATGCTGTCTAACAATGGTTTAAAGATAACTATGGGAGAAAGAGAGCAAACATAGCCCACATATGAAGAAAGATTTCAGAAAGGGCACAAGAGTGTCAGCATGGTCAAAGTGCAAGGTAAGGGCAACTCAGTGTCCTGTTGTTAGGGAACAAAGCTGGAAACCGCCCTGGTTTCCCTAGCAATACTTGCCACCCACACCAGCAACTTCAGGTCTCTCCACCAGCCAGACGTAGGCAAGAGCTCCACGATTCCTCACACTAGAAGGGTTTTGATGCTGATGCTGCTGCCTTCAACCCTGGGCTGCTCCCTCCTTTCATTGTGCCTAAAATCAGCACTGCTCCTGAGAGGTGGCTGCTTTCCCATTCTTGTAATGATGATTTCATACCTAAATCCTCCTACATGATACTGGAACCCTTAGCCACCAAGTTTTCTGGTGTTCATGCCTTCATAAGCATATCTGGAGCTGAACGGCTCTGAAAGGTTGCATTCCTGTGCTGCACTTTATGTCTTGCCCTTCAGTCTTCTTGGTGTGAGCCATCATAAAAAGGCTGTAGTTATGTGAGTGGTAATTTCCTGCTGGAAACTCCACAATCATGTAAGTTATATTGCTTTGACAAGATGAAAATAATTTTACTCACTAGCAGCAAACTGGAATTGTTCTGATGATTTCCGTTACCGTGCAGTTTGCTGTAAGGGACTGGAAAGAGTAGGAGGAGATCACAGCATGGTGCACTCAAATCACGAAATGTATGTTGGAGGTTTAGCAGTGTGTTATTTGGGATTCTCTGCCCCTGCAGCTACAGCTAGATTTCATTTACTCAGTTTCGAAATGAAAAACAGAGCACTTTATCTGGAGACAAGTTTCACTGTCGCTATAAATTTGGTGTTTACTGTCATTCTTAATTAATGTGCTTAGTGTGAAACTGATTACTGCCTTTTGGATTGTAAGGAAATATTCCTTTGGAGCATACAATGGAAACCGATGTTTCCCACCTGTCTTAACAGAACACGGGTTAACAGATGAGGTCAGATGGGAAAAGTTTATACTTGCTGCTAATAAGAGCGGGCAAGTTAAGGAAAATGCATTCTTCTAGTCTCAATAATGGCCTTCTCACTTAATAAGTATAATCATGCAGACTGAAAATCCCAGCTATCCAGAGTGTGGTTATTTCCTCTGAAGACCAGGTAGGGGACAGATTACTTTCTTGGAATATTTATGAATCCTTGTTTTTCAAATACTTCTCATGTTTTTCCGAGATATTTCATGCAACTGCAAAACATGTTAGTGAAATGGACATCCCTGAGTCTCCCATGACAGAACTCAGTAATGTAGATGCCAAACCCAAATTACAGTCGTGTTGTAGTTGTGCTTCAACACAAACACACCGGAAATCACACAGAAGAGATTGTTGTTTTCTGTGGAGAGGAATGATACAATTTGATTGCAAATGCAATGCAGCAAAAAAGAAGGGGAATAATCTGTGTTGCCAGCAACAGTAATGACCACAGACAGATCACTTTCCTCTCGTCCTGCGCATCAGCGAGACTGTAATATTGAAGACACGGAGGGATGTACTAGCTGTCAGCCAAATGCATTGGAGGAGTATTAGTGAGCTTATTTCCTTAAATCTTCAGCTGGAAAGCATGACAGAAATAGGCAAAATGCCTTCATGAAGCCTTGCTTTTTCTGGCATACTTCCTCCATCCATAATGAATTGTTCTGTCTCTGCGGGGATACAGTTGGGCCCTGGAATAGGTTATGTAACTTAAATTAATTGCAGTATTTGTCAGCATTAAAAACAACAAAAAAAGCCAAAACAAAGGTTTTATTTCACCAAAGGCTTGGTAAGAGTCCTATAAACACAACAGGGAATATCACTAATGAAAACATTTGCTCTTTTTTAGATCTCTTTATCTTCAGAATTTAAATATTTTTCATGTTTCTCTGGCAATTCTAGCTAACAAAGATAAGTACCCTCTTTGCACCTAAATATATTGTCATTTTAATGCGTACCTTTTGGGGAAGACGATCAGAAGCCTCATACCTCTCAGAGCAAATGTTATTATTTATGTGCACTGCACCGTTACTGAGAGGCCCCCATTAGGGCCCCTTGTGATAGTGTCTCTGGAGCCGGACTCATGTACTTTCAGTCTGCATTCCCAGGTTGGGAGAGCAACTAAAGGAAACAGCAGCAAGGAAAATCAAAACTGGCCGTGATTCTGGGGTAGAACGATAGATTGAGAAATACCCAGAGCATATTTAAAGCATTAGGTGTGTTGCATATTTAAATAGGTAACCCAGTCCTGAATGCCATAGTCGGAAGTCTTGGTAGTATCACAATACCAGATTTTAATCTGGCACTTCTAGATTTTTGTACAGTTCTCTGACGCTTTTCAAGCAGAATACAAGTACTGAAATTTGACACAAATGCTTCTGTTCCTTGGGTCTGAGCATGTTTTAGCACATGTTTTACAGGGTAATTGACAGAATTACAAATAAACAAAACAAAAAACCTAGCACCCTTCCCACCCCAGGTTTGCATTTTGGATGATGCTCAGTTTAGTGCAGGCAGTTTACGCTGGGCTCTTTACAACTTCTGTGCTACACGACTGCATAAATAACAAGGAAGATACTTTTACAGAGCAGCTGGAGCTCAAAGTGTGTGTCGAGCCATCACAAATTGGAAATCAGGCATAAGCAGAGATTCTGCAAAAAACAGAAAGCTGGACTGATCAGCAAAGGTAAACCATGTCTCAAGGCCAGGAAATGAGACTTGCCAAAAGTCAAGCTAAATTGGACATGCGAAGACAATTATAACAAATAGACCAAGGGTTTGCATGCACATTAAAAAAAAAAAAAAAAAAGAGAGAGAACAAGGAAGCAGGAAGCAGGGCCACAATGAAGCAAGGGACAGTGTCTTTCTCAGAATTCTGGGTGAGTTCTGGCTAATGAAATCACAAATAAGTATTTTCATAAGTCTGTTAGGTTGAGAATCTAGTCCAGCTAAAAATCACATATTATTCATAATGAGGCTTATGCAAATTCTGTATTTAAGAAGAATGGAGGTGAAAGCAGCATCACAGCTACTATAGTCCCTTCAATCTGATTTGTTATATGCAAATTTGAAGAAAAAAAAAGTAAGAATGTAGGGATAAGAGCATGGATTTTTTAGATGAAGGTAATGTTATGTTTACTGATAAAATGAAGTTGGGATGTTTCCTCACTACAGAAGATTATTGGAATTCAAAATAATTGGCTTCAATGATTAGAATACTGCAAGTTCAATAGCGTATAGTACAGTTGTGAGCTGGTAAAAGCTTTAGATACAAGTAACGAGTTCATCAGTTTGTGACAACTGAGAAAGAGCAAGCTCATAAAATAACTATGATTTCCTGATGTTACACAAGTATGATTCTAAAAGCTACTGGTTTGCAGGAGGAATAAGCAAGTTGTTGAGTCCTCTCAGCTGGAACACTGCGTGCAATTTAGGTCACACAGAAAGCTTAACTTGGACAAAAGGAAAACTCAACTCAGAAGAGAAATGGAGAAGGGCCTGTTACCATGTAGTACAGTTCGCATAAAGGCTTGTCAGTTTAGCCTTCAGTTTGGGGGTGGGGAACATTTTCCTTGCTACGGACCAAATATGCCTTTCCAACACATTTGGCAGACCACACATTAACATGCTCCGCTATCCAGTAATAATAACACACACGGTAATTTTAATCATGGGCTGTACCCTATATAATATGAAGTCACAGGGCATACTCAGCCAGCAGAACGAAGGTTCCCCACACCTGCTTCAGCTTAATGCTGTCAATGCACTAATCTGTCTTCTCTGGAGACTGAAAGTTCTGGGTTTAGTCAGGCAGGAAAATAAATGCTATAATTTCCACCAACAAAGTCAGGATGTTCTGACACAGAACTTGCCCCAAAAATCAGTTGAAGTGCTACATACAAACAGCTTTCCTGCTTGTGGTCTTCATATGGGACTTATTTGTTTTGCACAGCCTGTCCACGGTTGTACACAGCTGGCAGTCTGTGCAACAGAAAGCTAAGGCCAGGGTAGAGGCTGCTGCTGGATGCAGCTGAGATACATGCCGTGGGAAAGTTTAAGAAACTTCATTTTCTTTAGGCCCTGCCAGCACAATTACTCCCTTGTACTCAGCAATTATCTTTTTCGTTACATAAAGACTCCTTCAAATCCAATAGTAGGTGTTAACAGCTCTCTATTTACGCTGTAAATCAATCAAAGATCACCACTAAACTCCATTTCCTAACCAGCTTTTGCTAGTCTCTGTGGTACTTAAAACACAGGGCTTCGTTTCACAGACCAAGCTCTCTCTCGGTTGTATTCAAGAAGAGGGATTCTCTTTGCTACTTCATACAAGTTTCTGTGAATGACAAAGAAAAATACTAATAAATGGCATTCGCAGGAAATATTGCACCACCTTATTTTCTGACCACAGAAACTAGTCTAATACCATTGTAAAGGTTAAAGGCTTTAGAACTATATTAAAGCATTAGCTGACTAATCATGAAAGGAATCTGCTGCTTTTTATTCAAATAAATCTGCAGAATTCTGCAAAGATCAATGCTTTGGGAATATTGCTTTATTAAGTGCTCTTTTTTCAGTTACATTATTGTTACAAAGGTAAATGGAGTTAAAACTGACCACTTTGTACCTCTTATAGCAGTGCTCTCACAGTAGTAAAATTACTTCGAATATCATTTTTACAAGACAAAAAAATGTATTCTAAGTTGCTGAGCATTTTTAAATAGCTTTTGATAGATTTTTTCATATTTTGCTTTTGTGTATTTTTAAATGCCATTTTTGCAATTTTTTGCTCATCTTATTTTTTAAATTTTTTTTTTTTTTCAGTTAGAAAAAGAAGTCTCGGAAGTAGTAAAAGGCAAACTGAGAAACAACAAAAGCCCAAGAGAAGCCAAAATACTGAATAAAAGCTTATCTTAAACATGTGAAAATGAAGTGAATGAAGCGAGCTTCATCTTATCAAATTTTAAAAGTCACCTTTTAGAGCACTTAAAAATACTTTCCCAACTGTGTAACGTCTCTTGGGGGTACAGGTAAGCTTCCGAGTAATGGGGTCTAGTTGCCATGGATACGGGGGAAAGCTGGATAAAATGAGAGTGGAGCGCGGGGGCACCCAGCGCCTGTGTGCGCGGCCAGGATGGGGCCGGTGGCGCCCGGGGCTGACTCCGCAGCGCTCCTGCTGGCAGAGGCGGGGCAGGGGGGCACCTTGGCTGCCTCCCGGGGAGCAGCCCCTGTCCCCACGAGCCAGGCTGCCGCCCCCGGCCGAGCCTCCCTCCGGCCGAGCCTTCCCCCGGCCGAGGCGGCAGCCCCGCGCTGTCCGTGCCGCACCTCCTCCCGGTGGGCACAGGACACTGGCGAATGACCTTCACCGTGGGCAGTATGTTACGACCTGCGTTCTCCGTACCCCCGGTGTCTGCCGGGCTGGGACCTGGGGCAGACCCCAGCGTCAGCCAGATGAAACCCGGCCCTACCCAGTCGCGCCCTCCGGGGCTGCGGCTTTGATGGCTGCATTTGACAGACCTGCGACCGTGGCCGCCAACAACAGCTCTCTTGAGGCCGCCGAGAGTTTTCAGCACACGCGGCCCCTGACAGAGCCGAGCGCTGGCTGCGGCTTTTGGGCCGGCCCCCAGTACCCCTCAGGCACACACAGCCGCTGCTCCGGCTCGACCTTGCGCAGCCCAGCCCCTTGCCCGCCCAGCCCTTCCCTTCCCCTCCCGTCCCGTCCCCCGGCGGCCTCCGCCCCACGGCAGGCCAGGGAGGGGCGGTGTTGCTCCGCCCGCCGGCAGCTCCCACCGGCGGAGGGAGGCGGGCCCGGCCCGGCCCGGCCCGGCCCGGCCCGGCAGGTGAGGGAAGGGGCGGGCGCTGGGCGCGGTGACCGCTGCGGGGCCGGGCTGCGGAGCGGGGATGAGCGGCCGGCGCGGCGGCTGGCGCCCGCGGAGCTGAGCCAGGCTGCGGCTGAGGTAAGCGCCTGCTCCCCCTGAGGGGGCCGGGGCGGGGCGGGGCCGTTCCCGCTCCCCCCAGCCACCGCCGCCCCGCTCCGCGCGCCAGCCGCCCGCTCCCTCGCACGGGGCGCCCGCGGGGGGAACGGCGGCGGGAAGGGGCTTCGTGCGCGGCCACATCGCCCTTCTCCTTCCCCTCGCCGCTTCGCGGCCGCAGCGCCGCGCCGGAGGGCGCCGGGAAGCTCCTCGGGTGAGTCACCGGGAGCCGCGAGAGAAACGCCGCTGCCGCCCCGCGGGAGAGCCTCGTGCCGGGCGGGAGGGCCTGCGGCCTCGCCGCGGGAGGGCGGGGGGTCGGGCGGCCCCGGGAGCTGCTGCCTGGCGTTGAGGCGCTTGGGAGCGGCCAGTTCCCCTCGGGAGGGCTTCTGGAAGCGTCCCCCGCCTCGGTCTGTGTCCCTCGGCAGCTGCGCGTTGCTGGGAACATGGGTGATCCTCGCCGCCGCTCTGGGGAAGGTGCCGTTCCCGCTGCTGTGAGGGAAACGGTGGGAAGACCCCCTGGGGAGAAGGACTTGGGGGTATCAGTGGATGGAAAACTGACAATGACCCATCAATGTGCACTCACAGCCCAGAAAGCCAACTGTATCCTGGGCTGCATCAAGAGAAGTGTGGCCAGCAGGGCGAGGGAGGGGATTCTCCCCCTCTATCTGCTCTCGTGAGACCCCCCCTGCAGTGCTGTGTCCAGCTCTGGGGGTACCAACATCAGAAGGACATGGAGCTGCTCGAGCGGGTCCAGAGGAGGCCACAAAGATGATCAGGGGCTGGAGCACCTCCCCTGTGAGGACAGGCTGAGAGAGTTGGGGTTGTTCAGCCTGGAGAAGGCTCTGGGGAGACCTTATAGTGGCCTTCTAGTGCTTAAAGGGAGCTACAGGAAGGATGGGGAGGGACTCTTGATCAGGGAATGTAGTGCTAGGATGACAGGTAATGGTTTTAAACTGAAAGACGGTAGATTTAGACTAGATACAAGGAAGAAATTCTTCACTGTGAGGGTGGTGAGATACTGGACCAGGTTCCCCAGAGGTTGTGTCTGCCCCCTCCCTGGCAGTGTTCAAGGCCAGGTTGGACGGGGCTTTGAGCAACCTGGTCTAGTGGAAGGTGTCCCTGCCCATGGCAGGGGGGGTGCAACTAGATGATCTTTAAGGTCCCTTCCAACCCAAACCATTCTATGATGATGCCTTCAGAGCTGCTTTGGTTGCCCGCAGGTGGAAGGTGGGATGCAGTTTGACAGTGTGACTCTGCCCATGTGAGAAGGAAAGGCTCTTCAGGGGGAAAAAAAAAGTGTAGGTGCTTTCCTTCAGCAAAGAAAAGATGAAAGAGCTCTACTGTTTCCCCACTTATGTTGAGCTGTGGCGCTGGTGTTGTGTCAGGAGTAATTTCCTAGCACATTTCCAGTGATAATATAAATATGCGTTAAAGGATGAGGTGAGACTTCTTAGAGATGAAATATAGAGTACAAATGTGGTTTTGAAAGCATTTTCTTTAGTGTTATCATCTTCAAGCCCCTTCAATCTTGGAAGCCCCCTCATATTTACTTGGGTCATGCTGTCACTTCTGACTAGGTTTGAAGTTCCCGTTCATCTACAGGTGTAGGCTCTGTTCAAACTATGTACTGTACTTGTATCAGTAGAGAGCAAGGACACTTAGCACGTGTTTGTTTAATTTGTCAACTTTTATCCCTCAAGTGGCTGGTGAGAATTGGTAGCAACTTAAGGATACTGCTATCCGTAATGAATTGAGAAGCTGGATAAACGTTTCCCCTCCTACCATTCTGTCTGCTGAGACATCTCTTCTTGGGTCTTGATGATGCTAGCAAAGAACAGGTCAGTAGTGGGGCTGAACCAGCCTTGTACCTTGTCTAACTTCATCATTACAAATGAAATAATGTTGCTGAGCAGATGTTAAAGAGCCTCTCCTGCTGGTGTATGCACTCTGGCTGGCTGGGGCATAGTCAGGACTTTAGTTTCCTGTGTGAAATCAGTTGTGTTAAACTGATACGTTTCCTACTGTGAAAAGCAAATTTCCACTTTCACTCTGCTCAGCGTTAGTGTCTTAGAGGTTATAAAACAAATTCAGATCTGAATAATTATATACCTCTTCTGTTTATTTTTAGTTGTGTTTGTTCAGGACATGTAGAGCTGGAGCCTCTGTAGTTTATTTCATTCACATATGTCTTTCATGCTACAGACCAAACTAGAATTAACTTGCTGTTTTTCTTTTTGGCATAACACATGCTTCTTTCCCTTCCTGTTACTGTATTTTGGAGCCATCTTGCTGTTGCAAGAGAGCCGATTAAGATATACCCCTTGCCAATATTCCATTACTGCAGAGTCAGTACTGGGTCAGCTTAGTGGTGGGTTAAATGCTGTTTCCTGTTTGTAATTTTTTTGTTTTAAAATCTCCCAGCTCTCCATAAAATTCTCCACAAAGGATGACAAACTTCGTGCTAAAACGTCCAGAAAATAAAGAGCTTTTTTTTGAAGTTATGAAGGAGGGAGATACAGAGAAGCCAGTTCTGGAAAAGGTTTAAAGTTTTCAAACCAGTAAGAATGAATACACCAGGATAAATTCCTGCAGACACCTCAGGCAGGGCCGTCTGAGTGAGAATTCCTGTGTTTGAGGCCAGTTTGATCAGTTGACCATGAATCTGTAAGCTCCTGCAGGCAGATGACTCTCCTGTGCTTCTAAGACCAGACTTGCGATCTAATTTTGTTGTTAAAAGACTTAGCCTACAAAAAAAACCCCAAACAAAACAGGAGGTGTAAAAAGTCTCCTTCGACTTCTGTGGACATGGAGCAGATAGAAAACCAAGCATGGCAGCCACTTTGGTAATGAATGCTAAGTAGAAATGGAAATGCATTAAGAACTGTTAACTTACTCTTTACAGCACTAAAGCACAAACATGGATGACCAAACGGCACGTATATATTTGTCGTTTTAACTGTAGGAAAAGTGCTTTTGACACTCAAACCCTGGTGGTTACACTTGCCCTGAAGCCCTTAGGTTGTTAGTACGTTTATTGCTATGCATTACAATATGGTAAGGTTGCAGTAATAGAGGTATGTGTTCTAACTTGATGACATTGACTTAGTGTTGGTATCATCTTCCAGTCTCTTTGACATGAGATGTTAGACCATGGGTTACTTACACTTTCATCAGATTATCCAGCAGTTTCCTAAATTGTTTGGCATGTGCAACCCTGCAAGTATTGTGTCAATTAATTGTTGCTGGCTTAAGCCCTGATCTTAAAAGTACTTGCAGATGTAAGTAACCGTATTATTTGTAAAACTGTTAGTTTGTATTACTGTAGGATCAGGATCTTGGCTTACTACTACTATCGGACCTTGCAGGAAAGTTCATACAAGCTCAGACTCTTGGCAGAATTGATGGATAGCTCTGTAAACAATGGTAAGGACTCATAACAGTTACCAGGGGACTTCCAGAGTAAATTGTTTTTCTTTATGTTTGAAAGTATTGGTTGATACAATGATTCTTCCACAACGTGTTTAGTCTTCTGATGGGGATTTCTGAGGAAGACGAGAAAATAACTTCCTAGGTGACTACTCCTCTCTTGCATACCTAAGCATTCTTCATATTCCATGAAGACATTTCCTGATAGCATTGCCTCACATTTCCTTTTGAACCTGTACTGTAGTGGAACAAACAGTGTCTGGAAAGGAGCTGGTAGTCTGGAAATCAGAGGGACTTAAGGCAGCCTCAAAGGTAATCTGAGAGGCACAGTACTAAATGGAATGTGCATTTTTTAATACTATTATGTACATATGTCATTGTCTATTCCTCTAATATTTATGGACCATTGCTAACTGTGGTTAATCAACACCTCTGCTACTCATCTTATGCTAGAATGTCTAGGCAAGTTATGCCTTTTGCAATGTGTGAGGAAAGTACGGAAGACACTGAAGTTCTGATCAGTATAACTACACTGGGTGTTATTGCAAACTTTAAGGAATTATTTATCATGCTATATATTACAAGCATATGTATCTTCAGCTTGCTTGCTTCAGATAAATGACTAGACTAGAGCATCGAACAGAATTGTCAGTACACTGTGCTTTTTAAGAGCAGTGTGCTGTCTCTACAGTATTTCTACAAGACCCATTTGAAGGTTTTTCCAGTCTTGCCTCTTCTCCATAAACTCCTGTGATGAATTTCTTATTTGTTTGTTAAAGAGAAAGGGGGTTGAAGAGTCCACATTTCATTTAGCACATGTGGGAATATGAAAACTAATTTTCCCGAGGTAAGGGATGAATTTTGAACAGGGCGGTAGTTAGGGGAGAATGCAGAGACATGACTTCCTATGGAAACAAACCTAAATGTTGTTCTCCCCCTATCCCAGCACACCAGCATAACCGAAATGCTCTATTTATTTTACTTGCATGCCAGCTCATTTCCAGTAATGGGCCAAGTTCTTATCTCTTCTAGGGTGTTGTTATTGCAGTGGTTACACATATCTGAAGAATATCTTTGGCAGAAAGATATTTAAAGACGATATACAGTGCAGAGAAGGATTTACAGTCATTCAGAAATCAGACCTTCACAATACTTATGTCCTCAGCTCCTTCAGACTTTGTTTTTAGGAGAAGAGAACAGCTTGCATGCATGTTATAAGGATTCCTGTTGCATCTTCCTGCCACAGTCACAGGCTGGTTTAACCAGAGTAATTCAGGGACACTTAATCTGCAGCTAGGGCTCTCTCTAAAGTAGTTCTGGCAAATCTTAGCTTCATGGAAAGTGAACATTCTGGATCTGTCTCCTAAAACGGTTATAAAGAGCTGAGCTAGATGGCTGGTATGAAATAAGCAAATCTTTGGCGAAGTTTAGGAATAGCTGCTTGCTGGGTTAATCTTCATATCTCTGGTTGTCCAGAGGTAAGGAAAGCAGACCTTTGCTTCCTTGCAATCTTATCTTTCTGGAAAGGCCAAGGGTAGAATTCCAAGAAGGCTAGGGAACTCATGTTGTCATCCTCTTTATGTTTGAAAATTCTCACTGTTCAACTGGTTATGGTTAAAGCTTTCTGGATTTTTATTTTATTTCCTCTAAGTTATAACATTGACCGACAAACTGTACATCATTAGTCATGTATAATCAGGATCACTTGCATTCTAATGGAACAGTAGGGACATTTGAATCGTTAAGTCTGTTCTGTCCTTCAGCGAATATGTATGTCTTTAATTGCCCCGCAACCCCTACCTGGCCCCACTCTTCTAGTGTTAATTTGTCAAAGAAAGAAATTCCCAATTCAAGCTAGCTTTGTATCCTTACATTTTTAAAAGGTGAACACTTTTTCCATAGCTAAATGTAACCACTCTACTGTAACTTATAAAAACATGAGATTTGGATTTGTCATTGTAGACCATTTCCTTGGGTATGTTAGGGCAGGAAGACAGGAGTTTTGGGTTCTGTTCTTTATAGTATGACTAACTCTAATTTACGTAGGTGGTCATATTGTATATTGTAGTGTAAGTCAGCATTTAGGGATGACTGTGGTAATTCTCAATAATTCCAAATTGATTTAGGTGCCTACAGCGACTTTTACAGCATGGAGATGGTTTTAACTCTCTCACAGAACATTTAGAAAACTTAATACCTGCACATAGATTTGAGATCACTTTAGTGGTGCATGTAAATAGATTAGTTACAATGGCAACTACATCAAGCAACAGCAATTGTAAACTTTGTTTACATGTACTATCATCTCCTCTTGACACATGCATGCACGAAGGACTCGTGCTATATATTGCTGTAAACCACTGATATTCTTGATTGTTTCAGTGCAGGGAATATATTACAACCCCCAAACGCGAAAGTTACCAAACATATTTAGCCAATGTTTTTATTTCATTATCCCTTCAGCTTTGACATAAATGAGAATACTAGGAGAAGCTTGGATTTATGCCTTTAATCATGAACTCACCTGTAAGGGCTCTTCGGACAGGAGATCTTTAATTTGGGATGGTTTCCTCAAAATACAAAAGTGGAATTTTCATCAGAACTCATATGGGAGCAACAACTGAGCAAAGTATCAACCTTAATTTTTTTAAAAATCTGGTGGCTGTGGTAAGTAATATTTAACTTTTTTGTGAGCACCAAACCCCTGAAATTTTAGAATTCTTTTTGGCAGGAACACCACACAAATAGCAAAGATCATGAATGAGGTCTCTAAGAAGAGGGAGTTGTATATATTTTAAGCCAGCATTTATTATTCACTTTCTTTCAGGGTGCCTGTGCTGTATGTTTTAAGCCTTTCCTCTAATTGGAAGGATAACATGCTGTTTTAAAACCCCAGAAACTAAAAACCCTCAGCATAGTAGCTGGAGCCTTAAAAGAAACAAGACTTAAATCTAGTAGTTGTCAAGATTCAGTACTACTTAAATATGATAAATAAGGATGCCTTTCCAGGGCTCTGGACACTTTTGCAGAGTTGACAGTTCATGAGATTATTTCAGTTCTGAGAGTTAGGATTCAATTATGAGTTTCTGTGTAGATAGACCATCATTTTTACACAGTGAAGGAGGTTACTATTTCACAGACTGCAGCAGCTGTGTTTTTGTCCTGTGGGTTGAGACTCACTATGTCAGGGTGTGGTCATCCTTTCTTTAGTGTGTTCATCTTTCTTTTGTTTGCTAACCTTCTCTGCACTCATTCCCCCTATCCAATATCTGTATTGCTGTCTTTTTACCATTTTCCACATACCTATCAAAGTGGTGATAGTGTCTGTGGCCTGAGTCTTCAGGCAGAAATGGGGGTTTTTGTTTGTTTTCTCCTTTCTTTGTCAAAATTGATGGTGTGACAGAAAGACTGGAGGTGGATCACCTGTTTATCTTAACAATTATTTTTAACTGTGCTGTGCAGCAATACCACAATGTGCTTTTTGCATATACGGACCAGTACTGCAATGATGCTAGAATTCAGGCACTGTACGACTTTCAGTGTAGTTTCAGTGAGTTTAAAAAAAGAAACCCCACACTGACTGACCAGCGCTGCTAGACAGTCGTTGCTCACACCTAGAGCAGAGGAGGAGCAGCAGTATACTAACCAGAAATTTCCTGAATGACACAGTTCTTAGCACTGGCATTTAGTATTTTATGTTTCAGTTCATCTCCTGTTTTACAGCTGATTTATAAATTTCCAGCACCCTGACTTAACACTGGTTACCAAGTTTCCAGTTAAGTGATTAGTCCCAACTTGTTGTAGAAAAACAACCTTCATTTTGGAGTGTGAATGATATTCTTTGTTCTTGCTTCTGGCAGTACTTGGAAAGAAAAGGCTGGGGGAGTCCAATGGCACCAGTGTGCATGTCTGGAACTGTTGCTGTCTTGGAGATCTTTGTTTAAGTGTTGAGGGAGAGATGATGGGAAATGTGCTGCAAGACTCATCATGAAAGGTGATTTACGTGTAATGGAGATATGACTAAAAGCAAAAGATTTCTCAGGAGTTTGAAGCATATCCAAATAAACAAGAGGAGAGAGAATAGTAGGAGGAAGTAGGAAGATTTAGGGTTCCTATGTTTAGTACTTGTACGGTCAAAAAACCCCCAGACATACTGGGTGATGGAAATGTAGTCTGCACGTATGGGTTTTCTCTTTATTAGGACAAGAATGCATGAGTTTCAATAAGGCCAAATGCCGGGTGCTGCACTTGGGCCACAACAACCCCCAGCAGTGCTACAGGCTTGGGGAGGAGTGGCTGGAGAGCTGCCAGTCAGAGAGGGACCTGGGGGTGTTGACTGACAGCCGGCTGAACATGAACCAGCAGTGTGCCCAGGTGGCCAAGAAGGCCAATGGCATCCTGGCTTGTATCCGAAATAGCGTGGCCAGCAGGGACAGGGAAGGGATCTTACCCCTGTACTCGGCACTGGTGAGGCCGCACCTCGATTACTGTGTTCAGTTTTGGGCCCCTCACTACAAAAAGGACATTGAATTACTCGAGTGTGTCCAGAGAAGGGCAACGAAGCTGGTGCAGGGTCTGGAGCACATGTCGTACGAGGAGCGGCTGAGGGAACTGGGGGTGTTTAGTCTGGAGAAGAGCAGGCTGAGGGGAGACCTCATCGCCCTCTACAGCTACCTGAAAGAAGGTTGCGGAGAGCTGGGGATGAGTCTCTTTAACGAAGTAATAAGCGGCAAGAGGTAATGGCCTCAAGTTGCGCCAGGGAAGGTTTAGACTAGATATTAGGAAGTATTTCTTTACAGAACGGGTTGTTAGGCGTTGGAATGGGCTGCCCAGGGAGGTGGTGGAGTCCCCATCCCTGGAGGTGTTCAAGAGGTGGGTTGACATAGTGCTGAGGGATATGGTGTAGTTGGGACCTGCCAATGCTAGGTTAAAGGTTGGACTAGATGATCTTCAAGGTCCTTTCCAACCTAGATGATTCCGTGATTCTGTGATTTTAGATTGAGCTTCAGTGACCTGAACTCCACCGTTACTGAATGTAAATGTACTTTTTCATTGTTCAGGTTAGCCAACCCAGAACTGCCAGCTGAACCACATCTTTTGGTGTTACCCTGCTTTAACAGATGGAAATAAGGTCAGATCTAGTTTAGCTGGCAGTCTTCCTATTTAGATGAACTATGAACGTGTGCTGTGCAATTTAATAATTAATCCTTAAACAAAAGCAAGACTTAATTCTCAATGTTCTTAAATTGAGATGACTTTAAATAACTCCAGCTTCATCTTGTATTAACATTCAGCTTTTCATTTAAAGATGTGCAAAATAAAAAACAAGAACCCTTGGAGGAGGGAAATCTTACTCAACACGTCAGTTTCCACTCTCATGTTCAGTTCTTCTCCAGACAAATAAGCTTTCTACTCTCCAGGAGAGCTGAAATCAGTCACTGAGATGTCTTTATCTTTATGCAGCACTGCAGGGCGGCATCTCAGATCTTGAAACAGATTCTAGTTAAGTGTAAAAGTGTGTGTTACTTGCTTTCATTTTTCATGTAATAACTGCTTAGTAACAAAAAAAGGAAGAAGAGTGGTAGAAGTAGGTAATGAGAATACCTTGGTCTTGTCTGGTGTAATATGGCTTGCAAGACCAAAAAAAAAAGTGCTTTCGTAGGAAGCTTTGTTTCCCTCTTCTATTTTTAACTTCTGCTACTGTAGTGATAGACATTAATCATCATTCTGGAAACAGTAATGTTTATAAATATTTGCATATTTTCCTATTAATAAATAGTAGTCTGTTAAGGTGGGGAAGAAACTAATTTTGAGTTTAAAAGTCTCATGAACTATGATTATACCCGGGCTTATATCCTGTTGAACCTATAGATGATCTCTGATTTCCTTTCCATGTCTGCATGTAAATCTTATTCCAAGTTAAAATCTGTTTGAAATGGTCCTTCATCTCATGTTTTATTAGCTCTCTTACATTATTTTTCAAGACTTACCATACTTAACATTCTGACATGAGGGACAATCTCTCTATTGGTGTATTTCTAAAGCTTGTTAAAACTCTTCTATAAAGTAGGAAGTTTTGGTTTAAATGCCACATCCTTACAAATTTCACCTTGAAGTCTACCTAGTTCCCCTTAATTTCAGCAGAAGTTACATGCATCTAAGTGCTGAGGTTGGCATTCAAACCAGAATGTAGTTAACCTTGAGAGCTAGTTCCTGCAGCCAAGCAGCAGAGGCTTAAATTATTAGTCTCTAATCTTGTGACAACTCTACGAAAAAGAGTAAATCATTACCTTGACGTTGCTTAACAGTAATTCTGTTACAACATATCACATAATTGTTTGTTTCTCCTAGACAGAGCTAGAACTTTGAAGAGACTAAATTCAATATATTACAATCAAGACAGTTATTTCCTCAAGTGAGAGCATCTCTTATCTTGGAGCACTGTGGTATGATCTTATTGCAGAGATGGCATAGGTTATTACTGAACATTGTTCTTTCATTACGTGCACTCCTAAACCTTTTATGCAAATCTAGTAATTGCACTGTTTTGGCCAAAGCTATGTACTGAAGTCAGCTTCTGGTATTTCCCTGTACTGATAAAACTGTATGCTTTAGGTACATAGGCTTGTGAAAGAGCTAGTCTTTTTCCTTTTCATTATTTTCTGTACTTTCCTGTATTCCTGGAAGGATTAGCATTTTTTCTACTTAATGTCCTGATAATGATATGGAGAGAAATTTAGCTCAGAGAAACCTGTACTCTGAATCTACAGGTCCTCTTGACAGATGAAAGGCTTATTAGCTAATCTGTAAACTTGACTAATCAAAATGAGGCACGTCAGGCAAGAGAGTGACCTGACTTGCACAGCTCCTGAGCATCTGCAGCTGTTAACTGCCTTTAATCAGACAGGCTTAAACATTCAAGCTTTCCACTGTAATTTTTCATTCAGTTAATCAGACTCCACTATCGTGCCAGATAGGTATGTTTCCAAAGCACTGCACAGTTTTAAGTGAGTGGAGTGGATTTATGTATACAGACTTTTGTGGATGTTGCATGGAGAAATAAGCTTTCTGCTGTCAAAGTGGGCATACCACCTGTAGGAGCATGGGACAATCAATCCTGTGCAGTCTCCATTGTTTGAAGTCTAGGAGGGAGTACTTACCTTTGATTTTTAACTGGAGACTTGCATTAGGGCTGTAAATAGGTGAATATACTCAATGCTAAGCAGAAAGGGTTTTCTGAGAAGACAAAATACCCGTTGCAGCAGGGGTGCGTGAATCTTGCTGTAACATTAGTAGCTCTCTTCACTGTAAAGAGCTGGAGATAGAACACTACTTTGAAGAATATTAATGGGATTATAGACAACAGAATTGTGATCCTGGCTTTAGGAGAGCCCAAACAAATAATAGGATGATGCATAGTCTGGCCCAAATTTATTCCAGTCCCACCATCAATAAGCTTGTGTGGGTACTCTTAGTAGGGAGTAAATTAAGCATGGCAGACTGCTGGGATTATGCTAGATAAGTACTTGATGTGTGACTGTGCAGTGGGGGAGGGAGGGAAATTTGGAAGGGAGAGAGGAATATTTTAAATGTACTTTTCATGTTTAAACTAGGAGAACAGAGTTAGACAGCCTAAGTCTTCTCTAGTCACTTAGAGGAAAATTTGTGGGAAGCTGTTATGTGAAGAACTCACAGTGAAATTCTTTTTTCCCTCTGAACTCCAAGCCTCAGTGAGTCATTTCCCTCCTGCGCCTCCCCCCAACCCCAACCCCTTATTTCTGTCCCTGGGCAAATATCAGCTGTTGTGAAGATGGCTATAGTTCAGAAAGCCACTGATCTAAGTGTCTGAAGAGGCAAACTCAAGCGTTGTCAGAGGAATGTGTGAATTTGCTGAATCTCACACCTTTTGCTTTGAGGTGCAGATAACCTTTCTAATAATGATGGAAACAATGCTTGGGAGATGGAATACTGTATTTCCAAATGTACACAGTACTAGATGATATCAAAGTGATTAAGACTGGAAACTATCTGTCATATTGGCATCGTGCCTGCTGTGCCTCTGCTGCCAGACTGTTTCTCCACAGCTGCATGGCACCCCTGCTCCCCACAGTGGAGAGCTGTTGTGCTTCTCCTCCTCCCTGCTGGCTCTTCTGTTTAGCAGAGCTGGCCGATGCTGTGGCTCACTGGTGCTGGAAGAATGAGAGGACTGCTGGGGGTAGAAGGATATCTTAGTGGAAGCGAAGGGTGTCACAGTGCTGCTGATGCCGCCTGTGTGCTTGCACTGTGGGACTCGGCTCCTCAGCAAAATGGGGTTGGCAGGTGGCAAGGGATTAGTGACAAATCTGTTCATTACTAAAGATGTAATAATCTCTGAACTAATGGGCTGCAACAATGTTATGCTACTTAATAATTACTTGGTAGTAGGAACCTCACTGCTGGGCTATTGAACTGGGAGCTAGGTCTCTTCTTCCAGAGTTTGAGATCTTACTCCGATGAATGTGGCACTTGTTTGACGGGCTTTGTTTATTGAGAGAAAGCCAAGCAGAAGGGATTTGCAGCAGTGTCTTTGCTATAAAATGTAGCAAATGGAAGTCTTTTTGCTTGAAACTCTTAATTTGGCAACTTGATACAATTCCCTTTCTTCATGGAGTGTTCGCTTCCATTTTAGATAGCAAGGAACAAATTAATTAGATGAGTGCTTCTAATTAATTCTTGCTTCTATGCCATTTCTGCCTTTCTAGTCAACATATGGAATACTTTGGCTGCCACATATTACTCATTCCCTGTCATTTTTGTAGCCCTGAGGAGATGATTGAAAATGCATGGTCTAGTGGTCTGGTAGGAGTTTGCTCTAAATGCGCTTGCTGGTCTGTGTTAATTGAGAAGGTGTGTGGAAGAAACACACCTGACTCATTAATTGGGAGTTGTGAAGTGTCATTCTTGCCTTCTTATGAAAACAGAAGTAGTGAGAAAGCTGTCTCCCACACAGTCTTTACCAGTTGTAGTAGTGGTGTTCGACAGTCTTCCTTTCCTTTTTTTAGTTTTTTATTGTTGGGTTTTTAGGTTTTTGAGAAGGAAAGAAGCTCCCTCTTTTGAGAGAAGAGGGAGCTTGTACTAGAATAAACAGGGTTGAGGATAGTGTTCTGTAGAACAGCCAAAATATCAAAAAGGATGGTGAGTCTTGGAGAATAGATTCCATGTGATTTCTAACTGAACAGTTGTGACTCCAACAAAGTGAAGTGAAAAATGATAAAGGAAAACTATATAGCATTCCAAACTAACAAAAATTTTGAGCTTTAAGATTTCAAGGTATACAGTACGCAGCAAGAAGTCTTTCAAGATCAATCACGTATACTTTAGTCTTAAAACTTTCTAGTCTTCTCTCTATCCTTTCTGACGTAAGACTTATTTTTTCACATTCAGTTAAACTGTAACTATTGCAGTCCTTGCACTTGTTATTTTTGGTTGTGCCATGCCAGCTGCTGGTTCTCTGGTAGACTGCACAGGAGTGGCACTGGACCAGTGGAAGTGAAGCACAATAATTTTGTTGTTACTTTCCTGTTGCCCATTTCAAAAAAACAAGAAAAGTTTTTACTAACGGTTGTTACAATTGTAAATGTCTTATCTGGACTTAAAAGGTAGACAAGTCGTCTTATGTCTTGTGAACAGTTTGACTTTTCTTTTTTAAAATAGGTCAACTGAAGATTATTGAATCTGTAAGTTAATGCTTTTACTACTTTTCTTTTTTCTTGTGGAAAGAATCCACACAGATCTTTGGAAGAGGAACAACTAGTTCTCTGATATCTTAATTCTTATTCTTGCTTAGATGCAAATAAAAATGGATGTACTTGTTTGTACAGTTAGAAAAATTTGGCACCATGTTATAGCTGGAGTAATCTAACCGCCATCTGTTATGTTTTTTCCAAGGAAAACGAAACAGCCGTAAATGCGAGACTAGCATTGTTAATCAAAACTGTAGTATTATGCTACTCTTTATTAAAGGTGGTTCTTTCCAAAGAATAGATTTTATTCATACATACCCACATGTTATGTTACATATATATATATATAAAAACATGCACAGGTATAGATGGAATATAACCTGAATAACAGGAGGTGTAAAGAGTCTGCAGTTTTACCTAAAACAAGCTATTTTCCAGGCTGTGCCTTTGATAACCATAAAGATGGTTTTGTTTCTTTGGTATGAGAAGACTTTCGCTGAATAATCAAACTGCTTCTTGTAATTTTTTTTTAAAGTGATTCTTTGAATCAAAAATCCTGCTTAATCTATCAGTGGTGTATCTCCATTGGTTTATTGTATAAACTGTATGTGGTTTTGTGATTGTATAAAAATCTTTGCTAACCTCTGATGCTAAATTTAGAAAAAATTTTGTCATCAGAATTTGATAAAATTTTTCAAGTATGTAATGGGATAGTTCTAGTTTGAAGCGTTGGGACTGTTAAGCTTTGATCTGCTGGAGATGTACATGACAGAAATTGAAAATGAATTCCATTATAACCCCTAAAATGTCTTTCATTATAATAGTGGCTTACTAGTTAACAATAGATGACTAGAATGCATGGAAGATTATCTGATATTTTCTGGAAGAAAGAGAGGTGCTTTGGACAGTGTAATGCACTTCTAACACTTTCTAGTACACCTCTAAAACTGAGAGTGCTTTTTATAGCTGTAGATATAAACACGTGAGATAACTATTAAGTGCAGTTTTTTAGAGGATGTTGTGTATCAGTCTGTATGGTTTCAAATGCTATATAAAATGTCACAAATACCATTAAATTTTTAAAAAGTGTGCAGAAACAGCACTTTAAGGAGAAAGTTCAGCTTCTGTAGACCTTTTATTTTGTGGTGCCAGTATCTTACACAGCCGAATCAATGCATCAGTGATATGTGTGATCTGTCATTTGGCTTGGGTCTGGGCGAACTGTTGTTGTATTTACTATACAAAGATGTCAGGTTTGATGACTTAGGTTGAAACAGGACTAATCCCATTGACCCAGATTCCTGAATTTCCTTTGTGCAGGTGAAATCCAGCTTCCGCTCTTCATTGTATACAACAAGTGACTCTATTTAGAATGCCTTAAGAATATCTAGGATGTGTATAGCAGAAAGATAATCTATAAATATTGTAAAAGCTTCTGCTGGTAATGTTATATGCTCCATGTGAATTCTCTGGAATACCAAAACTTGGAGATGAAAAATTGCTATATGGACTCCTTGGACATGATGACTGTTAGTTCTAGGCAGTGCATAAAGCATACAATTTTGGAGGTCATAAAGAAGAGTGCCCTTCTGTCATAACCAGTTCATCTCTGTAAAGAGTCTGGCTGCACTGTTTTGAAAGAGCTTTTCAAAGAAACTTTATATGAAAGAATTGTGCACAAAGGCAATGTATTCTTTGTAGCTCGTCTTGCTGAGAAGATAAGGGTTGCTGGAGTTTAAAACATGTATCATTTCTTTAAGAAGTGTATACATATGTATTTTTATATATATATATATGTATTTATTGTGAGTGTAATAAATAAAAGTAAGTTTTGAAGGCGAAAAGTCAATGAGGCCAGGAGTCAGCCAGATGTTTTTTGGACCAGCTTTGATGTGACCATAAGAATGGAAAGAATAGACAATACCATTAGATGTTTAAGAAAGGATTTGGAAAGAAGCAAGTTCTCTATGATAGGATAGGTTAATGTGATGCCAAGAAACATCTTCAAATTAAAGGGGAGGGAAATAATCTAACTGGACTGTAGAGTGTATGTAAAAAATTCCAGGCTTCTGCTAGATTCAAACTTTGGCTGGAATAAGACCTTACATCTTAATTTAAAAAAGAAGAGTTGGTGGGAAGTAAATGGAAATATCTTTTACAGTGAATGTTTCAGTTTAGAGACTTTTTTTTTGATCACTTGATGGAATGATAGAAATAGCTGTATGGCATCAGATCTGAGGAGTGCTTACAGAAGAGTGTAAGAACTGGGTAAAAATACAGAATGCTCTTTCCAGCCTAAGAAGTTGCTGCTCAGGGGCTTACTGGTATCATTTTGAAGTGCCAGAGACTGAGATCTTGGAATCCGAGATGTATTTCTGTATTCGCAATTTCTCAATCACTGTGTTCTAAGCTAGATGCATTACAGCTTTTTTCTTTTTTTCTTTTTTTTTTTTTTTTCATCCTCTGAAATATTAGTAATCACCACCCTAGGAAGGGTTTTGATTTACACATGCAGTACCACTAAATCCATTCCCATTATCTTTAGTTTTCTGAAGTCTTTTTCCCAGTCTGAATGAGTATATGTCCTGACTTTCAAGATAGGTCAGAAAAGGAGCTGATTTGAGGAGAAGAGTCAAGTGACATCAAGATCAGATGGAAAGTAAGAATCTGGAACTTGTATTTTTAGCATCTTGCCTTTGATCTATCTTACTGTCAGGTGTTTGTTACTTTTATAATACGAAGTGTGTTTTTTGTACTTATTGTGAAACCTTTCTGCAAACTTTGTTGGCACTGTGTCAGTAATATATTTGATTAGGTGAACTGTGATCTATGTTGTAAAATCAGAATGTTGTTGTTCGTGTTTTATGAAGTATTGCATATGAAGTCTTCTGTACTTGAAAATAGGCCCGTGTGAACTCACTTGAAAATAGGCCCGTGTGAACTTGATTTTGGATGCAACTCTACAGCTTTGGAGATGTAGGGCAGTGTCAGCTAATCCTTGCTGTTGGAGTTCATTTAAATAAGATTTAAGGGGGAAATTTTTTTTTCCTTTTGGTCATAATTCTGAAGCAAGTAGTGATTCCCATAAAAGAAATTATAAAATAAAATGGCATTGTCCAACTTGTAGAAGCAGCCCATTGCATGTGATCATACATTTTCAGGGGTAAGTGATGTGAAATGGCTATTCCCTCTCATGTTGTCCAAATTAAAATTATTTGTTTACTGCTGTCTTTCTGACACAGCCTTGCAGTGTACATTTGTTTTAATTTTAAAATCTTGACCTAAAATCCCAACTACGCGTGATCTGGTGGTTACAATTAAATTCAGCTTTTGTAGAAAGTAAGCAAGGGCTTGCAGATTCTTCTTTCCAGTGCATGTTAAAAGAACAAACAAACAAAAAAGTAGTATTTACCTAAGTGATGAAATATATAGTAGCCTTAAATCCTGGTTATATTGTAGTCCATGCTCCTACCTGTTTGAGGCCTTTGATTTGGCATTTGCATGGTTGGAAGTGGGAGTGGCAAAATACTTATGCCTTACACCATCCTTTAGAGAAATGTTCATATTGTGATTTAAAAGGGAGCAGGCTTTGGAATCAGAGTAAAGAAGACTTGTTTCTGGTACACCTGCTTGCTTACATGAGGTTTTGAGCACAAGGAGCTTCAAAGCTGTTGGAGGTGGGGACGGTCCATCCATTAGCAATACAGCCCAGTTGGGCCTTTTAATTCTATAAATTACACTTGTATGATTATTAGCTTATGTTGAGATTCTGGTTCCTAGTCAGAGTTTCCAAGTATGAGAAGAGCAAACTCTAAGATGCTTCACTGCATCATTACTTAGAAACCAGTACTATCTCCTGTGTTGTACAGCAGTGAAGTATAGCGTGTGTCTTTGCGGTTATACTCTGTCTCTAAATTGTATTGCTAGTCTTTTTACAAGCAAAATAAAAATAGAAAATGTTTGTTTCATTTTGTTTTTCCAGAGTCTGACAGAAGTTGAGCTTCCTCTTTGGTGCTGGCTGCAGCCATTTGCCTGCAGAGGTATATTTTCTTAAATATAGGGTTACTGCAGCTCACCAGAAGAGGGACAGCAAGCTTGAAGGGCTCACAGATGGCATGACCAAAGGCTTCCTCTAAACCAGGGCTTGCTGAATTTCTTTAGGATTCAATTAGTAGCTTGTTATTGGGGTCAGTGGTAGAGTTTATAAATTTACTCATTGCAGTTTTTTGCTGATAGACATTCAAAAGGCCTCTGTAAGCTTTATGTGGTTTTGTTGTTTTTAATGTACTGCTGCAAGAATGTTTTAGAATTGCTTATATTCAGTTATTTTTCTGTTGATTTGTATATACACTTAGATGAAATATTCTCTTTAACTGGCAGTAGTAGTCTTGGATCTAAGTTTTGTTAGTCCTGTATAAGCACAGTTTGCAATGAACTGAGGGATGTTTTATGTTTTGCCGAAATGCTTTAGTATCAGAAATGGTAGAAAATGGTGAACAAAAGTGTAGGCCTCTAAGGTGGGGTTTTTGTCTGTCTTCTTTTTTTTTTTCTCCTTGGACTCTTGATATTCTTTAAATTGATCTAAGTAAAATTCTGAGAAAACAGAAAAAAATATTCCTAACAGACTTAACTTTATATGACAAAATATCTGCTGGTTAAATGTACCTGTCAGATATGCTTTATAATCAGTAATGGATATTTGATTCCCTCTTGTAAATTTCTAAAAGCTTTTATTTAGGTGTTGCTTTTACTAAAGTTCAGTGGTCTGCCAGCCTAAATGCTTAAGCAGAAATTATTTTGTAGTCCAACAGTGCTTCCCAAATTATCAGTTATGAGAATTGTATGGAGTTCATCACAAACCAGCCCAACAGTAAAATTGTTTCAACGGTAATGTTTTAGAATAGAAAATAACTGCCAAGGAAATAAGTAATTTGTGGAAACTCCCACTTTAAGTGTCTGTGTGTATTTGGGGAAACTCCCGTTGCAGCTGTCTGCAGCACAAATGTCTGCAGGAATAAGACTTTGGCAATCATGTTTGTACTTCTGCTCAGTTACGTGGTTCTACAAGCCCTGACGAAAGATATCAGTTAATCATAACGATAGCTTCATTTAGTCTTTTTTACAGGGACCTTGTATATAGATAACAGTTAAAAGGAACAAAGAACCTGTCCGTCTGGCTTGAAAAGTAAATGAGAATGGAAGGTAATGTGTCTTTGAGTTTATTTTAAAGAAACATGTTAAGCAGCAAAAATGTTTAAAAAACTTGCCTTCCATTTTAAGTGTTACTTATACCAAGCGTCACTGGCATGGACTTGACACCCAGTTAACTCACTGGGTGGATGCTCATATACAGTTTTGAGGGGCCTTTTGATTCAGTATAAATCCCTTAAACTTAACTTGAAAAGCTACTCACAATGAAATTGCCAACATAAAAAATTATGCTTAGGATAGCTGCACTGATTTTAATACAATCCTTATTTATATCAGTATGAAGTCTTAAGTTATTTTTCAAGGCTAGCTGATGTGAGAGAATCTGTTAAATGATAATGTTCTTACATTGAGAGTTTGCAGAAGGTTCTTCTCTTCCAGCTGCAGTGTCTAATTTGTTTTTTACAAGCTGTGCATACACTGCAAATATTTTGTGGCTGTACTTTGGTCTACAGACGTTTGAGCAATATATGACATTAACCGTATCTCAAAATCAAGGTCAGTATATCATCTTCTAGGATTTATGCCAAGCTGTTTGGTGAAACAACCAAGAAAAGTTACAACTTTTTTTAAAAATTGATAGGCGCTTTCTCTGAAGTATGGCTTATTTATGGCAGACTGGTGCTGGCTGCCTTTTTTGAAGTTCCAAGCCAACAATATGTCCATAGATACTTGGAGTTTAAGAGCAGTGATATATAAATAGAAACTCTTTGACCTGAAGTGCTTCTCAGTTTTAGATTGAATATATTATCAAGGCTTCAGCTACCTTTTTAAATGTATAGAAGTAAATAATTAAAAATATTATTAAGGCTTCTTCAGTTCTTCCTAAGTAAGCTGAATGAGGGAATGATCGTTGAAATTTAAAGAATAGTAATTCTCTTGGCATTGAAAGAGGATTTTTGGAAATTCTGTCCTCATTTCTCCACTCTGCTGATTTTTTCATTTGTTTTTTTTTTTTAATTATAATTCTACAGGTCACCCAGCAGAAGTAATTCTGATGCATGGTTATTCATATTCTCACAGGACTGCCTCACCTAGCAGATGAAGGATTCAGACAAGTAGTAATTTACACTTGCTCTTTTACAGTCTTCAGTAGTGGAGTATACAAGTGACAAATACATCATCTCTCAATATAGTGGATTTGTTTCCACCGTGATCTAGAAACTTGGGACTAAACTAGTTTGGTAGAATTAATAAAAATAATAAAACTCATAATAATCTATTTCTGATTTAAGCTTATTAAAGTCAGTAAAACTTTAACAGAACATGGTTGTCTAATGCCTTACTATACTGTAGGCTTTTATGGAAATATGTAAGGTATGAACTCTTATGTATTCTGAGTGGAACTCGACTACTGAGCTGACTACTTGCTACAGCTGAAGGAAAGTGGTTTTCATGCTATTAAAAATTTTTTTTTATTGCTTTGTTAATTTTTTTGCCTTGCTTGTTGCTGTGCTCTTCTTGCACTGCTTTTATTTACAGTCCAGTCTTGCAGTTTCCTGTAAATTGGTCAGCAAGAGGAAGCTCTATTGCTGCAGAGACAACTTAACCCTTCTGCTAGACTAGTGATTTTATACTGACAAGGACAGCATAGTGCTAGACATATATTGTATTGCTCTTGCTTTCCATTAACTAAAGATAAGTAGGATTGCTTTTGACTGGGAGCAAGAGCCGTTCCTAACAATGGCAGAGATGAATGGCTGACTTAGTGGCCCTGCTGGAATGAAATCTAAATGTTGGTTCATGACGCTTCAGTTCTTCCTTTTAAGGCTATCTGAGTGAAATCTCATTATGTTAAAAGAGATGAAGTAACTTCTTTTGAGTGAAATTCTCCCTAGGCTAGCTTGGTGCAAGGCTGCTTCTCACCACTGATTTTGTGGGACAAGTGAAGGATAGTGGTCTGAAAATCATATACCAGAGTTCCTTGCAAGACAGAATTTTGCGTTGTGAAGAAGGAGATATTTAATACTCTTTCACTTCCCTAACAGATGTGTTAATCAAATCCATAAAGATTTCATGTCTCTTCAGACTCTTTATTTGCAATTTTGAAACACAACCCTTCTGATTAATGTCAGGTCTAGAAAGTGAAGCTGAATTTTCATTCTTCCAAAACTGTGAAACATCTAAAATTTGTTGTTGTTCCTTAGTGGAACACCAACTTGTGTGTGTGCATATGTGAAATGGCTTCTGTTCTAACTCTGTGACCATCTTGATAGTGTTGGAAATCACCAGAAAAAAATCAAAAGGGGATCTTGGAACTTGAAATGAAAAATCCTGTGTTTCTGAGTGTTTAAGTGAAGAAAGGGAGAGGACAGCATCAGAAAGGTTAGAGTGGAAAAGCAGTACTTCAGGAACATGTGTTGGATAAATAAGGCATAATTAAAATGAGACTGTGGAGGCAAAAGAGCATGGTTGTGTAGTTTGGAGGGGAAAACCAAGACTTAGGTGTGTCAGACCAGAAAAGGGAAAGAGGAACTGATTTTTTTTTTTTCTCCAGTGTTACATATATTCAAGTGCTGTCATTTTGATCATAGCTTTTTTTAGTAAGGTAGGGATAAAGGTTACAAAGATGGTAATGCAAGCTTAGAAGAGTATGCGTAGATAGCAGAGAACTGGGGGAGAAAATATTGCTTTAAAGCATTGCATGCTAATACCTAAAGTCTAAATTGGCAGCTGATATTGTAGTAGATAAAGCAAGTGAATTTAATTCACAAACTGGTGAGATGTACAGTCATCTTTACATCTTTTCTGTGGGAAAAACCTGTTAATTAAGCCCCTGAGACAACTGGGTTTTGATTCTTATTAAAGAGCATCAGGATTTTGTGTTGATATACTGATCCTTTTAGCTAACAACAGGTGTGTGGTATTTATGGTTTGCTTTCCTTCCTATATAGCCTGGCTATGGAAGGACTGCAAATGGGTGCTCTATGGTGAAGACTGGGAATTGCTTTTCTAACCAATATAGTCATGGCCAGTATGTGAAATGTTATTTTCTTCTGTTCTTTGGCTGTTGGGTAGTTTACAAAAAAGAAAAGGCATCATATAGAAACTTCTTCTTTCTAATTTGGATTCCCCCAAAATACATGAAGTAAGCTTTACTTGGCATATTTATGTATGTTGGTTTTGTCCATCATTCTGAAACTTGCTAGTTGTTTTTGTCTTATTTGAATTTTCTAGCCCGGGGTGTTGTTTAATTCCAGACGAAGTCAGTGAAACACTTGAATTATTTTAAGAGCTCCAGATGAAAGCAGTGTAAAACAATGGCATTTATTCATCATCAGTTGGTGATACTTGTCCTGTAGAATTGTTGCCCTGCGTTTGAGCCTCTTGGATTCAAATTTTATTGTTTGTTGTGGTTTGCGTAGAGTCAAACATACAGGCAAGACTTGCTCTGAAGCACATATGTGCTGCATAATCTTTCAAAATGGCTATTTTTAATTTCTTGGGTTGAAGAGGGAAGGACAAGCTCCAGCTATGGAGAAGAAAACAGAGATTAAATACTTACCATAGTTCTGTGGTGCAGTGCAAGTACCTGAAGCACAGGCTCTTCAGAAACGCAGGCAGCATTTCTGAGCCGTGCCTCTGCTGGTGTGAGAGCCTGAGTAGACTGTAAGAAAAAAGAATTACTTTCATTTTCTCCCATGGGAAAGTAGTTGATTGAAAGGTGAGTAGGAAGCAAGTGAGCACTGGAAAATCCCCTCTGCTTTCTGGCTTGCTGTGTGACAGAGGTTTGAGGTATGCAGGGTTTGATTTATAACCCCTCTGGGAAGTTGGGAAATCTGACAAAGACAGTGCTGCCCACTAACACTGGGGGAAACAGGAAGTAACAAAGGAAACAAGTCATTGCCTAGGCGTCCCTTTTGGCCACAGTGCAGTGCAGATGCACAAGCAGTTGGGGCAGGGTTTCTTTTCCTTTTGTGTGTTGAGTGTACAGCAGCAATTGCAGTCACGTTCAACCTTGTAATACACAGAGCGGGGAGAAATGCAGAGATGTTCCTGTCATGCCTGAGAGGGGTCATAAGTTATTAATGGCTTTGTCATCACAAAGGAAACAATCATTCGGTGAAACTGTCAGCAGAAGAACTATGTGTCGATCAGGCACGGTCACCAGGTTAGTGCATATTTGTGGCTTGTATTTCTGTCATTTTCTCTTTTAGGTAGAGAGCAGACTAAAAGTAAGAACAGGATATGGTATCTGGGATAAAATACTTTTAACTCGTGCACAAAATTCAAGGGTAAAGAATTGAAGGGGCAATAGATGAGGTGAGTGGTGGTTGCAAACGTTTGTCAGAAAAGCAAAGCAAGTTAAACTGAGTAAACTTACAACAGTGTATCACAGTCATAGTTCTCTGTTCCCTTTGTCCTGTAAGATTTATTTGACTTCACAGTGTGTTTGTACTGTGCTATTAATCCTTCTGAGAGACTATTGTGAAAGGGACTGTTAGAAGTATTAACAAATGGAATGTGTAACCAAAAAAAGTAGGAGAGATATGGAAGACCATTTCAGAACTGGAGAATGTTTAATAAATGGAAAAAAGACCTGAAAAATTTGCAGTAAGCAGGTTTAAGAACAGATGGTAAATGTTTAGATGGTTCAATTGGAGAACTAGTTTTTGTTCAGAATTGCTGAGAGCACATTGGGGAAGCTTTTATTTTACAGTTCTGCTGTATGTATTGCTGCCTCGTTTTTGGCTAAGCCTTTTGTAGAGCCTGAAACTTCAGTCTCCCTCTGCATTATATGAGGAATGCATTCATTTCTGTAAGTTACATGTTATATATAAGTTATATTCAGAAGGAAACTAGCATCTTGCTTTGCTAGGTTTTACTTTCAAAATAGAATTTAAAGACTAGAGGTTGAGATATTACGGAGTTTAAAAAGTTCTCAGACGTAATTGGCATAGAGATACTTGTTACAAATTCAGATCAGGTTTAATTTTTGCACTGCAGCTTTGGAGGCTGGTTTTCATTTGTTTTCAGCATGACCAAACTGGGATCTAGGACAGACCATAAATATTATAACAAGTGAGAACTTTTAATACAATTTTTGGCAGCTGTAGTTTGAGATGAAGGTAATGTGTTTTTACGCCTATATACTGAAAGATGTGGAGATGATCACATCTGCTGTATGTTCTGCTGAAGTTAAGCAAGAACTGAGGACTCATGGCTCTTCCAGGATGCAATCCTTAGTTGAATCAGTTTGTACTTGCTTTAATTGGGCTGAACGCCAATAGCTCTTAAGGCCAAAAGGGGTAAGTTTTCTTCTATAATGTAATCCAGATTTTTAGTGTAGCAGAATTTTATTTTTACTCATGGAGGGACTTTTAGTCTGTGAAGTTATGTCCTAGCCTCCAATCTAGCTACTCGATATATGCTGACTGAGGGGATAGGTTAAAATTACTTCACAGATGTATACATTTGCATACTACACAATAACAGAGGTCTACTCTCCATTTAGAGTTTGAGCTTGGTAACAGTTTATTATGCTTCAGAATAAACTTCTGCATCAGACTGGCATTATTTAGGTTACACAATGAAGTGTATAATTTCACATTTTTTCATGCTGTTGTGACTTTCATGGTACTTTAAAAAACAGATCATTGTGATAGTGTTTGAGAGAAGTACACTCATGTGATAGACTTGGCCTGTCTTGATTGATACATGAACAATACACTGCAAATTGGTTTGTTTTTTAGTCTGGAAGACCAGTTTGTACATATGAAGTAATTACAATAGTGATTGTATAAGCTCTGCATCGTGCTCAAGAGTGCTAACTGCACTGTTCTGTCTTTCCAAAAGCACTGTTAAACGAAGAAGCAGATCCTATAAACTGCTGTTCTACCATTTCTCCTACTGCACTCTAAGGCCTATCATCTCCCTCACAGGCATAGAATTGTCATGGAGATCATCTGAGAAACAAAGTGATGCAGAGCCTTTCACTGTCTACTGCCATCCTCTTCTGGTTCAGAGGGTTCAGTTCAGTGCTTTTTTCAGTGGGGGAGAAAGTTGATTCAATAGCCACTTATAATGGTTTTTGGGGCTTGATGGAAAACTTAATTTAAAAATATGCATCTGGTCCCTTGGTGAGTGGAAAGAAGAATAAAGTGTGTACCTATTACTAGGAGCTTGCACAAAACAATGGGTGAGTAATGTTACCTTCTGTTTGTAACAGAGGACCAGAGTCAGAAAGAGCTCTCATTGCACTTATTGGGCCCCTTCTGTTAACTTCATTGTCAGCTCCATGGAAGAGACTGCTTGTGTACCCCGGGGTGAAAATGTGTAGTGGGGTCTTTGGCTTGTAGTGCAAGAATGTAACTGCATAGGAAACAACTTGGATGTATCTTTCTGTTCTTAATGGTCACAGAGCTAACAGGCTCCACAGTGACTTCAGTGCTGGCCATTGTATATACCTGGTAATGCAGTATCCATCTGTTCTTCATGTAATATATTAAAAAAATTATAAGAGCAATATCAAGAGTGGAAGGAACCATTTCAGTGAGCTAAAGGCAACATTGTTGTAGATGCTAAGACCAGAAAAATCTTTTAAGAGCATCCATTTTTCCTTCCTCCCACCTTTACAATAAAGATCCTGCCGTTACATTGTTTTGACAGCTTTCTCCCAGCAGCTTGTTGCAAAATAGCATCTAGTGTCCTTCCAGAGTTGTTTTTTACTGTCAAGAAAAGAAGAAAAATCTGCTTGTGACTAGATTCAAAGTACTTAAATGGATTTTAGAAGCCTAACTCAAACATTTCAATTCAGAATACCAAAGTCCTCCCTATGTGTTTGCAGTGTGTCTGCAAATGAAAGTGTTTGAGGAGCCTACAGATGTGATGGGGAGTGCTATAAGCCACAATGAGATCCAGAAAATAGGCACAGCAGCCTCTAAATCTATTGAAAAGCCCTGTTATATTAGGTGTGTGCTGTAGCTCGCATAATGTGTACTTGGTTGCATGGAGTTCAGCCACATCTTTTATTCACTTAGCTGGGATGGGGAAGTTCTGACGTTTGGTCTCTATTCTCAGGACTGTTTTAGAGCGAGTAGCCAAAAGTAAGAAATTACTGTGAATAGAGGAAGCAGAACCTGATACTCTGCTGTCCTTTCCCCTCAGTTAAATCCTGTAGTCATCACACTGTAGAACTGGATTTATTTTTTTTTCCCCTGCTTGCTCCTCTGCTTCTGTGATTTATCTTTTTTCTGTCTGCCTGATATTCTGGCTTTTCAGGTGGAGGAAAAAATGCCCCATCCAGGCATGCTTTAGTGAGTAGTCTAACTAGTCTGTTCCCGTACAGAAGGCCAACATGACCTAGTCAAATATTTGTTTTCTGTATTTACCTAGGGTGGGATACCTTTATCCCAGTGTTTGTCATTGGCTTCCTAGAAATCTCAGTTTATTGGTTATTTTGGATAATCTTTCTGAGACATTTAACTCTGCCTTTTCTGACACATTTTCAACCCAAGTACTGAAACAGGTTCACACCAAAGGCTAGGTGCTCACGTTCTTTCTTGTTCTGTTCTTCGTAGTAAAAACACACAGGATTTGAAGACCCATGATGAACTTGAAACTGTTGGATAGCATTGAGACTAATGTTAGAGTTAGTTCAAGAAAAATTACATCAGAGTATATTGGTCTGAATAAAAAAGTTCCATTTTTACTTAGTCTTCTTTCTGAATGTAACTAGAAACAGACTGAAATAACTTAATCATACATTAATTTCTAATGTTTGAATATTGATGTGCCTGTTCTAAAAAAAAAAAAAAAAAAAGACCCCAGGACTTACCTTTGCATTTCTCATTTCAAGGAAATCTGTCTTAGCAATACTGCAGTGTGGTTTGGTGTCAGCGGCCAGCTGGTTAACGCTCTCCATTTCCCTTGCTTTGACTTTTCTGCAAGATGTGGAGAAATAATTTGAAGGACTTTTTTTTTGGGGGGGTGTGTGTTTAACATCTGTTACTTTTTTTTTTTAAATTCTTAAAAGCTTAAAATATCTGTGTAGCCCCCTCTTGGACCTGTTAACACATTGCTGTTGCTAGAAATTTCATTGTGGGGGAGGAGGAGGAAGGAACAACTCAGCTTGGAAAGATTGCAATCATATAATATGAACAGGGAGGAAATAGCAGAAGGAAGGATATAGCTGAATACAACAAAAGTAACTTACCTTTTGGTGAGCAAGAAGGTCCTGGAAGAACATGGGGAAACCATGATGCCTTACAGTGTCTGATGCGGAACCTTTCTAGGGCCTTGGATCCTATCTTCTCTGCTTGTGCCTGTTTTATAACACTGGGGACTAAAACCGAATTTTTGTGATTAAGTTTTCTAGGCTGCCTAGAGGATTTAATTGAGTTTAAACTCTTGTGGTAGAAATTGCGAGTAATTTCCACTCCTCCCCACACAAGCATCACCAGCAAAGGGCAAGCAGTTGGATCTAAATCCTAAGGTGATCCACTGAAAGATCAATTGACTTGCATCTCTGTTTTTCCGAACACATACAGAATGGGTATGTACTCTACTGTTGCAATTAATCCCTCAACAAAACTGTATCACTTGCTTATCCTTTTCAGTATGGGTACTTCAACTTGCCATCTTGGGCTGGAGAGACCAGTGCTTGGGAAGGTGTGTTGTGCAGTAGGTGCCTGGATTCCTGTACTGAGCTACACTATTGACTTCCATTACTGTCCCTTTGGGGAAGGGAGGAGCAAACAGGATCCATTAGATTTCAGTCCTCCGCTGAAAGCTTTTCAGTTCTAAACCATCATTCCTTTAGCAGAAACTAATTAACTGGAACTTCATTAGTTTGCCTCTTACTGGCAAAGGTCTCTAGCCCTACACCTGAGGATAACAGAGCCTTTTATGTCTAGGTCAAATTTAACCATTCAGTGCACGCATGATTTCTGTATTACACAGTAGGATTTTTAGTCTAGTTCTGTTACCAGTTGGAGAAAGAAAGAACTACTAAAGAAACTATTTTTTTTGGTAACCTGTTTAAGATGACAGCAGAAAGAGTGGTAACTGCAAAGGTGCTTGGTGGAGCATGGCATTAATAATTTATATATAAATTAAATGGAAGCCTGCAGCAATCTGAGGTGAACTTCACTTGCACAGGATGCTGTCACATATGACATCCAGTATGAGATTATATGCTAATGCTTTCATTCTGAATAAAACATGTAAATATAAGGAGTAAGTAGTATTGGATACTGCAGTTACTAAAATATGACTGTTGATTCCCTCATTACACAGAAAATTACATTGTATATACATGTGTGGCATAGAACTTTGGAGAAGAAACTGATTTTCTTTCCAGCCACCTGCCTGATTAAGTCTCACAGTGTTATCTGGGGCATTTTAAAAATACAAATACTTGAATAACAATGGAAGGGTGCTTAGTAAATGTTTCAACAACTGTCAATCACTTTTGAGAGCTGTATAAAAATAAATCGGGACTTTTTGCACCATGTTTTTTATACATTACGAACTTCCTGGAATCTGTGAACACCCGTCTGTGCTACATACTTGACTGCTGAACCATGTTAGTTGTTTGGAAAACTTGTTTAAGGAAACAAGCTTTGTTTCTTGGTACTCATTTCTTAAAGTAAAATCTAAGTTTGAAACTGTTTTTAATTATTCTAAATTGCAGAATGATGGCCTCGCAGGACCAAGTCTGGCCAGTCCCAATGAAGGCAATTGGAGCACAAAACCTTTTGACAATGCCTGGAGGAGTGACCAAGTCAGGGTATCTTCACAAAAAAGGAGGCACCCAGCTGCAGATCTTGAAGTGTAAGTTGAATGAATTATTAACTAAATTAAATGTTTTAAATGCTTGCCTTTGGGGCCATTAACACATTTCATGTTAGCAGACTAAGGAAGCTGTTCTTCCACTTACTTTGTCTGTACTGGTTTACAGTTGTACTGGAATATAGGTATGAAAGACCTATATTGAAAGAATTTCCTTTAAATGTTTTGGAACTGTAAATCTTAGATGATAAATGTTGCAGTTGACTTTATTTTACTTGGTTAAATCTCTTGTCAAGTCCTTCACAAGTAAGATTTTAAAGACAGAAACAGATTCCCGGGATATGTATCAATTTCAAATAGTCTTTTCTAAAAGAGATTAGTACTCAGCTTTTTTCCAGTTTGTTATTCTGTACTGGAAAAATATCCCCATCTCCTACTGCTGTTGTGAAATGGAAATTTTTTCACTGCCAACAGTAGGCTGTACTTAAAAACAGTAATTGCTTCTGGAATCAGAATCTATTTACATGGAGAAAAACTTAAGATTTTGAGTTTATTTGCTATCCCTGTTTATAACTAAGCTAACATAGTCAAGGACAAAAATTACTGCCTTTGATAAAAGGAGGAGTGTTGGTCCCTTTAAAAAAAGAAAATAAAACATCATTTTATTGGCAGCTTTATGTATTTGAGGTGAAAGAAGAGAGGGAGGTACCTGCATGGTTTTGGGATGGACATAAATACGTATTTTGTAGCCTGTGGCTACCTTCCTCCTGCTTCATTTTAGGTTACATTCTTACATTAGCTTATTCCTCTAGTAAAGGAGCACAGGTGGAGGTCAGACCTGCAGTCTCTTAGGCTTCTTTTGAAGTTATCAGGTCAGCTGCCTCTCAAATGAGGGAAGCAAATACTGCCCTTAGTTCTGAAATTCTATGAATGGACAGCTCTACCATGTGGCTGATCATCAACAAGCTGACACTTAACTAGTTTGTGCTCTTTTATAATAATTAATAAGAATACTAAAATCTTAAACAATAATTTTACCCAAGTTAAGAGGTTCTAGTTAGTATACTGCCTTTGGATTTATATTTTGCTCACTTTTTTTCCTTATCTTTTCAGGGCCATTGAGATTCGTGATTATCCATGAGGGATGTATTTACTATTTTAAGAGCAGCACATCTGCATCTCCACAGGGTGCATTTTCTTTGAATGGTTACAACAGGTGAGTGCCAAAGAACTTACTTAACACCCAGGCTCCTTTTACTTAATGCAGGGGGCTGTGGGTTTCATTTCCAACAAAGTTATATGCAACTACATCTGTTGTTTGGGTTAAGCACTGATCTCAGATTCCGAGAGGTGTATTCCTTTCAAATTGTATATATGATGTTTCCTGTGCTTTGCAAGTTTATAGCCTTCATCTTTGGTAATTTAACCAGTAAAGCTGTTAAAATTGCAACGGGCTTACTCTTGTTACCGATTTGATGGAGACTTTGCACATGCAGATAGACGTGGATTCTTTCAGATGAATGATCTTTGTTCTCTAGTGATTTCAATGATCATCACAAAAATAGAAAGGAATTGGAAAGGAATATTTATGGAGTTACTGACTCAGTAACACTAGTGTAAAAACTGAATCAACTACGGGAGTAATGAGAGAATACGTGTGCAAAATGTCTGACTCCTTTTGCTACACATTATAAATCTTAATATTTGCGTTTTAAGTTGAAGACAAAAATGCATGGCTTTCAAGTTAAGGAGTACTATCAGAATCTGAGTGCAGCGTACGTACAAGGCCTACTAACAGAAGTCTAACCTAACTTTAGGAAATTGCGGTTGTAACTGATGCTAAGAAAGGACTAATGAGAGAGAGAATGTAGAGGAATATCACACTGGTCCTAACCACTGCAGTTTTACTGTATTTGTAAACATGTATGTTATTCTTGTACTGCATAATGTTCTCAGACTTTTGGAATAAGGGAATATCTTTTATTGGAATGTGAGAGCTTTCTAACTGATCACAACAATGGTGTGTTTTATGGGAATGCAGTTGTAAACATTGTAGCTAACTAAAAATTCAAGGTTAAATTGTTTAAGCAACCTATACTGTAACTTGACCGTGACACTAGCTTCAGTAATCACATTAATGTGAAAAATAACAGGGGATTTGTAAATGCTACGTACTGTGTCATTGCTTTTTATGTATCTGCATTCTAGCAGCCTTGTAGAGACTTTAGCTGGAACTGGGACCGGGTCTTGGTTAGTGTTATGCACAGACGTAAGCATTATTGAAAAAGAATGTGAAATGAAAGAATTTGTTAGATTGGGTAGTTACATAAGATTGTGTGAAAACCAGTCACTCTGAGGCTTCCCTGGACTCTTTATTTTGCAGTTTTCATTCAATAGCCTTTATGTGTTAAGAGTAGACAGGAGATGAAGGTGCTGAGTTCACTAGTGACTCAAAATGTATAGCGATGCCTGTTGCTGGTATCCCTCTCAGCTGTACCAAGGGTATTTCCCACATTAACATCCCTATTAGCCTTGCTTTAGTGAAATAACTTACAGTTCCTTCTGTGGCTTTGTTTTGGGCTGGGCAGGTGCAGAAAACTACAACCGCCATCTTAAAAGTAGGATTGGAGTTCTAAAAAACACGCAGTCTCTAATTCTGAAATAATGTTGCAGTTGACATTATTCTTAATGGCAGCTTCAGGGTGGTGATTAGAAAAGTTTTTTTTTTTCCAAAACAATGTTATCTTGATTAGGTACCTAACCAAACAATCTTTTTTTCTATGTTTACAAACCACCTTTGCTAAATATTAAGGACTTATGTATTATATGAGAAAATTGGTGAGTTAAAGTTTAGGAACGAGAAAGAAAGCCCCAGTAATGATTGTAAAAACTTTAATGAGATTTCTCTATGGCTTATGCTGAATAAATCTTAGAAACATTACTTTTAGATTACCCACAGTCTGCTTATTTGTTCCAAAGCCTTATAGTGAGCATTTACAACCAAATTTTTGTGTGTGTTAGGAATTTCCTCATTTGAGACTCCTCTGGGGAAAAAAATAAAAAGAAAAACTTACCTAATGCAGTTTGAAAGAGGTTGAGTTATGCTTGTTTTAAAATAATAAAAAAAATGCAAGAAAGTGTTTATAAGGGAAAAGTGGAAAAATTAAGTTAACTTTTAACATTAGTTCTCCTTTATTTGCGTGGAAACCTGTGTTTTGATTTTTTCCTCAGTGCCTTACCGTGGTGTGAAGCTTGTGAATTAATGCAATTCATTAAAACTCTTGATCAGGTCAAAACATCCGTTTGTAATGTGGTGGTTTAACTAGTGCTCTTCCTCCTGTCAGCACTCGCGTTGTCCTTTCTACCACATTAATGGAGAAGTACATTTGTACTTGTGCATTTGTAAATGCACATATGGGGATTTTTGTGGCATTTTCCTGGGCTTGGGCGTTATTTTTCGTAAGGCAAAACTGGCCAGTAAAACTGCTTTCTATCAGAGCTTTATGACTTGCACAGCAGAATTAACTTTATAGAGTAAGGTTTTGATGTATTGGTTGTTCTGTTTCTCAGGGTTATGCGGGCAGCTGAGGAGACAACATCAAGCAATGTGTTTCCTTTCAAGTTAGTTCACATTAGCAAGAAGCACAGGACATGGTTTTTTTCAGCTTCTTCTGAAGATGAAAGAAAGGTAGCTTTCTTCTTCTTTTGCAGTATAATTTTCCTTGAAGCAGAAAGCAAATCTTGAACTTCCCTAAAATCTAAATGAACTGGACACGCAGCTGTCACTGAAATTTGTATACCTAGTTCTTTGGGCTCCTCTGAAAAGCATGTCTGAAGTTTTAACTATTAAGATAATGTTAGTTCAAGTTGTAATTTAGGGAATGGCTATAAGTGACATACTAGTTGACATGGTTTTCTCCATATTCCTTGTTTTATTTTCAGCCAAGTAACAAATATTTGTCTGTTAACCTTTGATAAAGTATGAAAACAGTTCAGTGATATCTATCGCCCACAAACATACTGTGAGCAACTACCTGGCTTTAGAAATAACAGCTTTACATTTGCAAACTGGAAGTTTAATATTTTAATATGTTCCTACAGCATTTTAGATAGTCAAAACATTTGACTGATAACTTTCTCAGTACAAAGTGATGGATGAATACTATTTCAATGTAGGTTCCTTGCACAGTTACTCTGTTCTTACAGGGGGCAGATACTGTTCGTCTTTGTTTAATGATTTAAAGATGGATATGTTGAATGTTGTATTTTTATTCTTATTTAGAATTGGATGCTATCCTTGAGGAGGGAAATTGATCACTACCATGAGAAGAAGGAAACAATAACAGAATTCAGGTATAAACCCTTAATCTTTATTTGCTTTTTATCCTTTTTGCACTAGCTCTTGACAGTGGTGTTTTAGGCTCTTTGTACCTACGGGTAATCTACTGTTATATAAAAGCAGGTACAGTAAGGCCCAAGAATGGAAGTCCTTCCTAATACATAGTTTAAAGAATACCAAGACAAAAATAAATCTTTTTACTGAGAGAACTTTAAATGTCAGCTTTGTGTAAAACAAGTAAAAACTTAAGACAGCAACAACATATCTGGCTGTTAATTGGGAAATAGGAATAGATTGCTTCTGCTTTTCCAGCATTCCTTTCCAGTGCTGCAGTCCTGCTAACAGACTTGTTTACTGTCCCAAGACCCATAAGCACAGTGATGCAGAAGGTACTCTGTCTTTTCTTTTGCAGTGACTCTGGTTCTGATGCAGACAGTTTCTATGGCTCAGTAGAACGTCCCATTGATATCAAGTATTCTCATCATTCAGCAGATAATGAAGGTGACAAATTTAGACACTCATAAATAACATTTATTTATTTGCTTATTCATTTCTTCTGGATTCTGCAGGAATTATTCCCATAGCTTAAGCAAACTGATCCAATTTGCAACTACAAATTCTTTTTTTACAAGGTGTGTCGTCGTCGTAATTTTAAATCAGAGGCAGATATTCTATGCCAGAAACCATTAGTAAAAATAAATGGTAACAGAGAAATTCAGATCTTTCAAGGAGGTGTCTGACACCCTAATAGTACTATTTAAAAGACTGCATGTTGGAGAGTTTGTGGATCTAGCAAAAAGGTAAAACTTTTGAGTATGTCCATAGGTCAGTCATAGTGCAGAAATATGAAGTGGTCTTTATTATGATAATTGAATATTATTGACAATAATTGAATATAATTATAGGATATTAGTCACTTAAAAGTATGTTCTGAAAACACCCAGAGACTATGCAGTAAAACATTGTGGAGTTAGTTACCTCCTATCTAGACTGTGAAATTAATTCCCTTGTGAGGCAAACAAGCAGTCACCCACATTTGGATGGTGTTGCATCTGTGTTGGAGTCTGAGTATGAAACAGAACTGATCATCCCTCCAGTTCAGGAAGATCTTACATTAGGTATAGGATGGGCCTACGTGAAATGCCTAGGATAACATTCAAGCTGAGTAATTTAAAGTAAGACTCTGAAAATCTCATTCTTAGCATAGCCTTTTTTATTCAAAGTTTGGTACCTGTTCGTTGTTGTAGTTGCTTCACAGTAAACAGTTTGGGCTGCGTGTGTTTGTTTTTAATTAGAAGTGAGGACGTTACAGAAAGCCAGTCAGATAGGAACTCACAGCATATTTCAGCAGCTGACTTCCTAGTCAAGGAATGTGTTGGTAAAACCCAACATGAGAAGCCTCACCTCAAGGTTCAACAGAGTTTCTTTACTAGGCCTTTTCCCGTCTGCCTTTTCAGATTTGTAAGGGCAGGGTTGATTGGAGCAAGTACTCTCACTTCCTGAAAGGAAATTCCTGACTACTTTTCCTGACTAGAACAAAAATCCATCAGTGAGTCTTTTTAGGAAATCCGGTTCAATTGCTGCAAAGCGAAGGAAAATAGACTCATCAGCATTTCATCTAGGATTGCAGTATAGTACTTTTGTGTTATGGGAAGGAAGGGTCGTATGCAATATGGATTATGTTAAGAGGCCTAGCAGGAGTTTAAATTAGGAAAATTAGAAGAGCTAACTGATTTTTTTTGTCAGATACTCTTACTTTTTTTTTTTTGGTAGTGTATTTTTCTGAGGAAATACTGCATATTGTCCTTGAGGCTCTTATCATAGTCCATGATGAGAAATTACTGCCTAGAAGTAGCATGTTTTTCATGTCTTGATTATTCTGACTTACAGTTAAAGGCAACACTGAAACCATTTAAGCCATTTGTTGTGGTGCATTTTTTTTGTTGCCAGAGCAAGACAAAAGAATTAATTGTTTTGTAGATCACCAGGCTTGCTTAGGTTTCCGTATTGCAAAATCATAAATGTTTCTGTGTTAGGATTACATTTTGGGGATTTTTTTTTTTTCCCAACTGGTTTTGCCAGTGCATTCATGTAATTATGTCTCTGCAACTGATTTGAATTTTTCTCAGGAAGGCTATAACACTAGAAAGTGTCACCAGAAAGTAAATCTTAACTTGAAAGATGAAAAAAATTTAATGTGCCATATAGTTTGTCTCCCTCTGTTCTACGTGATTGCTTTCTTAATAGACATAAAAATTTAAGGAAACACCTATTCTAAACAGCAAACAGGTGGACCAAATTTCTTTTTTTTTCCACCTCTTTCTTAAAAAAAAAACCTGGAAAATATTTGTTTATTAAAAAGCAATAAGTACTCAATACTCTTTCTTGGTTCCAGGAGTACTTATTGGAGTCTGACACATTGATTTTTATCTGCAGATTATGACCAGGAGGAAGAGGATGAGTCTTACTTGCAGCCAGATACTTCTGACATAGTGAGAGATGGTATGTGATTTCTTTCATTCCCTTCATCAAAGGTCTCCAGTGAAGGCAATATTCATGCAGAATGCCAGATTATTTTGGCTTAGTCATATCTGAAGCATCGCAGGTAGTAAAATAATTGAAGTCATGCACAGACATCTAAGCTTGAGAGGTATTTAGAGACAAAAGCTCCTAGGAACAGCAGTAACAATTTACAGAAAGTGTTACATGCCTTTAAGGGCATGTTTTCTTGCAGGCCTCCTGCCCTGGAAGGACCTGTATTTGGTCGTCAGTCTGGAGGAGGGGTAATGCTTTTAATTGTAGTCTCTCTATTTTTAGCAAAGGGAAAACTCTTTGCTAAGTCATTGTTAGCCATGCCTGAATAAAAATTGTAGGAGTTTGCTACACATAATATTCAGAATTGTGCAGAAAGTTAAATGCTTACCCAGCATTTTGGGTACTATCAGACCAGATGCCAATGAAATATCTTAAATCACATAGAAAATTAATTTGAAAAGTCTTGTTTCATGACATACTGTATTTCCCCTCAGTGTGTCATGTTTTTTGGATGTTTTCTTTCTGTAGATATGGTCCTGCCCCCAGCCTACCCGCCTCCACCAGTTCCTCATGCCAGAAAAGCTGCCTACTCAGAATCAAGGGCAAATTCCTTTGCTGGCAAATCTACTCTGCCAGCACCACCACCGCCTCCTAAAAGAAGCCTACCTGATATCAAACTAGAGGATGTCTTAAATGTGAGAGAATCCCAGTTACAGCATCGAGCTGAACCTAATCTAAAGATTCAATCCCCAAGCCGGAGACTAAGTGAACATCTGCCCCCTGTACCCCCTCTACCTCATTTCAAAAAGCCTACATGTGTCAAAGAATCTTGCTCATTGCTTCCAGAGCCTCTGCCTCTAGCTCAAGTTCTTGCTACTCCAGAAGGATGTGAGAAGCTAAAAACCTTAAACCTTTCACCGCGAACTCCTCCTCCACTACCAAGCAATAAACCCAAGCTGTCACAGCTTACTGAAAAACCAGTAGAGCTCAAAGTGCCAAGAGAACATGGTAAACCTGGACTGTTTGTGCCACCAGTGTTCCCAAAGCCACCTGTGCCAAGCCACCAGCCCCCTGGAATCAAGCCTAGACCAGAGAAATCTTCATGTCCGCAGTTACAGTAAGAATGAAAATGCACTACTAAATTTTTCCATTGTGTATTAGTTAACTAGTTGACAGACGTATATCTCAGATTCACATCGACATGTGTTTCTCTTCCCTGCACCATCTCTCTCTTCTTCCCCATGTTGTGCTTTTATTCCCTCTGTTATTTAAAAATTTTGCAATGAATTTAGCTTCTGAAATAGTTCAGAAAGAAACAGTAGATAAACCAAACTTTAAAAAAAAATTACACCAAAATTTTGGTAGTTCATTTGTTTTCAGGTGTGTCTTAAAGACTTAATAGCCTTTGATCGCAGTGAATGAGAAGCTTTCATGTCAGAACCTCAGTGAACTGCAAAAACAATTTTAGGCTTTTGTGGAGATACCACAGAATCTCGGTTGGAAAAGACCTTGAAGATCATCCAGTCCAACCATTAACCTAACATTGACAGTTCCCAACTACACCATATCCTTAAGCGCTATGTCAACCCGACTTAAACCCCTCCAGGGATGGGGACTCCACCACCTCCCTGGGCAGCCCATTCCAACGCCTGGCAACCCGTTCTGTAAAGAAATGCTTCCTAATACCCAGTCTAAACCTTCCCTGGCACAACTTGAGGCCAGGATAGGATGTGTGTTCCATTTTGTATTAAGACTGGCTTTGGTAAGGGATGTGGAACTATCTATGGTGATGAGTCAGATGAAAATATTTTCGTCCGTTGGATCGTTTAGCAGCTCTGAAGAACAAGTAATAAACTCTTTAAAGATGGTACAAGGAAGACTTTGATATACTGGAGTGAGTCCAGTAGAAGGCTGCCAAGATGTTTGGGCTGTAGCACATGGTACGTGAGAAGAGGCTGAGAACTGGATTTATTCAACCTTTAGGAAGGCTAATGGGGGATTGCTGCTATCTACAACTACTTAATGGTTGATATGGAGAAGACAGAGCAAGACCTCAGAGGTCTGCAGTGGAAGGATAAGAGGCAACAGGCGGAAGTCACAACCTGGGAAATTACAGCTAGATACTAGGAAAAACTTTTCACCATGCGGATGGTGAAACACCAGAACAGGTTGCTGTGCAATCTCCGTCCTTGGACATAGTCAAAACTTGTCTGGAGACGACTCCTGAGCTAGTTGGGCCTGCTTTGTGCAGGAACTTGGACTAAGTGATCTCTAGAGGTCCCTTCCAACTTAAATTAACTTGTGATTTGGGGGCTAAACTGATACTTGTTCTTCAGTTCTAGTTTTATTATCCCTTCAGTGTCATGGGTATATTTGTTCTGTTTTCCTGAGATGTCTTTCAGTTTTTGTTCTGTTTCTGCCAGGAGATCACCACCGGACGGACAGAGTTTTAGAAGCTTCTCATTTGAAAAACCAGCACTACCCTCCAAGCCAGACCAACCTGCTAATGATTCTGATGACGACTATGAAAAAGTAAGATCAAGCAGATGATCCATTCTCAAAGAGTATTTTTTTTTTTACTTGCTTATGTATACTTTTGGGAACATTTTAAATGCATTATCTCAGGAAAAAAATAACTTTCTGAAAACAGAGTGCTGTGGGTTTTTGGTTTTTTTTGGGGGGGGGGCTTTAAGGGATGCCTTGATAAATACTGGATTTTAATATTGGATTAAAGGAGGAGGAAGCATAAAGATCAAATCACCATTAAAAATTTCAGATACTGATGGGTGTAGCTTATTTGCATAACAAGTTGCTAGCATTTTGAGCTGTCATTGACTTACGCAGTGATTTATTTCCTTTGTGCTTTTTTACAGGTTGGGCTGCCTGCTTCAATATTTCTTAATACCTCTGAATCCTTCGAAGTTGAAAGGTAGAATGTGACTTTAAAATCGTTGCTTAGAAGTCCTACAAAAACCTGCACTGAACAGTAGCCCAAAGATCATTTGGATAGGTACAATTTGTGTTTAAAAACACAATAAAAGTGTTTATATTCCTTTAATGTGGAAATCACTTTTTAGAGGAATGAGTTCAGTGCTCATGTATCAATTGAAAATGCATACTACTTGCAGAGTGATTTTGCTCCATCTGGAGAAGGTTGTTCTGCCAGGATGCTAGATGGGACAGAAAGCCAGATCTTCTGTGTTGCCTTGCTGGTTCAGATGCTAGAACAGTGAAATTCCTTCAGCGATGATGTACTATGAATTGTTACAACTGAAGTAGAGATTTGTAATAAGAATTCTAAGAATCTAGGCATTTTACTTACCTGAGTCAGAAAATGCTAATATGTATAATTGCTGTATTATTTTTAGGACGTTTAAAGCTAGTAGCCCACGGGGACAACCACAAAATGGATTGTACTGTATTAGGAACTCATCTACTAAGCCTGGAAAGGTAACTTGAAATTGCTGAATCTACCCCCGCAAAAACCTTTCTGATTTAGAGATATTGTATCTTTATCATATTAAGTACTTAACAATTTAGATGAGCTCTTTCCTTAAAACCAGAAAATCTGAGACAATCACTATCATAACTTCAGTGATTTATTTTTTTTAGGCTGGATTGTAACTAATTCCTTAATAATACATTGATTTAGAAGAGCTTATTAGCACAGGCTGAATATGTTGCATTTTTCTTCTTCAAGGTATTGGTTGTATGGGATGAATCTGCAGAAAAAGTGAGAAACTACAGAATCTTTGAAAAGGTTAGTAGCTGCACTATGTGTGCATGTGTATATATGTGTGTATACGTGTATGAGGTTCATGTGTATATATCTCTGTATAAAGTGTGCATGTGTATAGGTATATATCAGAGCTAACAAGTTAAAAGTCTAAACTTCTTCCTACTCCTAAAAGTAAAAATAGGTTGATTTACAAATATCTGGTCTAGGATGAGAGTTTGAGTACTCAGATCTGGGCTTTCTAGTTGCTGTATCATACAAAAGACAAGCTGTAAATGTTCACATCTAAATTTCAGCTCCAGTCAAATCCTAAATGAAGGAATATTAAATTGGACTTACTTGTGTGACTAGTTTGCAAAGCAGTAGCTTGTTTGAAAGAACTTCTTAGTTCTGATGGTGATGATGTTTTGGGTTTTTTTTAAACATTTGAGTTGGAAAATTACTGTTAATGATTACAGTTTTTGTTCTGCAACAGGATTGCAAGTTTTACTTGGATTCAGACATCATGTTTTTGAACATGGGAAGTTTGGTCGAATACTACAGCACTCACGTCTTGCCTAGCCACGACAGCCTGGTTCTTCGGTGCCCTTATGGTTACTCTAAACCAAGGTGACACGACTGGCATAATTCACGGACGCTTAGGACAAATGGGTTCCCTACTGCCCCTGAATTAAAGGTGGACTCCTGCCACTGGTGGATATCCCATTGTTTGCACACAGAAACTGAGTCCGTTTCAACCATTTATTCTCAGATGAATTGATATATAAACTCCCTTTAATGAACTCTTGGTAAAACCTTACAATCCAGATCAGTGGATTTTATGGTCTTTTCTTTTAAAAAGATCTGAACTGATTATGCTGTGAAAGCTGTCCATGATACCTACACCTCTTATGAAACTGCTGCTATTACGAATCTCCTTGGAATATGGAAAATGGACACGAACAAAGAAGTGGTCTGAATACAACCAATACAGAAAAGGGAAACTTCTGAAAGTGTATCAGAAGTCACTTGTGACAGGGAATACTAATACTCTGACTTGAAGGTATTACTCCTGAAGTCAGCACTGGTGCTCAACTGAGAATTTTTGTATTACTTGTATAGTTGATGTGTAAATAATGAGGACTTCTATGCAAATAATTTGGTTTACTATAGGTAATGTGGCTTTTTTCTAAGCCACCTCATATGTAAATGTAACTTCTGATTACAGTGTCTGCAGTAATCAATATCACGGTACTATCCAACTGATATGGTTGTGGCATCCCACATATTACTTGATGACGTGCACTTCAGATCGGTATGGAATAATATGATTTGGCTTTCATAGGAGCCCCATTCCTTAGTTCTGAACTGGAAGGGTAGGTGCCACTAGTATTTTTAATGGGTATGAGAAAAGAGAAAGGACTATTGGAAGATTAAGGGGGAAGCCAGGGAGTCTTTTGAATATCCCTACTTCTGATTAGCAGTTTTCTCTTGTGTTGCCATAATCAAAGGTTCTTTAAAACAAACCACAAAAAACCCAAACCCTGAAACTATACATGTGATGCTACTATTACTCCATAAATCTTTGTGGTCAGTCTTTTAGGATCAGGCTGTCAGCCCATTATGTTCTGTTCTACGGGAAAACACGCTGCCCTACTCTACTTTTTGTAGATCACCAGGAATTTTTCCATTATTGAAATTGCTACTCAGTTTGCAGTTGTATGCAAAATAAAATCTTTTTAACATACTATCAGCATTATCAGCGATAGGCATTACCAGGGTGCTTGTAATATTTGTTCCCTAATATTTTGGGGACAGGTATCCTAAAACCACAGGCTTGATATTTATGCCAAAATTACCCTATTCCTAAATTTTAATAAAGAGGAGAAATTTATTTTAATGACCTGTTAAGTAACTTAGTTGATTCAAAACTACTGTTATAATGGTCTCATACTCTTAATAATGTTTACAAGACTTGTAATGATAATTAAAAAAAAAATAAATCCTGTCACTCCTGAAACAGGAGAAGGTATCTAGTTTCTATCAGTCTGAATCTGTATCCATAAACTTAATTTTTTCAGTTACCCTCTCAAAGTTTATACATGTCAGATTTAATCTTGTTACAGTTAGTTGGTCACAACTTTAAAAACATGAACAAACTGTTATAGAATAAGAATTTTCTATTTATGAAAACAATAAACCAGGATTTAATCCCTAAGGGATTTTCCTTAATAAAGACATGTAATATTAGGACCATACATAGGAATTGAGGCAAGAGACTCTGCCTCTGTCTTTCACAAGAAAAACAGACATATGCAACATCAGTCTTTTGATCTCTGTTCCTGCTGTAACGGGTTTTATGTGTGTAAAGAATACGCAGTACTTAAATTTCAGATTGTTGAATACTGGATATTTGAAGTTTCCAATTCCTTTTATTTTAAATGAATATCCCTGTGGTTAACTACCCTGATATGATCCACTCTGTAAAGAAAGCTCAGCCAGCAAAGCATTTAAAGAATATTTGTGGCATATAGATATATGTATATGAGACTAAGTTCTAGTTTCTTGCAGTATTTACACATACGGTTTACAGATTAAATTTTTCTCTGTCTGGGAATAATTGACTTAGTTGTGTCATGACAGTCATACAGTATGGTATCTTTGGGGCCCCATTCAGATACTTTTTTTTTTTTTGCAACCATATACTCTTAAGATTTTTAAACTGTAAAAATACTTACATAATCCAATGCATATAAAACATAACACTGTCTTTACCTGTGTAATACAAGATTTGCAAATATGTAAATTTTTGTGTTTATTTCCTTTTTTTATATAAATGTATGTATTTTTGAAGTGGATAAACTTTCAATGCCAGTTCATCTAATTTTGTGCAGTTGTCTTTAACTTCATGGGTGTGTGTATTAATGCTTTTGTTTGTACTTATGTTAAATAGTGCTTGATTCTTCTAACTGTGAAGTTAGAATTAGTTTTCAGCCACCTTTAGAAGCAAATCTTCAGCTAAGCAGCACTATCAGACATTTGGCATTCTGGTCATCAGATGGTGTGGCTGGGGGTGGAAATTACCCATTTTCCAGTTACTTCAAAGTTTCCTGAGTGCAGGACTGAGAACTGAAGCATTTATTTTATCTATGGACACAAAATGCAAGTACATTCATAATGAGAAGAGCATCTCCGAGGAACAGGAATGTTTGAGCAAGAAAGCCAGGTCTCCAAAGGTGTTCTTCAGGAGCTTGCCAGGGGAAAGAGGACCATCCCATTTCCCAGCACCTCGTAGCCCTTCTGCTCAGAAATGGCAGTGTAACCTGGTAGGTTTGTGTCTGTAGGTTAGTACAAGAAGAGGAGGATTACAACCTCGTAGGTTTAAATCTCTGACTCTTCAGAATTCAAGGTAGGAGGTATAGGTAAGGATGTGCTATGTAATGCCCTCATCCCTCCAAATCTGCAATCACTTACACTCTCTCTTCCAAGCCATCTTACTCCTACATACTAGTCGATTTTATGCAGAATTAGATGAAGTTACATTTCTGGTGTTTGTAGGGAGGAAAGGCCCAGCTAGAACGCGTGGCGCCTAGTCTGTCTCCTCTACCTCTTACTAACCTGACTCTCCTCTTTCCTTCACCACAAATCAGCCTCTTGCACCTACAACCTAAGGCAAGCTCCTTAGCTTTAAAATACTTTGTGGAGAAGTGTAAAAGCAGTATTTGTTATGCTAAAAAAAAATGTGGTTTGTGAGTTTGGTGATATCCAAGTCAAAATATTGATAACAGTTTGGAAAAAGCCTTGCCTCTTGTAGCTAAACTTCCAAGAAAGTGTTACAGGTGACATTTGTGGGAGGATTGCTCTTCTAGGGGAAAAAAAATAGAGTGCTTTTGAAAAGAAAAGTTTCAACAAGGGACTGTCAATCAATAGGCAGTGTATCATAAAAAGTGAACAATTTTTCTATGACAATAAAGGTGCTTTGTGCCAGCAGTCAAGTATTCCCTAGTTCAGAACTTCAGTTTTTACAAGAATGTAAATAAGCAGCGAGAGTATTCATGGCCTCTGGTGCTTCATGCTTTGGAAAGTTCCAAAGGGCTGTAAAGATTTTGGAAGCTTTCTGGTGATTATTTTGACTTTAGGGACATCTGGTGGTCAGGCTGCTCCACGCAGGGATCCCAGCAACAGCGTCACAGCCGCTGAGCATGGGCATGGAAGGCATTTGGGCAGAGATCAATCCTGAGTGACTTCGGGTAGAAGCTAGAGATTAAAGCTTAACTTCAGGTGGAGACTTGATGGGCCAAGTCTTTGAAACTTAGGATGTCTTTTGGCTCATCTTTCTCATCTAAGTAGCAATGTTGTTAGCAGAAATACTCATCTGAATGTCTTTTAACCTAGATGACAAAATTAATTGAATCTTACATTCCTGTGTTTACATTATTCTTATATACTTTGAGGTAGGATTTACATAATGGACATCTAAGCACGACCTAAATTATCTACATCATGAAGCATTAAAGAGTTGTTCTGAACATCAAATACTTCACCTAGCAGCAAGTCACATGATGTTGGAATAGTTTCTATCTTACTAGTCAAGAACTCAAAGTCAAGGTTTGTTTTCTAGCAAGGGGAGGGCTTGAGATGACCATGATTACAGCCCCTTAAATAGGAGAACTCATAGTTCTTTTACTATAAATACTCAAAGTACCAAAATACTGAATAGCAAATGCTACTAAAACTTTTTTAGCAGATAGCGTTTGAGCTCGCTTTAAAACTGGATGAACTGAAGTGATTAAGTTCAGTGGGCTTAGCATATATAGTAAGTCCTGTAGCATAGCCAACCCCAAGATCTATTCCTTCAGGACTTCTGTTCTGTATCTTAATTACAGAACAGTCATTACTATCCCTCACCTGTACCTCCTTCCTTACAGCATCTAGTTACCAGGGAAGTGGGTAATCCAGCCTCTCAGGTTCATGACATGGCCCTATAATGGGCATGTAATCTTAGAGATATCACAGAATCATTTTTAACTTAATTTTACTCACACATACCTCTATTGGAGGTGGTTTGCACTGAAATGGCAGTAACTGCTTGCAGAATTAGACCTCTCGATACGTAAAACCAGAGAAAAGCATCTAACCTTTCTTTGAGTTGCCACTTTTTCTGCCTTTTAACAGCCACTTCATACTAACTCCCTCTGAGTACAATCTTGGCACAGTTGGTTCTTGTATGGGGAGGCTGATGTGCTCTTCAATCCTGACCTTGAAGGCTTTTTGCATGGATGGAGTTTTGCACTTGTATGGAAGGTGAAAGGTCTGCCACAGCAGCACAGGAAAAAGAAGGGTCAATTCCATGTAAACTTATTAAAGGGGTTTATTACAGGGTAAGTAAGGAAAGATGTGCCAGGTGTGGCCTCACAAGCTCTCCATTTTAGGCTTCAGTGATTACATTGCGCTTTAATTTACACTGTGCTAACATTTATGCTTATTTATTTTTCCAAGTAAATGTCAGCCACGCCCTATCCAGGGGAGTACTGCTGAAAATGTTCCTTTTTAAAATGAAATGTGATTTAAAGGAATTCAAAGTTCAATATTGTAATATTAAAAAGCTTCTCCCAAGACTAATTAATTTTCTTCTATATATAATAATAATTAAAATATTAAATACTTTAAAATATTTTTCTTATGCTTCTCAGTCCTTGTCATTACATTGAACTTCCCCTGCTATCTTTTTTTTCTTTTTCCTTTCTTTGTTTTACTCTCCTGGGATGGTTTTTAGTTCAAAAGTTTGTCCGAAAGTTCTAATTTCTGTAGTGGCACTCCTCCTACTGCTAAGGATGAAGATGCTATTAGAGAGCAGTTAAAAACAATCTCTGCAGCTCTAGTCACACTGGAATTAGAATAGAAGCAGAGAACATACAGTTAGAAGGCACATGATGCTTAGGAAGTCACAAATGTTACAATCAAAAGAATCAGCTTTACTTGGAAAAGGATTTTGGAAAAACAAACCCAAAGCTCCGTGAAGAGTGTTGTAACATTAAAAGAGTTGGCTGCTTGAATTCCTTTTGGCCACAGCAATCATTGCACCTTTAGTTGTGTTTAAATTAAACTGTTATTAAGCAGCTTGAACCATGAAGCTAGATTTACATTTAATCACAATCATGTATAAAAATTTCCCTATGCCCCCCTGAGCATAAAGTCAATATTTTTCAAACTTAAAGCCAAAGTGGCCTGTCAGTTTAATAGATTGTGTAAAATCTGCCAACATTTAGTATCAGCCTGTTCCAGCTGCTCTGCCCTTTCCCCACCTACTGCTTCAGCTCTCTTCTTTTTTTTTTTTTTTTTTTTTCAGCTCAAATAAACCTCAGATGTGTTTTTGTTTGGTTGTGGAGGGAGATGAAAGTAGACCAGAATACATTTTTTTCCTCTGTGTAGTTGTTCTATCAAATGTCTCTCATATATATATTGTTTCTATATACCATTTTCAAATCATTGGGAAAGTTTTTCCATACATAAATCAGTAAAATTCAAAAAAAGCAACTCCCTCCTGTGAAGAACAGGATTGCAGCTGAGAAAAAAATAAAGTTTCTAATAGTACTTTTGACATAACCTTACCTACACTGACCAACTCTAGTAATACTGAACATAAGCCATGAGACATTATTAATGCCGTTACACACAGCTGAAATTAAGATAATTTTTAAAAAGGCATTTAAGTTCAGTAATTTCAAAGAAAAATCCCTCATGAGCTTTTCAGTAGGAATGCTACACATGTATAAACTCACTTGTACCACCGCCAGCAGAGTCCCAGATGCCAGTGAGACACACAGCACTTCCAGGGCTGCTCTTGGGCTATTTTGTACAGATAATTCATGTTTGTCTACACCCACCCTCCTGCTGCTCCGAGTCTGGTATGACCAATCAGGGGCTGGCTTTTACTTTACTGGCACCTGATGAGGAAGTTACAACACTAAGACTCCGCTTTTGAAGGCTCATGGGAAAAGTAGCAGAGAATTCACATGCTGGCACTGTTTTATTTAGAGGAACCAGAACTTTGTCCAAGAAGTAGAGTAAAAGGTCTGTGTGAGATTAAAATGAATGATCACAGTAGGGAAGCAAGTCCTGCCCAGTCAACAGACTGTCAGGATAGAGCAGTTCTAGCAGGCCGAGAGGCAAAGATCTGGGTTGATACTATCATTTCCTGTTTATAGGTAAGAAAATTGATCTGGAACCGCTTATGTGGAATGAGTGCACCCCACGTAAAGGAAAAGATAAATGTCCTGGTTTGTGACATCAACCTACTACTGTGCTCCTCACAGGTAGTTGTAAACAGTTTGATCACCAAGGAGTGCTAACGCCAGGTAAAGAGGTCAGTTGGGTAAAAATAATGGAACAGTATTATTTTTCTGATACCTAGTAAAGCCAAACTAAAATAATTTGTACATGAATACATTTGTATTGACTCTTTTATTTGAGACTGCATGATTTAAGTTGAGTACGGTGCTGTTGGTGCTGGAGCCTGCTAAGGAAAACAACTTACTGTGGATGAGTTGGCACGTGGAACATCTATACCGCCTAAACAGTACCACGTTCTGACACCTCTCGTGGGAACGCTGTGCTGTCTGTAAATATGTGGTAGTATTTTTTTGTTTTTTGAAGGGCCAGTAACCATTCTCCAGCACACATGCAGATGTGCATACGGTAAGTGCAAGCCTACTGGCAATGAGTTTCTCTTGGTCGTTTTCCCAGACCCCTCATCACCAGTGCAAAGATCTTGAAGGAGGCACATGCTATGGGCTGAAAAACACTGTGTGGTTCATACTGTACCTTTTGTTGTAGCTGTAATGCTGTAAACCCAGCTGGTAAGAGTTAAGACAGTCAAGTTCATCGTGTCTTAAATAATGCAGCAGTGCTTTTTCAGATTGTCTTTGATGCCTTATTTCTGCAGCACCACATACTGCTTTCACTTGTCAGTATGCATGCACCCTCCCTTATGTTTCTATCCAGATAATCCTGCCTTTGCCTTTGCACCAGCGCTGCTGTTCCTGCAGCTGGGTAGAGGCAGTTCAGGAATCTGGTCAGGCCAAAAACTGAACAGGCAAGATCAACACTGCCCTGCATCAGCTTTAGCAGTCTCGGGCTGCAAGGTGAGTTGGTTGAGCCGGCTGATTCAGCAGAAAGCTGGCCTTGCCCCTCCCGCACCCCCCAGTTTTTCCATCAGATTAGCCAGGTGAAACAAAATCTTCTCTGGGCTCGTGGTGATGGGATGTGATGCAAGGGGTGGGGGGGGGAAGGCTGGAAGGGGACAGCGGGAACCTGCGACCTTAGGCAGGTCACAGAGTAGGACAGCAGAAGAGAGGGGTACAGGAACAGCATTCTTCTGCAGCATTTCATCATTAGAGCGAACAGGTGCAATGACAAAACACATCCTTTGATCAGCCTAAGCTGCTTGTGACACCGCACCCGGTGGTTACACAAAGGCTTTATGCCAAGCGCTGCTAGGGAAAGAAATGACCCTGCCCTCCCCTAGTCTCTGGGCACTGCTCCTGTCCTCAACATCCCCCTCTTTCTTGGCACTGCTGGTCTTACAGCCATGCACTGAGCTGGAGAGGAAACCCCTTCATTTTAAAACAAAGCAGTATTTTTTTAACTGAGTTAGTTTTAACGTGGATCCATTCTTCCATTTACTTTAGCAGACAAGAAGAAAGAGGGCTTTATGTGTTGAATGCCGTGGTGGGGGAAGGAAAGAGAGGTAAGCCAAGTGCCAAGACAAAGGAGAGATTTGACAGAAGGTCATCTACATGCCAAGGGGAAGACAATGCGTGAGGCAGGTGGCTGGACCCTGCAGGTGCAGAGCACCTGCAAATCTCCTTGAGTAGACTTTGAGCAGGGACAAAGTATGCTATCTTCCATGTAAACACATCCACCGGGTTTAACAGGGTTCAGCACTAGACAGGTGAAGTGACTTTAATGTCTTAGGCTTATAGCAACAGTTCTTACAAAAAAAGTTCAGACATGTTTTGCTAATTATTAGTAATTACACTAACACATGTCCTATTGTGGGATGTTTTTGATGAGGCAGATCTATGTCCAGCAGCATCTTCTTATCAGATGTGCCATAATCATTGTGTCATCACTTGACAACTAAACCACTAGTTTTGGTTGTTGAATTCACACAGAAGTTTATGTATATGTCTATGGCCAGTTTTTCCATTCTGAACAGTAAACAAATGAAGATTAATTGCCAGAAAGCGTGAACTAGGTAAGTGGAGTGTGTTTCCTCCATAGAGGTGGTTGGGAGCAGGTTAGATTCCTCCCATCTTCCAGTTTATGGCTCCTGAAGACACCCATCAGGTTCTGCTAGCAGATACTATTTTTTTTCTGATCATGTGGGTAACTTGGGGGTAGGAGGTACAGGTAACAGAAAAGAGTTTAGTGTTTCTGAAAGCATGTTCCCAGCCCCCCAAATCTTCCTTTGACCTGAGCAGGCACTATTCTGAACAACAGTTTCCAAAATTAAGTGTAAAGTGGTAGTCTTAAAATAATATAGAAATGATAGTAAAAATGTACAGAAAATAACAGAACAGCTAACAGAACAAGTTAACTTTACAGCTTGCACTTTATTTGCAGTGACTAACAAACTGTGGGGTTCTACTAGCCACACAGCTCTTCAAAAGACTTAGAAGACCTAAAGGGATGATTTATAAAGATCTAATCAGGTGTCCTACATACAAGCTGTACAATATATCCACACACTTCCTGAATCAAGTATACAAGTTCTCATTAGACTGGAGTTTAACATCCGGAGGATATTCGACTGACTTAAATACCTTTAGTTTTGACAGATGTCTCTAACGCTCACCAACGCGGTTCTCAAGCTTGACTACTCTCGCTGGGTATCTGTGCTTCTGGATCGACCGTGACTTGTTTTGAGCTTCCAGCGATTAGATACCGTCGCTGCTGGGTGTGAAAGAACCCTTTATCGTAATGCTTCCTTAGCAATTGATTTCTGCCCCTATCTCTCAGCCTGCTGTATGATAAGCTTCCCAGACGACGCGCTGCTCCTTTCCGAGGGGATCCAGCTCCACAAGACGTCCCTTCCCTGTGCCGGGGGCTCTTCTCAGCCTCTGCCCAGTCCTTCGGGAATCCCCCAGCACTTCCCGCAGGCTCCCGGCCCGGGGAGTGCAGCCCTGGCTGCGGCTTCCCGAGGCACCGCCACCGCTCCCCGCCATTCCCCTCACGCGCTTCCCGCCCACCCGCCTCTAACCAATAGGAGAGCCGCTTAGTCGCCGAGCGTGCGCCCTCCAATGGGCGGCGCGGTTATTGGCCTGCGGCCTCGGGAAGCCGCACCCTGTCGGGTGGGGGCTGGGGCCGCTCGGTGGCTGTGGGGGAGGAGGGAGCGGAGCGCCGGGGGGCGGAGCTGGGGCCAGCGGCGGCGGCGGAGACAGCTTCGTCAGGGGGACCGTCTGCACCGGCCCCTTCTTTCCAGCTCCCTCCTGCCGCCCTTTCTCATCTGCCCTCGGGTGAGCGCTGCCGGGGAGGGCCGCGGGGGTGGCGGCAGGCGCGGGAGGGGCGCCGCCGGTGACGGTCCGGGGGCGCGCGAGCGGCGGAGGGGCGCAGCCGTTAACGGTCTTGGCGCGGGGGGGCGGGCGGGGGCGCAGCCGTTGGCGGCGGGCAGACTGTGAGGGGGAGGCGGGCGGTGCGGAGGGGCGCAGACGCTGCGGGGAGGGGAACGGGGGGGGAGGCGAGGCTGGGGCGCAGACGCTAGAACCACCTCGTTTAGCCCGGGGCGGCGGGGAGGAGAGGGCAGGGGAGGGGGAGGTTGTCTCTGCCTTGAAAACAAGCAGCGGGCGGGTCGGAGGAGGGGGGCTGTGTGTGTGTGTGGGGGGGAAAACAGCTGCCCGCTGCTCGCAGGGTGGCTGCGGTGAGGGGCTGGGGCGGGGAGGGGGGGTTCCGGGTCTCTGGGGCGGCGGGGGGCAGAGCGAGGTAGTCTCCAACCGCTCAGTGGGACGGGGCGGCGGGAGGGCCGGTTCCTGTCAGCCAGCTCTCGGGAGGGACGGCCCCCCTGCCCGTGCCCACCGCGGTGAGCCAGGTGGGATGCTCCTGCCGCAGGAAGCGGCCGCTCAGCGTTTAAATCTCCATTGCACCCAAGCGATGCGTCTGCTGGCTCTTCCCCCACCGCCCTTCTGCTTCACCTGCCCCTTCTTCTAGTCTGCGAGGTGACCTGCTGATTAGGCTTGGCGAAATGCGGGCGTTAGGGTGTCCAAATAATCGTCCGCAGAGGACGTAGGAATGAAGGAGGAGATGTGATGCGTTTGTGCGGTGTTATTGATTGGCGGGGTACCCGCAGCAGCAGCAGCAGCAGACGGGCAGTTTTGTTTCCTCTGCTGGAAGGGGTATCTATATTTTAGCATTTCCAGTGCCTGCTTTCGATACAAAATGTCACATGTCTTTCTGCTGCTTCAAAGTCTCTATGCTGCTTTTAAGGTTGATTCTTAATCTATGTTGGCTTCAGTGAAAACTAGCAATTAGGGAGGGGGAAAATCCAGTCAAGCTGGAAAAATATCCATGGCTGTACTGAGATGGGGGTTAGGAATAGCACCGGGTTTAAATCTTTCATGAGATACTGCTGTAACTCAGTGGTGTTAAGCTAATTGCTGGTTTTGTTTTATTCTCTGCTTTTAAGAAAGTTGCTACAGATCATAACATTATCATATACCGAAAGTGTTCTGTTTTCTTGCATGGTGACTTATACGGAGCTCTACAAAACATGTCTACCTTCAGTTTATGAATTGTCAAACTGCAACTGCTGCTAGATAATTTCTGTACGCTTTGCTGAAAGCTACAGGTACCTCCATACAGACAGGCTGTTCACGGCTCTGGGATCGTGTAATGTGAGTGAATGTGCTAACAGAATACTTGGCAGTTCTTAACTGCTGCAAATTCATTCTTTTTTTAATAGAAGAAAATATTTTAAAAATAAAGGAAAACAAACTACAAAAATAAGCTTCCATTTTTAGTTATTAAATTGATTGATGTAACAATTCTGTGCCTCAATGAGGGAAATACTCTTTTTAGAGCTGTTGTATAATAAGTGAGAAAAAATGCAACTGTAGACTGGACTTCTGGAGCAGGTGGCTTTGGTATTTCTTTATATTCAGTAGGCAGATTTGATGTGATCATGTAAAAATAGTCTTAGGTGAACATAATGTTCTATGTAGTTTGCCTCAATTATGAAATTTAAACTTGGTAGTTTTCTTAGAGTTTTGAGGAAGAGACAATTTTAAGTTTTTCCATATTCGCTCTAGCAAGATAATAGACGCATTACTATGTTTGCATGTTAAAGTATCTTGTAGTTTTACTGGAGTTCTGTATGAGGTTTTTTGGCTAAAAAACACTGTGTTGCCTGAATATTTTCTTATTATGGTTGACTATTATAAAATGGTGTGAGAAATCTGAGCATTTGTGCTTCATCTGAAACAAGCGCTTTTGCTAGCATGTTGTGCCAGTAAATTCATTAGAGTATGGTTCACTAATGCTGTAGAGTGATGAAGGTCATTTACTGAATCAGTGTTTTTCTGTGACAGTTCTTTCTAGATGTCTCCAACAGAAAATGACTCAACTCTTCTCATTCTTTGAGATTCGCCATCAATATTAAATGTTATTTTGCATGTACGGAATTGGATGACTTGAGGAGATTATGTGGGCAAACCCATTTGAGCACTGAGAGCGTTTCACAGGAACAAGGATATAGCTACTTCTGCCCCATTCAGGTCTTGGTTTTTGAAGGGTAGCCTCCCAGCATGGAGTGCTTTAACAAATCTCCTCACCCAACATCCCATGACTTGCTATAGGAGGAAAAAGCTGAATTTTGAAGTTGCCAGTTTTGTTAATAAATAGAATAAAATATTATAACCGGAGGTTTCGAACTAGGGGAAGGATGCTTAGCATGTTAATCGCTAGTAAGCATACAACCTCTGTGTGACAAGCGCTTTAACTCTGAGGAGGCTAGAAAGTAAAGCTTTCACCCACTTCTTTTCTGAGTTGTAGAAATAGTTTTCTTAATTATTTAAGAACTGTAGTAGTGGTGAATAGTGAGTAATTTGTAAATCCCAAACTGTTGCTATGCAAATGAGCCAGTCCTGCTTTGAGGGAAAAATTCATAGTAACAAAACTTGCCCACGACTTTTATGAAGGAGAGCATATCAGAAAAGTGTTGCTTTTGTTGTGCAGTGAGGACACCTGAAGCATAAGGATATGAAGTAATAAAATAAAGCTAAATTTCTGATTTTGATGGCTTTTAAATCAGAATTTACTCTTGCACCATGCTGCATGGCAGAAAGCAATCTCTGAAATAGCACTGTATTAGTAATTCATACCGTAACTAAATATTTCTTAGACACTTTTGGAGTGATAGGTGCTTTATATTTAAAAAGTGATTGTGAGCAGGTATGAATGCAAGTTTAAACTTCTGATTCGGCTGTGCGTGTCATTTGACATGTGCTGAGGAACCTGTCTAAAACTCTTCTGGTAAATTATATATCTAATATAGTAACAGATTCAAAAGCAGGCATTTTTTTAAAATAGTATAAGATCCTAGATTACCCAAGTTTGGCAATTTTCATTAATATAATTTAAGCAGCCTTCTCAGTGGAATAGGGAAACATTACCCAGTCTTGCCACTTACACAACATTTCTCTATAAAAATACTCCTTTTTGGTAGGGCTGAGAACAGTAGCTGTACAAACCTGTCAGTAAAGGAAGGGGTGAAGTCTGAATCATGTAAACCAGTTTATTTACTGAGGAAAGCTTCTTTTCATTAGAGGTAGTAATGTTTTAAAAGTACTGGTTATACAGATATTTTGATTTACGATAATCTTTAGTTTAAAATTACCTTTTTCTATTGTTACTTTTCCTATCACTTTGAAGTATTGTGTGTACAATAACAGGGTTCCATAGTAATTTAATGGAATGTTAAACATAACTTTATGATAACATTTGTTACCATCTCAGTAAGCATCTGTTTATTGAGAATAATCTTGACAATCTTTAGTCAGACTGAAGCAAATAATTGGTTTCTTTCCTCACTAGTTGGAGGAAGTTGTTTACTGTGGTCTTGTCAGTTCAGAAATGTTAGTGGTTAGTAGTTGCAAAAGTTGTAAGGGCAGAGACTCCAGCAAACACCCTTTCCACTACTGCTTTTCAAATCAGGTATAACATGAGATGATGTAATTTGTCACGATCGCTCCAGTTTAACATTCTAACCATCGGACCTGGTCTTGAATAAAGTTTTAAGTATTGTTGCTACTTTGGGGAATTTTAAAGTCTAACTGTTCATCATTTCAGGGCAAATTAAGTTTTAGTGTAGAGGTGGATTTGAATAACTACTACCAGTCAGGCTGGCTTACCAGTATGTATGCTTGCTGATTTTGCTGGATTGACTCTTTGACCGTTAAGAAGAAACTGAAAATGTCGTCCTTGAAGGCGTAGCCAAACAGGAGTAACAACTTCTTCAGCACCTTCCTAACTTCCTCCTTTTGACCTTGCTTATTAGATTGCATTTTGAGAAATGATCTCTGCCTGCTCTGTTGGATGCAGTTATTATTCAGTGAAAGATCAACCTTTCAACCTCAGATGAGTTGTGTTAGCAAGTGGGACATCAAAAGAGTTTTTCACTATCACTTATTTGAGTGGTTTTCCCTGCAGATTAATAAAAAGTCAACATACATGAAAGCGCATTTCAATTTAATCTTAAAACTGTGATATTAAGAGCTACTCTTTAAAACTGAGATTTCAAGTTTCCATGCTCTTCAGACTAATAAAATATTCCTTTTCACTTTGACTAATGTGTTGGGGTTTTGTCTTTTAAAATTTCTGATTTTTACAACATATGTTATGTATGGTTTTCAGATCTTGAGTCATGAAATCTGTAAAGATAGGGAGTAAAATATTTCAGAGTTCTGTTATTTTTCTTCCATATACCTGACTGAATTGCTGAAAAGTGGTCATGGAAACAGTGAGCAGTAAATGCAGTTAATCAGTAACGCTTTATGGTATCTTTGATACTTTCACATCAAATGAGTAGATAAATGTTAAGTTGTTGTGGTATATTTATGCACCAAAGATTAGGGGGAAATCAAATTACTATACGTAAGATCTCAGTTTTTGTTTGGAATCAGTAAACATGTAAAAGCAACCCTGGACTAAAAACTGTAATTTGACTTGCAGTCATAGAAACTTAATTTATTTTGTGTTTGTTTTCCTTTTGTGCTTACAAATTTCAAATTCTCGTTGTGGTGCTTTCTATGCTTTTTATCTCCGTCTTGTTTTAGATCTTGAATCTTAAGAGGTCTGATATGCTATTTCAGTTTTATTACAGCTAATCCCAGATTAAACCAGCAAGTGTCTGGGAAAACCTTGACCCGTGAAGATTATCTTCTGTGGGTTTTTTGCGGCTTTTTTGTTTGTTGGTTTTGATTGTTGTTTTTTTTTTATTATATACTACTGAGCATAAAGTTACTGTTCCTGTATTGTGACTGTGGAGGTGAAGGATAAGGTGTACTTTGAGTTTAGTTGTCTTTTAACAAACAAAACAATTTCTTTAGGTGTTGTCACCACAAAATATTGCTGAAAATCTATAAAGCATGTGAAACATCCATTCCATCTAAAATTCAGCAAAAGATGACGTTGCTGCTGTTGTGCATTAACTGAGAAATGCAGTATACTTGGTTTTTTTCTTCAGAAAATCTTGTCTGGCAAAGTTTTGCATAGTAATTTTTGCATCAGCACATCTTAGAGTATTCCAGAGTTAAAAGGACTGACTTTATTTTTCTCTTCAACTTCTGAACCTATTAGCTATGTTCAGTAAATTTAACAGGAATATGGTGACTTCAAACATACAAAGTTTCTGCCAGTAATGGGATAATCTGATGGCCAGACTTGTGCCCCTATGAAGAAAGGGACATGGCTCCTGATTTGTTTTGACGAGCAGGAACATCTGACTGTGTAGCCATTACACACTTACCTGTCAGTCAGTATAGGGGTAGCTCCGAACGAGTCATAGTGTATTTTCCGCTTGGGCTCAGGTGAATGGAGGAGCAAGGATGGATTCCTGCAGGATGTGGCAGGGAGCATGAGGACTTGGGATAAAAAAGGATAAATAGGGAAGCATAGGAGACTTCAGTTGATAGGAAATACTGTTTCATTAGTTCTGTCATCTTTCTTCAGGTGCTTTCAGTTACTGAAAAGTTTTTCATGATTTTCAGGTAAAATTCTACACAACTAAACTGTTGCTTTATTTTTAAATGTCTCTTCAATTTTCCATGTGATTTGAATAACAGATTCAATGTAAAACACAAGATTCTATTTTGATTTCAAAGTAAATTTTCTTTTCTTACCATGGATATAATTTTTAAGCCTACTAGTATATATAGCAAGGTGTGGGGTTTTTCGTTTTTTTTTTTTCCCTCCCTCTTGGACTTAAAATTAGATGGTGAATTTTCAAAGATACTCTGGTAATTTTGGATTTAAGTGATAACTTGAAAGCATTTCAGAACAATTCTATATCTTTTCTGAGTGAATTAAGGATGAAGATGTCAGGACAGTGGTGTTTGGTTTTTGTAAATTATTTTTCGTAAAGTGTTGGTGGCCAGAAGTATACAGTAAAAATTTATTTGGTTATGTAGAACATTTGCAGTACAGTATTAAACTATTTTGGAATCTATCAATAGGCAGGAAGAATAAATCAATAATGATCTTTGATGTTTGCTTAGATCTCAACTCTACATATGAAATTAATCTTTTTTTTTTTTTTTTTTTTTTTTTTCCCCTGTTTGCTTGTATAAGGATTTAGGTAAAAAGTTAGTAAATTCTTGAGAGCTTTCCCAAAGCAAGTGAATCATACATGGTTTGGATGGAAGGGAAAACTGTTATGTCTTTTATGTGTCAAGGAAAGGTGGTGGATTTCTGTGCCTTGGACTCGGAGGACCATCCTGTTCTCTTTGATTGCTGCTACTTGTAACTGAATGTCTGCCTGTGTGTTTTTCCCACTTGAATCTACTTTAGAACCTGCTCTAATTTTGATGCTGCTGAGTTATGTGGATCAGCTTATACTGAGGTTCTTGCCTCTCTCCTGGAAGGAGGGGATGTTTGTGATTGCAGCACAGGGTAAGGATTTTGATAGGTGGGACTTCTGGATCTGCCGTAGTCTTTATTGTTGATGTAGGACACTTTCTTTGACTCAGTTGCAATCTGTTAATGGAGATGTTGATTTAACGACAAGGAAACCCCAGTTAAGATTCCTATATCCTTGCTTCACAGTTGTGGAATGATAGTCCTTCCAGTATCCTCCAGTTTTCCCTCACTGCAGCAATCTGGGGAGGAGCCAAGAACAGAGAACACAGTGAACGGTTTGCTGCACAAATTGGAAGAAGGTAGTCTCTCAAACTGTTCTCTGGCCTGCCCAGCCACCAGAAAATAAAGAGCATTTTGGCAGCTGGTCAACGAAAGCCAGAAGTGGTGAACAGAAGGCTGGGAAGCATGGTTAAAATCTGAATGTCAGCCAGAAAAGCTGGACCTAGGCTGTATTGCAAATTATGAGGGCAGCCTGATTAATTGAACATTCTGTCTGGTGGAAAAGTTGCCTGAGGCTTAGAGTCTTTATGGGTCAATACTTACCACTAAAGTGGGGAGACACCCCTCCATGCCATAAGCAAAGCTCACAATGTCAAAAATAAACCTCTGTTAGCTGCATTTGCCACTTCAGCTGCATATTTAATGGGTTTGGGATCCCATCTAATGGGAGTGGGCTAAAGTATTGAAATAGTTGGTCTCACAAAAAGACTGAGATTACTATTTTTCTTGCTCTCTTTTCAAACGTTAACTTAAGTATGGTATTTGTTGATATTGGAATAGTGTCCTGTATATAGTATCCAGTAACGGTAGTTACTGGGGTCACTTAATTTAAGAATGAGGCAGATTGCAAAGAAAAAGAGGATTTGAAGACCTTTAATCAGGACTAAACACATTCCTAAATAGTACTGTATTTGTTATAAGTTATTGATTGGAAGATCTGTTGTGATACCAAATATTTAATGGTAGAAGGAAAAATTAGGTCATTCAGTCCGAAATTCTGTATTTGTTACTTTACTACTTGTATTACAGTTTTTGCTTGTTTAATTTAATCCTTAATTTGATGTGTTAATTTTTAATGAATAGGATAAATTCAGTTCATTCGACTGAAACTCAAATCTAAATTTATTCTTTCAAGGATTTGATGATCTGAGAGTGTAATCTGGTAATTTTCTCCTCCCTCCTCTCTGTTGCTATAGTAATCCTAAATTTGAACCTTGTTTCTGCAGACTTTTTTTCCCTTCAAGTAAGTTTTGTAATAGCTGTGCAGTGTGTTCTCAAACAAAATATTGATAATACAGGTTTTGTTGTTGCTTTTTTTTTTTTCATTTGGATGTAACATCTGAGGTAAAGCTGAAATTAAGCAGCCTTAACTTGCCTTCTCTTTTTCTAACTCTGGGGAGACCCTGTGGCATTAATCCTTTTATTCATGTTTTAGGCATACGTCATTTAGAGGGGAAAAAAGGCAAGCAAAGGCCCAACTAAAGCAAAAAAAGACCCAAACCTGTCTCTGAGTGTTATGAAAAGCTGTTAATAATTGTAATTATAGAAGTGAACATTCAGATTGCAAAGGCCATAACTTAGTTTAGCATACAAATGTTCTTGCAATTCCAGTTTTACAGCAATGTTCAGGGATTATTTGATGAGGTGCTTTGAGCTACTTCTGGCATGGCTGAACTTCTGATATAGCAATAAATGCAGATAATTCTGGCAACTGTATAAAATATTTGTGCTCTTACCAAATTTTTTTTTCATATACGAAAAAGTGGAGATGCAAGATCTAACAAGGTTAATAGTAAATTGAAGATGAGCATCAGGAGTAAGCAGAAAACCTGAAAAAGTCTGATCACCTGTCTTGTCAGGAAGCATGGGGACAATAAAATAAGACTAAAAATAATTTTGGTACAGCTGAAAGACTACATGAAAATTTTGCCTTAATTTTCGGTGAAGACAGTTTTGAACACATGAGCACTGGCAAATAGATCTTACTGAAGTAAGGTTATAAAAATGTTTTCCATAAAGATGAAGTCGAACTTAAAGGGTGCAGATCAGTGGGACTGTGTAATATTTACTCTGGAGTTTTGAAGTAGGTGGTCTGTGTAATTAGAGGCAGAAGGGTTTGATGGCTGGTTAGCAGCAAAAGTAATCAATCACTATGTTGAGAGGAAAAGGTGGTTGGGGATAGTTATTGCGTCATTAGCGTGACCTTAATATTCAGGGATTTCTTTAAATTTAGAAAGAGAAGCTATTCTGTATGGAGGTAAAATGAAAATGGGTATGAAGTGATACAGCTCTTAACAGAGGAAGACTTTGTCAACAAAATCTAATGGCTCTTTTTGAGACACCTGACTTCTTGGAGAGGATACATGGTTAGAGCTGACCTCTTAATTTAGGAGTCAATAATGTGTAGTATGATTCCATGTTAAAACTAGAGTGATGTTTCTGTGAAAATTTATTTAAAATGGTGTCAGGATGTGTTGAGTACAGATAGAACTGGATGACCAGAAGGTGATGTATTGAAAGGACATTAGTAGTGGAATTTGTCAAGGGTCAGTTTCAAGATGTAGTATTTTCATTAAAAACATTGATGCATTCCTACTTCTTATGCCAATCTCGTGTTTTCTCATCAGATGTCAAGTATTATCAATACAAAAAATGGTTTTGCAGAATGAAAGTTGAGACCTTAGGACATGATCAGTAGAAAAAGGAGTGATATTCAATAGCATTAAAAAAATTAAGATGATCTTAGAACACTTCAGGATGACTAACCTATCAAATTTAGCAACTGTAAAAAGTGTTAGGATAACAAGTATGATGTCATTGCCCTACTAATATTTTCCTTTAAAGAAGTGAAGTGGTATTGACTTTTTCTGGTACTGGTGAAACCTTATCTGGAATATTGTAGCTAATTCCTATCACCCGCCATCAAGTGAAAAGGGTATTTGGACTGGAAGAGGTACAGCAACCAATTCCTAGAATGACTAAGGGAATGGAGAATGTGCTCCATAGGGGGGACTCCAGGAGTGTCTTGTTTGATCTGGGAAAACAAAGCATGAAAGAGGTCGTTCTTCATAAAAATGATTGAAACAACACAGGAGGGTAAGAAGAGCTTCTTAAGCTTGAGGTATGAGAACAAATGGGTATAAACTATCCAAGAATAAACCTAGTCTGGAAATTAGAAAAGATGGTTCCTAAGCAACGGAGGCATAGAAGTCTGCAACATCCTTCCCTTAGGAGTAGTGGAATAAGAGTGCCTTTAAGATGAGCTGGTTAGCTTACATAAGGGGGGAGGGATATAACGTCATTTTCCACAGTACCTTGGGATTTAACTCCTTGACCTGGAATATCCATTTGTTCCCATAATTCCTGTCTTGTTAGTCACATACGATACAGTAACTTGACCAGATACTGTCCAGAGACCAGTAGGTACATAGGTGGTCTGTTTCTTGGACAAATAGACCAGTTGCTTTCTGAAGTATATAAATGCTTATATCAGGGGATAATAGATGTTAGACAAGTAGGATGTTTTAAATCTCATGTAGTGGATATGTGTTATGTTTTGCATTAAGAAACCCTAAATCAACACAGAGTAATTCAACAGATTTAATACTGAGCCATGTATTGTTTTCTTCTTGTGCTGTCCTGTGTGATTGAAGGAAGCTGCCCACAACACATACACAGCTATGTCATTGTCTTCATATTTGTCCTTTGAGAATTCTCCTTTGAGCTGTTTAAAAAAAACGTAAAAATTGTTGCATGCTGAAGGGTTGATGTGGTGAAAAGCCCGTATACCATGTTGCTGTGTATTGCCATGCTGTTCCTATATATTGCTCTAAGAGTTTGTCCATCTAGTAAGCTTGGAATGTAATTTTTTGAGGAAGACTTATGCTTGTGTTTGCACTAATGAGAGACACTCCTGTGTCTCTGCATAATAGACAATTGGTGGTTTTAAAGGAAACTTGACAAAGAAAAGGGTTCTACTGCCTTCTCCCTGACAGAAAGACATTAATTGTGGAGAATTAATGTTGCCTGAGGTTACAATATTTTTCTAATTTATTAAATTGTTATGACGTGTTAAATCATGCTTTAGTTCCTGCTGAGGTATTTCAGACCCAAGAGGAAACTTGTAAATGCTCACTTGTGCAATTGTTTCACTATGTCAGTACTGTATGTTACTGGATATGTTCTTTTATATGAACAGAAACTGAGACAGAAATTGAGTATCTGCTTTATATTTTTCTACTCTAACTCTGCCTTACTTACTCCTTCTAAATGTTCATCTAGAAAGCTTAATTTTTGGAAGGAAGTTCAAGCATGGAAAGTAGTTTGGTTAGGACAGGGTAGAAATTTAATGATGTTTGAAAGGTTCCTTCCTGACTGTGCTTAATGTGTATTATTGACTTCCCTTCAGCTGTTTGTTGAATTTCCTGTTGATTTTAGGTATAAATAATTGCCAAAGCAGTGTCTAGCCCTATCTGTGTGCTTAATTAGATTTCTTTTCTTTATTCACAAGTTTAATAGTATTTCAGTGTTTTGAGAACTAATTTAGAAGACTGAGAATTAGATCTTATTCCTTTAAATTGCTGTATTCAAACATAATGATTAATGTGAATGGTAAATAATTATATAGGCATAACATCAACAACTTAATGGCATTTTGCACATGTTTAAGTGTTAATGTTAGCTAAGTTACATCCCAAAATGGAATTCTGGGGGGAAAGTGCTTGCCAGTTACAATTTTGAAAGCTAATAAATAATAGTTAATACTTTAAAGCTTGAGGAGGTTTTCACTATTACATGAATACTGATTAAAGTATATTTAATGTGTATATTTAGTATCTGTAAATTTAATATTTAGACATTTTGTCTTGTCATTTACTGTTAAACACATGTGAACTAGAGACAGTCTCATGTAATAAAAAAAAAAATCCAAGGTCTGAAACTGTTTGGTAATAGTCTCCAAAGAGTGGATGACATAGCAGATGTCATTTTAAAGATCTTGGAATGAGGAGAATATATTTAGGAATACTGGTATTTTGAAAGAATGTATTAATGTATGTGTAGTAAGAAAGCTGTAAAAGTTTATTATCTTGACTTTTTGTTCTTAAAGTATGTTTTTCAGCTAGACTATAGGATTTGTCATGGTAACTGAAAGGTGTCAGATTAAAGTAAATAATGTTATTGCCTTGAAGTGATAGAAATAATAGAAATAATTACTGAAAAGCCAAGCTTTTTTTTTCCGATTTGCTTAATGGATATGACCCTGGACCTTATCAGTTTCCTCTTTCTGGAGAACCAGGTAATTTGTTTTTTAACTGAAAATATACTGTTAAACATTGGAGAGAAGAAAAAGCTTTCTGACTTTATATGTGGTTTTTTGATTTTTCTGAAATTCATTTATCTGTCAAAATTGAAGCTGAGTATTGCTCAGTTGTCTTAAATTGAAATAACCTTTTATTGTGTGGTCTAGAATAGCATCCCCTGTAGATGTGGCTTATGCTGTAGCTAGTTCTGAAAGGGATGCAATCAACGTTGGAGTAATTTATTTTTTCAGCAGCATATTCAGATCTGGCATTTTAGTTTCTTATTTCATATGAGTATAATGTTGGTTAATTTTTTTTAAAATAGTGTCATGTTAGCTGGTGACACACTTTTTTTAAGTGTTCTTAGAGGTGTATTTTTCGTGTTCGCAGTGTGCCTCATGAGCACATAAAATCTAAACTCTCTTGTAAACTGAAGATGCATGTTCACATGCAATTTGATCTTTGGAGGGTAAGTCAGAAAAATCTTACTTCCCCCTCTCCCCTCAAAGAAGAGTGAGTGTACATCCTTTCCAAGACTTGTTGGATTAGATTAGTTTCCCTGTGAAAAATGTTAAGGAATAGTTGGTGTAGACAGTAGCATCTGCATAGAACAGGTTTGCAACAAGGACATACAGTACAATGACTAGATAATGGACTGTCCGGATTTTCCATGAATTTCTTCCTGTATTATGAAAGATCTAAAAAACTGAAACAAATGAAATTTGAGGTACGTCTTGTATAGGTTGCTTGAGACTTGGAGGAGAGCAAGGAACTTGAGGATGACATAGAGAAAGGTCATGGATAAGGTTGATAAATAAGAATAACTTAAGCTAGTGACATATATTGCTATTGTGTGTCATTGAACATCCTCATAAAACTATCTGATTTGTAGTGATGGTCATTAGAGGTTCATGAGATTAAAGATGGGGGGTGGAATTTAAAGTATTTCCTGTTCATTGTTAGCTGAGCTCTGAAATTCTATAGTAAAATCTGGTACTAATAGGAAAGAAAACAGTGGGCAAGTATGGGGCAGAAGAGAGTTAAGGTTGGTTTCGTTTAGGAAGACAGGAGAGAAAAATAAATTGAAGTAGGGTAGAAAAATAATACTGTAAGGTCAGAAACAGTTTTTAAAATCTGGATTACATTACACAGAGGATTTCTCTAGGATTTTTTACATAGAATATGTTTAAAATGCACTGTTTTTAAAAAGTCACATTCTATATTAGCCCATGGGACTTACTGCTATGAGGTATTGTTACGGTCAAGAGTTTAGCACAGTGCAAAGTAAGATAAAACATTTTATGTCAGTTACACAAGGAATGTTAAAATGTATGTAACTTTTTTCATGGTGTAAAGCATAAATCAATAAATCACTGCAAATGAGTGTGTGTGCGTGTTATACTGTTCTTAAAATTGCGTACTGGCCATGGTTAATCAGGGTATTTGGAGAGTTAAATCACTAATTTGATTGAGTTTGGCAATTTTTGCCCTTTTAGACAAAGTTTTGATGTTTGCTTATAAAATCCCAAATGGTTTTTACTCTGGCAGATACAGAAACTTTGTATACAGACGAGAATGCTACAGAATCTCTTTATGAAATCGGGGCAGTTGACTAAATAAGCATCAGGCTTAGTATTTGAGCATTAGAAATGCTGAACTTTTGGTTTAAAAAATAAAAAATTAAAACCTGAAGTTACTAATTTCTGGCTCCAAGGTACCTGAAGTTGAATGGCCTGTATAGACTGCATGTATGTCTTGTGTGGGGACTTCTGGGAAAGACATGATAGAATATGTTCTTGTCTGGATATGCATAGAAAGGTAACATTTTAATGTTAAAAATGGGATAGTACATGTCATTTATCATGCGGCTCTACAGAATACATTTTTGTAGGATTTCTGTTGAATTTCATAAACTTCATTGGATGCTTTGTTACTGAACAACTCCAACAAAGTGGGAATTGCTTGTGGCCTAGTATGCATTTAAGTATGCGGGCATGTTAGATCCTATTGAAATCCCTTAAGGGCAGGAGCTTCTGTTGAAGAGATCTGATTGCAGGTTTGGATGGGGGAGCTTGTTTACAAATTACCTACCCTAGTCTGTTATCCAGCTCACAGCATGACCACACAAACAGTTGTGTAGGCTCAGCAATGCAGGAGGCACCATGCGGGAATAGCTGTCAAGGAAGAGTTTCAAAATGATATTGTACTCCTGAGAAAGCATAATATACTTACAAAATATGGAAACAAAGACTTAAAATACATGTTTCTACATATAAAATAATACTGTCGTAAAAACAAGTGCTACAATACAGCTCTAATGGAAGTGATTATTGTTTTCATTCCACGCAGTTGGTAAGCAGCTCTCCAAGGAGATGGGCAAAACAACTTCTCAGGTTTTGTTGAGATCAGTTGGACTTCACATGGGCAGAAACTGCTGGCATGTATCCGACTGCATGCTGTTTGGGAAATAGCTGTAAAAGCTGGGTTTAGAATTCTGGCTTTGAATACAGTGTGCATGTCACTGTGTTTTGCAATTTCTAATGCCAGTAGCCTTTCAATGAACTTGAAAGAACTGTACATAGGTATTTCAGCAATAAAATAGTGGCAGTAGGATTTCCAGAAAGATTTCATTTTACAGCTTGCGTCAGGAATGGAAGTACTTTTAACAGTGCTGTGTGGATTATTCAGGATCTTTGTCTAACCAACTGATTTGATGCAACTATGTATCTTTGATGTTCATTATTTTAAATTTCTGTTTCTGGGATTATAAACCCAACACTGGCTAGGTGCAATTTTTAGAACATAGTGGGGAAAGGTCTCTGGTTACTACTAGGCAAACATAAGCAGGTGTATTTTGTTGTTAAACGTTTTCTAGCTATTGGTAGTGGTAATGTTGGAAGATGGCGGACATGGATAGAAGAAGAGTCACTTGGATAGGGATCTGAGTAAAAATCAATAATAAAGACAATATGGTGGTGGATTTGTTTTTAGACAATGAGAGATATGTAGAAAGATTGTTTTTCTACTATTAATCTTTAAAAGTTTGTCAACTAGAAGAATCCTTGCCTAAAGATGTTAGTCTTTATGGATGGATAGTGTTTAGTTTAATCTGGAAGCATGGGTGTGTTTAGAACAGGACCCTTTCATGCTTTACATTGGGACTTGAATTCAGTAAGTGCAGAATGCGCAGAAGCATGATTTCAGTTTTCTTCGTTTGGTTTTAGTAATGGTTTTAGTTTAGTTTTGGAAAACATTCTAGCCATGCAAAACTATTGTGACTTTTTGGATACTGTAGTGTGTACCTCTGTCTTTACCTAATGTTTGGGGCTGAACTGTGACTTGTTGCTTGGGGCTGGCTCTCTCAAAGCTGTATGTGTGGAAGAGCAGGAGGGAGAGTTGGTGTGTGTCCCGTAGGGTCTCAGACTCTGACCCAAAATGTAAATAGGTCCAGTTTGGCCTCTGCAGTGAAGGCAGCCTTTATAAATGTGCCTCCTTTGTAACAGCAGAGCAGAGCACGAGTTGTTCTGTCAATTAACTAGACTGTGGTGTGCGAGCCTCTACAGCCGTTCAAGTAACTGAGCAAGTATCAGGTTTAGATTAGTCCTTGTCCCCCTGCAGTACAAACAAAATCTTTATGCCATGGTTTCTGCAGGTCCTTCTGTGTTTTATGCATTCTGCTTTATTCTGTTGAATCTTCAGTTGAATAACATAACCGTATGGAGACTGGAATGGTTGTAGTTAAGAAATTAAGAAATGGGCCTAGTAGAAAATGTGAGAGTGGCCGTGATTCCTGGAATGTTAAAGTTTGGTCTGCTGTAGATAACTGTGTTTGTGATTCTGAAAGTACCTTTGCTAAAATGGCCATTAAATGCGGTGTTTGCATGATTTACAGTGACTGGAGAAACTGGGCTACTGCATTTCTCCCCAGATTCTGAAAACCTGTACAGTGAAGTAAATAACATCTTTTTGCCACTGTCAGGTGGAAACAATGAGAATCTCAGCTGTAAGATAAGTCCTGGATTTGCATAATGTTAATTTATGCAGCCATAGTCAGTTGTGCAATACTTGCCTGACAAGGGAGGCAGCATGAGCAGGAAGATGGTTTTCTCATGGTGTTTCATCTCTTACCGTGTGGGTGTGCATGACCCTTGAGGTTTACCCAGAAGTAGGAAACATGACTGCATAATTTTGGGGTGGGGAGCACATTCACGCTCCCCTGGGAAAAAGAAAAACAGAAATTAGTTGCTCCTAAAATACTGTTCATGGGGGTTTCTTGACATGCTGTTTCCTAATACGGAACAAACAACAATCTAATACAGGAAAAATAATTCCAGTAAGACTTTTATCCATAGTTTATATGGCTTTAATCTGTAGATTAAAGTTGTCAAGAGCATTCTGAGAGATGGAAAACAGAATGCTCTTGGATTTGGGAACTGTGTAATGGGATGAACTTTGTCTTACTGTCCCTTCTTAAGATGTCTGTGAAGATATTAATATCCCTTATATAGGGCATGTATTCTAAACACTGTCCAGAAATTTTCAGTGTGGGGTGAATAAAGGATGGTGTAAACCACTTTGTCTTCCTCAGATTTTTCATCTACCTGAAGGATTTACATGGTGGTTAATCAGGCATTTGTAAAGGAGGTTTTAGAATTTGAATAAGCTTGGTTGTTAGCTGTTTAATTTGGAAATAGAATGACAATATATATGTGAGGCTCACATTCCCAAGCTGGTTTTATGTGCAAGTGCAGTATGAAATCTCATATGGAAGGTTTATGTCAAAAGTAATACTTAGACTTGCATTCTCCAAACTTGTTTCCTCCTGCATACAGGCTTTTTAAATTCTGTCCAATTCTACTGTGTCAAGAGACTAAATTGGTCTCATAATTTATCCGGATTTCCATCCTTCCCTCCATCGCCCATCAAAACTGGGAAGTGCTATAAAAAAACGGGGGGGTGCCACCTAAAGAAGCCTCAGCTGAATGTGAATGAGAAATTAATGAAAAATTCAACATCTCTACTGTCTTCATCTGCCTGATTCAAGCCTACTTGAGATCTCCAGTCTTCATATTAGCCTCCACCTTATTTATGTGCTTTGATTCACTCTCTTCTAGCTCAAACTGGTAACACACCCATCAACAACAGTTGTGCTGCTTACATATCAAACTTGCTGGTTCCAGCATAATGCCTGCACACTCTCTAATCACTAGCAATTTCTGAATTATGTGGATTCTCTGCCAGAAAATAATGGCTGAATTCATCCATCTAGTCATGAATATTCAGGTTAGTTCCATCTCAAAAATCTCAACCAACCAGTCTCATAATAATGCAGGATGTTTTTCTTGAGCATTTGCTGTAGGATCTCCAAAGTTATAGATATATTAATCAAGAAATAGTAAATTCACCTTGTGGCTCTGTTGCCAAGTAGTGGTGCACATGGTTACTTAGGCTTTTCATCCTTCTTCTTGTGATTTCATGATCTTTTGGAGCAGCTATGCTAATCGCTTGTACCTTTCTTAACATTTCCTGAAAAGCTTACTTAAGATTTATGATGTCATTGCTTAACAAATCTATCAACAAAAATGGAATATTGTATTAAAAAAAGACAATTTTAGTTTAACTCTGATTCAGATAAAAATTGCATAAGTGTAAGTTCTTAAAAAAAAAAGGGGGGGGTGTATGTCAAATTCTCTGAAAACTAATTATTACTGTTGACGGATAGGTAAGTTAGATTTTTTTTTTTTTTTCTCTCCTAAGGCCTTGTACCTCAGAGCAGGAGCTCAGACCAATACAAGAAAAACTAATGAATGGGATGTCTTAGCATAACAAAAATAGATATCATTTAGTACAATCTAACATTAGTGGCACTGTTCCTTAATGTAATATGTAAGGAACATAGTAATACTTTATTTTGGCCTGAAAAGCGAAACTGATATGCTTATGCACTTTTAATTTGCCCTTGCTTCAATAAGAATGTGTCTCCAAATCAGGATGTGTAAGAACTGTTATTAGGGTTTAATAATGGTGGTGAATGAAGAAGTTGAACTAGAGTATTTTGATTTTGCAGTACTTTTTGCAGAACTCTTTTATAAATCCCTAAGCTTTGTTTGCACAATCGGAACGAACTGTAAAGCAGAAGCTGATAATTCATGTGCTTAATTTGTTTCTTAATAGACTTCCTTGATAAAGTAACTTATTATTTAATTCTAATAAGTTTAGTCTCCACATTTAGATATCTTGTGGTTAAAACCCCTGCAGAATCTTTTCCTACTCCCCTCTTTAAACATTCCACTTTCAGCCTCTTAATGAGCAGTAATGGTAAATGGAACATTTTTGTTTAGATGTGGTCTTTTCCATACTAGAGGCGAGACTGAGGATCAGTGCCTTGGTGTCTTTGTTCATACATGTCCATAGGCAGTTTGGAGGCATTCTGGGCATGCCACCTTAACTGTTAGTGATCTGTGGGGTTTGTATACTGAGACTGTAAAGTGTGGAGTTGTCGTTTACAGTCTGTCATAATTTCTATGGGTGACTTGAACCCTTGAAAATACAGTGAGTGCATCTAGATTTGCTCTAACGTTGTCAATGCAATTATATTTAAAACTAAAATGACCTGGTCTTTGTTTTTGTCGTATCTGATCAATTTAAGGGTTTATCCCGGGAAGTCTTCTGTTCCAGAGGGTAGTACCCAAATGAGTAAGTCAACAGATTCTTCACTCTAGATTGAGAGATGTTTTCAGTGTTTAACCTGAATTAACTTGAAAAAAAACCCCCAACCAAACCCATAAAATAGCTCTCATGCATGCATAAAGTGAAATTGTAGCTTTAACAAGTCTAGGGCTGTGTTTTACTATTTATGTGTAACTGAGGGGAAAAGACTCACTTTCTCACTGTCAGTACTTTTCTCTCGCCTGTAAATTGAGTAAAGATACAGAATGTCATCCAGCTGTTCTGGAAGAAGTTATTTTTGCAGAATAGTTCAAAGGATTAAATGACATTGTTCTGTTCATTGCCAACGCGTTTCAGAAATATCATCTCTTGCTATTCAGTCTACATGAAAATAACTGGATCCTGGCCAAAATGGGGCCACTTCGCCTATGCACTTCTGCATTTCAGTTGATCCTTTATGCATCGTGATACTAATATTTTAGATGTGAATACTTAAAAGTTACTGAAATGTCTTGCATTTTTAAAGTATCAGGGAAGTATCTATGTTCCTGTTCAAACACGAGTTTTAATTTCTTCTGTCATTTGTAGGAGCTTTTGTTATTCACAGCACTTTCTGAAAGCATAGATTCTGAGTGGCTTCAACAGTGGTGAACATTAAAGATAATTTAAATTTTAAACATAAGTTTTTCAGGGTTTTTATATCTGTGATAGCAGATGGGTATGTGGGTGGGGTCTTTTTGCTTGTTTGTTTTTTCCCAGACACTGATCTGGTATAACCTTCTTGAAAACCCTAATAAACATTTAATAAAGGTAGATTTTCATGTCTAATTTTAGAATGTCCACTCTATTTAAAAAAAGAAGGGTATCACTGGATAGGTAGTACCATCAGAAAGTATTACTTATAAAGCCTTATAAGCAAAGTGAGACAATGCTACTGTGGTCATATTGCATAGTGGAGGGGCCTTGTTCATTTTGCATGTTTTACTCAACCTTGAGGTCGAAAGAAAATCTTGAGGGAAGAAGGCGTCTTCTCTTTCCTCTTGTCTTTGCACCCAGAGCATTTCCTTTAGACAACTTGAAACTCATGCTGTGTCCTGCATTCAAAAGAGCTCTGGAGTCTTCTGCCTTCTGGTAAAGCTGCTTACAAACTCCGCAGTTCTCATGCAGCACTACAGCCTCTCCACTGCTGTGGGGAAGAGCCTGTGCTATGTGCTCTTCCTCTTGACCTGCTGTGTCAGAGGCATCCCCAAGTTTACGATGGACAATGGTAAAACCTTGTCCTCAATTGTAGGTCCTGACCTAGTTCTCATTACTGAATAAAGCCACCTGTGCGACCACTGCACGTCTCCCTGGACTTGCTATTCTGTGAAGCAGCAGTAGACTCTGGTAAGTGCCACCTCTGTGTAAGCAGATGGCTTTCCTTCTGGGAGACTGTGTGCAGTAGTGCTAAGGAGTTTGGGGACTTTGATTTTAAGGGTGTTGTTTCCTAGGAAAATCTGATTTCAAAGGTGTGGATGTGAAAATTATGGAAACTTTCTTACCTGATTTATTACATCGGCAATTAAACATCTAATTTTACTTTGGTCAGTTTTGGCTCTTTCTTTGAGAAACTGATGTGTGCATTAGTGTTTTCCGCAAATCCGGTGTTAGAATTAAAAGTCTAGCAGCTTTTATAACTCTGTTTTAAGGCCAGTGTTCATTTTTGGGTCAGACGTGCTGATCAGTTTGTCTCAAGCTTTCTAAATACTTGTTGGATAAAGCTGAGGCCCTGCCCTTGGTGATCTGATTTGACCTGTGTTCAGAAATCTGAGGGCACTGGCTTATTGGTGTGTTCAGCGTGAGTCTGGAGAAGTGCATGTGGGTTCATAGAAACCTAAAAATATGGGGTATTTGGGTTAAACCTCTTTATTTGTATGGACTCATGACCCTGATGGCAAAAACAAATGTACCTTTGTTTTCTGGTACTGCTGCTTCCATCTGTGAATATTAATAGTGGAAAAATGTTTGAATTTTACACTGTCTTGGCCTCAGATACTTTCTGCACAATTAGAGGATAAAAATGAAAATTAGTGACTTGACTTATGTAGTACTGAGTGGCATGTATAGCTGAGTCTATGTGACATCAGACGCAACTTAATGTAACAATAAAGCAGGCTGGAAAAAATATTGGTCACCAATGTTTTCTGTTCAACAAATTTTATAGTTTTGTCAATAAGGCATAGAGAGACCACCTCTCTGGTGCAGCCCATTTTATTCTACAGGCTGTTAACTTTAAAAAGATTAACCTAAGCAGTTCATCTTCAGTGGGCTAAACTGCTGAATGCATTGAAGAAGCCAGTGAGAGAAGCTAAGGTATTTGGGAACTTTTGTAGTTTTTCTCACTGAAATTTCCCAGGTAAGTTATGCCTGAATGATTTGGATAGGAGATTTGCACTTCATACTGCAGAAGATCATTAAAAAATAATAAGAGATATCCTACCTGATCTGAGCAAAAATTTGTCCTAATTACAAGTCTGATCTGAGCACAGGAGAAGGATTAAGGAGGATTTTTGGTACTGTCTCTGAGTACTTGTGCCTTCTGTCTGACATTCAGTCTCCAGCTGTCACCAACCTTCCAGCAGAGGAAGGTGCTATTTAAAAAAAAAAAAAAAAAAAAAGGTGCTAGAATACTAGAAGTGCTTTGGAAGCTGCAGATAACATGAGCATATTGTGCATGTGGGAACTTATTTTTCCCCAAAGCCTAAGAAGGAAGGACAGGTTCATAGATTTCAGAAGCAGATAGGACTCTGATCTCAGTGGAGACACATAGTAGAAGGTATTCTGGAAGTTGGCTTAGAACTTGAATTTTATAAAGTTTTTCAAAGCAAAGTTACTGACTCAGTATTGTAGGTATGTGGTTAGGAAGCTGCCATCTCTTTCAAGGGCAAATGTGTCTGATATTCACTCCCAAGTGTTAAATCTCTTTCTACTTTTGTTAGTAGGACTGAAAGGCCCTGTCTTGGGCCTTTTAACTATATGACCAGTTAACCTGGTCAAGCTACTAATCCTTACAAGTTAGTCTTCTACTCTCTGGATCATTTTTGTAGCCTTTCCTTGACCTCCGATATTTCATGTCTTTTTTTGAAGTATGTACATGAGAACCAGAAATAATATTCTAGTAGTGTTTTGGGTTTTTTTTTTTCCAAAGTTAGGGAAGATCATTTTTCTACTTGATATTATTTGTTTTACAATTACAGTAGCCCACCTGGCCACAGCATAATATTTTCAATTTCTACACAGTGATCTATGACAGGTCCTGAATTCAGTTCTAATCTTGCCTTTTCAGCACTAAGTAATCCTGGCTTAATTTTTGTCTCGAGTTGTACTCCTTTACATTAGTTGTGTTAAATTGAGATTTGTGATATTACACTATTAATTATGTAATTATTTGAATTGGAACTCTGATTTCTGAAGTAAAATTGCAGACAAATCAACTTCTGTGGTATTTGGCAGATTTTTATTTGGCAGTATAATTGAGGACTCATTTTGGGGACTCTTAAGTCCAGGTTCAGTGTCCAGATTTCAGTCTCAGTGTTGGAGCAACTTCATAAAAGAAACTTATGTGAAAACCATGATACTGCTCTGAACCATAACACTGAAGCCCATGTTTTTCACTGAACTGTAAGGAGTTATTTTTGGGGCTAATGGACACCAAAGTAGGGGAAAGGAAAAGTGTCTTCACTGCCATTACCACCTGTGACCATTGGTGCTACTCTGGTAAGAGGCAGTGGAAAAATATATGATAGTTTGCAGAATTCGTACTTCCACGTTGTGCCTGGAGAAGTGCAAAAGACATCGGTGAAATTCCTGTTTTGTCATTTGCATGCAAATTTTCTAATACATTTGTGAAGCTCTTAACATTTCAGCAGAAAAGCTTAAGGTGTGTGTGGTTTAAGATACTTATGTAGAGAGTTTCTTACTGTTATATGAACAGCTATATTATGATTTCTGCTATCACTTTCCTTAATCTTTCATGAATTTGTGTACTGAACATTTCCAGAAATGCTGTATGAGAAGTGCACGAAACAAGTAGATTAACTTACTGAGTTAAAGAAGTGAAAGCAAGGTTAATAAGTTGCTTTGAAACTGTAGTCTTTAGCAAATTCTTGGAGGCTAGAAATGGCAGTTCTGTTGTTTGTTGTGTAAACTGCTTAGCAGGAAAATTGGAGAAGGAAATGGTCTAAAGAGGCAAAGTGGAGTTAAAAGGCTAGGACTGGGAAGAAACTGGGGACCTGGTCAATAGGAGATATGAATTAATAGTTTCAGGAGTCATTCCCTTTTTAATCTTATTCCTAGTCCCATTTTTAGATTGGGATTCCTTCCCATTTTTCATTACCTTGGAATGAACTGTTTGTTGGAAATTTGGTCTTTCCCACAAAAACCCTCTCTAACACGATTTATTCATTTAACATAAAAATGGTATCAATGGTGAGCATAGGCTGCAACCATACCTTCCAGTGAGGCCAGTCCCAGGTGCTGAGGGGAGGGATACCGCGGTGTGCTGCCCTGTCCTCTGTGTGTGGCATTCCCATCTTCCCACAGAGTCCAGTCTCTGGGATACAGTGCTTTTCCAGGTCAGGGAGGGGAGGTGAATGATTACTGTTTCTAGAAGTATGATACTCTTGGTGTTTTAAATCCATTATTAAAAGGAGGGAAGTTGTCTTTCTGTATCTTACCTTCCACTATAGTTTTAATGCTGGCTTCTCCCCTTTTCTGTTTGCAGGGACTTAATTACGTATAATGAGACATGTATATTGAAACTTCTGCAGGATTCAGACAGCTGTATTTGAACAATATTCCAGCTGAATCTTCCCAGCTAAATTCTGGCTTAAATTTTAGGGGGGGATTTATGCTATGTAGAATCATAGAACAGGCCAGGTTGGAAAGGATCTTGAAAGATCGTCTGAACCAACCTGTCATGGGAAAGGGGGTCTAGATGGGGTTATCTAACATCCTGCCCTCTTGTGGCTTGAAAACCTCCAGCTGATGGGGGCTCCACCACATTCCTGGGGAGGTCTTTCCAGTGATTGATTTTTTTCTCAGTGTAAAAAAAATTTCTTTCTTACATCAAGATGAAACCTCTCCTAGTACAACTTCTACCCATTGCCCCTTGTCCTCTCCATGTGGCTCCTTGTGAAGAGAGAGCCTCCATCCTTTTTGAAGCCACCCTTTAACTACGGGAGAACTGTGATGAGGTCATGTGTCATCAGCCCGTCCTGTGTCCCCCCCCCTCCCCCTGAGCCTTTTCTTCTCCAGGGAGAAAGGATGTAACTCCTTCAGCCTTTCCTCGTAGAGCAGGTTCTGCAGCCTTTGATCATCTTCATGGCCCTGCTTTGGACCCTCTCCAGTCTGTGTCTTTCCTGAATTGTGGAGACCAGAACTGCACACAGTAGTACTCCAGGTGTGGCCTGACAAGCGCTTGCTGTGTTGGGATGATCATGTCTCTCTCTTTGCTAGTGATGCCCCTGTGGATGCAGCCCAGGATCCGATTTGCCTTCGTGGCTGCAGCAGCCTGTTGCTGCCGACTCCCGTTCAGCTTGTTGTCTACCAGGTTCCCAGGTCCCTTTCAGCAAGGCAGCTCCCCAGCCACACAGACCCTGGCCTATACCGGGCTCTTTGGTTGTGTCATCCCAGCTGCAGGACCTTGCACTTGTCTCTGCTAAACTCCATGCTGTTCTTGCCAGCTCACTCTTCCAGCCCGTCCAGGTCTCTCTGTAAGATGGCTTTGCCTTCTGACGCATCCACCTCACCACCCAGTGTGGTGTCATCAGCAAACTTGATGGTGCTCTCAATCCCATCATCAAGATAGTTTATGATGATGTTGAACAGTGTGGATCCCTCTGCGGATCCTTGGGAGTCCTCCACTTGTGACAGGCTGCCAGCCTGACTTAAAACTGTTGATCACCACCCTCTGAGTGCAGCCTGAGAGCCAGTTTCGTGCCCATCTTGCAGACTACCCACCCAATCTGTATCTTGCCAGTTTGTTCAGGAGAAGGCTGTGGGAAACAGTGTCAAATGCTTTGCTGAAGTCCAGGTAAACAATATCCACTGCTCTCCCCGTGTTGACAGAAAATATTATTTTGTTGTAGAAAGTGATGGGGTTAGTCTGGCATGATTTGCCTTTGGTGAATCTGAGCTGGCTTTTCCCTATCACCAGCTTCATTTGGCTGTGGTAAAGCTAGACAAAAATTACATCGTCTTGCAACCTGACTTAGTTATTGCTGTGCTTCACCTGTGGCTCCTTAAATGTTCTCTTAACACAGCGGCCTAGAAAGTCTGATTTATTAGCAGGATACCAGAAGTAGGCTTTGGTGTTTTGTTTCTGAAGTCATATAATTTCTAGGATTTTGAGGGTGGGGGTGTGTGTCATGTGTTGGTTTTTTATTTTTTTTTTTTCCCCCTTCTAACTTATTCTAGGTTATTCATCCTGTTCTAAGTACAGGATCTGTAATTTTTCTGTACAGTCAGAGGGTGCCAGTTAAGGAAGGACTTAATCTTATAAGTATACGGTCTTAATGAAACAATTTTTAGTGATCATTGTTTTTTTAAACAAAGAAATTTGTAACCTTTTTTGGCAATCAGAAAGCAATTTGGTATTTGATATGGTAAAAGGCCCGTAGCAACTGCTGTTTTGACAATTCTGTTACATAGATTCTTGCCCTTCATAAATATTTGGAAGTTTCCGTCTAATTTGAAGCAGATCCCTAGCTTTGTTCTTTGTTATTACCCATTTCAAGAGATTTTTTTTTTTTAAATGTAAGTATTGGAAATAATAAGAATTGTTGATGAGCTTCAGTACACAAGTAATACTGTGTCTTAAAAACTGATATAAATGTTCACTGTTGCATATGGTTTGAGGTCTCAAGTTTACCCAAATAAATTTTTGCTAGTTCTTTATGTAACCTTGTGATCACTCACAGCCCACTGTGCTAGGCTCTGATTCTCTGATTTCAGTGTTTTGGAGAAGGTAAAAATGGGAAATAATTGCTTACAGAGTAGGTGCATTTCAAAGTAATTTTTTGGCACTTGGTCTATTTTTTTTTTCTTGTTCTCTAATACAATCTGTTGAACTGCTGTCATAGGTACTGAGGCATGACATTACAGATGTAAAATACTATACTTTTGGTCAGATAAACTTATTGTTGGATTTCTCTACATTTTCAGAGTCCAGTGTTTAACTTGCAGCATCTCTGTTAATAAGCAAGATGATGGTGCCTGCATTCAGTACAAGATAAATAACCGTTCTTGTTCGTGAAATAGTCTCTTCCTGTTTGAAAACAAAGAGCAGAGGAAATTCTGAAGATGCATGAGCTAGGAGCATTTGCTAAAAAAGAAAATAATTGTTCATGAAGTTAAGTATGTTGTCTAGTAAGTAGTACAGTCATGATTTACTTTCTTTGTTCTTAGACTTCCTAAGATAGTGCCAGCTTTTCCTTTTAAAAGTTCAGTAGGAAACATTTGAAATGGCAAGAACAAATCCAGTGTCATTGGTGCCAAAATGTTCTCATTGAAAATGATGGAAATTGTAGTGCAAATCATAAATAATTTCCCTATTACAAAGTTATATTAATTTTTTAAGGAGCAAATTTGGCAAATGTTTTCTAAAGTAAAGGAAAACTAGCAAAAATACAGAAAGTATCAGAATATTGAGTGAAGTGGTAACAGTGCGAATTTATAAAGTTTTTTTTCAGGTCCGAAATGATAATGAAACCTTATTTTCTATAGATGGATGTTCTGCTTCCTCACCATCTCCCCACCGACTCAATTTCACGCGAACTGAGTGTGTTTGCAATGGCTCAGTTACCTCTTGGATTTCTTGCTGCCTGCAGTGCTGCACCACACCAGTGCTGCCCAGCCCTTTCCCTTCCCCTCCCTCCCTCCTGTCACCTCATGACTTCCCTGTGCAGTAATTTCAGCTCTGTAGTTTTCCACAGTCGCTGTGACTCTCTTTCCTGGGCCATAAAATTAGTCTTTTCTCTGTTCTTTCCCCATGCTTTTCTGTTTTCACCCGAAATAGAGCTCCCCTCCCTCCTCCTGCCAGCACACTGCCTGACTTGTCACTTACATGAGCCTTTTGACTAACTCTGCTCCTCAAAGAGTGTTTGCTAATTGCACAACGGTAAAGAAAACAGGTTATTTTAATTTGTTGTGCTACCCCCTTGTCCCTTCCCCAGTAACTTCTTGTCAAATCTGTTTTCACCTCTGTTACACCAGAACTATGCCACTAAGTCTGAGAGGAGATAACTTGTTGGAAGAACTGTCAGAAAAAAATTGGATGCAAAGCAAATTACTATAGCATTGTCAAAATAGGTCTCAGGAGCTATATGTTCTGGAAATGGGTAACCTCAATCTTTGTTGCTAGTGACTGGGATTGTATTGACAGTGAAGAAGCGTGCTGCTCATTTACTTTGCAAATTTGACACAAGATCCCATACAGATGTTTTGCTTGCATGTTATTTTGTACAGAGAAATTGTACAGGAAGAGGGCAGGTTTTTGGTTTTGTTTTTTTTTTTTTTCTTCTCTGAAATGACTTGATTTCTTACAGTTTTGATCAGATAACTCTCCTAAATTTAAAAAAAAAAAATATATTAATAATTGTAGGGGTTTTCTTGCTGTCTTGTGAGTTGGTTGTGTATTTTAAATTTTAGAAGTCTCTTAGGTTCCCTTGTCTTCTTGTCACAACCTCCTTCCTGCCTCTTAGAGTGTATTTTTGTTCTGAATTGGCCTCAGCAGACTTAAAGCTGCATTGGTGTGAAGAGATGTGCTCAGCCTTTCGGTGGCAGCGGAGCCCTTAGATTAGGTCAAATTCCATCAACTGCAGCCTTAGTAAAAAGAATTTCCTCTGGGTGTGGAGGAGCAAAAAATAACACATTGCAAGCTATTACAAAACAAAACCAACCTTTGAGTGATTGGAAAAATTCATTTCTTCGAAGAAGGGTAGTTAGCTGGTCCCTGCTAGTGTACCTGTTGTGAGACATTTTAAATCAAGGTTCCTGTAATATTCATAATGATGCTGATTCAGGTGAGAAACACTAAACCTATAAACTACCAGAGGCATAAATACTTAGATCTGTCCCAACTTCCAGGTATTGGAATTAGTTTAATATTAAAGGTTTAAATATGTTTATTAACTACAGTGAGATGCCAGGCCAAATCCAATGTTACTTTTAAAAATTACTTTATATAATTTTTTAGATTTATGTGTTTGGATTTTTTATGTGCTTAAGATATTGTAGATTCTTATTGGGTATTATTTACTGTCTTACCTTAAATTTATTTAACTATATGTGTATCATCTAACTCTCTAGATTGAGTACTGAGGAACATAAGCTCTTTAAAAATTGAGTTTTTTCTTTTTTCTGGATGTTAATGTGAACAGTTTTATGGCATTCCTGTTCTAAAACTTCCATACTTTGTTTAAGCTAAACTCTGTATTACCACTTGCTCTTAGGTGAATGCTGTGACAAAACTCTTCTTGGGTTAGAAGAGGATGAGGAGGAAGGGGATTTTGAAAGATAAAAGTTACCTGAAATACTAATACAAATTTCAGAATGTCTTTTGTAAACAGTTCTCAGTATCTGTAAATGTGCTATAAATTTTATAAAGCTGGTTTTCTAACAAAAAATGTATTTCATGAACAACCTGTTTATAGTAATTGCATACACATATGCATGCTCTGTGATAAATACAATATGCCACGAGTTGGCTTGGTGGCTCTCATCTGATGTGGTGGTTTATTGAAGTTTCTAGGATTTATATGTACATGCGTATTAGAAGAATTGGATCTAGCTGCTTCAGTTACTGTAAAGTGTGATTTGGATTTTATGACCCCCCGCCAGTAATAAATGCTGTTCGCTCTGACTGTTTATATTTGAAAATAGCTGATTCCAAGAGAAGGGCTTTTTATGCACTTACATTCTCCAGCTGTGGCTTTTTCAGTTAAGGGTGTGGCTTTTTCTGACACAGTTGTGTTAGAACAGTCTCTCACATAAAAACACTTATCATAGCAAAAAGTCCTTTGACATTACAGCTTATCTTACTTGGGGCTGTAGTGCGCTACATTGGAAAGGAACTGTCTGTACTGAAGAGTTTTGGATGTGAAGATGGTCTTAATTTTTTCTTTTTTTACTGCCTGGGCAGCCTGTTGTGATTTTCAGTGTGACTTTCCAGTTTATAGAACCATTGGCCATTCCCCAGTGTGTGTTCAGCGTAAGTGTTCAGACCATATTACTGAAGCTCTTAACTGGAGAGTTCATCATGCCTTACTCACAGAGGGTCTTCTGAGGAAACTCATAAATAAATTTCAATGGCTTGTGCAAAATGTTATCAAATCTGTTTCTAATTCAAAAATCAATACGTTTATCATCAGTAGCTGACAGCCATTAAAATAAACAATTACTATTACAATTATGTTGAAGCAGTTAATTACTAGGTCTTGGAGGGGAATGCCATTAATTTTGGGTATCTACAAAACTGAGCTATGAAATTGTTATTTAACCGTAGATATAAAATGATCACTTAATGGTAAACATTGAATTCCGGTTCAATTATTGCCACTACATAGTGGTGAAGTAGTAATAGCTTCCCAGGACCTTCTTGAATGCCATCTTATACTTGGGTGAAGGAACAGTACAACTTTGGCAAGACACTGTGATCCCATTTTCATGTTGCCTGTGCAGGTTGGTAGGGACCAGCCTCTTTCCAGTGTGAGTAAGAAACAGTGAAGTAATGTATGCAATTTGTTTGGAAATAGCTTTTGGTACTCTGAAAGTAAGATGGAATTAGTGTAAATAATTAAATGCAAAATTATGTTTGCAGATGTGTGTATTCTTTAACACTGCACATACACATATACACAAGATGCAACGTGACACTTAAATATATTCTGGAAGTTGAATGCTTCAGCAGGCAGGAGCAGACCATTGTTCTCTTCTGGTGGTGGTGGTAAAATCAAACTTGATAGTTTTCCCATGCTTGCTTTAAAGTAAATACACATTTGGGGCTACACCCAACAGAATGCAGTATAAATTCTGAACTACTGGAGTGGTTCAGTTTGTCTTTATTTGTGGATTTGCCCTTGCACTGTTTCTAAACACCCTGATACCTTGTAATAAGCAGAGGGTGGTGAAGTTCAGACTTAGATTGGGCCAAGTGAGCTATTACTTTAAGAGAAAAAGCCATATTTCTGAATCTGCAAGCTGTCATTTTTCAACAAAAACCTGGATGTAGAGGCATTAGGATAGCTAATAGAGCTCAGAAGAGGTGTTGTGGAAAGTGTTAGTGGGCCTTCAAAAGAATTTTTAAGGTATGAAATGGCAGATGGTGCAGGCTGGAGTTTGTGAGGAGGAAGAGGACTTAGAGGGTGTGTGTTAGGGATCTGAAGCTGTCACAGGAGAGGTGGGTCCTTTGCTATAACTTCACTTGCTTAAAACTTTCTAGGTCTAATGCCTTAAAAGGTTTTCCATGCAGAAAAAAGCATTATTTCTTCTCACTATACACTGTTTTTCTTCCTGGGTGGAGGAAAGCTAGTAATTAAAAGAAGCTATAATAATCAAGATGTGTGTATGTGCTTACTTTAAAGGAAAAGATTTGACCATGACTTTTAAAGCCTAAACTGATTGGTTTAAAATGAGATACTTTAAACAGTGCAGAGGTGTCTGTGTGTGTTTCTGTAGCAACTCAGTGGGTGGAAATCACTGAGCATCTAAAACTCGAGTGTCTTCAGTGCTAACATAGATTTTTTTGATTGTTGTATCCTCTTCTGCAGAGTCAAGGAGAATACTTTGCTTGTGTTCAGCTATCTCAGTTCAGTGATTTGTTCATTCTGAAATAAGAAACTAGTTGAGTTTTGAAACTTGTTTTCTAATGTAATAATTAAAGAGGAGCTTAATTTTAATTTGATATGTCAGGAATCGGAGGTTTGAGTCTCAAGGTGTTGCAAGGGTGGCTTTATTGAACTAGTTGTTTGTCAGTGGAAGGCTTCAAAAAAATCTTCTAAAAAGGATTTTGGAATGAAGGTTATAATATTGTGCCCAGCAAACTGGAATAATGTTACACAAAGGGATTCTTGTGAGTGAAAGAAGGATGTGTGTATGAGCAATACCAGCTGAGTTTTCAGCCTTTCCAGTAGTTACATGCAGTTGCTCATTACAATATGCAAAACTAAAATGAACCCTGGTGGGGATTGTGTGTGTGTGTGCATTCCAGATTCCAAAACCCACATGCTAATGTAGTGATGTGCATGTTGAATGAACCAAAAAAAAAAAAAATTTGTGAAAAGTATGCCTCAGTTTGCAGAGTCAGTATTTCTGGGTTTGTCTCCAGAAATGCGTTTGCAATCTGAGCATGTTTTGGTGGGGTTGATTCTTCGTATTAATGAACATGTGTAATATCCTATTTTCCATAATGATTTAAATTCTGATTTGTGCAATATTGGTATATGTCTGCTTTAACTTTTTAAGTAAAAAAGAAAAAAACAAAAACAAAAACAAAACCAATGGTTTTAGACTCATATGTCTTGAACTTCTCTGTCATTGTCTATGAGAAGGTTTGAAGGACTTCAGTGCTTCTGAAAATCAAGCTGTGTAGACAGTTCAAAGAACTGGAGGTAGTTTAAATGGGAACTCTTGTATTAGTTTTGTGTAGCATGTACATAATGTAGTATATTTGACTATTCATATACGTTAGCCTACTTTTCTGATCTTGTATTTCAAAATATTTTTTTCTCCTCAAAAATATTGCTATCCAATTGCACAAATATAGTTTCTGTGTTTGGGAAGCCATGCTAATTTTAAATGGATTTGAACTGTTGCTCTGAAACAAGAAACATGTACAAAGTTCTTAGTTATTTCCTTGCTTGATTTATTTATTATTCTTCTTTGTCCCCTCTTCATAGGTTCCTTAAAACTGTGCTATGAATGGTGATTCTGGTGTGGGGGTGGTGACTTCACCACCTCCAACAACAGCCCCTCATAAAGAGAGGTATTTTGATCGAGTTGATGAAAATAATCCAGATTATTTGAGAGAGAGGAATATGGCACCTGACCTTCGCCAGGATTTTAACATGATGGAACAGAAGAAGAGAGTCTCCATGATTCTTCAAAGCCCAGTAAGAGAAGAATATGTTCCATCCTGAAAGTGATAAATTTATTATCTCTATTTTTAATATCCATCTGGAATTGGAGAATTTTGTGCTATCTTGGGTCAATTTAACCTTTTGTCTGGTTGACCTTTCTTCTAAAACATCATAATTATAGCCTATTTTTTCTCACATTATCTGGTTGAATTTTTATTGTCTACTCATGAAACAGCTCCTCAGTCTTGCTTTCAGAATTCTCTATGTAATCGTCGACATTTTTCATCATATTTCATCTAGTTCTGGTCAGACATTTTTTCACTTGTTTCATATATTCAGTGTTCATTTAAATATTTAAATTTAGTAACACTTCTAAGAGTAGCTTATACAAGGCAGATCTGTGCTGGTTTTCATGCATGATTCTGACATATGAAAATATTTTTATAAATCTCTTTCTGAATGGGTGCACAATAATAAACTATGAATGATTGACATTTAATATTGAAGATGCTTCCCTCGGGGAGAAAGTACACAAAACAAAATTTCTCTCATAACATTTATTCCTTCTGTAGTAACTGATGGGTGACTTTAGATACAAAACTTTCCATGACACAGCTTCATTAAGAATAGAGATGTAGTGGTATATTTAGTTTTTCCGCATGAAATCAACCCATTTTATTTAGAGTCACTTAAAGATTGGAATACTTCTCTTTCAGTACAAATTCCAGTGTTCTTATCAAAAGCAACAGCTACCAGCAATAGTAAAAAAAAATCTTCTTGTTTTCTTCCTTTCAAAGTTGAAACCAAAAAAACCCAAAATGAAAATGAAAAGAAAAAAACAACCAGGAAAGAAGTAAACCACCCCTTGTTTAAACATATTTTAAAAATTCAATGGCGATTCCTTCCTGTGTTCCTGGATGCCTTCTGGGCTCTCAGTTCCCTATGAGCCACACCGATAATTTTCTTTCTCTTCTATGGTTCTGCTACTTTCCCTTTCACGTTTTGTGTTAGAGTTGATTGTACATCCTGCTTCTTCCAGAAATCTCTATTAGTAGGTTAAATGAGTTTTGGTGTTACTTGAAGAGAGAATGCTGGAATTTCCAGTCACAAAAAATAAGTGACTCATATCATTGGAGTTCCACAGAGCAACATTTTCAAGTAACATTATGCACTCAGTAATTCTGCCCTGAGCTGTTTTTCAGAGGAGGTATAAGATGTTTCCATCCGAGTGCTAAAAAGAATCTGTGTTTGAAGGGTTGAAGCTCATTTGAACACGCTTTACAATATGCAATGTCCTGTTGCTAGGCTTTTTGTGAAGAACTGGAATCTATGATCCAGGAACAATTTAAGAAGGGGAAGAACCCAACAGGTTTATTGGCTTTACAACAGATAGCAGATTTCATGACAACGAATGTACCAAATGTCTACCCTGCAGCACCACAAGGCGGAATGGCTGCGTTAAACATGAGTGAGTGCACCTTAATTTATAATAGTTACATTCTTTTTCTTGAAAGGCTTAAAATGACAATGTGAATGAAATGAAAAGTGCTGTGAAGTTCAAATGCTGTCCTTTTCTGCTTACGGGAGCATTGCAAACATAAAATGAATCGATTAGTTTCTGAATGCCACAGTGATATGCAATGTGATTCATGTATATAATTTATATCAAAAGCTGTTTCAAATGTGATATCTAAATTGGAAAGCAAACCTGATAAGTCTGCACTAGTTTAAAAATGTGAAGATTTAAATATTGCTAATGTTTGTCACATGGATTGTCTGCAGGAAAACGCAGTGCTCATTAGTAGTTTAGTAACAGTGAAGGTCTTTAGAAACTAATTATTTTTGCCATTGAAATACTGTTTGCAGCTTTCTCCTGTGAAGTGAAGCTATAGACAAGAAACATCAGCAAGGAAAACAAAGGAGGAAAACAAAAACCAAAATGTGCAAATGCATGTACACACAGGTTTTATGTTAAGATAATATAAATCCTTGCCTGTTCTACAAAATAAATCTATAGTTTAGACTGTAGCATGGCCTGATTCTGCTTTATCACAGTTACTTTTAACCACATTTCTAATTGCACTATAACTAGAACTACGGTATTTGTAATTATTTACCATAATCCTCCTTGCTCTAGCTTGTACTTAATTTTTCCTAATTAAATGAACCTGTGTGTATCTTTTTAGATGGGTAATTCTCCTTTTTAGGGATGCCAAATCATGTATCAGGAAGTGCAATATTTGGAGTTTCATTTTCCTTTTAACAATGAAGTTGTATTTTACAGACAATCATTAGTTTGACAGAGAAAATATTTTGCTAAGGAATGCAGTGTCACCTTAGCACTAGCGAATATTAAGGAAGGAAACAAATGCTGAGTCTACTGAAGATAAATGACCTTGCCAGAGACTGTCATTATATTTGCGTAATATAAAATATGGCATTACAGTAATTAAAGTTTGCTATCCATTTCTTAGGTTAATATGTTGATATAAACTAGTAAGAACAACAACTATAATAGCAGCGCATGTTGTTAAGTTTTAACTGGTGTTGAATGCAATCCCCCATGTGCTTTTTTACCTCTTCTCCTTTTCAGGTCTTGGCATGGTGACACCAGTGAATGATCTGAGAGGATCAGATTCCATTGCCTATGAAAAAGGGGAGAAGTTGTTACGGTGTAAATTGGCGGCTTTCTACAGATTAGCAGATCTCTTTGGCTGGTCTCAGCTTATTTACAATCATATAACAGTGAGTATTGAATCAACAGATAACTGAACCAATTGTTTTAACATACAAGAGAATTGCTTCCCTCCCCTCTCTGTCATTTTCTCTTTGTTTGGAAGAGGAGCAAAGTGGCATTGAAAGCCGTATAATAGTGAAGAGATTTGTCACTGCATCTCAAGAATAAGAACTGGAACAGCTTGGATGTCAGCCTGAATAGAGTCCTAAGAGGGTGTACATGAAAGTTCTTACGATGAAATTAAGATGCCTGAAAGATTCAGTCTTTTAGTATCTTACATGCTTTGAATAATTGTATGTATTGTTCTGCAAGGTCATGTCTCAGTTTTCTTGCTAAGTACTAAAATATCTTCTTAGTCATTCAGTTGAATTTTGTAATTCAAGGTACCAGCCTCTTTGAAAAAGAAACCATAGTGTTTCTGAACATGAACAAACTACTTAGCTTAATGCAGTGTGCCAAGAATTTTTCTCATGACTGAGTAATTGCTGGCATCCATAAAAGTAATGACAAGGAGGTCAAATCAAGGAGGTTTTATATGCCAGAAGAATGATCAACATGAGTCTCATGAGTAAAGTCACAGCTGTGGTGTGCAACCCAGTCAATTGTTTTTCGAACAGAGCTGAATTGTTTTATTTTCTACATAGTAGAGGTTGTCCTTTATGTATTTTCAGTTCTTCTAGTTGCAGTCTGAATGAAATATGATAATTTTATTATTACTGCTTTTTGAGAGTTTGAGGTATATTGTTTGGGAACCGATGGAGATGATAAATGATATGGATAGGCATAGGATCAAGGCAGTGTTGGTTAGATAGTTTGGCCCCTTTGGTAAGGGAACATATCCAACATAATGGTTCTTGTAAACAACTCTGTGCTGCTGCCAGGAGAATTGATTTTGTAAGAGGCACATTAATGTGATAAAAAGATTACTAGGCAAGCAGATTTGGAGATGGCTTTCTAGTGTAAAGTTCAGCCCTGGGAATGTTTATGTGCTTGGATAAAAAGGTAAATGTAATGAGTGGTGGCCTAGGGAAGTGATTAAGGCAAGGGCATGTGATTGGGGTGGAATGCCTCAAGTTTGCTTTCTTTTGGTGGGGGGAAGCATGAGAAGATTAGATAATGGTGATACCAGTTGAGGTAGAAGACGGTCAGAGCACTCAGAGTATGAGATTCTGAAAGTATTTTAGATAGTTTTGAAGGGCAAAGTGGTACTGGAAAGCTCTTTGTTAATGGTTTGTCAGTAGCAATCACAAGTTGTAGTTCACCTGTCTTTTACAAACTCCTCCAGTGAATAGCATTCAGAAAGGTCACTAGTACATATGATTTACTTTCAGAAGCTGATACAGAGCAAGGTTGTTTGGTTTTTTGTTTTGGTTTGGTTTTTTTACAAGGTACTCTTGTCTTTGTTCCATATACTAAGTAGTAGTGTGGTAGTAAGGCGCTCCTTTGTAATGTGGTGAATGTACCACTTTGTGCAGAGCTGGAGTTTGGCTCAAAGTTTTCAGCTTTTTGTGAGTGGATACTCTATTACTAGGTGATTGCATTGAAGTTAAAAGCTGCCAGTGTACTTCTCAACTAAGAGAAAAGATACATGAGCCTTCTGTGAGGGGCATAAACCTGTGTGTTAGGGGAGAAAGGAATTGTGAAGATATGAGAGCCAATCTGGGCATATCAGGGAGCTGGGTGGAGCATCTTTGCTTTTCTGGATCCTTATCAATCACTGACAGCTGCTGTGTGTGGAATTGTTCAGACTGGTGCAGTCCTGATGCAAAAGCAGAATTACAGAGCATCAAGAGCTTTCATGGCAAGTACAGTAATGTAGAGTAAACTTGGGTGCCTCCAAGGTTAGGCAGAATTTGGGATTACAGGTTTACAGAAGGTTCACATCGTTCACCAAGTCGTGGTTTGCTTTGAGGGCATGAGTTGTTTATTAGATCTGATCCTAAAGTAAGGTGGCTGGTGAGTCTTGCTACTTGTTTATCTTGTGTTTGAGCTTTCTTACTAGCTTTTGGGGCAATTTGAATAATACCTGTTCTCTGTCCTGCATAAATAAGTAAAAGATTTTCTAGATCATTTACAGTTCTGTAATGGAGGATTATTTTATTCATACCAGTACAGGTTAACTTCACCTAACTGGTTCGGTTTAAAACACTTATGCTATAGCATGTTACCAGCTGTTGTAAAGGAAGCTAGATTTGTATTAGAAGCTTTTGGATGACTGATCAACTACTTTAGAATTTTTTTTCCTTGCAATAGAACTATATCAAAGTATATATGTATTTAATGTTGCAAGTAGTAGAAGACATGAGGGAGCATAAACTAGCTGCATCTTGGGGAAATGAAGAGCTCATAAACAAAATTTTTAAAAGCATTAAAAAAACCACAAACACAAAACCTGTAGATTCATAGCAAAAGTCTTACATGTCCAGTAAAACATTTGAAGCCTTTTAATTCTACATTGAGACACATGTGAACAACCTAGCTGTCCTGTACCTTTCAGTGTACAGACTTTTAAATGGATGCATCCCAAGATGTGCATGGTTTGAAGTCAGAATAGGTTTTGTATTATAAGCTCCTGATTGTGTGAATTGGACAAAGGAGCAAAAACATGAGTGTCAGGATACTTGGTAGAAAACCTGCAAGTGTGCTGTACTGCTCACAGATGTCTCACAGGCACCAGCATCAGCAATGAAACCCTTCTCAGCATCAAGATGTCTTAGATCTGTGGGCCAGATTCTTGCGATTTCTCACAAACTTCTATTTCACAGAATCCTAGAATGGTTTGGGTTGGAAGGGACCTTAAACACCATCTACTTCCAACCCCCCTGCCATGGACAGGGACAAGGGACACCTTCCACTAGACCAGGTTGCTCAAAGCCCCGTCCAACCTGGCCTTGAACACTTCCAGGGAGGGGGCAGCCACAACCTCTCTGGCAACCTGGTCCAGTGTCTCACCACCGTCACAGGGAAGAACTTTATATCTTAGATCCTTAAGTACTGGAAGGCCACTATAAGGTCTCCCTGGAACCTTCTCTTCTCCAGACTGAACAACCCCAGCTATCTCAGCCTGTCCTCATAAGGGAGGTGCTCCAGCCCCTGATCATCTTTGTGGCCTCCTCTGGACCCGCTCGAGCAGCTCCATGTCCTTCTGATGTTGGTACCCCCAGAGCTGGACACAGCACTGCAGGGGGGGTCTCACGAGAGCAGATAGAGGGGGAGAATCCCCTCCCTCGCCCTGCTGGCCACACTTCTCTTGATGCAGCCCAGGATACAGTTGGCTTTCTGGGCTGTGAGTGCACATTGCTGGGTCATTGTCAGTTTTCCATCCACTGATATCCCCAAGTCATACCTTGTGTTTTACTGGGGTAGAAATACAGTTGGAGTATAAACTCATTCTTCTAAAAAAAAAACCCCACAAAACAGTAACTTTTTTTCCCCATTTCTCTCTATATCATTCCTTTTATCCACAGTAGTTGAGTTGTCATTACCACAGAATCTAAGGATTTGCAGTCTTCTACCAATCTGAAGGACTCTGACATGTACCTACCATCCAGTTTTCTTCAACATGAGTTAATTAACTGTGCTGTGTGTTGACTGTCTGTTGTAGCGTACGTGAAAGTCATATTGCATATGTTACAGGCATACTTGCCCATTCCATATTCAAAAGTAACTTTCATGGTTTTGGGCCTATTTGTATGCTTTAATAAAATATTCTTAATAACTTTTATTGTTGGTTTTTCCGTAGGCCAGGGTAAATTCTGAGCAGGAACACTTCCTCATTGTACCTTTTGGACTCCTCTATAGTGAAGTTACTGCATCTAGTCTGGTAAGCAATTACTATTTTTCATAGCTATAAAATATGAATAGCTGAATCTGCTCTGTCGGTATATCTGTCACTGTTTAAATTGTGTCCTAGAGAATATTTTACTTTGTTATATGTTTAGAATAGTTCTGTTGAACATGGTTGCTTTTGGTACAGCTGAGGTATCTCTGAGAGAGATTTCTTTGCACGTGTTCACCACCAGGTGTCCTCCAGTTGATCGAGCTGTAAAGAGGAGCCAGGTCATTTGGATAGCTAATCACATCATGCCCTTGAAAGCTGCTGGCTGTTGAGTCAGGCTTGTTGAGGGAAACAGTGTGTGTTTCAGACATGAATGATGCAAACCAGTTACTATTTCAAGACACTGGGTCAGGTGCCTAATTTAGTTGCCATCATTTAATGATGTAAGTAGCTGAGGGTGTAGATAAATTACATTTTTGAGATCTAATGGTTGCAGTTGAAGACAGAACTCCCTTAACTGTTAGCTGGTGGGAAGCATTTTGTGAGCATTTATTTTCAGTCTGGTCTACACTGCTGCTGAAGGGAACTTGAGTTAATGTTGGTGACTCTTGTGTTGAAACAAAATAGAAACTTTCACACTGTTCTTTCTACCTGGCTACTTCTAGCAGAGAGGTGAGGTAAGTATATGCAGAGTAGTAACATTTCATACTTGACACCTTAAGGTCCCAATACTCCCCCTCAGCTATCTGTAAAGTTGGCTCTTTCTTACATAACTCCACCTTAACCATCTGTAAAATTTTAGTTGAAGAAGCTATAGGAAAAGGAATGGAGAAAATTGAGACCTGCACTTTCTTGCTACTACAAGATTTTTAGAAGAGGGTAAGGGCCATGCTGTGGGGATATTTTGTGTGGTTTGGGATTTTTTTTAAAGGTGTTCTGCTTTTGTCTCTGTATCAGGAATGTAAGTACCTTGAGAATGAAGGTTGCATGAAGGTAGTGAAATGCACACACACACATGCACAAACAGTAGAGAGCATGTTCACACACACATAGCTAGCAGCAGGATCTAGTAAGAAGAGAGGCTACAGTGATAAGGCACATAGCTTAGCTGGATGAGCGTGCTGCCCAGCAGCCTGCTTACGAGCAGCTCTTTAACACTGCCTCTTTCTCTTCATATCTCCCATGCTTGTTCTTCCTTTCTCCACTTTGAAACCCCATTTTCTCCAATCTTGTTCTCTCCCAAATAAACAACCCATGCATAATTACTTTTTACCTTTTATTCCAGTTTTGCTATGTTCATGTCCAAATTTGGTATTTATAATATTACCTGGGCAATCTCAGCCTTACATGGTATCAATGATATGGCTACCTAGGTGCTGGCCTTTCAAGAACGTATGCCCCAAAGGGTCCCAATACTTCTCTTCAGATATCTGTAAAATTTGCAAGTTTCTTATATAACTCCACTGTAAGTCTTTGTGAAATGCAGCCATTTGTCACAGTGCTGCCTGTAACTTTTGTCACCTTCTTGCACTGTTACCAGTTACATGCCACAATTTCTTGTGTCATATCCAGTAGTTCCTGATGTCCTCTTCAGTTAGCTTAATCTCAAGTCAGGGTCCTGGTCATCTACCTACAGCCTTATCATGCATATTTTGACACTTGTTAAAATAAAATACTGGAAAAAATACAGTTTTAGAGCCTCAGTGATAGATGCTGAATTAAATCAGATTTTTGGCAGTCCTAATTCATTTATGGAACTAATTCTTTTTGTTCCCAGGTTAAAATCAACATTCAAGGAGATGTAGTTGATCGTGGAAGCACTAATTTGGGAGTAAACCAAGCTGGCTTTACTTTGCACTCTGCAATTTATGCAGCTCGACCTGATGTTAAATGCATTGTTCATATTCATACGCCGGCAGGGGCAGCGGTAAGCACACCCTTTAGTTTGTCATCTGTGCTGTTCCCCCCACCCCACCCAACTGGAAAATAGGTGGGTCCCCCTTAATCGCAGATTTGCTTCATTTTTGAAGGGCAGAGAGCCTTTAAGTCTGCCTTCAAATGTGTGGTTCTGTTTGAATCAATCAGATCTTCCTTATCTGATTGTTACCTGCGTGGTTGGACAGTAAATTGAGCTCTGTAATTGGAAAATACGTATTTCATATTTGTGTGTCCTTTACCATAAAAGAGCATATATTTTGACAGTGAGTCATAAGAGCTTTAGCATATTTTGTAAAGCACAATTTATCAAGGGTTTCTTAAATATTTGAAACTTTTCCAACACCTCTCATGAGAGCAACTGGTTACAAGCTAGTTTTACCTCTCTGGAATTTGTTGAGAGAGTCATCTGGTGACTCTATTTCAAAGTTCACATTCTGATTTTTTTTTTTTTTTTTTTTAAAAGCTCATTAATAGCAGCAATACAACCATTTTAAGGATAAATGATCAGATTCCTAAAACTGTAAATTCTACAGTAGTCTTTAAAAATGTTCCTTAACTTTACACACAGTGCTGTGGAATTACTTGTGTCAAAGTGTGTCAATAAATTTCTTCTTTTTTGGGGGGGAAAAGAGAATAAAACCACTGGGTGGAATGAAAGGAATGAAGGATGCAGTTGATTTTTTTTTTTCTTTTTCCCCTGAGTCTTTTCATAGTGGTGTTGATGTCATATAAAGAAGCCATACTGAATCAGGTCCAAGCTCAGTGTGACTTTTGTATTCAAACCAGAAGTTGTGAAAAATAGAGGCTTTAGGAATGGAGTATAAGACCACTGTGTATGCCTGTAAAGAGCACATACATATAATATATATAAACTTATTTTTATTATAATTCTATCACTATTATATTTTTCCATTTTTTTCCGTTGCAAGACATTAAGTTAGTTGTTTTAATATTTCTCAGGTTTCTGCAATGAAGTGTGGTCTCTTGCCAATTTCACCTGAAGCACTTTCTCTAGGGGAAGTAGCTTATCATGACTACCATGGTATTTTAGTGGATGATGAAGAAAAGGTGGTTATTCAGAAAAACTTGGGGCCTAAAAGCAAGGTCAGTTTACATCTAGAATTAAAGAAAGAAAAGTATGTGTGTGTGGGTGGGGGAGGTATATTCTTTAATCAAGGGCAAGAAAATACTTGCCTTACTGCTGCTAACTTTTTTTGCAATGTCTCCCTAGGTCCTTATTCTCAGAAACCATGGCTTAGTATCAGTTGGCGAGACTGTTGAGGAGGCTTTCTATTACATTCATAATCTAGTGCTTGCCTGTGAGATTCAAGTAAGAATTTTAGTATGTTATGTAATAATACAGTGTGCTGCTTTAATCTTCATACAGATTAACACTGGTTAAACTCTTGGTCTAAATTAAGACAGTGATTTGTGAAATCATTATGTTGTGCATGGACATGCACAATATTGGTGTAACCAGTGATGTTCAAATACTGTATTGGAACCATCTATTTGATGTGTACTGCCTATTAAAACAGAGATATTTTCAAAGCCTTAAGACAACTTTTATACAAGTATGTTAATTTATTTAGCTTTAAAATGAAGTAGATTTCTTCTGTTTTTTCTGATGTCATTTTTTTGGAGGTTTTTTGGTTGTTTTTTTTTCCCCCCTCAAGAAACCTAAAATGACTTTATTGTTTTCAAGGTACGTACCCTGGCCAGTGCAGGTGGACCTGACAATTTAGTGCTTTTAGATCCTGGAAAGTATAAAGCCAAGTCTCGTTCCCCTGAGTCTCCAGCAGGTGAGGGTACTGTATCCCATCCAAAATGGCAGATTGGCGAACAGGAATTTGAAGCTCTTATGCGAATGCTTGATAATCTGGTAAGGCAGGCGCTTTTGTCTAATTGTTTCATATGACAATGTATAAAATACTTTAAAAGCTGCAATAAGGGACATTTGTGAAGTGGGCTGCATGTAGTTGGGATAGTTTATACAGCCTGTTCTTTCCCAGAGATTAAGGGCCCTCAGAGGAGGAGGCAACATGAAGAGTGTCAAGAATGCTTCAGGTGTCCTTTGTGCAGATAGCAGATTTACTTCTGTATTCATAATCTGGTAATTATCGATGGGATCAGAGGGGATCCTTGTGTGATTTGGTACTTCCAAATCAGAGTACTGTGGTGCTTGCTACTCCTTACTCTTTGTCCTCCCCTCTGTTCCCATCCCCTCCCAAAATGTGTAAAACAGTGTTAATGTTTTATCAGATGCAGGGTCCAGCATCATCTAACTTTGTAACACTCTACTAGAACCTAGAAGAACTCAAAAGACAGACTTCAAATAAATAAATAAATAAAATTTCTTTAGATAAAATGGTTTCAGTAAAATCCTGTCTGTAATGAATGACCAGCTACCAACATTTGCTATCCAGCTTTAATGGTATCCTGTCAGAAGGCTCCAAGTGGTGACTGTAGATAGTGGTAAGGAACATATAAAAACCTATGGTCACTGTAATACTCAGACGTAGTCTTCTGATTTGTGATTTAACTAATCTTTTTTCCTTTGTAGTCTTAACTGTGGTCTTCATGGTCATGTGCTGCATGTGCCCCTGACAGGATCTGCACTGATGATGATACCTTAAAACAGTATCCACCACTTCTACTATGTAGTAAATAAATAGGGTTTTCCCCCCCACCTTAGATCAGTGTCCTCTCTGTAGTATGGAAAAAAAAAAAATTCAGGCTACTTCATTAGTAATTCAAATATCTAATATTTTCATATCGGACAAAGTGATCAGCCATAACCCTAAGTCAATGGAAAAATTCTCACTGATTTGAGTGAGCAATAATGAGACTATTAATGTGGTTGGCTATGGACAGTGGACTCCCTGTATCACTGACTGCTGGTACCTTCAGTAGATTCAGTTGGATTTCATTTTCTGTAGGGAATACCAGTTTTATGTTTCTTACTGCAAGCAGGAAGCAGGATCACAAAGGAAATATCCTTTTACAAGCTAGGAGTGTAGGAATAGAAAGGAGCTTTCAGTCATCCAATAACAGGCCCTTACTATTACAAATAGCCATGTATTATATTGGATAGTTGACTACATTAGGCAGTAGATAATTACTCAAGGTGCACTTTAATCATTAAAAGATGGAGCAGCAGCCAAGATAATGCCTCAGCAATGCTTAATGCATGGAAACTCGACAAAGAAAGCTAAGTCTGCATACTCAGAGCTGAAGGTTCTTTACAAGTAGCTTTATCAATAAA